>NC_137793.1:86273620-86886120 GCF_963383645.1 Muscardinus avellanarius | reverse complement strand
TCCAGGGATTTTGAGCAGGCTTGTGAAAGTCATGAGACTCACTGGTACATGCACGTGCACACACACACACACACACACACACACGTGTGCACATACACACACACTCACATCTCCATAGACAAAGGCGCAGGCACAAGGACACACAGCTACACACATATAATTCTACATGCGTTCAAACACACAAGCTTATCCAAAGTGGCCTTCACAGATACTTACCTACACACACACCGCAAGTATCCGGGTTCACAATAGACCACCCTCTAACACATACAGATGAAAACACAGAAACTGATAAAGAGAGCCTTTTTGCAGAGCTGCCAGCATATACTAACACAGAGTGAATGTGCACTGTGCGTCTCTATGGTGAATTAATTTTTAGGGTAGGAAAGAGAATCACATACTTTCAGAAAGGGTCAGAAATCTAGCTGAATTCCTAAACCTGTTAGGTTCCCCGTTTTCCTTCTGTTTTGGGCCCCAACTGATCTATTTTTTTTTTTTTTATGGTGGTACTGGGGTTCCTGGAAACCCTTCTACCTCCGGGCTACACTCCCAGACCTATTTTTACATTTTTATTTGGGAACAGGGTCTCCTAAGCCAGTGTGTCCGACTGGCTTCGAACCTGCGCGATCCTCCTGTCTCTGCCTCCCACGCGCGGGGATTACAAGCGTGCGCCACCACGCCCAGTGAAGTGATCTAATTTTGATGGAATCAGGGGTGGGGTCTTTTCAACTCTGATCAGGAATCCCTTAAACCAGCCCTCTGATACCAGGTGATGCGCACCAGGAACAGAGAATTAGCTCCACTAATGAAAGCAAGTGTCCAGAAAGCAGCAAATCGCTCTAGTATTGAAGCCAAGGAGCAACCAGGTGCTGATTGTACCCCTGGGGAGCCAGGGCAGCCATGCACGCAGACCAGGTCCTGCTGTAGGAGAGAGACGGGAAGGCAGGAAGGAGGAAAGTCGGAATCTATAAGCTTTCTCTTTATACAAACCAGGTTCATAAGTGTTTTTTATTTCAGCTGGAACTCACATCACAGCTGCTCTATTTACTTTCCGACCGGCTATGTTTCTCAGAACTGGTTTTGTTCCTGTCGAAAAGGAAGCCAGACAGAGTTGGGAAAATATTTCCTCAGCCAGATCCTTAGCACTGCTGTGGGAGGGAGACCAGCTGGCCAAGGTGCCCTCCAATTAAGTGAGCACAGGGGAGACTACGGGCAGCCCAGGGAAAAGAAAATGGCAGGCGCCTGAGGCTGGGGCCATTTGAACTGATTTCCCTCAGACCCCTGGAGTCCAGCGGTGAGCTGGGAAATGTTTAGCAACCAGTGCTCTGGGAAACAGGGGTGGGTGCTGATTTATAGTGTTGGTTGATTTCCAAGATGAAATCACCGACCCCTAAATTAGACAGAGATGCACAGGCTGGGTGTTGGTGGTGCACGCTTGTGATCCCAGTACTTAGGAGGTTGAGGCAGGAGGATCACAGGTTCACAGTCAGCCTCAGCTACATGGTGAGGCCCTCCTCAACTAAGTGAGACATTGTTTCAAAATAAATAGGGCTGGGGATGTAGCTCAGAGATAGAATGTCCCTGGTTTCAATCCCCAGTACCCCCCCCCCCACACACACACAAAATGATGTGCAGAAGCACTCTACTTAATAATATCTTAATAGGGGCATATAACCTAAGAGCAAAGATACTAATACAGTATGCTAAAATAATTAGCAAGTGTTAAATTTTTCTTTGTTTACTTGTTTATTTGTTTTTGGTACAAAGAATTAAACCCAGCAGGGACATTCTACCCCCAAGTTACATCCCCATCCCTTTTTATTTTTAATTTTAATAAAGGGTCTAAGTTGCCAAGGCTGGCTGTGAACCTACAGTCCTCCCATCTCAGCCTCCCAAGTCTTGGGATGACAGGTGTGTGACATGCACTCAGTTTCAAGTGTCGAGTTTTGAATATTTATTACCTTTGTTGTTACTGTGACGTAATGGTAAGTTCATATAATTTAATTTCAAATGATGTGTAGTTTCAAGAATCCATTCACAAAGTTCTGGAAAATTTAACACTCCACTCTTGGGAGCCAGGATGGGCTGGCTCCAGGGTTCCGTTGTCACAACCCCACTTTTATTAAGAGTCACAGAATAAATATGTCTGTGTTAAATCAATCCAGTTAGATGTCAGGACTTTAGCACAGAGGAGGTTTAGAGAGGGCTCCTCATCGCTAAGACGTCTGTCTTCAGAAGGGACACTAGATGCCTGCTCAGGCATAAACAGAGGTGGAAAACTCCAGGTGGTTTTGTTGTTGTTGATGTTTCTGTCTATCAACCAGGTACACCTAACCAGAGCAGTTGGACTCGCAGGGCACCAGGCTCTACCATGTCAAGCAGCTCCTATTGTGTAGAGTTCGGTTTACATAGTCAAAATAATGTCTAGCTTTTCCCCTTGTGAGACCCTTGTTCTCTAAGGAAAAGTTCCTGGCATTATCAGAGTCTCAGTCTCCAAGCTCTTTGACATTTAATTTATTTATTTGTGGTCCTGGAGGTTGAACCCAGGAGCATTGTACCTCTGAGCTACACCCCCAGCCCTATTTTATTTGTTTGTTTGGAAACAGGGTCTCACTAAGTTGCTGAGGGTCTAAGTTGCTGAGGCTGGCTTCAAACCGGCAATCCTCCTGTCTCTGCCACCCAAGTACTGGGCTTATAGGTGTGCACTTCTACACCCTGCTCTTTTTGACATTTTAGCTGAACAATACTAGGGTGTCTGTGGCTATAAAATTTTGCCCAGTTTCCTGGACCCTACCTGAAGGAGTTGTGATACTTCTTGTATCCCAAACTCTCTCATGAGAAACATTTTTACAGGGCAAGATAACATTTTATCTAACTGCTTTGAAGGAGGCTAAAAGAGCCACACCTGGCTGCTGAGCTTCTGAAAAAGACTGAGCTTTACTAAAAGCATATAGGTCTAAAATCAGAACTCTTGAGCTGGGTATAGTGGCACACGCTTTGTAATTCCAGCATTTGGGAGGCTAAAACAAGAGGATTGCAGTTCACAGCCTCAGCTACTTAGTGAGGCCCTTTGCAACTCAGTGAGACCCTGTTTCAAAATAAAGAATAAAAAATAGGGCTGGGGGGTGTTGCCCCTGGGTTCCTGGCATTATCCCTAGTAGTACAAACATATATATATATATATATATATATATATATATATATATATATGTATTATATGTATGTATGTATTATATATAATATGTACAATATATATGTACAAAATATAGGTACAAATATTTGGTCCAGTTGCAAATAATTTCCCCTCTGCAACTACTGAGTGCATTGTTAGTCGTCTGCTTTGAGGTCACCTCGGTCTGGCTGGGGAGGGACACAAACTGCCCACCTAAGTGGAAATTGCATGCAGTTTCCGAGGAACCAAATGGGACTGATAACAAGGGACCCTGACCAATAACCAAAGACCCTGACAGTTTCCTTGTTTACCGTTCCTTCCCTGATTCATCTGTGACTACCTTGCTGTTATTCCCTGACTCACCCCATGATTGTTTTGTTATTTTCTATGATTAATAAGATCTTATAATGTTTTGGTTATAACCCTCGATAAAAGCAAGATGCCAGTGGAAGGACGGCAGGAGTAGAGACATCTCTCTCCTCCTGGCCTCCCCAGCTGTCATGTTGACTCCGTCGTCATTCACGTGAGAGACAACTTCTCATCAACCAATCAACATCAACACCGTCTGTTAAATGTGACTTGGCCTTTTATCTGATAGATGATGTATTTGTTGCATGGATTATAATTTTAAGGCAAATAAATTGATCGTTTTTCTCTTATTGCTTATGTTTTTCATTCATTCTTTAAAAATGTCTTCCTTACATGAAAGGCATGGAGACACATCTCTATTTTTCTTTTAAAAGTTCTAAAGTTTTGCTGTGGAAACTTTTAGATGTCTACCCACCTGAAGTTGATTTTTGTGAGTGGCATGGGGGAAATGTCTAATTCTGTTCTCCTGCATGCGGTACCAGCTGTCTCTGCATCATTTCCTTGGCCGTCCATCCTTTTCCTGCTCACTTGGAAGCCGCCTCTGCTGTTGACCAGTCCCGCACGTGTGTGGGTTTGTCTCTGGATTCTTGCATCTCTCCACTGGGTTGTCTCTTCAATACCACAGTCTTTATTACGATATAGAACAAGTTTTTATGTATGTTGGGGCAACACTCCCCTCCGCTGTCAGGCCCACATTTGGTGCTTTGCTTTTCAATATTATTCTATAAGAAGTTTTAGTCTTTATTTCCTCAAACATTTTTCTGCCCCCTTTCTACTGGGACCCTGATTACATACATACATATGTATGTCTTTGGCTTGGTGCCATTCCCCCGCTTCCTCACTGTTTTTCTCCAGACCTCTCGATGCTACATTATCCATGGGTATGTTTTAAAGGTACAGGTCTTGTCGTCTCAGCGTCTCTAATCTAATCAGATGTGTTGATCATATCTAGATGCCAGTTAGGTCTTTTTTATGTCTTTCGTAGCTCTCCTTATTCAGTGATGCTGTCTTCTACCCTTTTGAACACACTGATTATATTATTGATGGTGTGTGTGTGTGTTGCTGAGGATGGAACCCAGGAACATTCTACCTCTGAGCTACACCCCCAGCCCTCTCAGCTCCGTTTTATTTTTACTTTGGTAACAGGATCTCACTGAGTTGCAGAAGGACTGGCTAGATTGCTCAGGTGATCCTCCTGTTCCAGCCTCCCAAGTACTGGGATTACAAGCGTGCACCACCATTCCGGCCGCCACTGCTGTTTTAATGTTCTTCTCCACTTAACCCTATCATCTGTGTCATTTCTGGGTTTTGCTTTTCTTCTATTTCTAGGTCGTGAGTTCCTGCCTCTTAGCCATCCTGTTAAGTTTCGACTGGATACAGATGTGGCTGACAAAGGCACCTGGGACCAGTGCTCCTCTCACCCTGAGACCGTCCTCCTAGCCCCGCCTCTCCCGCCAGGGTCCTGAAGGCTTCCCACCCCCTTTTTGGCCCCCCCTTCCCTCTGGCTGGAACACTGTTCACTTGCTGTCTCTGCGCAGAGATTCTATCACCTTTTCCTTGCTTTATTCATTTTTATTTTTTTTATTGGTGCACTGTATTCATACATTATAATGGGATAAAAACTTGTGTAGACATACATGCACACATCGCCCAGTTAGCCCCTACCCAATCCCCACCCCATTCCCTCCCCATCCCTCCTTCCCATGCTTGGCTTAGTGGTTGACATCTAATATTATAGCAATTTATCCAAAATTAACAATGATAATCTCATATAACAGATTCATCTGTCTGATATCAAACTTTTGATCACTTAGAGATGACATTTCAGTATTTCATTTTGCGTTCTTTCTTACCAGAGGATGTATTTTTTTTTTAAGGTAAAACTATCGTACATTTATTTTTTTTCCAGAAAAAGTCTATCCTAACATGACATATGAACTCTAAATACCCAAAACAATCTAGAAAAAGAATAAAGCTAGAAGATGTACATTTTCTGATTTCAAACCTTATAGAGCTACAATAATTGAAACAGTGTATTACTGCTATAAAGGCAGATATATAAACCAGTGGAGTAAAATAAAAAGCCTAGAAATAAATTCTTCCATATATGGTCAAGTTATTTTTGACAAAGTTTCCAAGAACATTTGGTGAAGGAAATAATAACCTTTTCACTAAATATTGTTGAAAAATAATAATCACATGAAAAATAATAAGATTGGACCCTTACCTAACACCATATACAAATATTAACTCAAACTAGATAAAAGACCTAAATGTAAATCTTAAGACTATAAACTTTTAGAAGAAAACCTGGGTCATAACACTTCACAACATTGAAATTGGCAGTGATTCTTGGATATGATTTCAAAGGCACAGGCAACAAAAGAATAAACAAACTTCCTAAAAAATAAAATAATATTGTACAGTGTAAACAGAGTTAAAAGTTACTGATAGAATGGGATAAAATATTTCCAAATGCTATATCTTAAGCTATATTAATATTCCAAATAGAAATCCTAAAAATTAGCAACAATAAAAGCAAACAATACAATTTATTTATTTATATATTTTTTTGGTTTTACTGGGGGTGGAATCCAGAGGCTTTCTACCACCGGGCTATACTCCCAGACCCATTTTATATTTTATTTGGAAACAGGGTCTCACTAAGTTGCTGAGGCTGGCTTCGAACCTGTGTGATCCTCCTGTCTCAGCCTCCCAAGCGCGGGGATTACAAGTGTGTGCCACCATGCCCGGCAAACAATACAATTTAGAAATAGGTAAAAGACTAAAATAAATAATATGAATCTCCATAGGTTTTAACCTATAAACACATGAATATATTCTTCTTTGCTTAGTTGTCTGCTGGATGGAAAATCTTATTTCTCTGGTTCTGGTGTGTGTTACCTATTTCTTCTTTGTAGTTAATCTCTTTGAGTATTTTCTCTAGCACTGGTTTTGAAGACATAAATTCCTTGAGTTTCTGTTTGTCATGGAAGCTTCTTATTTCCCCATCTAATTTGATAGATAGCTTTGCTGGATAGGAAATTTTTGGCTGGAAGTTGTTTTCTTTCAGTTTGGAATATGTTACTCCACGCCCTTCTGGCTTTCATGACTTGGTTTGGGAAGTCTGGAGTGATTCTAATTGGTTTGCCTCTGAATGTCAGTTCGCCTTTTGTTTTTGTTGCCTTTAAGATTCTCTCCTTGGCTTCCACATTGGTCATTTTGACAATTGTGGCGGGGGATCCTCTTCTCCGATCCTGTCTAAAGGGAGTTCTATAAGTTTCCTGGACCTGTGTATCGACCTCTTGCTCTATGTTTGGAAAATTTTCTGCTATTATTTCTTTGAAGAGATTATTGATCCCTTTGGTTTCACCTTCTTTTCCCTCCTCTATTCCAATTATTCTTAGGTTAGCTCTCTTAAATTGGGCCCATATTTCTTCAATGTCAGATTCCTGCTGTCTGATTTTTTTTTCTAAGTTATAAATTATGCGTTCGTTTTTGGAGTGATCATCTTCTAGGAGTGAGATTCTATTCTCCATGTGGTCTAATCGATTGTTTATACTCTGATATGAGTATACCTTTACCTCAATGATTGCTTCCTTTATTTCTTTTAGACTCTCTCTAAATTCTTTTCGAAAGTCCTGTATTATTTCTACAGTTTATATTCCTGATTTGATGTTCTGGAGATCTCTGAATTTCTGTGTTATCAGGTTCTGATAATATGGGGCTGTGGGCATTCATTGCTCTATTGTTGTTCCTCTTTTCCATGATTTCAGAATTTTGTGCCTTCTCTGAGTCACTACGACCTCACTTAGGGTGCTCTCTATCTCGAGTCTGTTATAATCTCAGCTGCCACTACTCCTTTATTGGGTTGTATCTCAAAGTCTCATACTCAGGGAGTTAATCGACGCTGCGTAAGACCGTGGGGGTGCCAGGCTGGGCGTTTTCCCATGGGGAGCTGCGACTAGGGTGTGGTATCTTTGCCACCGCTACTCCTTCACTGGGTTGGACTGCAAAATATCCGAACCAAGGAGATTATCAAAGCTGCACAAGTTCCTGGGGGTGCAGTGCTGGGATTTCTCCTTTAGGGGCCGCAATTACACTCACGGTTATTGTGCATGCAGATCTGGAGCTGTCGCGAGGCACAGTGAACTCGCTGTTGCTGCTGGCAATATGGCGCCACTGCCACGCTCTCAGCCGTGATGCTGGCATATTTCTTTTCTGGTTTTGAGCTCTGTTCTGAGTCCCTGGAAGGTGTGATGAGCTTGGCCACTGGGAGTTTTAGATGTTCATTGTGCTGAAAGAACTGCTGAATTACACCCGAATGATCCGCAGCTGCTCACTTCAGCTCCTTGTTTACCTTTCCTCTCTGGAGCCTGGTGCTGTGAGGGGAGATGGCGCCAGCACAGCTCTGCTGCCACATTGTGGGCTTGATTTCTGGTCTCTGGTTGTTCTTCTAGTCTTTTTCTTCTCTGTCCCTTGTGTTTACATTTTTTTATTTCTCTGCTGATGGTGTTTTCTGGCTATGAAAAGCGCTGATTTTGTAGCAACAGAGATGGAGTTTTAGCAGGACTCGTAAGTGCTGCTTTTCTAGGTCACCATCTTCCCGGAAGTCACTCCATTTATTTATTTTGCTATAGTTTGGATCAGGAATATCCCCCAATGACCCATGTTGTGAAGACTTGGTCTTTAGCGTGGTGCTGTCGGAAGGCGGGAGACATTTAAGAGGTAGGGCCTCGTGGGAGGTGTAGGCAACTGGGGGGCAGGTGCCCTGTTTCCTCCCTGCACTGGCCAAGATATAAATGAGCCCCTCCCCACACACTCTCACCAAGATGAGCAGCGCTGCCAATCAGCCATGGACCAAAACCTCCAGAACTTTGAGCTAAAATAAATCTTTCCTTGTTGCAAGTCAGTTGTCTCCGGTATTTGCTACAGTATTAGAAAGCCGATTAACACAGTGTATAGCCACTTGTACAAATAATGACAACCGTGTGATTAATTGTAATCAATAATTATACCATTGATGACAAATATACATCTGCTGGGGGATGACCATCCCCAGTAGAATGTGCCAGGAAAGCATGAGTGAGAATTAGTGGTTTCAGCTTTAAAATAATTTTTCTAAGGATAACAACAGTAGCAAAGGAGAGTGACCCTCAGGGTTCAGTGAATCAGAAGGTCCAAATTAAGTACTGAAAAAGATCTGTTGGGTTGGGCTTTTGGCAAGACTAAGGATCTTGTAAATGCTTCTGTGGGTTGTGGATGGCCGTGTCAGACTGCAGAGGATTGAGAACCTCCTCCCCTCACAACTTCCTTATTCTCCTCTCAAAACACTTCTCATCCTTCTCAGCTCAACCATTTATATAAATAGATTTGGGGGAGTACTAGAGGCTGGACCCAGGGGCATTCTACCTCTGAGCTATACCCCAGCCCTATTTAAATTTCTAGTTTTGAGACAAGGTCGTAGCCAGGCATGGTGGTACACGCCTGTAATCCCAGGGCTTTGGAGGCTGTGGCAGGAAGGTTGCAGGTTTAGACTGAGTCTCACTATTGCTGAGACTTTCAACAATCTAGTGAGACCCTGTTTTAAAGTAAAAAAGAGTAAGGGGTATAGATTGAAGGCAGAATGCCCCTGGGGTCAATCCCTAGTAACACACACAGACACACACACACACACAGCCCACAGAACAGGGTCTCACTAACTTGCTGAGGATGGCCTTAAGTATGCAATCCTCATGTCTCAGAATTTCCAAGTACTTGGATTATAGGTACGAGTCACCATTCCTGGCTTATAGAAATAAATTTTAGCCGGGCGTGGTGGCGCACGCTTGTAATCCCCGCGCTTGGGAGGTGGAGACAGGAGGATTGCGCAGGTTCGAAGCCAGCCGCTCTGGCTTAAGATACCCTGTTTCCAAATAAAAAAGTATAAAATAGGTCTGGGAGTATAGCCCGGAGGTAGAAGGGCTTCCAGGAACCCCAGGACCGCCAAAAAAAAAAAAAAGAAGAAAGAAAGAAATTTTATTGTATGTATTTAAGGTATACAACGAGATGTTATGGGATACATAGGCAGCAAAGTGGCGACCATGGGGAAGTATGTGATCATATCCATCAGCTCACGTAGTTACTAATTTTTGTTTTGTTTTTGTGGTAAGAACAGCTAAAATCTATTTATTCAGCAGAAAGTCCAAATACAGTAAAGCTTTACTACCTATAGTCCTCATGTTGTATATTACATCTCTAGACTATCTATCTGCCACTTCATTTCCTCTGACCTACATCTCCCCATTTCCTCCCCACCCACCTCTGGTGACCACAGCTTTATTCTTTGTTTTTGCATATTTGTCACTTTAAAAAAAAAAAAGACTCCACAGATAAGTAAGATCACGTAATTTTTTTTCTATGTGTCTTGCCTAGATCATGCAACACAATGTTCTCCAATTCATCCATGTCATGGAAAATGGCAGGATCTCCTTATTTTTTGAGGCTACATAATGTTCTATTGTGCATACATATCAGGTTCTTTATCCATTTGTCCGTCAACTATCACTTGGGTTATTTTCATACTTTGGCTAGGTGAGTAATATTTCTACGAACATGGAAGTGCACGCACATATATCTTTACAAGGCAGTGGTTTCGTTTTCTTTAGATATATGCCCAATTGAGGGGTTATAGGGTCATACAGTAGTTTTAATTTCTTTAAAAGCTTCTATACTGTTCTCCATAATTTCTACATCAACCCACACTCCCACCAACAGTGTACCCGAGTTCCCTTGACTCTACATCCGTATCGACTTTGTTACTAGCCCTCCAAATAGACATCTAGATGACTTTGGCTTCCTTCATGATTGATGACTTCAAGCATGCTTTCATATACCTGTTGGCCATTTTACTATCTTCTTTGAAGAAATGTCTGTTATCCATTTTTAAATTGTGTTGTTTGTTTTTCTAATATTAAATTGTATAAGTCTTTTAAATAATAACCTTCAGCAAATATATGGTTTTCAAATATTTTCTAAATGTGTGGGTTGATGTTTCATTTATTTATTGTTTCCTTTGCTGTTCAGAAGCTTTTCAGCTTGACATAGTCTTATTTATTTATTTTGCTTTTATGGCCTGAGATTTCGGTATACTATAAAAAATTATTGCTAAGGATAGTGTCCTGTAGCTTTCTCCCTGTGTTTTTTCCTAGGGGCTTTATAGTTCTGCGTATTACATTTAGATTTTTTACCCATTTTGAGTTTGCTTTTCTGCATGATAAAAGATCAGTATCCAATTTCATTCTCCTGCCTGTGTAAATCCAGTTCTCTCCGCACTCTTCCTGTCTCTTCCCGCTGCATCCCTTTTAGTGCCCCTTTTGAGCAGTCAGTTGACTGTATATGTTTGGATTAATGGGGGGTCTCTATTCTGTTCCACTCATATATGTGTCTGTTTCTATGCCACTACCATATTGTTTTGATTACCAATGCTTTACAGTTTATTTTAAAATTCCGGGAATGTGATTTCAGTGTTGTTCTTTTTGCACAAAATTGCTTTGGCTATTTAGGTTCTTTTGTGGTTTTCTACAAAGTTTAGGATTGTTTTTGTCTATTTCTGTGAGGTTTGCAGTTGTGATTTTTGTAGCGATTACAATGAATCGGCACATTTCCTTGGGAGGTATGAACGTTTTAATGATCTCTCAGAACATTTACTTGTATCTTCTTTTCATCAGTGTTTTATAGTTTTAAGGGCAGAGATCTTTCACTTCCTTGGTTAAATTTATTCCTAAGATTTTTTTAATGCTACTGTAAATTCAGTTGTCCTCTTGGGTTCCTTCTCAGCTAGGTCAATATTCGTACATACAAATGCTGTTGATTTCCATTCTTGATTTTATATCCTGCAACTTGACTGAATTCAATTATTAATTCTAATAGTGTTTTGAGGAATCATTTGCGTTTTCTACCTATAGAATGTCATGAAAATGGAGACGATTTTACTTCCTCCTCGATTTGGATGTATTTTATTTATTTATTTTTTTTCGTGTCTGATTGCACTAGCTGGTACTCCCAGTACAATGTTGAATGAAAGTGGTGAGAATGGGCATCTTTGCCCATCTTAGTGGGAAAGCTTTCAGCTTCCCCTCATTGATTATAATATTAAATGTGCATTTTTAATAAATAAATAATATTATGTTAAGAAACTTTCTTTCTATACTAAACTGGATGTTTTTATGCAGAAAGGATATTAGACTTTGCCAGATGCTTTTTGACACATCAATTGAGATGATCTGTTAACACAATCCTTATACACATACGGTCATACCTATGAACTAAACATTCCCCATGGGGCTTTGGGAGTCTCTACCTTCTAGCTGGACACAGTCTAATTAATGAAGGAGACTCCCAGTCCAATGGTGTGTGTGTGTGTGTGTGTGTGTGTGTGTGTGTGTGTGTGTGTGTGTTTGAATATTTGTGTATAGAAATAAAGATCATTACAAGACAACAAAAGTAACTGGCCACAGCTTGCATGCCTATAATCCTGGTACTTGGGAGCCAAAGACAGGAGGATAACAGGTTTCAATCCAATCTCAACAACTTAGCTAGACCCTTAAGAAGAGAGAACTGTTTCAAAAAAAGGGAGGGGCTGGAGGTATAGATCAGTAGTAGAGTGTCCGTGGGTTCAACACCCAGTACCAAGAAAAACAAAAAGAAAAGACAACAAAAGCCACAAAAGCAAATCAGAAATGCATCTCGTGTGAAATGAGCGCGAGCTAAAGAGACACCTGAGAGAAGAGGCCGCCTGGAAGGCCGGGGACACGTGAGCTCTAGAGCAACATCGTAATTCACGGGGTATCAGTCCTGGAGGCTGGGCACGCTGACCCCTTTGGAAACCACTCTCTTCTCTGACAGCTGAGCCCTTCCCCTCCCTCCGAGGCCAGGCAGGAAGGATGTCTGTGAGCCGCACTCTGGTACCCTGCGGCCAGCATGATGGATGGGGAGGCAGGAGGGGCACAGGGCAGCTCAGGCCAGAGGCCCAGGCAGTGAGAGACATGTGACGGACACAAATCAGCTCTGAGCACGAGGAGTGCCGGAGGCCAGAGGCCAGAGCCCTGGGGAGCAGCAGGCATGTAAGGGGTGACCTACCAAGGGCAGCTTGGGAAGGAAGCAGAGTAGGAGCTGTCAGAGAAAGATAGAGGAGACAGTTGTGTGAGGCATCTTGGAAACCAAGAGGGAAGAAACTTCCCCATGCAAGAAGGGATGCCGGCAGAGATGGCCGACTGTTACCAGGCTGCAAGAATGTGTGCCCCCGAGGTTTGAACATTAAGAGGTCCCCAACGAACTTGAGCAGAGCAGTATCAATGACAGGAAGGATGTAGAAACCAGGTTTCATGGCCTGAGCAGCAAACAGAAAGTGAGGAAGAAGTGTAAGGAATAGGATGGTCAGAAAGAGTAACATTAAGCTGGGCGTGGTGGCGCACGCTTGTAATCCCCGTACTTGGGAGGCTGAGACAGGAGGATTGCACTGGTTCGGAGCCAGCCTCGCTGGCTTAAGAGACCCTGTTTCCAAATAAAAAAAAATAGGTCTGGGAGTGTAGCCTGGAGGTAGAAGGGCTTCCAGGAACCCCAGTACCACCAGAGAGAGAGAAAGAGAAAGAGAGAGAGAGAGAGACATTAAAATAAAAAATGCACAGCATGCTCAGTTAAATTAGAATTCACCCAAAATTTGCATTTCAGATAGACAATAAATTTTTGTTTTTAGTATAAGCCATGTCCTTATGGATCACACATATGATAAAACAATTATTTGTTGTTTATCTGAAATTGAAGTTTAAGGGGCTGTCTTGTATTTTATGTGGCAGACCTAACTGGATGGCACCTCCACTTCCTTCTCTAACAACTTGGTTGAGAAGAAAGGTGAGGCCCTGGGTTGGGAGGGGACCCAGGGCAGTGGACAGTTTTGCTGGGCATGGAATCTTCTGAGTTCATACAACAGGCAGCAATGCTTTCTGCAGCCAGGAAAAGAGGAAGAGGCTGAAGAGAGGGTGGGAGGAGTAATGGGTTACTTAAACCATAGGCCTCTAGTCAGGACCAGAAATCATTTCATTGCGCTTGCCCATTCAAGCCAGAAAGTCTCCCTCCACCTCTCAAAATGCTCAGAATATGCAAATTTCTATTTTTAACGTGTATGTGCTTTGCTGCTACTTTGGAGCTGTGGGATTGCAGATTTAATACCGGCTCGATTCAGTATTTTTTTCTTTATTCTGTCATTTCTTTGTGTTCTCATGGACCACCAGAGCTGAAAACATTTTGCTAAATAGACCAGTTCACTTTGCCAACTTCAACATTTCTTAAAATCCTGTCACCAGAGAGAATCATTTTTCTAGTGGCTAGATTCCCTTAACAGTTCAAGCACACATCTAGTCTTCCATAGCAAATTAATCGAATCAGTTTTGTAATGGGGCTCCTCTTTTCTCTTTTTCTATCTTTATTCTTACTGAAGTGATTAAAGCCTCTTTTTTAAATAAAATAAAAAAGAAGGAAAGGAAAGAAAACAGGACTGAGGATGTAGCTTGAAGATAGAATGCCTCTGGATTCAACCTCTAGTACCAAAAAAAAAAAAAAAAAAAAAAAAAGGAAGGAAGGAAGAAAAAAGAAAAGAAAGATGACAAAGATAAAAGCATAAGCCCATCACTGGGAGGAAATCCCTGCAGGCAATTCTACCGGAAGCCAGGCATGGTGGCACATGCTTGTAATCCTAACATTTGGGAGGCTGCGACAGGAGGATCGTAGTTCGCGGACAGCCTTAGCCACTTAGTGAGGCCCTCAAAGCCTCTTGTGAGGACGAAGTATTATATCACTGGATTGGTCACATGACATATCCAACAGCTGTTCTTCTTCCTCATTACACCAGCTTCCAGGGTCACATCTGGTTTGCAAAACTGGCAGCCTGCTGGCCTTTTGTTTACTTTTGCTCCTTTTCTTCTAATTCCTTAGGTTTCTGCCAGATTAGTAGTCTTCATCCGTCTTTTATTTCTGTATTTTTGTGCCAGACAGAAAGTCTCCCCCTTTCCACAAATACTAATTCCAAGTTTGTTTTGTCTTGGTATTGGGGCAGAGTCCAGCCCACCAAGTCTAATTTAGCACTCTATCCTAGGCATCTAGACCCCACAGCGGAAAGCACTGCGACTTCCACTGTCCTTCCTAAGAACCTGGCGGCTGCTCTAACATCCCCTTCCTTCATGAACATCTTAGAGAAGAAAGAAGAGAAAGAAGAAGAAGAGGAGGAGGGGGGGGAGGAAGAGAAGGAGGAAGAGGGAAAGGAGGAGGAAGAAAAGGAGGAGGAGGGAAAGGAGGAGGAAGAAAAGGAGGAGAAAGAAAAGGAAAAGGAGGAGGAGGAGGAGGAGGAGGAGGAGGAGGAGGAGGGAAACGAGGAGGAGGAGGAGGAGGAGGAGGAAGGAGGAGGAAAAGGAGGAGAAAGAGGAAGAAAAGGAGGAGGAGGAGGAGGAGGAGGAAGAGGAGGAAGAGGAGGAGGAGGAGGAGGAGGAGGAGGAGGAGGAGGAGGAGGAGGAGGAGAAAGTCGAGTGTGATGGCACACGCCTATGTTCCCAGTACTTGGGAGGCTGAGGCAGGAGGATTGCAGGTTTCAGGCCAGCCTCAGCTACTTAAGCAGACTGTTTCAAATAAAAAATAAATACATAAAAAGGCTGGTGGAGTAGTTCAAAGGTCGAATGCCTCTGGATTTAATTCAAAGGAAGAAGAAAAGGAGGAGGAGGAGCCTGATCACACAGGCTGTACAAATTTTCTTCTCGCCAACTGCTTGTTCTATTAGTTTCAGAATTCTCTCACAATTGCCTTCTGATCACGTGTTCAGGAAGGAGGAAGAAGAAGGAAACGGAGAAAGAGGAGAAGGAAGAGAAGGAGGAGGAGGAGGAGGAGGAGGAGGAGGAGGAGGAGGAGGAAGAGGAGGAGGAGGAGGAGGAGGAAGAGGAGGAGGAGGAGGAGGAGGAGGAAGAGGAGGAAGAGGAGGAGGAGGAGGAAGAGGAAGAGGAGGAGGAGGAGGAAGAGGAGGAGGAGGAAGAGGAGGAGGAGGAGGAGGAGGCGGAGGAGGAGGCGGCGGCCATGGTGGCAAGGGTGAGTCTTTATCAGGAGGTCCATGTTACACCCCAGCTCCCTGACTCCTGTCTGCAGGTACATAACTGGTCAGAACAGTACCACATGGCTCCTCTTAGCTCCAAGTGAGTCAAGAAAATATATTTTGTCTGGGCAACAAATTATGATGTTATTAGTAAGAAAGGAGAGACTCAATATTGGATAAGAAATATTATCTACCATGAAGGTGTAACTAGAATAAGATCGATCCTTTTTCTGCTTCCTCTCCTCCAGAGTCCATTGTAGCAGGACCGTGTTTAAAGTTGCTGTTAGCTCAGGTCTGGACGCCTTAAAGTCCATGTGGGTCTTTACTAACCCTGTGCTGACATATAGTAGATCCCACAGCACGTCTCACCCAGCATCCTTTTTTACAAGTCTCTTTACAACTTTCTTCTGCCTCCTCTCAATAGCTGCTCTCATGTCCCTCTCTCTTGTAAAACTAAATCAAACAACAAAAAAGGGCCATAGCAGCACAGAAGCCCATCTCTCCACATCCTCCCCACTCTTGAACATCTCCCCTGTCCCACCCTCGCCTCCCTTCTTCTCTCTGCCCTTTCTTGTGGAAATTGATTTGGACTCTGGGCTCTTACAAACCTAAACCTTCACCTTTACCCCATAAATACACCAAGGTTGAGAACAAAGAATCTGGGAGATTATGCCAATGTCTGTAAACTACACTGTGATGTTTCCCCAGCTATCCACATCCCCAACAACTTATAAGATGCCCACAGACACCTGTGGGGGCAGGTAGCCGCTCTCTCCTCCTGCCATGGGGATGTGTCCCAGCCCTGCCCACCAGCATCCTGTTCTTTTGCTCACAGTTTTAGCCCAAATGGTACCTCTCCACTTTGATACTCATGCTACTAATTTCAGCCAAATGATTCCCATGGGCACCTTCGAAGGCCCTTGAAGGACCCTTAGGGAATGCTCTCTCTGTTTCCCTCACCTGGCTGCAGGCTATGCTCTGTGCTGCTCTTATAGGAAGCCCTGGATTCAGATGGTTTTTATTTGTACTTGGTATTCACTGTGTAAATTGCATGCTTTAATCTGTTCTGTCTCTGTTGTTTAGGCTGGGCCCAACCTGAGGGCAAGGCCAAAACCTTGAGACAAGGAACACTCTCTTTTTTTTCAGCTGATGGCTTTGGGAACCTTCCATGTATTGGGCACTGAAATAGGTGCTGGGGACAAGAGACAGACCAGCCCCTGACCTCACTCAGGACTTGCCTCTCCTGGCCCTTCTTGTGCCCGCCCACAGGACAGTGCTTGGCCTGATCATGATCATGGAATGACTGACCACTGTCTGGACGGGGATGAAGGAGGGGATTGGGATTCATCCCCAGAGAGGAGGCCATCACCGGCTTCCTGGACTCTAAGTTCATAGCACTCTGGCGGCTCCTCTGAAAGTCCGCAGGCCTCCTCCCAGCAGCCTGGCATCCGGTGTTACTGTTGGCCCTGCCTGCCTGTCTGCCACGCAGCCAGGGACTGAGGAGCTTTGATTCCAAACCAGGGCGGTCAGCTGAATTTCCAAACGGGAGATTTTTCCACTTTTCTTTCTCCTTCCCTCTTTTGCCCAAATAACATTCATTCTGTGGAAAGGGGGCAGAGCAGTTCTCATTCTAAGGCTGAAAGGCTTTATGGGGGGCCCATGAGGGGACTGGCAGAGCTTGTGCCAAAGTCCTTTCCCTGTTGGAAGGGAAAGAAGGAGACGGTGACCGAGAAAGGCCTTCTGTTCCCCAGGAGGACAAACTGGAGAAGATCAAACCAAGGGAACATACGCTTTTCTCCTTCCTGTCCCGTACCCTGTACCCCTTTTTCTCTCCTCCCTCCCTCCCTTCCTCCCTCCCTTTCTTCCCTCTCTCCCTCCCTCCCTCCTTCCTTCCTCTTCCTGTTCTCTCTCTCTGCTCTACAACTATGCACTAACTCACTCCTACATTCACTTGGCAGGCCTTTGTTCGACATCTCCTCTGTCTGGTGTTGCGCTGCACGCTAAAAATACAGACAATTGAGACAAAGCTCAAGGCTCTAAGGACCTAGGGTTTGGGGGAGTTGGGGTCAACAAGAACAGGCCAGGGTGAGGAGCTATAATTAGCAAGTGTCACTGTAAGTTTCTGGTCCATTCATGAGCTTGGGCAGGACATTTAATAGAGGGGGGCCCTGGGATGGAGGAGACAAGACTTGAAGAAACTCTAATGAGTATCTGAAGCAGCTTGATTCCTTGCTCTCCCTCCCAGGGAGAGGCATCCATGTGGGAAAGAACATAGGCAGTTTGCCTTGTGTTTAAAACCCAGATAAGTGTGGTGGCACACGCTTGTAATCACAGTACTTACGAAGTGAGATAGGAGGATTGCAGGGCCATCCTCACCTTCTTAGACCCTCTTCAATTTAGTGAAACCATGTTTCAAAATAAAGAATAAAAAATAGGGCTGGGGTTATAGCTCAGAGGTAAAATGCTCTTGGGTTCAATCTCAAGTATTGAAAAAACAAACAAATAAATAAATATTCTAGGTCAACTACTTTCTATGGGATCATAAACAAGTCACTTAACCTTTTTAATTAAAAAATGTAGCCAGATAGCTGGGCGTGGTGGCGCACGCTTGTAATCCCCGTGCTTGGGAGGCGGAGACAGGAGGATCCCGCAGGTTCAAAGCCAGCCGCACTGGTTTAAGAGACCCTGTTTCCAAATAAAAGATATAAAAATAGGTCTGGCAGTGTGGCCCAGAGGTAGAAGGGCCTCCAGGAACCCCAGTACCACCAAAAAGAAAATATATTTATTAGCTGGGCATGGGGGTGCATTATGTAATCCCAGTACTTGGGAGGCTCAGATGAGAGAATCGTAGGTTCAAGGCCAGCCTCTATAACTTAGCAAGACCCTATTTCAAAATAAAAAAATGAAAAGGGCTGGAGGTATAGCTTGGAGGTAGGATGTTCCTAGCTTTAATCCCTGTACAAAAAAAATTGTTTTAATGTATTTATTTATTAAATGGACTTAATTGGGGGAGGGGTGTTGGGGATTGAATCCAGGGGCATTTTGAGCTATATCCCCAGTCCTATTTTGTTTTTTATATTTTAGTTTATTTTTTGTGGTACTGGGGATGGAACCCAGGGGTATTCTACCTCCGAGCTATAGCCCCAGACCTATTTTTTATCCTTTATTTTGAAACAGGGTCTCACTGAGTTGCAGAAGGCCTCACTAAGTAGCTGAGGCTGTCCGAGAACCATGATCCACCTGTCTCAGCCTCCCAAATGCTGGGATTACAAGCGTGCGCCACCACGCCCAGCTTGTTTTTATTTTGAAACAGGGTCTTACTAAATTACTGAGGGCCTCACTAAGTTGCTGAGACTATCTTCAAATTTGTGATCCTCCTGTCTCAGCCTCCCAACTACTGGAATTATAGGCCCAGCTGACTTAATTTTTTTTTAGAGCAATTTTAGGTTCCCAGCAAAACAAACAGAAGTACATAGTATTTCCATATATCCCTTACTCCGCCAATACACACAGCTTTCCCAGTAAGCATCCCCCACCAAAGTGGTCCATGTTTCCCACTGATGAACTACACTGATCCACCATCATCACCCAAAGTCCAGCGCGGATGTCGGGGACAGTCTTGGTGTTGTCCATTTCATGCGTAATGGCCTCTGTCCTGTACTATAATGTCCAAAATAGTTTTACTATCTCAGATCTTCTGTGTTCTGCCTTATTTTTTAATCATCAATCTCTTCTTTGAAATGGGAAAAAAAATTACTGTCTCCTGAGGTAATGAGGATAACACAAGGTCATATGCACCAGTGCTTGCCTTAGGCCTGGGGTGTTTCTGTTCTCTTCCACTGAAAAGCCAAGAGCCCTGCTTCAGGGTCCGACTCTAGTGCACACTACCGAGGAAGGAGAGCACTGGATGGGGACGAGCTGCTGCATCTGGTCTGAGTGGCAGGTAACCTGGGGATATTGGTGAGAAGAGGTTGTGGAGGCCCACGGGATCCCTACAGGGACTCTGTACTGTTCCCTGCTCCTGAACTAACCCAGCTTTCTCCAGGCAAACCCCTGGCTGCTCTTGGCAGGGCCTTAGAGGCCCGCATGAGTCACAGCCACGTGGCTGATGTGTGGAGGGAGGGGGCTGCCCCTGCTGGACCGGGCCCCCAGCCACGCTGGCTTGGAGAAATTGTTCCTGAAAGTTCCTGGCAGGGAGTGGGCTGTGGTGGGCTGTTAACCTGCCAGGCAAATCGACCTGTAAACAATCCTGAATGAGAACCCCAGATGCCTGTGCATTCCACAGCTCAGACACTCCTTCCAGGCTCTGGGTGGGGCCAGCTCCAGGGAGTCTGCACAGGAGCAGAGGCCTAGGTGTCCAGACAGAGGCCTTGCCCAGGAGTCCTCAGCCTCCTTCCACACCAGACAGGCAGTGTCCACACAGGGAGAAGGAGACGGATGGTACTGATGGTGCAAATCTTTCACTCAGAATGGGAAAAATCAGCGAGGCTTTGCTTGGGCTGTCTAGACAGAGCAAATGAGCCGGGCCCCGGTGCTAGAGACATGGGTGGCCTGCGGGGTAGGCTCGTGCGGGCACCCCATTCTCCACCTCGGTTGGGTGTGTCCCCAGGCAGGGCACAGCGGGGTCTGGGGAGCTGCCAGGCGCTTGCTGCCTATGCGCCTAGAATTTACTGGCTTGTGGTGAGGTGGGTTGGGGAGCAGGAGGGTGGAATGGAGCACATCTGGTGACCTGATTTTTTGTTTTTCTGCTCCTGGTTAAGGGCCTTGGCTCTTCTTGGGGCTGGAGAGAGACAAAGGAGAGAGGACCAGGCAGGGACAGGAGAAGGGGGAGCCGGGCAGGGAGTACATGTTACTTGGCTGGGTTCAGAAGGAGTTGGTTTGATCCGGGGAAGGCCCCTCCTCCTCATGAGGTGGTGGGAGTTCAGTTTCCCTGAGTGAAGATTTAATGGGAAGAAAAGTACAAACATGAGCAGCATAGCCAACAAAGATAAAATATGCAATCATACCAGGGCATAATTCCAAAAGCACACCAACACAACTTTTCAAGTACGGCTGCAAATACCACCGTCAACTACACAATGACAGCCCACCGTTCTTACCCACACTGGGCCACCGAAACACAGACTTATCTATAAACACGAAGGAGATCACACTGACCTTTAAGAGCAAGACCTCCTCACATTTTGCAAAGTCCAGTTTTCCACCAGCTTCCAGAAGGCACGCCTGGCTTTGATGAGTCATTTTGTCCCGGGTCGCTTGGCCATTCCTGGTAACTCTCCCTGCTCGGTACCACCTTCATGCAGACAGGGAACATGGCAGAAACATTCCCAGGCTCCTGTGATGTGGCAAAGGTAGGAAGATATGAAGAGAGAGAGAGAGAGAGAGAGAGAGAGAGAGAGAGAGAGAGAGAGAGAGAGATTTGCATCATTGCTTAATATAAACGGCCTTAAAGGACAAAACATTTCTAGTCTTATTTCTCAAATCTATTGGATGTGCTCACAGCTCCGAACCCGTACTCTTTCCATATTGTTTAGCAAGTCCCCTTCCCCCTCTCCTCTGTTGTCTTCTTATTAGGGGACAAATCCAAATTTCTTTCATTTCTTATGTGGAACAATTTAGCTTTCTTCAACCTCTGCTGCCAAACTTGGCTCCGGAACTCCCTTAGCAGAGCCAAAACCCCACTGAAGTTCTGAAAATAGCCCCTGCGGCTTGCTGATTAAGCTCCCAGGACAGGGGCCATCTGCCTTCCCCGTCTTCTTCTAGTTTATATTTTTCTTGTTAAATGTAAATATGCAAATACATATGCACTTGAACACAGAAACACAGAAGGAATTAGACAGAGAAGAAGTCATCGGGGCCAGGCCCAACCAAACAGCTAAATCTGCAATCGCCGCCTCTCCCCATCGATCCCACTTTCTGGGTCCCAGGGCTCCTCTCCCCATGGATTTAATCATTTAAAAAGTCAACATCACTGAGAACCTGCTGCATGGCAGGCCCTCCTCTAGGGATACAAAGATGAATAGAATAAGTCACTGAATTCAAAGAGCTCAAATCGCAGAGTGGCAGATTAGTAAATCTGTGACCGTGATAAAATGAGCTCTAGTCTGCGGTGGAGGAAGTAAAATGTGTTGCTGAAACACAAGGGCAATTGGGCCAGTTTGGTGGGGGGTGTGGGGGAAGAGGGTGTGCAGGACGGGCAGTTCTTCACCTAAAGAAGAGTGGTGTTGAAAGCAGCGTGTGGGGGTGCATGCCTGTAATCCCAGTACTTGGGAGGCTGAGACAGCAGGATCACAGGTTAGGTGTCAGCCTCAGCTACTTAGTACAGCCCTCTGCAATTTAGTGAGATTTTGTTTCAAAATAAAGAATTAAAAATAGGAGCTGGGGGTGTAGCTCAGAGGTAGAATGCACCTGGGTTCAACCCCTAGTTACACAGACACAAAAATAAATTAAAAGTAAACATTAAAAATTAAAAGGGCCAGGCGTGGTGGCACATGCTTGTAATCCCCGCACTTGGGAGGCGGAGACAGGAGGATGGCACAGGTTCGTAGTCAGCCTCGCCGGCTTAGGAGACCCTGTTTCCAAATAATATAAAATAGGTCTGGGAGTGTAGCCCAGAGATAGAAGGGCTTTCAGGAACCCCAGTACCAAAAAAAAAAAAAAAAAAAAAAAAATTAAAAGGGCTGGGGTGTAGCTGAGAGGTAGAATGTTCCTGAGTTCAATCTTTAGTACCAAAGGGGAAAAAATGTGATGTTATTGGGGACCAATCCTAACCATCATTCATTCATTTCATCCAAAATTTCCAGCAATTTGCTAAGCAGAGAACAAAGCAGACAGCATTTACTTGGTAGAGAAAACTGTAGGCTTCCTGAAAAGGGAAGCTCAGGAGATCAGTTTAACTTGCCAAAAGAGACGACATTTAACCAGAGACCCAAAACAAGGAGAGTCAGCTAGGTCAGAGAGCGGGGGTGTCTTCAGGCAGAAGAAGGAACACGTTTGAATCGAAAGCCAAGAAGAGGGTGTGCAGGATGGGGGTGCATGCCTGTCATCCCAGTACTTGAGAGGCTGACACCGAAGGATAGCAGGTTCAAGGTCAGCTTCGGCAATTTACCAAGGCCCTCAGCAACCTAGCAAGACCCTGCTTCAAAATTAAAATAATAATAATAATGATCAAAAGAGCTGCAGGTGTAGGTCAGAGGCAGAATGTCTCTGGGTTCAATCCCTACTACCAAAACAAACAAAATAAAAAAAAAAAAAAGAAAGAAAAAATTTGATTCACACGAGAAAAAGCATGAGAAGCCCAGCATCACGGGTACGTAGAGACACAGTGGAGTGCGGCATGGAATGAAGGTGAGGACAGAAGGCGGGTCCAGCCATGGCCCCAACACACACCCTGAATCCCAATTCCACAGTGCAATACAGAATCAGAGCAGCGAGAAAGTCGAACCTGGCCTGTCACCTGGGTTTGGTCCTGTGCCCTTCATGTGTTTTATGGGGGAGAGAAAACGGAGGATTGAACGGGGAGGCATTCTACCTCTGAGCAACCACTGTGGTCTTTAGGCCTAAAAGGGACTCTGGCACCTGCTGATTTGAACAGATTGAGGCTCAGGTGGGTTAAAAAAGAAACAGGTTCTAATCTTTTATTCCAAACCAGGGAAGCTGGTCATGCAAGTGTAACCATGGGAAGCCATTGCGAGCTTCTAGGCAAGGAAATGTCAACATCAGAATTATGTTTGTAAAAGATTGCTCTGAATACCATGTGGGGAATGAATTAAAGAACAGAAAGAGAACAAAGCCAGAGAGACTAATTAGGAGATTATATTAGTCAGAAATGCTTTCAGCAACAAGGAAGCAAAAGCTCAAAATAGCTTAAAGCTTGTAACGACATTTATTGTTTGCCCACAGGAAATCAGAAAATAAGGCGCCCTCCAGGATGGCTGGGCAGCTTGGTGATATCATTAGGAACTCAGGCTTGTCCCATCCTTCTGCTCCACCATCCACCACGTTGTTGGCTACCGATTCTCTTACTTACTCCCTCAGGGTTGCAAGATGTCTGCCTCGGCTCCAGACACAGTCATCTTATTCGATGCAGGGAGACTGGGGAAGGGACAGTGTGGGGAAGGGCTAAGGATGCAGGGAAGGTTGTGCATATCTCCGTTGGGCAACTCCACCCCATTCCAGTCCCCTTCTATGTCACCTGCCTTATACAGGCGGAAAAAGGAAATGCTTAGGATCCTAGTGCTCCTTGTAGCAAGGAGCGCCCAGGGGTCAGGTTCTAGTCAATGGAGCAGGGGATATGCTAGAGAAGATTTTTCCTTCTCGAGAAAAGAGGCTGAATCCTCTGTAACATGGGGCCTTTCCCTTCTGCCCTTTTTGTTTCCCCTCTTGCCTGGAAATTGACTTTGATGGATGGAGACACGGCAGGTATCTTGGAACCATGAGGGAAAAAGCCCCAAAGAACATGTGGATGTCAGAGGTCGTAGAGGTTCAATAGGAGAGCGGCAGGTGTTGGGTCTCCCCCTGGGAAGGAGCAATGGAGACAAGAAGGAACAGAGGGGCACACGGTGTGGCCGAAAGCGGCCGCTGCCAGGGTCACATTGCCAGCTGCATGATCTTTTGTCTACGGGATGAAGTTATATGAGCTGGATCAGTGGATTCCAACTTTTGCAACTTCAAAAGCAAGGGGACCTCACATTTTGAAAGATTTATCTACCGGTTTCCATATATCAAATAATTTGTTTTCTCTTGAGGATACCATGTTGATAAAATTCCAGCCCAAAGCAAAGAATAAAGGCCTTTTAGTTTAGCCTGGTCGGTCTTACCATAGGGGGAAAAATCCATTAGTTCTTGGAAAAATTGAAAATACCGCTCAGGGTTTCTTTGATTATTTGGGAGGATTCAGAATGACCCGAAGATGTCCCAGCACTACTAGGAGCCCCCCAGGTCCAGGTACCAGAGCCCTGCACCCCTGGGAGTCAGAAAATATGAGTTTTCCAGCCTGCTGGAGTGGGGGCTCAGTGCTGACCCTGGAGCCCAGAGCTGCCCTGGACAGAAGCTTGCCAGACCCCACAGAAGGGCCTCCTCTGCCCTACCCCGCTCCTCCCGGGAAGGGGCTGTCTGGCCTCGACCTTCCTGTCGCCCTGCTGTGTGACTTCCTGAGGCCCCCTGGGCCAGTCTAAGGAGCATGCTCAGCTCCTTTCCCTCTGGTAAATCCATCTGCTCCTGAGGAGAGAGGCAGAGACTCTCAATCCAGTTCATTAAATGCTGGAGGGAAGTGTCCAACGAACTCCCTGAGCACTGAGTGATGGGGTCTGCCTGCAAAAGGTCAGAGGGAGCGAAGAAGGAGGCCCTGAGAGTCAGGCCCGAGGCCCAGGGAGGAAGCAGGGCAGTTGCTGAGACCAGGCCCAGGGAGGAAGGGAGCGGGAGGGGTGGGACTCGCATCCTGGTTAAACTCATGTCTGTGACTTTATTTATTTACTTACTTACTCATTTAGTCCTGGGGATTAAACTCAGGGGTAGTCTGCCTCTAAACTACACCCCCAGCCCTTTATTTATTTATTTATTATTTATTTATTTATTGTTTACTTATTTATTTAAAAACAGTCTTGCTAGGTTGTTGAGGGTCTTGCTATATTGCTAAGGTCGTCTTCAAACCTGCAACCCTCCTGTCTTTGCTTCCTAAGTACTGGATTTACAGGTGTGTGGCACCATTCCCAGTTATTCCCCAACACTACTTTTAACTTTTTATTATTTATTTATTTATTTATTTATTTATTATTTGGTGGTACTGGGGATGGAACCCAGGGGCTTTTCTACCTCCAGGCCATACTCTCAAACCTATTTTATATTTTACTTGGAAACAGGGTCTCACTAAGTTGCTGAGAGCCTCACTAAGTAGCTGAGGCTGGCTTTGAACCTGTGCGATCCTCCTGTCTCAGCCTCCCAAGCACGGGGATTATAAGCATGCACCACCACGCCTGGATTTACTTTTTATTTTGAAATAAAGTTCCACTTAATTGCTGAAGAGCTTGCTAAATTGCTGAGGCTGGTCTCAAACCTGCAGTCCTCTTGTCTCAGCCTCCCAAGTACTGGGATTACAGGTGTGGGCTACCACACCTGGCTGCATGATTTTACTTAAGTCATTCCTTCTTCTCTCCTTCTTTCCCACAAATATTGATTGAATATCTTTTTCATGTCAGATACTCAGCTGGGTGGTGGAACTAAATGTAAATAAGACAAGCTCTGTCTTGAAGGAACTTCTAGATTAGTGGGAGACAGGATATAGGACTTTCTCTGGCCCCTGTCTTACGATAGGAAAAGCGCCTTCAGGGAGCCATGCCGAGACTAAATCTGACTTGCCTCCTGATGGTAGCAGGCAGCTTGCCACCAAGCCTCAGAACAGGGCCGACGAGTCTTACCAGGGCCCTGGAAGCCCGGAGTTTGCAGCATCTTAGTGGATGAAGAGGTACTCAGGGTTTTCTCCATCTGCTTTGGAGCTGGGGAGTTTTCCTGTCTGAGGAAAATCAGACCAGTGAGAAGAGGGCTCTGAGAAAGCCCCTGAGCTGCGTCTCCCCTCACCAGGCAGTCTTAGGGAGGCCAAGCTGCATCTGCTCCCTAGTCCCACTCCTTCAAAAGGGCACCACACAGTTCTTCCACATGCCTCTCCAGACAGAGGAAAAAGGGCAAACTCAGAAGGTTTGGGCCACTGATGAGGGGGACCATGGTGTAATTATCACAAAATAATACTCGGTGGGGTTACAACCCTGGGGTGTCTTGCGGGAGAGAGGCCGGTGCTGCTCGGTTCGGTCCAGCAAGCGTTGCCATGTGTCTCCTGAGGGCGAGCGCTCCTGTGGAAGTTCTCGTTCCTTTAGGAGCTCCCATTAAGGTTGCTAAGACATATGCCCACGAGCGTGTTAGGCAGAGTGGCGTAATTGCCCTGGGAGAGGCACAGGCTGAACAGAAAGGGCAGGGCATGCCCACCCAACCTCCGTGACTGGAGTCGGAAGAGAGGGTCGGGATCAGTTAGGAGTGACTTGGCTGCACGGCAGAAACCTGACTGCAGAGGCTGAAACAGAGGTCCGTCCTTCTCTTGTAGGTGGTGTGTGGCTGTCCGACCACTCGGGTCTTGAGGATGTCGTGAAGGACCTTGAATACTTCTTCCAGACCAGCATCCTTAACGTGTGGTCCTCACCCTCTTGATTGTAAGTTGGCTTTCCACACCCGGGCATCACATCAGAGCCTTAACAGGGAGCAAGAAGGAGAAAAGCAACACACACACACACACACACACACACACACACACACACACACAAACATACATACACACACATACATACACACACACACACAAACATACATACACACACATACATACACACACACACACACACAGGCACGCACACACACAGGCACACACACACACACGCGCGCGCATACACCAGCTCTATCTCCTCCATTTTCATTTTTTAAGAAACATTTATATCTCATTGAGCAGGACCGTGTCACACCATCACTCCTAGAAACAAGGGAGCCTGAAAAATCAATATTTTTTAGGAGGCACATTGATCTTCTTTCCCCGAATAAAATCAATATCACATAAGCAAGAAGGAAGGGAGAATGGATAATGCCGGGTGTGCAGAGCTCTGCAGAGCGACGGAGTGTGTTCAGAGGACCAGGGAGGACTTCTAGGGGGAAGGGCAAGAGTGAAGGCTGAGGGGGACAGCCAGGTGTATTTGGGAAACGTACACAGTCCAGGTGAGCTGGGGCTTAGGGTTGGACGGGGGAAGGATGGATGGGCAGCTGGCATTGCCTGGGCGTGTGGACCCGCCCTCCATCCTGCCCGACACACACTCTGCAGGGCGATGTCTCAGGCGGCGCAGAACCCGCAACAGCAGAACATGAGCAACATCTGAAAAGGTCAAGTTCAGCTGTGACAGGAGCAAATGATTACAAATCTCCCGACAGCCTGGCGATGACATCCTCGGGGTTCAGGGCTGCTGGGCTCGACCCAGGGATGCTCTCAGCTCTCAAGCCAAAGCACACCTCCCCCTCAAGACAGCCTGTTGTCTCTCATTGCTTCCCGAATGGCTGTCAGCTTAGATCCATGCACTGGCTCTTGCCTGAGGTCTGCTTACTGTTGTCTGCTTCCTCCCCACATCAGGCCACGGTGACCGGCAGAGGGATCCAGCAGAGCTGAAGGCTGTGCAGAGGGACTGAGGACGCCGACTCCAGATCTAGGGCACGTCACAGCCCCTGTTGAACTCTTCCTGGAGACTCCCGCGATGGCATCTAGATATGGAGAGGGGAGGGGTGCCGCCACGCTTTGCAGTAGCTAAGTAATAGACTCTTTGCTTTCTTGGGTGAGAGGTACTCCAGAGGCCTTCCAGCCAGCCACCTGTCACCAGGAAACCTATCTAAGCTGGGGGATGCTGAGCTATGCATGTCAATCACCTGCAGGGCTTGTTGTGCACACAGCTTGCCAAGGCTCAGCCTCGGAGAGTCTGAATTTTTAGGTCTGCCAGAGCCCACGAGCCCACACTTCCACAAGCCACACAGATGAATCTGATGCAGTTGGTCAGTTCCCAACCATATTTTTAAAATATTTATATTTGTTATTTTTATTATTTTTTGTGGTACTGAGGATTAAACCCAGGGCTACTCTACCACTGAGCTATAACCCTAGATTTTTGTACTTTTTATTTTGACACAGGGTCTCATCAAGTTACCCAGGCTGGCCTCAAACTTGTAATCCTCTTACCTCATCCTGTCATGTACTGGGATAACTGGCCTCCACCACCACATTGGCTTTTTTTTTTTTTTTTTAATAATTTTCAGTGGCCAGGTGTGGTAGCACATTCCTGTAATACCACTACTTGGGAAGCCAAGATAGGATCACAAACTCGAGGACAGCCTCAGCAAGTAGCGAGACTCTTATCAACCCAGCAAGACCCTGTTTCAAAATAAAAATAAAAGCCAGGCATGGTGGTGCATCCTTGTAATCCCAGTACTTGGGAGGCAAAGACAGGAGGTTCACAGGCTTGAGGCCAGTTTCAGCAACTTAGTGAGGCCCTGTTTCAAACAAAAATTAAATAGGACTGGGGTGTAGCTCCGAGGTAGAAGGTCTCTGGGTTCAATTCCTAGTACCACATATGCACCATACACATAGAAGAAGAAGGAGAAGGAGAAAAAAAAAGGAGGAGGAGGAGAAAGAGGAGGAAGAGAAAGAAAAGAAGGAAGAGGAGGAGAGGGAGGGGGGAAGAAATAAAACTAAAATAGGCTAGGGGTGTAGCTTGGAGGTAGAAATGAATGGCCCTGGGTTCAATCATCAGTAACACATACACACACACGTGCACACGCACACGCACACATGCGTGCTTGCACTTTCAGTGAATAAGAAATAGAGTTCTAGGGTTTATTCCCATTCTGCCACAATGACATTGGAGGATTCATTCACCTCTCTGAATCTCAGCTTCTTTACCAAAAAAGAGAGAGAGAGAGAGAGAGAGAGAGAGAGAGAGAGAGAGAGAGAGAGACTTTTAGTTAAAAAAATATATTTGTGGGTGGTATACAAAGGAAAATACTCCAAATGCTGTGGGCATATATGAACGTTTTGCTTTGAATCTCCCTATGATGTATAATTACAATGCCCCAGTAAAAGTATTTTAAAAATGATTTAAAAAAACAATTTATGATAAAAGTTAACTGCAGTTCCAGTTACACTGTGGCATCTTTGCAGGTTTTGTGTGAGGCATATGTTCTCTAAAAAGAGCCTCCGCATGGGGCTTGCCTGCTGTGCTCTTAGAGAATTCAGAGCCTCTGAAGATGCTGGTGTCCGTGCTGTTTTGCCTCGAGAGCAAGTCTGTGGAGGTCCGAGCCCACAGCTGGGGCTCCTCAGGAGTCAGTACTGATTTCTGCCTCCCAGATGGGCCTGCACATCTTCCCTGGGGAACCTGCCTGGGCTGACTTCTCTCCATGCGGCTCACTTCTTCCTACTGGCCTCAGTGGAAGTGGAGAGCCAGGGGCCAAAGCCCGCAGCCTCCTCTGTCCCAGGACTTCCCACACTCCCTTCTTCCAGATCTTCTGATCTCTGAGCCCTTTGCTCCACCACACGCCCCCCGCCATGATGTGCTGCTTCACAAGCCCCAGAGCGACAGAGCCAACCAGTCATGGACCAAACCCTTAGGAACTGTGAGCCCCCAAACCCTCTCTCTTTATAAGTTGAAGACCTCAGGTGTTTTGTTATAGTGATGGACAACCGGCTGACACAGGTGGGCTAGAGGATTACCTAAATTCTGGTTCCACCTCGGTCAGCCTTCATTCAACCAGTTCTTTGGTTTCTAGAAGAGTTCAGTCCTCCTGACTTATAGAGGTGCTAGGCTACAATGCAGATACCTGGATCCCCCTCCCGAGGAATGCCAGAATGGAAGTGATTGACATTTATATCATGGAGCCTAATTTCCCGCCTATTCCAGAAAACTACAGCATCCTTCAGGAGGCTGAGCCAGGGACAGAAAATTCATCATGACTCTCAACCTCTCTGCCACTCTGATCCATTATTGGGAAATCCTACTAACCAAAAAGAAATAAAGTCTTCCTCATGTTTTAATGATTTTGGCACACTATTAGGCACCTTCTCTTTACCAAGCACTTTGCCGAGTACTTCTTAGAAAGAGTCCACTGAAGCCGGGCGTGGTGGCGCACGCTTGTAATCCCAGTCCTTGGGAGGCTGAGACAGGAGGGTCTCAGGTTTGTGGACAGCCTCAGCTACTTAGTGAGGCCCTCTGCAACTTAGTGAGATCTTGTTTCAAAATAGAAAAATAGAGCTGGGAGTGTAGCTCAGAGGTAGCATGCCCTGGGTTCAACCCACAGTATGAAGGGGGGGGTCACTGAATGTCACTCTGACCCTGCAAATCCAGCTTTATTGTCCCCATTTCACAGATGACAATACTGACAACAAAAAGCCCGAGTAACTTGCCCATGGTCTCAAAGCTATGTAAGCGGCTCTGCCGGTATGAGAGATTAAAACCCAAACCTGTTCTCTTCCTACCAGGGTCACCTGACTCATAGTTGGGGCTAGACAATTCGTTGCTGCGGGGGTTGTCCAGTGCGTTGTACGAGGTATAGCACCTCTGGCTAGAAAGCTACCCAGACATTATTGCCACGTGACCTCTCAGGGGAGGGAAGGCCGCTCCTGGGTGACTTGGCTGCTCTATGTCACCTGTCGTTTTTCTCTTCTGGGCGAGAACATCCTCCTTCCACTCACTGGCCTTGGTTCTCCCCACTGGGGTCCCAGGGACTTCGATGTTGTCTTTCTGCCCATCAGTTGTATGAATACTTACAAGGATGCTCCTTGTCTCCAAGTATCTTCTCCAAATCAAACTGCAGAGTCCCCTCGTCTTTCCCCGTGCGCTGGTTTCTAAGCTGTGCCGGCCGCTCCCCACCAACGCGCGTCAGTTGTGGGGAGAACTGAGTAGACAAGACACAGGATTTCCTCTCTTACGTCTCCTCTTTCTCCTCCATCAGAAGCAACTCAGGTCTGCTACCAATTGCTTTGCGAAGCCCTTGATCTCTCCGCTCTAGGATGGGTTCTTCCTCTTTGGTCTCCACCAAAGGGAGTCTGGTGCCTCCTTTCCCACCTTACGTCCTCATCATTTGTGCTATGGTTTGGACGCGGCTCATCCCCCATGGGCTCACGTGTTAAAAGCTTGGTCCTCAGTGTGGCCATGTTGGGAGGTGGGGGTGCCTTTAAGAGGCGGGGCCTGATGGGAGGTGCTTAGGTCACTGGGCCTGCTGCCCTCAGAAGGGTTCATATAGATAGTTCTTGGGGGACTCCAATTAGTTCCTGAGAGAGCGGGTTGTTATAAAATAGCAGGGCTGAGTCCTCCTTCCTTGCTCTCTGGCTTCCTCTCTCACCTGGGATCTCTCCCTCTCATACATGCTCCAACCATGATACTGTCTGCCATGGCTGATGCCACCAGGGGGCCCTCAGCAGAGCTGGCGCCATGCTTTGCAGACTTTCAGCCTCCAAAACTGTGAGCTAAATAAACCTCTTTTCTTTATAAAGTTTCAAGCCTCAGGTATTTTGTTATAGCAATGAAAATAGGCGGACTCAAGTTCTTTATTCTGCTTCCTCGCCAAGACTTTTATGTCCTCCGCGTCTAATTTGCTATCACTGTCTCTCAACACGTAGCGTAAATGTTGATGAATTAATGAGTATATAATAATAGCGCAAAAGGATTGTCGGGCTGATAGAGGCAAAAGTGCTTTGAAAAGATATAGGCATTATACAAATCGAAAGGGTTCATATATTTTTCTTCTGTGTTTTCCATTCCAGCTCTCTCTCCTCCAGTCTTCTCCAAGCCAGAACAGCAGATTGGCAGAAAAAAAATTAATTAAGATTTATTTAGGAATGGGGCACTAGGGAAAGAGGGGATCATCTAGAATTTTCTCCCATTCTCTAGTCTGGACAGTTTGCTCCAGTGAGGGTTAATTTGTGGGTGTAGTAGCTAACCAATGTAGTATGAAACAGAAACTGCCTTCCTCTCTCTTCCTGTTCTCTGAGTTATTTGCAAAGCTGCTTATTAGGGAAATCCAATTCTCCCAAGAAATTACCCCTGGAAAAATCCCTGACAGCACTCACAGTGAACAAGGAGTGCATTAACAGGGGGTGGCGGCTGGCACAGGACCTGGACCAGTACACCCAGCAGTTCTGGAAGCTGGTACCAAAGGTGCGTTGTTGTGCTGACCAGAGGGCAGCACACGGGCCTGGCATCAGACATGTCCCTCCACTCTCCTGCAGGCTGGGAGAACTGTGGAATCAATGGGCTATTCTTCCCAGGCTTCTAGGTTTTGCTAAGTGCCAGGGTTGCCTTAAGTCCGGCTCCCTCCATGAGCAGAACCCAGAGGTCCTTGGAGAGAAGGAGAAAGAGAAACCAGCACAGTTATACTTCACCTCAGAGAACTGCCGGACACTTAGGAAGAGCCTCTGGGCCCTAGGGAGTCAGCGAAGAGAGAGGCACAGAAGTAGACAGTGGAAACGCACGCCCTTAAGTACAAACACCAGCGCTCCCAGCTATGAGTATGAAAAGATCAGCTGCAAAGTATGGGTGGGCCCTCGGAAAGGTCAGAGGAGGGGGCGAGAGGGGCAGAGACAAACTCCCCAACAGGACAGAGAGGAGCTGCGCTGCTTCACCCGGCGCAGAAACACAGGGACGTGTGCGGAGTGGGCCGGGGCCGCAGCTGCACCCAGGGCTGTGGGCACACCTCCATGGGAGTGGAGTCTCTGGTCCCTGTGCTCTTCCTTGACTTGAGGTCAGAGAATGTGGCATCATCGTTTGAAAAGAGGTAAGATCATAAAACAGTGGGGCCTTGTGGACAGAGAGCTGAGCCACGGCCCAGGAGCTTGTCACCGGGCGGACCCACTAAGTGGCTTTGAACAAGTCCCTCTGGCCTTGTGTCTCAGACGCAAAGCCAGCACTTGACCTGGGAGAGGAGAAGGAGGCCTTTGGGCTGGCCCGCCCTCAGGCCACGGCCGTGTTTCCTATGTCTGCTGTGTCTGTATGTCTCCAGCTCCATTCCAGCCCAGCTGCCCCGCTGCCATCTCCCCAGGCTGGGGCCACTCAGGAGACAGGAGGCACGAGGACAGCAAAAGCCCCGTCCATGGTGGCTTCTGTGGCCACGAAAGTGAACTTAGCATGCGCCACACAGCCTCTCGCTCATCAAAATAATAAGAAAGCTGACAGGCTGGCGCCGCGGGCCGCATCTAACAAAATGAGACTTAGGGAAGATAAATGTCAGGCCCTGAGCTCAGGTTTAATAATCCAGCTGCGTGAGCACAGGGCGATGCAGGCAGGCCTTCAAAGTGGAGCATGTAGGAAAGCTGTGGGGCTTTTAGGGGACAGCATGACTCAAAAAAGCAAAAATGTAGCCGGGCGTGGTGGCGCACGCTTGGAATCCCAGCACTTGGGAGGCTGAGACAGGAGGATCGCACAGGTTCGAAGCCAGCCTCAGCTACTTAGTGAGGCTCTCAGCAACTTAGTGAGATGCTGTTTCCAAATAAAATATAAAATAGGTGTGGGAGTATAGCCCGGAGGTAGAAAGCTCCTGGGTTCCATCCCCAGTACCACCAAAAAAAAAAAAAAAAAAGCAAAAATGAACATTCATCCGGGGCTGTATCGATGATAATGTTCACAGCATGCCCAGCACCACAGCAGTGTGACGTGGTGGGTACCATCCTATTCTCCCAGCTTGGCAGAAGAGGAAACTGAGGTACAGTGTGATTCAAGTAACTTGCACAAGATCTCATGGCTTCTAAGTGGTGGATCCAGGGCCGGTCTGGGCCCAGACTCCAAATGCTCAGGAACGGAAGCCTGGCATGAGGGACAGGCAGGCAACCATCATCCTCTGCTCTGTGCTGGAGAGAACTTATTTTTGAAATTCTTCTATTTTGTTCAAAGACCAGCACCCAAGTTTTCATTAGAAGCAAAACAGAGCACATTCAGAAGAAGGTGCTTAGGAATGACAAAGACAGGAAACACCCTCTTTCCCTTGCATGCGCTCTCTCCATCCTCCCGGGCTCCCAGCCCTCAGTGAGGGACCACCTGAGCCTCCAACCTCCAGCCCCCCACCCCACCCATCACCAAGCCCAAAGCCCCCCAACCCAGAGAGTTTCCCAACACAGGACGCCCTCAGCGCTGCCTCCTACCTCCACCTCGCACCCCAACCCTCTTCCCTCCCTCCAGTGGCCACTTCTCCACTCTGAGCGCTACGTCTCTCCCTTGACCCCCACAGGCCCTTGCTGACTGTCCTCTGCACTCACTCACCCTCGCCACCCGACAGCCAGGCTGCCTCTGAAAACCAAGTGGGGCCATGTCACCTCACTTCCTCCATCCTTCATCTTCCACTTGCAATCTGGCCCCAGATCCTGAGTCTGGCTCCGCCCAGCTCTCAGCCTCATGTCTGCCCCTTTATCCACTGGGCAGGCTGGGCTCTCTCCCACTTCCACCGCTATAGGCCGTGCTTCTGCTGGTCTGGGGCCCTCGCACATGCTGTTCCCTCTGCCTGGAATGCTCTTCCCGGCCCCCAGTTTTATAGCTGCTCCCTCTCGTCCAGGCCTGGGCTCAAGTGTCATTTCCTTGTACAGACCTTCCTTAGCCCTCAAGGTCCAGAGCAGCTTTGACCCTCATTCTCCTGTACATCCTCCAAGTTGCAAATGCCTTTATAACAAATAGCACAGTTGGAAATCACGTATCTATTGGTGTGTTTGCTGTAAATTCTGTAAGCCCAGGGACCATTTATCTTCCTTCACCTTGCAAACCCCAGGACAAACGCAGAGGCACAGAGTAAGCATCTAATAAATGTTTGTTGAGCAAGCGAAGGGCTTGGAGGAGAAGCGGCTCAGGAGCCCATGGGAGCTTCCCTGCCTGAGAACTGGGCCATCACTTGTGTGATCTGGCTTACAGGGCTGGGACCAGTTTGCTCAGCAAACCCTAAGAGGGTGCTTCCTGCACACCAGGCTCTGCTCTCAGCACCTTCTACAGATTAGTTCGGATCTCGTGATGGCCCCGTGAGGTAGGCACTGTAACAGCCTTGCCTCTGTCTTATGATAAGAAAACTGAGCTCTGGTTTAGGCTGCGGAGCTTGCCTACGGGCCTGTCCTCGAAGCAAAGGGCAGGCTCCAGGGGTGCAGGAGGAATGCAGGCAGGGACTCCGCCACCCTCATGGCCGCCCAGCCAGGCCCTCATCTTCAGCCCCGCCCTCACCTTCAGCCCTGTCCAAGGCAAGGCGATGAAATGGATTAGGAGGAACGAAGGTGTTTAAAACAGTTGGGACGTGCCCTCTGAACACAACGCCCCGCTGCTCTTGATCTTGAGGCTGGCAGGGCTGGGATACCAATGAGGCCTCCAGTCAGACCAGGTCCAGGGCACTGCGGGGCAAGGAGGCGGCTCACAGGAAGTGGTCCCTCACCTCCCTCTGGCCCGCTCCCCTGCCGCCATTCCTGACTCCTCCTCACCTCCAGGAAGGGGAAGGGGGAGATGAAAGGGGCAGAGAGACAGCCAACACAAGAAAAGACAGGCTGCTTAAAACAACAACAAAACCCCCTTCTGATTTATGAGAGTCGGTCCATGCCCGGAGTTTGGGGATTAGACGGAATCCTTTGGCCGTCCTGCGGTAGCTGGCCACCGGTTTGTTTTCCAGGCAGACTGCCTTGGCCTGCACTGGAATTCCTGGAAGAGGCCAGCACAACCCAGGAAAGGGGTCTTGGATAAGGAGCCCCAGAAGCGCCCACCCCGTGGAGTTAGGAGGAGGATCTAAGGTCTCCTGAGCATCCTCAGAGGAGCTAGGAAGAGGGTCTCCCCTATAGCCCGCTGCCCCATCCCGCTTCTCCCCGGAGCAGTGAGAGCAGCAGCCGCAGCCTGGCTCCAGTCCCCTGGCTTCCTGTCGGCCCAGAACGCCTTGTGGTGGGCAGAGATAAGCCTCCTCCTGGCAGGCTCGGAGCAGGGCTAAAGTGCCCGGCCAGGAGAGATGGTGGTGGGAGGGGGATGTCTACAGGAGACATCGGACAACTGCCATTTACAGACAAAGGGTGAGGGGGACAGAGAGAAGGGTGAAGGTAGTGACGAAAGCCCAGGGAAGAAAAAAATTAGAATATTGAAAAAGAGTAACAATCTCATAGGTAGAAAAAGGAAGGACAGGGCAGAGGTTGGCATCCTCCAAGAAGGCAAAAGGAAGAAAATGGCTTTGTCACTAAATTGCGGTGAGAGCTGGGTGTGGTGGCGTACGCTTGTAATCCCCGCGCTTGGGAGGCTGAGACAGGAGGATCGCACAGGTTCGAAGCCAGCCTCAGCTACTAAGTGAGGCTCTCAGCAACTTAGTGAGACCCTGTTTCCAAATAAAATATAAAATAGGTCTGGGAGTATATCCTAAAGGTAGAAAACCTCTGGGTTCCACCCCCAGTACCACCAAAAACAAAACAAAACAAAACTAAATTGCGATGGGCAGCGCTGGGGGTGGGAGGAGGGAGGCCCTACCTAGCTTAGTCACCCGTGGGTGACAGGGTGAAATGGTGGGCCCTGAATACATACAGGGAGGGGGCCTTTGGAAGAAAACAATGATTTTGTAAGAGCCACAGCAGAGGCAGAGAAGCAAGAACAGCTCTAAGAACCAGGAGGAAGGGGGCCGGCCGGCATTTGCATCCCTGGTCTGCACAGTGCTGGACACCCTGAGGACAGCGGCTGCCTCGTGAGCCTCACAGCAGTGCACGCCAAGGGCTGCAGACATAGTTCAGTGGTAGAGCACTTGCCTAGCATGTATGGGGTGCTGGGCTCCATCCCCAGCACCACAAAAATAAAATAAAATAAAATAAAATAAAATAAAATAAAATAAAATAAAATAAGCAAGAGAGAAAAGAAAAAGAAGGCAGAGCCTCAAAGGCCCGGTGAGAAGCTGGATCTGACAAGGAGAGCTCTCTTGTGATCTTGACAAACACCTGCATTGTCTTAGCCGTCTATCTTATAAAGTGAGTGCTTGGGCTCAGTGCTCCCAAGAGCCAGTGCCCCCCTAAGCACAGGTGTCCAGTCGGGACCCTGCCTGTTCAGTGCATCAGCCTTCCTTTCTATTCCTGGTATCTGTAACCTGGGCATAATCTCTAGGTGTGAAAAACGCTTCCTGCAGCCCACTCACTGTTGAGATCCGACAGGCTGATGATGTCGTCTCTGAGTGAGTCTGTTCAATTAATAATTAACCCAATAAAGACACAGTTATTAAGCTTACCATGTACCTGGTGTGTTTAACTGGCAATATAGTAATACAAAGGGGAATTAGACCTAATCGTAGCCTCAGTGAGCTTATGGCTAATGGGAAATCCACACCCACAAAGGATTCTTTCAAATATGATAAAAAAAATTATGAATATAGCCAGGCGTGGTGGTGCATACCTGTGTTCCCAGTACTCGGAAGACGAAGACAGGAGGATCGTAGGTTTGAGGCGACAACTTAGTGAGGCGCTCAGCATCTTAACAAGATCCTGTTTCCAAGTAAAAAATGAAATAGGACTGGGAGGGTAGCTCAGAGGTAGAATGCCCCTGGGTACAATACCCAGCACCAAAAAGAAGGAGGAGGAGGAGGAGGAGGAGGAGGAGGAGGAGGAGGAGGAGGAGAGAAAGAAAAAAGAAATTACTAATACAGTTGGGCATGATGAGATTGTGCATGCCTGTAATCCCAGTACTTGAGAGGCTGAGACAGATGGATCACAGGTTCGAGACCAGCCTCAGCAACTTAGCAAGACTCTCAGAAACTAATGAGACCCTGTTTCAAAAATAAAAAATAAAAAGGGCTAAGGGTGTAACTCGGAGAGGTAACACCTCTGGTTTAATCCCCAGTTTAAAAAAATCACAAACACTTTACAGAACAGCTTTATAAGCTATGCCCACTTCAGCCCGACCTCTTCCACCTTGAGTTAAGGTGGGCCAGGGCTGGTTTCTTGGGACTGTGTGATCTCTGGTTTGACAGCTGCGCCTGGTCCCTTGGCTGCTGGCTGCCTCCGACGTGAGTCTGATTCGTAACCAGTCGTGTCTGACTGTGGTGAGTGATCTCTGGGGAATCTGGTGTGGTTGGAACAGGAGGAGTCTGGAGGGGAGACAGACCAGAGATAACAATTCAAGTGTTAAGTATGGGCCTGAGGCAGGCAGGCAGTCGTGTGGTCACACATAGGATGGGCAACTTCTGGGGGACCGGCCTTGGAAGAAGAGACCACTGATAACAGGAGGGTTGGAGTGCGGGCGGAGGTGGGGTGAAGGGCTTTTCTGGCAGAGAAGAGAAAGTTCAGTGGGCTGGAAGAGAGAGCGAGGGACTAGTTCCTGGGGTGGTAAATAAGCACTTGCAGGCTTGAGGGTAGAGAGAACCAGCGAGTTGTGGTAAGAAATTCATGGAGGCGGTGGGCAAAGCCAGGTTTTCAGGGTCTTAAGTGATGCTGGGGCCTCAGCTATGTCCTGAAAGTAACACAGGAGCCGTTCTGCTCTTTGGTGGACAGTCCAGTCCCCTCACCTACCTCCCTTTCTAAGACTCCTGGGTAAACTCCCTTCCTCTCAGACAAATCCTCACCATCTTTTATGGTCACTTTCAGAGTCCCTTTCCTCCAAGAAGCCTTCTTGGACCACCCCATCCCGTGCATTGATTCCATTTCAACCATTCCTTCACTCATTCAACAAGTGTGTGCTGCGCTTCTCCAGGAGGACAGGCCCTGTGCAAGGCGTGGCAGTGACGAGGCAGATGAGCCCCTGGGGGCTCAGTGGTGCAGGACCCTCGGCAGCATTTCCTCTCTGAGCTCCTTGAGGTCTTGCTGTGTCCAGCTAAGAGGACTCTCAAAGAGAATTCCATAAGCACGGTCTCTCCCTCCCGGGTAGACAGCACCAAGGCAGACTCCAGGGCCTCTCATCTTTACTTTGCAATGTCTGGCACAGTGCTAGGCACTGCAGGTGCTCAGCCCGTATTTTAGAAATGGATGGCTCCCAAGTAGCATCAGACTAAGCAGAGAGTTCTCCCTCTTTTCTCCAATTCCAGCGTAGCCCTTCTGCAGAGAAGGGAGAGAGAGACTGCTTTGGCCCCAGGGTGCAGAAAGAAAAGAGAGAAGAGACCAGGAAGAGAGGAAACTCGTGGGCCGAGGGCCAGCCCCGGTGCCTCCCTCGAGCTGGTCCTCGGTGTTCTGGAATGTGACGGGGCTTGCCAGGACATCTCAGAGCAGCTCCTCCCCAGGCCGCTTGCTCCTCACTCTGGACAAGCCAGCTTCTGTTGGACCTTGCTCGCAGTGCACGGGTGCCCCATGGTGGACAGAAGGCAAGCCCCACGCTCGCTCCTCCTGAGAGCTGTGTCCCATCAGAAAAAGCCTTTGCTGCCAGTTGTGTTTCTTCCTCCCCTGCCGGGAGCATAAGCCTTATGTCTGGTCCAAAGTCCTGCACAAGCGCCCTTTCTCCAACATGTGCTCGAGACTGCTTTCCCCGCCTCCTGAGTTCTTTCTGGACAGCGGGCACACTTATCATCAGGGAAGGCTGACCTGTGTCAGGCTAGCCCTGGCCCCTGGGTCATCTTTCTCCAAATCAGTCTTAGATTTACTCTCTGTGGATGGATCCTAGAGCAATCTGAGGGCAGAACCAGCTTTCCTGTGTCCAGTCTCCATGTTCAAGTGGGGCCTGGGGCTCCCTCTGCATCGTCCCATCTTTGAGAGTGGTCGTGCTGATGGACACTAAAGTTTCTACTCACACCTGAAGCTCCCTTCTCCAGAGATGGGCTCAAGCACAGGCCTGGGGGGGTGGGCAGAGCCAGAGGGGATGGAAACCAGGAAGGTTGGAAGAGAAATGACTTTGGGGATCTGAGCCATATCCCTGGGATGTTATAGAACTTCGGAGCACCAGTATATTTTGTCTTCATTTTCTTTTTTCTCTAAATATCAGTATGTGTGCAGCAGCTGGAAGAGACAGATGTTAACCTTCCAGAAATCCCTGGGTGGAGAGTCCTGACCCTGTAGCTCATTCTTGGCCTCTTTGCTGGCCTCTCACCTTCTAGGGCAGGGATCTCCTGGAGGGACAGACATTGCCAATGGCCTAAGCCCAGGAGGCTAAGCTGGAGCTGGTGAAAGAAATGCTACAGGGACTGGGCCTGGGAAAGGTCAGGAGGCAATGAGGCCAAAGATCAGGAGGGGATGGAGGGAGGAAGAGGAGAAAGAGGAAGAGGAGGGAGGGGAGGGGGAGTAGGGAGAGGAGGAGGAAGGCAGCTGCTGGAGAGATGGAAGTGGAGGCAACAGACCCACTAGGGGCGGAGGAGCTGGGTGCCCCCCAGGGTCCCTGTACTTGGGCTGGGGGAGGGCTTTCTGCCATTTATTTCCTCTGGCCTCACTGCAGCAAGGACCCCCACCTCTTTTACAACAGACTGAGCTTACATAAGGAGTTTGAGAAGCTCGCCTGAGGTCTCGTGGCTAGTGATGGTGTGAAGATTTGAATCCAGGTCTGTTAGATTCCAAGTGGTTCCCCAACTTCACCGGACACAGGAGCCTGGGCCTCTGGAGGCAACAGGACCTGAGCTGTGAAATTCCAGAAAGCCAGGACTGAAATACACCAACTCTGCCTCCAGGAGAAGTTAGACTTCTGCCAGAAAACTGTCAAGTCTTAATTAGGGAGCCAATTAATTTTTGAGGGGAAGTCAGAGAACCTCCCAACCTCCCTCCTTCCTTGGTCCCCTCTTCCCCCCCTCCCCCTCCCTCTAACATGATTCATGGGACAATTACAACCTGTCAGGAATGGTGTGAAGCCTAAAGAACAAACATGCCCAGTAGCCAGCCCCTGCCCTTGGAGAACTCAAAATCCCTCGGGAAGTTCAAGAAAACAGGCAGCTCCTCACACACCCCTTGCTCTGGGGTTAGTTTTTTCCTTCCTGTGTTTGTTTCTAAGCTGCTAGGTTCATTGTCGGGCCTAGTGAACCTGTGTTTCCCCCTCCAGCCCCAGCTCCCCCTGTTGCAAGATGCAGGTCTCCTCCTGGAGCCGCTCCAGGGGCTGCACCCGAGGGGGCAGCGAGCGCCCAATAAGCTAGCATCTGGACGCAGCTGGGCCTGGGCAGTCGAAATTCTCCAGGTCCTAAGTCACACTGACTCCCAACCCTGGAACGCATGAATAGTTCCTTGGCTTCCGGCCTCTTCCCATCAGAGCCACGGACCCCACCGCCTCACCCGCCTGGAACCACTTGCCGCACCCCGTTCCTCCTGGCTACGCATCGCTCCAGAGCGGGAGAGTGGCACCCAAACGCTGTCTCAGGGCGGTAGCCTGGTTTTCCCCTCCCAGTTGTTTCTCTACATACCACTTCTGATTACGCACCTCTCGAATTCCCTACCAGCTCTAACCATAGACCCCTTCTTTTTCTCTCCTCTTTCCTCTTCAAATGCAAAGTCTAGCAGGGCAAGGCCCTTCCTAGAGAGAGAGAGAGAAGGTGACTGAGGAGAGCCAGCATCCTCCTCTGGAGGCAGGGGAGATGGAAGAGGCCGGAAACACTATTTTAATAATGATTTCCCTCATCACAATAGCTGTCACTGCAGGGAGCCCTTCCCTCTGAGCTCCAATTGAGCAGAACAGTTTCCGGACAAACGAACCATATCTCCTAGACTATTGTGTTCAGTTCTGATGCCAAATATTTTGTTTTAATCCAAGCTCCAAGGGCTACCATTACTCAATTGTCTCAGTTTTGAGTTAGGAGACATGGCTAGCATATCTCTGGCGCACCCTTCCTCTGAGCAACCCTACCATATGCTGACTATATTTAGTACTTGCTCTGCTGTTGCTGATTACATTAGTGTCCACTTGGTCACCTAGAGACTGCAGGTTCCTTCAGGTCCCAAGCAATATTCCATTTGGTCCTAAGCTTCATGACTAGGTTCGTATTAGTTAGCTAATGCTGCGTAACAAAGCACCTCAAATGTGGCGATTTTAAAATAACAGTTGATTTTTAAATAACAGTCATCATTGCTTCAATGGATCAGGAATCTGGCAGTGGCTTAGCTGGGTAATTCTATCTCAGTCTTTCTCATGAGGTTGCAGGCATGGATGAATTGCGCCCCCTCCTCTATTGTCATATATAGTCCCCTAACTCCCAATGTGACTATATTTGGAGATAGGACTTTTAAGAAGAGGAGAGAACTTCTCCACGTGCCTGTACTGAGGAGGCCATGGTTCCCAGCAGGCCATCTGCAAGCCAGGAAGGAAGTCCTCACCTGACGAAGCAGGCTCCAGAACTGAGAGAAAATAAATGTCTGCTTTTTTTGGTTTGTTTTGATTTTGATGCTGAGGATCGAACCCAAAGTTATTCTACCTCCAAGCTACACCCCTAGCACTTTTTATTTTTATTTTTTTAATTTACAAACAGGGTGTCCCTAGGTTGCTGAGGACCTCACTAAATTACTAAGGCTGGTCTTGAACATGTGATCCTCCTGACTCAGCCTCCTGAGTACTGGGATTATAGGTGTGCGACCCCATAATCAACTTAAGTGCCAGTTGTTTAAGCTGCCCAGTCAGTGGTGTTTGTCATAGCAGCCCAAACTGACTAAGACAAGGTGATTACCCACGCCCTTTGCCAGTAAGCCAGCAGGTCCCGGGGTGGGAGCCCTTTGCTCTGCTGACTCAGGGTCCACTGCCTTTTCTGCTCTACCTCCTGTCTCTAGGAGAACATACATCCTCCCTACCCCCGGCCCTCTGGGTATCGTGAGCACATTTCTTTGACTAAAGTGGTAAGTACCACATATAGGAAGGGATAATTGGAAAAGTCAGCTCTGTTTAAATTCAGGCCCATTTCCTAGGTAACTGGCTACCCTCACTCAATCCTTCTCCAAAAAAAAAAATATATATATATTTTTTTTCGGTACTGGGGATGGAACCCAGGGGCATTCTGCCTCCAAGCTACACCCCCAGCCGTATTTTTTAATTATTTATTTAGAAACAGGGTCTGAGTTGCAAAGGGCCTAAGTAGCTGAGGCTGGCTGCGAACCATGATCCTCTTGTCTCAGCCTCCCAAATGCTGGGATCACAAGCATGCGCCACCACACCCGGCTCTTTCTCTGAAATTTCTACAGCCCTCTCACCTCGTGTCACTAAACCCCCCTCAGTGCTTCCAGACCTCTTGGAGAGGTCCCAGGAGCAAAACTTTGGTCAAGCGCCTACAGATGGAGTGGACAGAGAGCCCAGCTCCCCACCCAGGGAGTGACTTGGCTCACCCCTTCTTTTCATCATTCCTCCGTTGGCTTCTGGAGCCTCGGTAGCCTTGGCAGCTCCCCCTGCAGCTGTCATCCGGGGCTCTGTCCCACCCCACAGTTTCCCCGGAAGCCGGGAGTTTCCACGTGGAGCTTGGTGGGGGTGGGGGGTGGGGAGTGTGGTTTAATAGGAGGTCTGAAATTATAGAATCTAGAACTGGAGTCGGGCTGGGACATGAAGAGGGGAGCTCCCACCCTCCTCTATTTAGAGGAAGTTGCTGCAGCCCCAACCTCCCGATTCATTCACTCCAACCTCCCTTCTTCACTAGCTCCATCCAGCCACGACCGCCATGTCTGAATTCCCCAGAGGGATGGCACCACCACTTTCAACAATGGAATTTACAGCCTTTCCCCAAAGATACTATCTATACATTTTTGAGTGTGTATGTGCAGTACTGGAGATTGACCCCAGGGGCATGCTACCTCTAAGCTATACCCCCGACCCTTTTTAATTTTTTGTTTGTTTGTTTTAAACAGAGTCTCTCTAGATTGCTGAGAGTTTTACTACATTGCTGAGGTTGTCCTCAAACCTGAAATCCTCCCATCTTAACCTCCCAAGTACTGAGATTATAAGCATGCCACTACTGTGCCTGGCTCCATCTAGACTTTTAAAATAAATATTTCACCTCCCCTCTTTTTATGCACTGGTCTAGTTATCTCCCAAGTTTTATATATTTCATGCATCTCTGTATCTCTCTGCACTTTATCTGGGAAGTGGGGGAGTATAGCTCACATTAGGGGATCTGGAGTCAAAAGGACCTGAATTAAAGCCTCAGCTCTGCATTCTTAGCTGAGTGATGTAGCCTATGTGGGCCTTGGCTTTCATTCTGAAAAATGGAGCTGATCATGCCCCGTCCTCACAGGGTTGTTGGGAAATTATGTAAGACAGATCTCATCAAGGGCCCTGCACACAGGAAATACTGGAAAGTGTTAGGCATTGCTATTCAAACCCTCATTGCTTGGTTAGCTGTGATCATTATGCACTGACTTTTCCTGGTTCCTTACTGAGAAGACAAGAAACTGGGGTGATCAGGGACAGGAGTGAATGGTCAAACACATGCCATTTCTTTGTCTTTTCCTTCCTTTCTTCCTTCCTGCTTGCCTTCCTTCATTCTCATTCTCTCTCTCTCTCTCTCTCTCTCTCTCTCTCTCTCTCTCTCTCTCTCTCTCTCTTCTCTTTCTTTCATTTGTCTGTGTGGTTCTGGAGATTCTACCCAGAACCACAAATACAAATACCCAGGGGCATTCTACCTCCAGATCTACCCTCCAACCCTATTTTATTTTTTTTTATTTTGAAACAGGGTCTCACTCTGTCTCCTACCTCACAGAGTCTGAGAAAATTCTCAAAGGCAGGGTTTAGAGAACAAAACCAACTTTGGAGGTCCCAGGGCGTCCTCTAGGGAACAGGGAGATTGAACATACGTGTGTGTGTGTGTGTGTGTGTGTGTGTGTGTGTGTGTGTCTGTCTGTCTGTCTGTCTGTCTGCAGGTATATCTCAATGTGGAGACACTACAGAGGTCTAGGCTGAGCGAGGGCATTAACTGAGCAAGCCACCCCTGCCTCCAGGAAGTTTGACCCCAGTTTCCAGGGTCTTATGGTCCAGACAATCTGGAAAATCTCCCTCTTTCTGCAGCCAAAATCCCTTCCTGCCTCGTGAGGTGTGGGGACAACTGAGCGGACAGCAGCTTCCTCCTCTTCTTCATCATGAGTGTTTCCAAGTCCAGGTTTGCAGCCAGTCCCTGATGAAGGCCTCTCATGAAGGTTCCACGGGTCCACCTTGCAAATTGTCTGGGAGCTGGGAGGAGGCCCAGGACTGGCCAGGACGCCCTTCGGAAGAGTCAGGCAGTGCAACTGTCCCAGACATCAAGGCAGCAGGGCCTTAGATGCAGGAAGGGCAAGGAGGCCTGTGTCTGGATTCCCTGTGGACTCTCCTCAGCAGCAGGCACCAAAACGCCCCGCGTTCGTGACCCATTACACCAACAGCGGTAGCCACGGCTGCGAGGTTGCGAAACATTTTCCATCCCGGCCCCGGTTCTGGTAACTTCTCTCTTCGTTTCTCATTCTTCCAGTTTTTCCATATTTGCCTGAGATGAATGAATGACTAGATTCAAGGGAATTTTTTTTTCACTCAAATGTTTGGAAAATGACTAGAAGCATTACAGTGACACTCTTTCTCCTGGCTTGCTGTTGGTTGAGTTGTTTTTTTTTTTTTTTTTTAGGGGAGTGAGGTTAGAATAGCTTGTTCTTCTTTTGAAAGCCACCTAACAACTCAGGTATGTCGTATAGTGGCCACCAGACTTATATTTTTTAAAACAAAAAAGAGAAAAAAGTCCAGTTCTTTAAATTTTTAAAAAGTCAATTTGTTGAATCTATATGCATATATGATTAACTTTTTGTGAATATATGGTGATGGTACTGATGATTAAACCCGGGGACATTGTACCTCCAATATACATCCCTTGCCCTCTCTTTTTAAATTTTTTTGCTTTGAAACAGGGTCTCAATAGGTTGTTGAGAGTCTTGCTAAGTTGCTAAAATTGACCTTGAACCTTCAGTCTTCCTGTTTTATCCTCCCAAGTACTGGGATTATAGGCAAATGCCACTATAACCTGCTGTTTTTTTTTTTGTTTTTTGGTACTCAGGATGGAACCCAGGGGCATTCTACCTCCAAGATACCACCCTCATCCCTATTTTAATTTTCATTTTGAGACAAGGTCTCATTATGTTGCCAAGGCTGACCTGCAATCCTCCTGTCTCAGCCTCCCAAATATTGGGATTACAGGCCACATACCTGGTCTATATATGTGTGTGCAGAAGTGTGACTTTGTTTTCTTTCTTTCTTTTTTCTTTCTTGTTTTCTTTCTCTCTTTCTTTCTTTTCTTTCTTTCTTTCTTTCTTTCTTTTTTTTTTTTTTTTTTTTGGTACTTAGGATTCAACCTAGGAGCATTCTACCTCTGAGTTACATCTCAGGTCAGACATATTTTATTTTTTGTTTTTCAAGAACGTCTGACTAAGTTACTGAGGCCAGCCTCAAACCTGTAATCTTCCTGTCTCAGCCTCCCAACTACTTGGATACAGTCATGTATTACTGTGCCTGGCTTTTTTTTTTTTTCCTTAAGAAATTAAATTTTATTTGGGCTTAGTTAGGCTGGAGAATCTTAGTCTTAATATAGGAGTTGACCCCTCTCCCCAAGGCTGTGTCTAATTTGTGGGTAGGGTGAGCTCTGGCTCTGATGTCCAGTGTCACCTGTCTGCACAAGCATCCTCTGAGACCTCCATCTTCCCATCTGGCCTCGGTGGGTGGACTTCTCAGATGGGGGGCAGCTACCCTCTTGTTTCTGCCTTGTGGTTTTCTCAGGCTGGTGGTCCTCTCTGCCACTTGGCAGTAATTCTGGGTCTCCACCACATGCTAGAACAAACCAGAGAAGACTTCTAGGCAACCTCTCTTTCCCCCTGATGGTATGGGACCTGCCTAGGCACCCCTGCTTTGCTTTCTGTAGGAGCATTGTGCCTCCTACAGCTGTCCAGGGGCAGAAGGCACAGGCTTTATGGTCTTGGGTCCCTCTGATTTCCTGGGATTTTGTCTGTCTTTGGGGCTCAGCCTTGTTACTGGGTAAATAAATGGATGCAGAGCCTACTTCTCCATAACTCACCAATGTCTGTGCGCTCTGTCCTCCCCTAGCGCCCATCCCCAGGCCTCTCCCTGAGTTTTAGGAGATGTGAATCAGGCAGGGGGGGGGGGGTAGGGGTTGTCAATCAGGAGGGAAGTACTGCAGTCTGCAGAACTTCTCTCCCCAGTCTTCCATCTGATTTGTAGATGTAGCTGAGGGGATGAAAGCTGGGCAGGGTGAGACTCCTGCTTGGCTGATACAGCCCTGCCTGAAGCTTTGGGGAAGAAGGCCAAAGAGCAGAAGGAATTGTTGGGAGGGAACAGAGTTAGTAGTTCAGAAAAATTTCCTGCCCCGCCTAAAGACTCACAGCTTTTTAATATGGTGACCATATGTCTGGCATTTTCTATGACAGTCCCCAATTTAATTAATTTTGTTCTTAAACTTAAAAAAAAGGCCCTCTGTTAAATATCTAGATAGATGTATTTTAAATTGCATCCTTTGACTGAGTCTTTCGTATAGAGATAATTGAAAGTACAAGTGGGAAGAAGGTGGGGAGACAATGAGGGCCACTGTCATTCACGTGTGTGTGTGTGTGTGTGTGTGTGTGTGTGTGTGTGTGTGTGTGATGCATCACAGCAATGTGACTGTGTCCCTAGGTCCCATTGTGTTGACTGGAATGAAGCATTTCTCAGAAACCCCGACAGGAGCGAGGGGAGTGCCCCTGAACACTTCCAACCCTCGGGGCGGAACCGTGGAGGGCCCTGGCTCTGATTGGCCCCTGCAGCTCCCTAGGCCAGACAGCTGTGGACCCCAACCTGCTTCAAGGACTCTGCAAGATGACGGCATATCACGCCTGAACTTGATCATGCCTGAACTTGGAGAAGTGGCAACCACATGCTCAGCCCTCCTCATTCTGCTCACCCAAGGGCGGCATCCCTGATTGTCCCGGGCGCAGGCATTGTGAGAGCAGTCAAGGTGCAGTCTGTGTATGTTGCACGGCACCCTGACCACCCCGCCTCTCACCCCACCTGCCACCTCTGGCTGGTCCCAGCCCCAGACCAGCCCGATCTGGGACTCCAGCCTACACAGCTCCCCTAAACGCCACATCTGTACACCCACCTGCCTGCCACAGTGCCACTGCAGTGTTGACTGGGAAACACCTCAAATTCAAATTTACTTTGTCTCAGTGTGGCCTCATCCATCCCCCAAGCCCGAGCCCCCTTTGTATTCCACACTCTGGGTCACATTCAACACCATTCCAGTCTGTGCACGTCACGGGGTGGCTGGGGTGACGGAGAGTGTCTGTGAATCTCCTAAAATCACGGGCAGATTTTGTGTATATGTCTTTTCTTCTTGCAGAAGGAGATGATAGCTTCTGATTCTTTTTTTTTTTTTTTTTTTTTTTTTCCATACTGGAGATTGCACCTGGAGACACTCTACCTCCAAGCAACACCTCTGGCCCTTTTTAATTTTGAAACAATGTCTGGCAAAGTTGCTACAACTGGCTTCAAACGGGGATTTTCCTGTCTCAGCCTCACTCCTACTAGGCTTGGGGGCATGCGACACCACACAGGGCTTCTCCTGATTCTGACTGAAAAACAAATAGCTGCTGAGTCCAGCCCCATCAGGTGTTCTGCTCCATCACCACCCGCATCTTCTCCCATCCCCCAGTCCCCACGTGTCCTGAACCTATGCTTCATGGGCACTGACTGACTCTTTGTAGGTTCTAGAAAATATGATCAATTAAAAAATAAAAATAAAAATGTATGGTGCTGGGGATTGAACCTGGGACCTGCCACTGAGCTGTACCCCAGGCCCCAACTTCACTGATTTAATGTATGCTGGCCTTTCTACCTGAAAGGTATTGCCCACCCTCTTCATCTGCAGGATTCAGACCACACCTCTCCTGAAAAGTCTCCCTCCCTGGCTTCTCTGTGACACTCACATCATGATCTCATAGAATTTTTACAACATTGGAAAGTAGGTTTAAATTAAATATATATTATATCATCTTCACAGAAGAGTGGACCAGGCTCAGAGAAGATAAGTGATTCTCGTCAGGCAACACAACCAACAAGTAAGCAGACATTCACTCACAGCTGGCATGCTGAGCCCCACAGATGTGTCCCACAGAAGCCCGGAGCTCTGGCATCTCCATGCCTCTCCATCTCCCCATCCTCTGGCATTCCGATGGCTTCCCACACATTCCTGAAGCCTCCCAGGAACAGCCAGCATTCCCACCCAAACCACCAGGGGCGGGGGAAGGTCTCCACAGCCACGCTTCTGCCAGCCTGGCTCCCATGGCCCTGCGGTAGGCACGGTGGGCGCAGGGCCACGCCTCAGCCCCTCTCCAAGGCCTGCCTGTACAGGATCCTCTGGGTCCTGTCTTGGCATCAACATGCTGGGCCCTTTGTGGAAGTTTACCACAGGCCTCACTCTGTGGCAGAGGCAACTGGTGAACCAGATGTGCAGGGGGCAGGGTGGGGTCCTTGGACAGGCTGAGCACAGAAGGGCGCTGCGCTGGCTATCTGCAGGGTAGCCAGATGCTGTCTCGAGGCGGGACAATGACGTTGCATAGAATGTTTGGGTGGGACCCTCAGGCAGGGTGGGCGGGACCGGCGGGCGAGGCAGCTCCTTTCTGGTGGGTGTTGGTGTGAATTGTCTGTGATGTGAATGACGGGCCCTGCAGGGGGTTCTGGGCTTTGAAACTCACAGTCCTATTGCAGATGTTCTCAAGGGGCCTCATAACCACCTCCAGCACAGGTACTGTCTTTATGGCTATTCACATATGAAGAGCTGATGCTCGCAGGTCCTGACCCCAGGCCAGAGGCCTTGCTGCTAACCTTGCTAGCCAGGGGACCAGGCCGGTCCTGCGCCTGCGCAAGAGTGAAGCCCGGGAGGGGCGGGGCGCGGAGGCCAGCGCGGCTCAGAGGTTGCCGGGTGGGAATGCAGCCCCGGGATTGCGAGATCTTTGGATTTTTCCAGAGAAGCTGAAGAAAAAAAAAATCTGGATTTAAAAAAAGTGAAATCTCCCATTTTTTAATGTTGACAGCTAATTTAAATTCTATTAAAATGTCTAGTCAAGGAAACAAAACACATTCCTGGGTTGGACTCAGCCCCAGGCTGCCAGACTTGAGCCCACACATTGCCTGCAAGTTGCCAGCAAAGCTAAGAGGAGCCCCTACCTTCTCCGGGAGAATTAAACAATCCAAGTACCCTGGCGGCGGGGCCAGTAAAAGTCAGCACAAAGGAACCACTTGCTGAGAGCCGAACTTCAGGCTTCGTTTTGGGAATGTGAGGTAAAACTTGACAAAGGCAGACAAAACCCCATCCTTATGGACCAAACATTCTAACTGATAAGACCTAAAAGATAGTATATGAAGTTATAATGTGTTAATAGTGACTACTAAGGGGAAAACTAAACCCCATCAGGGAGTCAAAAAGTTTTGTGTGAGCTGGATGTGGTGGCACACACGTGTAATCCCAGCTACTTGGGAAGCTGAGAGGAGGATCAGAAGTTCAAGGCCGGCCTGAGCAATTTAGGAGACTCTGTCTCTAAATAAAAAGCACTGGGGATGTAGCTCAGTCATAGAGTACGCCCGAGTTCAAAATCTAGTACTGCAATAACAATAATAACAACGACAAGAATAATATTTTGTGTGCTGTAATTCCAGCGAGGTAGCCAGAGACAGCCTCCATGAGACAGTATAAGAAGATAAAGCCTGAGAAGCAGACGGGAAATATGTAGAGAAGAACATCCAGAAAGAGAAAATCGCAGGTATGAAGTCCCTGTGGCCTGACGGGGAGTACCGGGGTGGGAAAGAAATGAAAGGGGCGCGTGGTAGAATTAGACAGAAGAGGTCCAAGGAGAGGGGAGAAGGGAGAGGGGAAGTCAGGTGCCGAGGGCTTGTATTAGACTCCATGGAGTCTAATCGGTCTCTCAGCATCCTTCCTGTTGCCGTAAGAAGAGACTGGAGAGCAGCAAGGGAGGAAGCAGCGAGTGCCTCGAGAGGCTGTTGCATCCCGGGTGAGGGAAGGAAGGATTCTGAGTAGCGGCTATGAAGGTGGTGAGAAGGGACCAGGTCCTGCACATTGCCGCGGTGCGATGGCACAGGTTAACTGCCAGTTCTTGGGTGGGGTTGATCTCTGTGACGTAAATTCATCTAACATTGCTGGTTTCAAGCTACCAACAGCATGTGACCCCGCTCCTGAGATTCCAGAAGATGTAACCGTTAGCTCTTGCAGCTTCTGCACACTAGTGAGGAGACCTAACAGGATTTGCTGATGTGGGAGGAGAGAGAAGGAAAACAAAGAGGACTCCAAGTTTGGGGCAGCTCATAAAATGCAATTGTCATTTATTTGGATAGCGAGTAGTATGATGGGATCAGGTTCAAGAGGAGATAACAACTATGCTTGTGGAATCCAGATATCTTTTTTTTTTAATTCTCACCGACATGATTACTATGGTTTTATACAATATTCATCTAAGATCTCTCCATACATTGGCCACTTTAGTTGCTTTTCATTCTTCCTTACCTCTCAGACCTTCCGTCTAGGATCATTTCCCTCTGCCTGAAGAATAAAGGATTCTTTAGTGAGAAACAGCTGGTAGTAAACGTCCTTTTTTTTTTTTTTTTTTTTTTTTTACTTTATTCCTAGCATCTGGAAACATCTGTATTTCACTCTTGTTCTTGAAATGTATGTTCACTTAGAAAATAATTTTTAGCGGTTGTTTGCTTTTAGCATATTGAAAAAAATGCTTAAAATAATCTGTCTTTAATATTTTCCTTTGTGTTTTTAATCTTGTTTGGGATTAGTTTGTCTTCTTGTTGTCTTTTATCAGCGCTGGAACATTGTTGGCTGTCTTTTGTTCACATATTGCCTCCGACACAATTCATCTCTCATGTGTTTCTGGGACTCCAATTAAACTTATGCTGAAGGTGGGCACATTGGCACGTGCCTGAGGCTGAGACAAGTACAGATTCAAGGCAGCCTCGGCGACTTAGCAAGACCCTGTTTCCAAATAAAATGAGTTGGAGGTGTAGCTCAGTAGTAAAATGCCTCTGAGTTCAATCCCCAGTACATACCCCTCCACACACACATCTACACCACATTCTTTGCACTCTGCGGTAACTTTTTTTCCTTTAGTTTTCTCTGTATTATGATTTGGATATTTTCTATATTTTTTAATTTTTATTCATTGAATTAATATTTCTAGAAGTTTTATTTGATGTTTTCTAATTTATTTATTTTTTGTACTAGGATTTGAACCCAGGGCCATTCTATAACTCTGAGTTACACCCCCCAGTCCTTGAGGGTCCTGCTAAGCTTTTGAGGTTCCTCTTGAACCTACAATCCTCCTGTCTCAGTCTTCCAAGAACTCCCAGTACTTGGGATGCACTACTGCGCCTGGCTGTTTTTCCAAATTAAAATCAATTGTTACAGTCTATTGCCTGCAAATATTTTCAAGCATGTCTTTCATTTCTCTAAACATTGTAATCATAATTATCTTAAAGTATCAGTCTGGTCATTACAAAATCTAAACTTTTGTAGTTTAGTTTCACTTGTCTGTTGTATGTATTAGTTCTTACTTGTGGCTTCTGTTTACTGGCATATTTGGTTATTTTTGTTTGTTTGTTTGTTTGTTTGTTTTTGTTGTTGATGTTACCCATCAAACCCCCCCAAAAATTTAGCGAAATTCTTTGAGACCTGGAGGATGAGAATGCATTCTTTCAAAGAAGCATTTCTGTTTATTTTGTTTTGTTTTTTCCTTTGCCAATAACTTGTGGGCAGTACTGATCTAAAACCTCCTTAAATCAAATTCAAGGTGTTGAAGTTCTTTAGACCACAAGTGATGAAACCCTGCCACACTGCTGCCAGCCTGCTTTGATATGGGTTCACCTTTACTCCAAGGTTGTAGTCCTTTGTGGCTCTTGCTTATGAAAAGGAATATAGCCCAATCTTCTCCAAGCCCTGAGCTTTGATTTTTATCTCCTTGCCCTATAGGGATGGAAACAAAAAATGACTGCTGGGCATGGTGGCTTATGCCTGTAATACCAGTACTTTGGAGGCTGAGAAAAGAGGAATGTAGGTTCCAAATAAAAAATACCCTGAGGGGGTAGCTAAGAGGTAGAATGCACTGGGGTTCAGCTGAGGCTGTCCTTGAGCCTTCAGTCCTCCTGTCTCAGCCTCTCAAACACTGGGATTACGGCCATGTACCATCATGCCTGGCTTGACACGTTATTTAATCTGAGTCTTAGTATCCTTTTATTTATGTATTTATTTACTTATTTATTGTGGCACTGGGGTTCCTGGAAACCCTTCTATCTCCGGGCTACACTCCCATACATCTATTTTTTATCTATTTTTATTTGGAAACAGGGTCTCTTAAGCCAGCATGGCTGGCTTCAAGCCTGCACGATCCTCCTGTCTCCGCCTCCCAAGCGTGGGGATCACAAGCGTGCGCCACCATGCCCGGCAGCATCCTTATATTTAAAGCAGGAATAAAAATTAAAATAAATAAAGCAACGTGTTAAAGTTCTCCACATAAGGCTTGGCACATAGTAGACAGCTAATGCAGGGAAATTTATTTTTTATTTTATTATTAGGTAAAAAGACTAATACACAGAAACAAATGAATAATTTAGGACAGGATATAATTCCTCCTACCACTATATGTGATATACTTAAATGCATTTGTTTATTTCTATATCTACCACTAACCTGAAGACTCCAGCAGGGGAGAGACCATATCTGTCTCATTTGCAGGTGTGCCTCAGAGCCTAGCGCAGCACCAGCCACATGGGAGGCGTTCAATAAACATCGGGGCTAGTAAGTGAGATAATTCCTCTGAGGACATTTGCAAGGGGTCTGAGGTAACCTAGCAGCACAGAGACAAGGCCAGCAAAGATGAGGGTAACGGGACTGGCACAGGAGAGGCCTGGCAGGAGGCAACAGGGGACCAGGAAGACAGCTCAGCATACATGGAGAAAGCAAGAAAACGCCCCAGTCAGGAAGTCAGGGCTCAGTGTGGGGCTTAGAGCCCCACACTATTATTGGCACTACTTAGAGCCCTCCACCCCAGCTCTGGGCAGAGTCTGAGCAGGCCAGGGAGCCAGAGCGAAGGCCTTGGAGAGTCCTGATGGAACCATGGGCCCTGGACTGCCCCTCCTAAGAGGGCTGCCGGGAACAAGTGGCCAGGATGACTTAATCCTACCGCAGTGTTATGGTGTTAAGTCTCTTCTCTGAGCTCAATCACAAGAGTAGCCCAAAGACTGGAGAACAGAGGAAGAAGCGGAGAGGAAGGCAGGGGGAGTCCAGTGAGGGCCTGCGGTGGGGATGGGAAGGCAAAATGGAGGGACAGGTGGGAAAGGAGAGGAAGGAGGAAGGGAGGGTGGAAGTGGGGGGTAGAGGAAAGAGGGGAGGAGGAACAGGCAGGACAGCCTTTTAAACCACATGCCCCTCCACTTACCCCTCCCTGGCAGAGACAGCCACGGGAGGCCATTGCAAGTCTGGTTTGGGGGATGGCTGGTAGCTCCTGCTCTGTCCCTGCCTCCTTTTCCCAACTCTTCCCTGTGTCTCCCTCTCTTTTCCTCTCTCCAGAACAAACAGGAGGGGCGGGTGGCTGCCTGCCCAGAGAGCTGCTGCATTCAGAAGGAGCCCACAGGTGAGCACCCTGATGGCCTGGCGGCCGCTTGCCAGCTCCCTGCCTTCTGCCCGGCACCTGTCCCCCAGGACCCCCAGAGCTTTCTGCAAACCCAAGCTTGCTTAAGACCGAGGAGGACTCCTCTGGCCTCCCATAACACTCTGAATGTGAGAAAGGAGCACGACAGGTGGGTGGCAGGTCTGAGACCAGCCTGAGCAACTTAGACTCCACCTCAAAATAAAAAGAGGCGGCTCAGTGATAGAGCACTCGCCTGGCGTGTGGGTGGCCCTGGGTTCCGTGCCCTGCGCTGAGAAAAAATGGAGGATAAAAGGGAAGGAGGAAGGAAGGGAGGGATCCCAGCATAAGGGAAGCAAGGAACAGGAAAGGAACTGTGCTGGCGGATGGACGACGGGAATGATGTCACGTGGGGTGGAGACCGTCCCTTTCTGCGGGTCTCTGAGAGCAGAGCCACCCTCCTAGGCCACCTCTCCCTCATGCCCCACGCCACTCTGCTAACTCCACAGCGTCCACGGAGCCCTGGCCCCTGGTGCAGACGCCGGGGCTGCCAGCCTCCTTCCAAAACATGTTTTGCCTTTTTGCCTTAACTCTGTGGCTTGGCTCAGCGAGGCCTGAAAATTCCCCACACCTGGGGTGGGCCAAGATGTGACGCTCCATCGCTAGGGTCACTCTTTCCAGCCTGAAAGCCCCAAACAGCATCACGGGACAGGACAGACAGGCCTGGGGCCCGGAGATCGGCAAGGGCACCCTCCGGGGACCACAGCCTGCCATGGCATGGAGGGTCTCCTTCTGCTGCATCGCCCCCTCCCCACCCCAGAATGCCTCTCAAAAAAGGGGCCCCACAACAGTCTTCTGCGGCCTGGCTGGGGATGGCAGCATTAGCTCACTGCAGAGGTGACTGGCTGGAAGGGCAGCGTTTGTGCCCAGAACATTACTTCCCCAGCTCACAGGCCTCAGCCGGAGCTGTCCTGGCCGAATTCTCCGGCGGTGGCCGCCAAGGCCAGTGTAAACACTGCAAAGGAAACACAGTGTCTCTTGGCGAGGACACCTCATAACTATGCTCTGGGTCCCTCTGCGATACTATTTCATGAGCCTCAGCCATCAAGAGCCTGTATCCTTTGCTGGGTACCTATGGGGCACACAGTGGTTGTGGGTCTTGGTGACTCAGCTTGTCTTGTCTGTGTCTACATTGGCCCTGTAGAATGCAGGCCAGCTCTTACAGCAGAAGTGGGCAAGCCTCCTTGCTTGCCCCAGGAGCCCTTCTGATAGCTCTTGAGGACCCTGCCACCTTTCCTGGTACTGAGAGGAGAGGAGGAACAAGATGAAGGCAAGTGTGGCCTCTTCCCACACCATCAGCCCAGAGAGCCCTTCTCATGGCTCTTGGGAGCACCTGGTCTGATGGGGAGACAGCTCAACCAGGTAGGAGCTGCAGGTGTAAGACTAGAAAAGGAACCACCGTATGTCCCAGCGGTGCCACTCCTCAGTATCTTTCCAAAGGAACTGAAGTTACAACACTATGGTGAATCACACACACCTGTGCTTATAGCAGCACAATTCACAATAGCCAAATTATGGGACCGGCTGAGGTGTCCATCAATAAAGGAATCGATAAAGAAACTGTGCTCTAAACACACAGGAATTTTACTCAGCCATAAAGAAAACCAAATTGTGTCATTTACAGGAAAATGGATGGAACTAGAGAATATTAAGTTAAATGAGATCGGCCAGTCTTGGAAAGTCAAGGGTCATACGTTTCCTCTTATCTGTGGAAGTTGGAACAAAAATAAGAAGCAAAAGGGATTTTAGCTGGGCATGGTGGTGCACCCTTGTAATCTCAGTACTTGGGAGGCTGAGACAGGAGGATCGCCATTTGAGGACAGCCTTGGTTACTTAGTGGGGTACTCTGCAACTTGGTGAGACCTTGTTTCAAAATAAAGAATAAAAAGTAGGGCTGTGCCGGGCGTGGTGGCGCACGCTTGTAATCCCTGCTCTTGGGAGGCAGAGACAGGAGGATCGCGCTGGTTTGGAGCGAGCCTTGCTGGCTTAAGAGACCCTGTTTCCAAATTATAAAAAATATAAAAAATAGGTCTGGGAGTGTAGCCCAGAGGTAGAAGGGCTTCCAGGAACCTCAGTACAAAAAAAAAAAAAAGTAGGGCTGAGGGTATAACTTGGAGGTAGAATGCCCCTGGGTTAAATCCTCAGTTCCACAAAAAAGAGGGGAGCATTTCAATCAAATGAGGGGGGAAACAATAAAATAGAAGAGGGTTGGGGAAGGAAGAACGAGGAGCAAGGAAGGGGACAGCTCAAATAAGGTGCTGTCTATCCAAGGTTTCACGACCAATCTCACCGACATGGGGAGGGAGAGGAATGAAGCCAGTTTATGGAGAGAGATACAATAAATGATGGGTGCATGTATGTTTGTATCACTTTGAATCTCACCAATAAAAACTTATGACTGGGCACACCTGTGCACGGTGGCACACACTTATAATCCCAATACTTGGAAGGCCAAGACAGGAGGGTCGCAAGTTCAAGACCAACAGCAGCAACTTAGCAAGACACTGTTTCAAAATAAAATAAAAAAAAGGTCTAGGGCTGTAACGCGGAGGTAGAATGTCCCTGGGTTCAATCCCTGGGCTGCCTTCCCTGGTGGAGGGGTGCTCCCACAGCCCCAGGGCAGGGCGGCTCTCTGGAGACCCAAGCCTTAGCAGGTGGCAGGCATGACCGGGACAGCAGCTGTGGCTTCTGCCTCAGCCTAGTGACCTGTCACCTGCCCCAGAAGGCAGCAGAGCCCTTTTGCAGCAGAGGGCATTGCTGGTGGCATCCTGCAGTAGGCGCTCCATCCCCGTGCCAGCCTTCGCCTCTGGCTGGGTCCCTCTGCATTGGCGGGGCGGGTGGTGGGCAGCCACGAGGCTCGGCCCTGGAGTGACCCGCCTCTGAACCAGGCTGGTGTGGTGCATGGAGGTCGGGAGGACCATCCAAGGAGGCCAGGAGAGAGCGCAGGCCCCGCTCAGAGCTGCGGGCCAACCGGCCATTTTTGCAGAATGGGCAAGCAGAGCCAAATGAAGGAGAAATACGAAGGAAGGGCGCTGAGGCTGGCGGGGGTATGGAGAGGAGTGGGCGAGCGTGGGTGACGCCTGCTAGACGAGGTGACAGTTCTATTATTTCAGTAGAAGCCGCAGAGCGGGCCTCAGGAGACGGGGTTTTCAACCCTGCCTGACACCGGGGATGGCGTGGGCAGAGACCGAGACACAGCTTATTTTCCTAACTCTCACATACACACACGCACACACCAGCTCGGAGCCTGTGGGTTACGGTGCATTCTGCAGCATCAGCACCGCAGGACAGATGGCATGGACTCTGGAGCCGCCTGCCTAGGTTCCATCCTAGTTTTGACACTGTCTGCACACCTGGATGATAACTGACTGCATCCTGCTCTGTGTTTCTGTGCTTTCTTCATCTGCAAAATAGGGATGACAGTAATAGTGCCTACTCCTGGGTGGGTCTGAGGATCAAACAAGCTAATGGCCGTAAAGCACATCGCCCAGCACGCGGGAAGAGCCTGGCAGGTGTTAACGCTCCTGAACGTTATCACTGTTTGCCAGGAGCTGGGTTTGAGCTGGGAGTCCCTGGTCGCGCAGGGGAGGCAGATGGTGAGGCAAGAGCCTCTGCACTGTGTGGTAGTGGAGGGTGCTCCACTCTGCCTGTAGGAACCAGCAGAGCAACACACAGCAGGTGCGTTTGAATTGGGGTTTTCAGGTGAATAGGAGTTCCCCAACTGGAGCTGAAGAAGAAGGAGGAGATGTGGACCCAGATTGGGCAAAGACCTACAGACATGAAAATCCAGGGAACCACGATTCCACAAGTCTGGTTCTTGGTTCCATAGAAACTATGGAAGAAAATGAGAAGGGCGGGAAGGTTGGGTTAGACTGCTCAGCCCAAGGCGTTTGAATTTCATTCCATAAACAACCGAGAGAGATTGTGGAATATAGGCGAGGGGATTACATGATCTGGTTTGTGCTTTGGGAAGTAATATACTTGCTGGGTCATGAAAAATAGATGAGAAAGTGAGAAGCTAGAGCACAAATAAATAAAAGGAGGATTTTGCAATGATTCGGGCAAACGACACCCTAGAGGACACTATTCAGAGCTCGCAGGCATACTGCCAGATTAGCACTGGGCGGAGTGAGAGGTTCTGAAAGCCTACTGTGTGTCAGACTCCTGCGGGTCCTGCAGCCCCAGTGGGTGTCAGGCTCGGAGAAAGCTCATGGGAACTGGCCGGAGTGGACAGGAAAGCAAAGCGGGACAGGGGAGTGACATGGGTCTTGGGAGCCACCCATCAGGGGCCTCTGGAGTCCATGGACCAAAGGGTCATGGCTTCCCAGGAACTGGAGAGGATGGTACCACCAGGAGAGCATCCTAGAAGATGTAACAACTGGCAAAAAAAAAGGGGGGGGGGCTTTCTAAACACAAAGAACAGTAAGCAAAGTTAGGGAGAGGTGAGACGGCTTGGGAGACTGGCTGCTGGGAGACAGTCACATGTTTGATTGGTGTCTAGATTTTGAGCAATGGGGCTGGCGAGGCAGGCCGGGATCAGAGCACAGAGCTTGGACTGCAATCCGTAGACCTATAATTCTCAGTCGTGGGGATAGATTAGAATCACTCATGATGACAGCCTTTAAAGATCTCAGCCAGGCGTGGTGTGGCACGCCTACAATCCTAGGACTTAGGAGGCCAGGCAGGAAGATCACAGGTTAAAAGCCATCCTTGGTTTAGTAAGGTCCCTCAGCAACTTAGCAAGACCCTGTTTCAAAATAAGGCTGGGGGTATAGATCAGAGGTATAATGCCCCTGGGGTCAATCCCTCTAACAATAACAAAACACCCCAAAATACAGATCTGGGGGAGTAGGTCAGTGGCCAAGTGCTCACATACTATGCACAAGGCTGTGGGTTTCATGATGAGAGAAGAGAGAGGAAACCTCACAATTCTACTTGAATTGCATCTCTAGGAATGAGGCCTTGGCACCCCAGGAACCTGCGGTGCCGAGCCGGCTGGCAGTAGAGGTTTACGCAGAATGACACCTGGGATCTGGGTGTGTATTTGATCCAGGTGCTTCTGATTTGGGGCAACTTGTGATTTTTATGACATTAGAAACCAGGCATGGTGGCGCACGCTTGTACTCCCAGCATTCGGGAGGCTGAGACAGGAGGATCATGGTTCATGGCCAGCCTCAGCTACTTAGTGAGGCCCTTTGCAACTCAGTGAGACCCTGTTTCAAAATAAAGGATAAAAAATAGGGCCGGGGATGTAGCTCAGAGGTAGAATGCCCCTGGGTGGTTCCATCCCCAGTACCCCCCCACACACACACACACAAATTACGTTGAACTGCAGCGGCACATACCTGTCATCTTCTAAGCCACTTGGGAGGCCGAGGCAGGAGGATGGCAAGTTTGAGGCCAGCCTGGACAACTTGGCTAAATCCTGTGTCAAAATAAAAATCAAGCCGGGCGTGGTGGCGCACGCTTGTAATCCCCGCGCTTGGGAGGCAGAGACAGGAGGATCGCGCAGGTTCGAAGCCAGCCACGCGCGCTGGCTTAGGAGACCCTGATTCCAAATAAAAAATGTAAAAATAGGTCTGGGAGTGTAGCCCGGAGGTAGAAGGGCTTCCAGGAACCCCAGTACCACCAAAAAATAAAAATAAAAAAATAAATAAAATAAATAAAAATAAAAAAGGTCTGGAGGTATAGTGATAGAGTAGTTCTCACCCCAGTACAGTAAAAGAGAAAGAAATGAGGGAGGGAGGGAGGGAGGGAGGCAGGCTGGTCGGTTAAAGTTAGCTTAGAATTCGAGGAGGGCTTGAGGCACCCCAGAACCTAAGAGATCCTCGCTTTGGAAGTCAGAATGCTGCCATCACTCACCTGAGCCCGGCTCCCTGAGGACCTGAGGAACCCCAGGAGTGACTGCCGAGCCGCTGTGGGTCACACCAGCGGGTGGTGGGCTGCAGCACCCCCCGCCTACACGCCATGGCTCTAGGATTTATGTCTCAGCAAAGTTATTTTCACCAGCCAGCCTTGTTCCATCCGCAGGCCTGCTCAGGCAGCCCACGGTGACGAGCCCTGGGCAGGACCACGGACAATGGACAGCGAGTGCAAAAGGTTCCGGGTCCTCCAGCCCCACCGCTCACCGTGTGGCAGGTTAGCTCTTTCCTTCCTTTCCTGCCTTTGCCTGCCCCCCTTCTTCTTGTAGAAATAAGCGACCAGGTCTGTGCAGAGTCAAGAAGAGAAGGCAGTTTACCAGAGACTTTGGCCTCCTCTTCTGCAAGTCCAAGTCTCTGGGGGTTTCTGGGTACAGACACCATGTCTTAACCAGAAGTAAGGGGAACAAGGTAACATCTTCATCCCTGACAAGTGGAGGTTGGAAGACAATAAGGACCACTTATGGGGCTTGAAAGAGGACCATTGCCCCTTGGCAGAGTTCCAGGCAGCTAGCATGGCCCTAGAGAGGAAATGACAGCTTTGCAGAAGGTTTCTGTCCCCTGCATGCGGACCAGAGAATGTCAGGGAGCTGCCGAGCACAGTGGCATGCCTATAATCCCAGTACTTGGGAGGCTGAGACAGGCGAATCCCAGGTTCGAGGCCAACCTCAACAATTTGGAGAGACCTTCTGCAAGTTAGCAAGACCCTGTTTCAAAAACAAGAGAAGAAAAAGGGCTGGGGGTGTATCTGGGAAGTAAAATGCCCCTGGGTTCAATCTCCTGTACCAAAGTGGGAAGAAGAAAAAGGAGGAGGAAGAAGAGGAGAAAGAAAATGTCAAAGAGCTAGCTGCTTGGCCAGAAGAAGCCTCCCAGGATGAAGGGCATGTCCAGGGCATCGCTGGCCAGGAGCCGCATGCATGCCCTCCCCACTCCCCTCCCCTCCCTGCCTGGCCCTGGCACCCAGTCTACCTGCCTCAAGCTGCAGTACAAGCCCAGGGGAAAGGTGAAGGGTACCAGGAAGGACAGAGATGGAATCTTCTGTGGTCCAGTAAAATGAGGACTCCAATCCAGAAGTCTTAGAAGAAAGGTAAATGATGACGGAAAGCCGGAAAGCCATACTTCTTTGACAACTTCAATCAATACCTGACACATGCAAATGAGGAACTGAGATTCAGGACGGCACCTGGAGTAACTCAAGGCCACCTAGTTAGTGTGAAGAGGAGGCGGAGCCAGGACTGGAACCAGGTTTGTGAGACTCCAAGCCCAGCGCTGCCTACCTTAAAAATCAGGAGCCCAGCCAGGCGCGGGGAGCACACCTGCAATCCCAGGAGTTGGGAGACTGAGATAGGAGGATTGAAGATTTGCAGCCTTGCACAGCTTAGTGTGACCCTCTGCAACCTCGTGAGGTCCTTCCTAAAAAAATACGGCGGATGGTGGGGGCTGAGGATATATCTCAGAATGCCCCTGGGTTCAATTCCCAGTAACAAACAAATAAACAAATGTCAGGAGTCCAAATATCCATCAAGAAGGACTAGTCAGCCGAGTGTGGTGGCGCACACTTGTCATCCCAGCATTCGGGGGGCTGAGACAGGAGAATCACGGTTCGCGGACAGCCTCAGCTACTTAGTGAGGCCCTTTGCAACTCGGTGAGACCCTGTGTCAAAATAAAGAATAAAAAATAGGAATGGAGGTATAGCTTGGAGGTAGAATGCCCCTGGGTTCTATCCTCAGTACTGAAAAAAAAAAAAATTGAATGCTCGGAGGTAGCATGCCTCTGGGTTCAATTCTCAGTAACACACATGTACACACAGACTAGTCAAATAAACATAGTGGAGAGGGCAGAGAGAAAGAGCCTCTTGTCTCAATATGAAGAGATTTTAGAATATACTACTGAGTGAAAATTAAAATGCACAGCTGTTTATTGACTGTTTATATGTGCATTAAATAAATCTGGCAGTATACAGGGAATCTCTACATTCTTTTTTTCCTGAAGGAAACTGGGTAATGAGTCCTCCCTTCTATACTTTTTGGATGTGTGTGTGTGTGTGTGGTACTGGGGGTGGAACCCAGGGGCTCTTCTACCTCCGGGCTATACTCCCAGACCTATTTTATACTTGATTTGGAAACAGGGTCTCTGAGACCCTCACTCAGTAGCTGAGGCTGGCTTTGAACCTGTGTGATCATCCTGTCCCAGCCTCCCAAGTGTGGAGATTACAAGCATGTACCACCACGCCTGGCTACCTTTTGGATTTTGAATCAAGAGAATTATTATCTATTCAAGAAATAATATTTTTTTAAAAAAAGAATGTGACAGAGAATCTCCTTAAATCAATGAAACAGACCCTGACTGTGTGTCCAGGCCTTGGTGAGTGCTGTGGGCTCTACCACAATGAACAGGACACCATCTTGGCCCACTAGGAGCCCACTGACCCCAGGCAACCCAGGCCGCCCAGGCTGGAGGGCAGGAAGAGCAACCACAGGACTCCCACGGCTTTTCCCGCTCCCCCACCCCAGGCTGGGAGCCTTGGCTGGAGAGGAGAGAGGGTCTGTCCAGGACCAGCTCCGTGGGGCCTAATGAGGAGGCCAGACACCTGAAACGGCTCCCTTCTGCATTCGTGGGCAAAGCCTGCTGCACAAGCCTCCCTTTCTTCTCAAGCTATAAAAACTCACTGCTGGTAACCACGGCAGCAGTTACTGTGAGGGTCAGAGAAACAGCGAGCCCCCAGATGGGTTTCAGTGTGGGTGGGCAGGCCCAAGCTCCAGAAATGCAAGTGAAGTCCACCGCGGTGCAGCGCCACCTCCTTCCCCTGCCGGGCCCCTGCACTTTCTGTCCCTGCATTGTGTCCTGGACCCCATTGGGCCCCTGCGCTTTCTGTGCATTGTGTCCTGGACCCCATGGTCCCAGACTCTCCTAAGGAGCAGGCAGCCGTGCAGCAATGTGGGTATCTGCCCTTCCAAGCCTGCCCAGTACTTGTCCATGTGGGTCCTCTGGCCACAGCAGGAACAGATAAATACCCACCCTGGAGCCCAGCCTGTAATTCTAGTAGTAGGGAGGCTGAAACAGGAGTGTTGCGGGTTCAAGGACAGCCTCAGCAACTTAGCAAGATCTGTCTGTCTCAAAACAAAATGCAAAGGGCTGCGGATGTAACTCAGAGACAGTGTGCTTGCTGGCACTTGCAGGGCCCTGGGTTCTGTACCCAGCACTGCAGAAACAAAATAAAAAAACCTTCCTGTGGGGTGAAGCACCCCACTGCATGTTCCCCAAACTTGAGGAGAGTAGAGGAGGCTCTTCCTGGAGGAGCCCCCTGGTGTGGGGCCTGTCAATCGCTGAAGGCCCTCCCTGCCACTGCTTCCAGTGATCCCAATTGCCCTGGGTACGTGCTGGGAGGGAGACCAAGTACAGACCAAGTAAGAGCTACTCGTCAGGTGGATGGAGCAGCCGAGCTGACATGTTAGCCCAGGTGTCCTGACTCAGCCTCTCTTCCTGGCAACATTGGAAGAGAACTTAGAAGTCACTTGTGGTACCTTGTGCTCTGCAGTGATAAACTGAGGTAAAGGGTCCAAGGTCACACAGCCTGTCGGAGGCTCAGCCGGGTCTCAAGAACCTGGCCCTCTGGCTAGAGACTTTCTTTATCCTCTGTCGAGGGGACAGGGAAGGCAGATCAGTTGAGACGACCTCTCTCTTAGTGTCTCTAGGTCTGTGGCTGTGAGCTCAAATGTCTTCAAGGCAGGTCAGTAGTGGAGGGGCGTAATATAGGCCTTGGACTCTGGGGTGAGACAGTGTGAAGGGCTGGCCTCCGTGTTGAACAGGAAAGAACCCTGACTAAAGGCATTCAAACCCAATCTTTAAAAAAAAATGCTTCAAAAATATACCAATAGTTCATGGAGACATAGAAGAAACAAGATAGGTCATGAGATGGTTGGTAATTGTTCAAGCTGGGTGTTAGGTAAAGGGGTTATTAATTAATACTCTCCTATGTAAACTGTACATCTTAAAACTTTCATAATAAAAAGGTTTTTAAATTAATGTGCTATCATAAAACCCAATTAGGTCCTCAAGGCATATCATGTCCAAGACCATCGATCAGCCACCGTGCTCCAGGCCTTCCTAAGGGTCCCCTGGACGTCTCTTGCCTTCATTCCAATTCTGTCTATAGAGCTTGAGTCAGGGGAGATGAGAGAGGGTGAGGGAGACCCTTCATTCTGGAAAGAGCTTGGAAGCTGGTTGTTATCCTGTGCCCAGGAGAACAGGCTGGTGGATTTGGGCGGATGGTGTACAAATGGTGAGCTGCCCCCCCTCCCCCGGCACCCTGCGCCTCCTCCCTGCACCTCACCGCACTCGGCTCTGCCTTCTTACACTCTGCCTACCTCCCAGTCCCTTGGGCGACTCACCCACGATTACATAGCCTGTGCATGGCAGAGCCCAGGCGTGCCGGCCCTAATTTATTTATTCGTGAGGAAAAAGGGAATTACTGGGGATTGAACCCAGGGATGTTCTACCTCCCAGCTACAACCGCAGCCCATTTTATTTTTATTTGCTTATTTAATTTACTTATTTATTGTGTGTGTGGTACTGGGGATTGAATCCAGGGCACTCTACCTTTGTGCTATACCCCCAGCCCTATTTTATTTTTCATTTTTGGAACAGGATCTCACTCAGTTGCTGAGGGTCTTGCTAAATTGCTGAGGCTAGCCTTAAATCTGCAAGCCTCTTCTCTTGGCCTCCCAAGTACTGGGATAGCAGGTCTGAACCACCACATTCAGATTCTAATTTATTTACATATATATGTGTATACATGTGTATGTATATGTATTACGGTACTGGGGATGGAACCCAGGGACATTCCTCCTCCGAGTTTTACCCCCAGCCCTATTTATTTATTCTTTATTTTGAAACAGGGTCTCACTGAGTTGCAAAGGGCCTCACTAAGTAGCTGAACCTGTTGCGAACCCAGATCCTCCTGTCAACCTTCCCAAACGCTGGGATTACAAGCGTGCGCCACCACGCCTGGCCCTTATATTTTTTTTAAGACTCACTATGTTGCCCAGGCTGGCTTCAAACTCCAGGGCTCGAGCCTTCCTCCGGCCTCAGCCTCCTGAAGTAGCTGGGATTGTGCCTGCCTCTGACCATAATTTTAATGTTCTCTCCTGTACTCAAGCTGGGGGAGAAGTGGGTCAGTCCTCTGGCCTTGGGCTCTGCAACTCTCCAGAGGTCTAAAGAGAGAAGCACATTTCGCCGAGGTCCTCAGTCACTCATGGGGACCGCAGGAGTTTTGCTGGGCTCCTGCTTAACTGCCCACGTGCTAAGGAGCTGTAACCGAGGAGTCTGTTGGAGGTGACAATGGTACTTGAATGGGTCTCTGGGGTGTGGACGTGCGCACTGGGGACGTGTGGGTTTCCCCACCTCTTTGTGTGATAACTGCACCCAAATCTCACCTGAGTGTGATAAGGAAAAGCTGAAAGAAGATTCCAACTTGTCCATATGAACTAGTGACTTTAAGTCTTACATCAAATCAGAATTCTGTCTTAACTTTGCTGTGTGACCCCAGGCCAGACTTTTCCCTTTCTGGTCCTCAGACCAGCCCTCTGGCAGCCAAACCAAAGGGATCTCTCATACTGGCTCAAGGCACGGTGAGCCGCCACTCTATTAGCAACTGCTTGGAGAAGATGCCTCGGGGAAGGATTGCCACTCCTCAGAGGGAGCACCCCGGCCCCCTCTCTGGGCTGGAAGTCTAACACCAGGGAGCTACGGTCTTCAAAAGCCATGCACTTGTTAGGAGGAATCTAGCAGGCCAGTGTGAGCCCTAGCCCTCCTGCCCTGGCCCGCACACAGGCTGCCTTTTCCTCTGTTGATCTGGCCTGCTTTCCAAACATGGGTCAAGCAGTCTCACTCCAGAAGCAGCGGCAGCAGAAGGAAACATTATTAAAACCGAGTCCGTTAGTGGGCATGGTGTAGGGATGAAGTCTTTGGCGTTTTGGCTGCCAAATAAAGACTTTATTGTTGTCATTCCTCTTTCCCAAGCTCCCTCCCTCTCTCCTCTCCTCCCTCCTTCCTCCCTTCCCCTCCCTCCCTGCAATCTGCCCCTCCCTCCCCCTAACCTAACCTCCCCACCCCAATAGGATCTGGTGGAAGAAAAGCCAGGCAACAGAGGCTCACAAGCACCACGGGGAGACCAGAGCTCCTAGCTGGCTCTCGGCTGCCCAGCCCCACCAAGGTGTGGAGGAGGAGGACGGAGCCCCAGCCCCAGTGCTGAGCGCCCAGCAGGTGTGCACAGGTAAGTCCCATAGAGGTGGGCTCAAAGCCTCCTTCCTTGGTTTCTTCCAGCTCAGCCCATCTGGCTGCCTGGTCTAGCCTCTGTCTTCTCACACCTTCCTCCACCTTTCTCTCCTCTCCAAAGAGCTCCAATTCAGTCTTCCTCCTTTCCTTCCCGACACCCTCTTCCTCTCCTCATCACTCTGAACTCCTATATTCGCTTGCTGCTAAAGTTAAACTTTCTTGGTGCAAAGGTTTGTTGTAGCATGGAGAGCTGTGTCGCACACAGAATCCCACCAGATCAGGTGTTGCCATAGAGACTGGATGTTGGCACCCACTTCTCGGCCCCTCTTGTGTATGGACAACATTGTTGAAGTCTCTCTCTCTGTCTCTCTCTGTCTCTGTCTCTGCCTCTCGTCTCATCCTCACATGCCTCCCCAGCTGTAAGAGCAAAAGAGAAAGTGCGTCTTCGCACTGAGATGGCAGAGCCAAAAGAAAATCATGTGTCCAGAGTCTAGGCCGGCAGGGAGAAGAGGGAGCCTGGGAGGATTTCTCATTCTTTTACCCTTAATTGGGCAGGGGCGGGGAGGGGAGAGAGGAAAGTGGCTTTCCAACCTGCGCAGTTTCTTCTCAGTGAGTTTCTCTGTCTCTCTGTTCCAAACCACTCAGCTTCTGGAAAGAAAGAAAAGAAAACAACGCAGTCTGTCTGTCTTAGGAGCCCCGATTCCCAACTGAGGGGCAGCTATTCCTTCCCTCCAGTTCTTGCAGCCAGCCAGAAAAAAAAAAAAGAAAAAAGAAAAAAAAAACCTTCTTCTGAAATCCATTCTGAAATTATTGCAACCATTCAGGCTGGCAAGGGACCCTCGTGCTAGAGAAGAAAGACAGTAGTTCTTTAAGCAGTCAGGGAGGGGAAGCTGGAGGGTCTCTCTCTGTCCCCAACTCATTCCTCTCCACCAACAGAGAGGGTTCTTGGCAGGCAGGGTGTGGACTAGAGTGAGGCTCCTCAACACAGCTCTTCTTCAAAACCTCCCAGAGTGCTGGCGCATGCCTGTAAGCTCAGGACTTGGAAGGATGAGACAGGAGGATAGCAGGTTCGAGCTCAGCATTAGCAACTTAGCAAGACCCAATTTAAAACAAAATTAAAAAAAAAAAATAGCTTGGGGTCTAGTCTGGAGGTAGAATGTTCCTGGGTTCAATCCCAAGAAAGAAAGAAAGAAAGAAAGAAAGAAAGAAAGAAAGAAAGAAAGAAAGAAAGAAAGAAAGAAAGAAAGAAAGAAAGAGAAAAAAGGGAAAAGGGCTGGGGGTGTAGCTTAAAAGTAGAATGTCCCTGGGTTCCATCCCCAATACCAAATAAATAAACAAACAAACAGGGTTGGGGATATATCCCAGTGGTAGAACATCCCTGGGTTCATCCCCAGTGCCAATAAATAAATACAACAAAATAAAACACACACTCAAAAAGCCCACCTCTATGGGACAGCAGAAGAGGAGGTGCTAAAAGCCCACGTGTATGCACCCTTGCTCCAGACAGGCTGGCTGGAGGCCCAGATGTCTGAAGATGTTTTAGTACATCCAGGATTCTGGTGGTTGGCCAGAGCTTGAGAAGCTGAGTCAGGGCCGAGAGGGACCTGCTGCCAGGTGTGAGCCCAGGGCGCCCCAGTGCTCCTGCTCAGCTGCGCGGCTGAGTGTCCCAGCAGACTCTCCCTTCTTTGAGGACTGGGAGCAAGCACCAGAAGGAATGGGGACAATCTTTTGTGAACACCTCTCCCTCCTTCTTGCAAGTTCAGGCAGTCATATCACAAAGGAATATTCAAGAAAGATAATTCCCTCAAGATTGCTCCAAATTGCTCAGTACCTCTCAGCTGCCAAGCTCCCTGCCGTAGGTGTCCAAGAGTGGTGCTGCCCCCCAGCCCTTCTAGGCCCCCTCCAAGCTCCCTGCCATAGGTGTCCAAGAGTGGTGCTGCCCCCCCAGCCCTTCTAGGCCCCCTCTCCCTTGCACCACAGTGGGCTTTTCTAATGGGCTCTCAGATGTTAAGCTGAACGATTTCTTTGCTGACCCTTCATTTCCCAGGATGGCAGCCCCATTTATGGAGGTTGGAGGCATCTCAAGCCCAGAAGGGGCCAAAAGGCTCCAGATATGAAGGGTTGGGAGGAGCCGTCCTGGGTCACAGTGGGGCTCTGCAGCCGAATAAAAGGGGGACTCACACCTTCCATGCCCGCATCCCCTCTCCAGGTGCAGAGAGTGTAGGGCTGAGTTAGTAAACTGGAGGGACAGGGTGGGCGTCTCCCAGGGAGTTTCTAGGGTCTTTACGACTATTGATTCTGAGTCCCAAGCGGAGTTTTTTAAACCACAAAGGGGAGGGAGTTGCTTTGTGTGGGGAAAAAAAAAGTCAGTATTTACACTGCAAGAAAGTCTTGGAACGGTGGGCGGGGCTCCCCAGGAGCAAAAGGGAAGGGAAAGGACTCCACTACTTTGAAATAAAATCAACAGTCCCTTAACAGACTCTGAGCTCTTGCTCTGCTGCATTAAAAGAAGCTGTTGGCTAGAAATAGAGTGCTTGCCTAGCATGTGCAAGGCCCTGGATTCAGTTCGAAACACTACCAAAAAAAAAAAAAGTTGTTAGTATGCCTATTTTATAGATGAGGAAACTGGGGCGTGCTAAAGGTACCCAGCTAAGCAGCTGAAAGGTTGGGACCCAGATCTACAACCACCAGAGCCATGGAACAGATTCTTCTTGGCTTTCTTCAGGGGTCCGAGATGCCTGGGAGGAGCCAGGCGTTGAGGTACACACCTGTCAACCCAGCTACCCAGGAGGCTGAGGCAGGAGGATTGCCAGTGTGAGGCCAGCCTGGGTAACTTAGTGACACTCTGCCTCAAAATAAAATAAAAACGGTTGGGGATGTAGCTCAGTGGGAGAGCACCCCTGGGTTCAATTCCCAGTGCTGCAAAATGAAAAGGAAGGAGGGAAGCCGAGAGGAGGAAGGATGTGGTGGACAACCCGCTGCCAGAGGAGAGGAGCCTGCTCGCTCTTGTTCTGCCCCATCCCTCAGGGTGGAAGCTTGTTCTTCATGCCTGAGACCACGAGAACTTCATTCTGTTTACACTTTGCTGCCTGGTAGGCACCAGGGAGACAGATGGTCTCTCCATCATAGTGTTATGTTTATTTTTAGCACACTTTGATCTGCAGCACATTTTAAAGTCGCCTATCACACTTGCTTCTGACAACTGGATGAGGACTAGAGAGATAGAGAAGATTTTGTCGCCCCTATTTTACAGATAAAGAAACTGAGACTGAGAACAGGTCCACACCAGTCCTAATGGGGGCCTTGAAGGCACCCTAGGAAGACAGAGAACACCTGAGTGATTCCTCTACGAACCAATGAGAGACCCTGATTCTCTCTGCTTCCAGCTGTCCCCCGGGCAACAGGAAGAGATACAGACAGCAGCATGGCTTCCAGAAGTCTGGGTTTCGAAGAGAAAGAGGGAGCCAGGCACAGTGGCGCACACCTGTACTCCCAGTACTTGAGAGGCTGAGACTGGAAGATTGCAGGTTTGAGGACAGCCTCAGCAACTTAGTGAAACCCTGTTTTAAAATTTAAAAAATTAAATGATTGGAGGGGTAGTTCAGAGGTCTTAGGTTTAATTCCTAGTACCACAAACAGAGAGGGAGAGAGAGGAGGAGAAGGGAAGAGAAGGGAGACAGGAGGCTGGGAGTCACTCAGTGGTAGAGTGCATGATCAGTATGCAAGAAGCTCTGGGTTCCATCCCAGCACTAAAAAAAAAAAAAGGTGGGCCATCCTGATGTCCATCGGCATGGCTCTGGGACAGAGCAGCTAGCTGGATGAGGAGGCAGGCTTGAGGGTGACCAACTAGGTAAAAAATCTGTGGAGAGAAGAACGCCAGTCCATAGTATGAAGTAACCCTGGTGCTAATCCCATATGAGCCTGGGAGACAACCCTGCCCTCCACATCCACAGCCAGTTATTCTTAAACCTGCTTCAGATAACTTGACAAGCCCTCTAAACCTCTGGCCAGCCGTGCCCCAAGCCTAAACACTGCACCAGTCCTGAATTCTAACCTTAATGTGATAGACAGGGAAGCAGACTACCTCGCTTTAAGAATCCAGGGGAGCCAGGCATGGTGGCGCACGCTTGTAACTCCAGCATTTGGGAGGCTGAGACAGGACGATTGCAGTTCATGGACAGCCTCAGCTATTACTTAGTAAGGCCCTTTGCAACTCAGTGAGACCCTGTTCCAAAATAAAGAATAAAAAGTAGGGCTAGGGGTATAGCTCAGAGATAGAATGCCCCTGGGTTCCATCCCCAGTACTGAAAAAAAAAAAAAAATCCAGGGGTCTCTCACAGGAGAATTGCAAGTTCAAGTCCAGCCTTAGCAACTTAGTGAGCCCCTCAGCAGCTTAGACTAGGTTTCAAATTTAAAGATAAAAAGGGCTAGAGGTATAGCTTAGAAATAGAATTCCCCTTGGTTCAATCCCCAATACCAAAAATAAAAAATAAAAACACAGGGATCCCTCTAGAGAACCTGTTCTTTTGTAAACAAATAGGTGACCAAGTCCTGCCATCTGCAGAGGTTTTACTTCCATAACATGCCTTCAAATACATGATCTCATTGTTGATCCGCACACAGGTGAGGTGCCTGGCATCCAGGGAAGAAAGTCAGAGTCAAGGTTCAAGCCTGGATCTACAGGACTGAAAATGAAATTAGGATTTTAAACCCTCTTAGGAAATTTTCCTAAACGTAGAGAGTGGATCTGGGGTTGGGCAAAGCAACTACTCTCCCTCCCCCACAAAGCACTGCTGTTTGAGAGCCAATGCTGGGGGTCAGGGCTACACAAAGTAGGTTGTTGTAGGTGGACAACAGGCAGCCATTGATGGAGCAGAGGGCAGGGCCGGGTAGAAGGGGGATGCTGGGAGGTGTGCTTACAAAGTCATAAGAAATTTTAAATATACCTACACACCACCCTAAGGAAGTTTGTGATAGTACAGAAGGTTCTGGAAGGCTTGTGCCTTTGGGGCTTTGTAAGAGGCACTGTGACTTCCCTTGGAGTCTGGCTCTCTATGTCTGATTTTAGAGACCTAGGACATCACAGAGGCTGCCTGAGAGAAAGGCTGTGCTGCCAGGACCCCCAGCCCAGCCCAGCCAAGTCCTTACTGTGCTCAGCTCTGATTCAGCCTGGGGCTCAGAGAAAGGGGAAGGGGTGTAGGATGACCAAGTTTCCCAGTAGGAAACACAGCCCAGGGAATGGTTCCTAGTGATCTCCTGTAGGTTCTAGGAGAAACCTGGCTGGTCCTGAGGATTGGAACGTAAAGGTCAGAAGGACCAGCGGGAGCATAAGCCGCGTTCTGGAAGGGCCTGGCACTGGGGGGCCAAGGGGAAGCCTGTGTTCACTGGGCCTGAGGAGGGCACACCCTGCCAGGCGGAGCTGGGACTATTCCCATGTCTCCCTGATAATGGCGACCAGGCTGGCGGAGGCCAGCTCCCGACCCACTGTCTGTGGTGCATGGAGCAGGCTTTTGCAGGAAGCTCTGGCAAGCTGGACTTGATTTGGCGTCCAGTATCTCCTATGTGCTTTTTGTGACAGAGGTGCCCAAGGGGACAAGGAAACCTCAGCCAAGTGCCAGTCTTGGCCTTGGGGCTGGCTTTCTCACAGAGGAACAAATTTCTGGCTTATTTTCAGACTTCTGAGTAATGAGAAAAGAAAGATATAATAATAAAAAAATCAGGGTCTCAAACAAAATGTTTGTTTTTAGAATATTAATGCTCTAACTACTCTCTCAGTTCATTTGAAATACAATTGTGTTTTATTTCCAAGAAAATGACAGACCTTATAAAATGTTAATTCCTAAGTCACCAGTTACGAATGGTGTGAAGTCCAGCAACAAGGCTCACATTTAAGATCCTGCAATGAATGTCTTGTCTTTCTAGTTCTTGCAGAGTATCACAGACTGTTAAAACCTCAACTGTAGATAAAGCCAGGGACCTAACTGCAGGGTCCCTGTGATAAAGACCCTGGGCCTTTGAGAACCCCTCAGAGAAGCCTATCTAAGACCACCCCGAGGAAAGAGGAGAAACATCTCCTCTTTCTGCCTCTTCCTGCACTCCCCCTTCCTTCCTACACCCAGCGGTGTGGCACATGCTACATGAGCATTCACACGTGCACACAGGAGACATAGGAGTGTGAGTTTTGCTATGTGTCTAGGAAGGGGAGAGGGCCATGGGTATGTGTGTGCAAGTGTGTGTGGGCTGGAGTCAAGGCTGTGTGCATGTATTTGTGCATCTGTGCACATGTGTGTGCATGCATGTGCGTACGTGTGTGTGTGTGTGCGCGCGCGCGCATGCATGTGTGGACAGAAGCTATGGTGAGATGGCCCTCTGCCCATCCAGGCATCTTTGAGTTCTGCCTTCTTTCCTACTTCCTGTCACATTCAGCTCTCCCTGAGCATCTGGCCGGGTCTCAGCAGCTGGTGAGGGTTTTCTATTGTCTTCCTGTGATCTAAGCCAGGAGAAGGCGGCCACTAGAGCAAGCACAGAAGAATCTAAGCTGATGTGGGCTCACAGGCGGGACAGGGTCTCGATTAGAGGCAGAGATCACAGGGTCCAGAGACAAGCTGGGAACACAATTCCACCCACTCAACCACCAAGAACCCCAATAAGCTGGCATCTTCAGTGTATTTCAGAGCCCAGGGTCAGAAGCAGACCACCACAATTGTAAGCAAAGCACAAGGAGAACCAGTTGAGGCAATGTGGGGAAGGGACCCCTGAATGGAGACCAGTGTGGGTATCATAGAGATGATGTGCTGGGAGGGGAAGGTACAGGAAAGAGAACCTGTGGGTGTGGCCCCTCTCCATCTGCAGCTCTGGGTTGATTGATATTTTCCCAGGTCCAAGTCAACTGCAACTACACGGCCCTATCTGAGGGGTCATCAGGGCCCATGGGAAAGGCAATCCCAAAAGACCCTTCAGCTCCAGTGCCACTGAGGCCAACAGGAAGTTCTTCTTGATAGCCTCAGTACTACCAACTCCAAAGGCTCTGGGGAGCAGTGCTATCAGGTCAAACGAGAGGAAAGTGTTTTTCCCTATGCCTTTCTGTTCCTTTTCCTGTTTATTTTCCCAGGAGCCTCCACATCTGGGGAGAAATTCTTGGCAGGGCTAATGCTGGCAGAGACCAGCATTCTCTGAGCCAAGCACAGCGGGTGAGGGGAGGGAGGCCCAGAGCTGGGTGAGTGGGGTTGGATGCAGGTGTCTGTGTATCTCCCTTCCTCCTTTGTGCTCTGCTCTAGAAGACAGAAGACCTGGACTTCTGTCCTCAGCCGCCTGTGAAATGGCTTCCTAGTCTTGGCAAGACACTTCTCTCTCGTCTCAGTTTTTGTAAACAGTGGTGCCTTAGATGTGATTGGTAGATTTCAACCCATTTTTAGCAATGAAATTTTCCTTTTTCCCCACCCCCACCTCCAAAGGAATGTTTTGGCAAAACCTCAATATATACAACAGATTTTAAAGATTGAGCTTCTTAAGTTGGCACAGGAGTGGGCTGAAGGCACCCCAGGGCCAACTCCTCAGTGTCACCCCCGGAGGGGGGGGAGAAATAGAGGCACAATTTGAAAACCACTGTGTTATGGGATGGCTAAGGACCCTTCCAGATGTGAGACCCCAGGAGGCTGTGGGTCATATATCCTAGCATCCCTCTTACAAAGGCAGGGCAAGGCAGGGCTGGTTTCCTCATGCCTACAGATGGAGAGTCATGGGGCGGGAGAAGAAAAGGAGTTTCTCCAGTAAGCCTCGGAACTCCTGACTCTCAGCCTGTGTGTTCTCCCAAGATGGCTCACCCTCCCCAGAGCAGGCTTAGTACATGGTGCCTCTGGGTAGGGAATCTAGCGCCTCCAGCCCTTATTATCCCTCACTTGCTCTGCAGGTGCCCAAGCTCTGTCCCACCTCCCCTGGAGCTGATCCTATATGATTAGCAGAGAGAGACACAGCATCTACTACAGACCCACAGGCTAATGACCTCCCGTGTCCCCTCCCTGCAGGTGCATCACCTGGACCATGAGGTCATCCCTCTGCTGGCTCCTCCCACTTCTCCTCTTGGCCTCAGTGGTCCAAGGCCAGCCAACAAGACGACCAAAACCCGGGACCGGGCGTAGGCCCAGGCCCAGACCCAGGCCCACACCCAGTTTTCCTCAGCCCCATGAGCCGGCAGAGCCCACAGACCTGCCTCCTCCACTCCCTCCAGGCCCTCCATCTGTCTTCCCTGACTGTCCCCGGGAATGTTTCTGCCCCCCGGATTTCCCATCGGCTCTCTACTGTGACAGCCGCAACCTGCGCAAGGTCCCCGTCATCCCATCCCGCATCCATTACCTCTATCTCCAGAACAACTTCATCACCGAGCTCCCGCTGGAGTCCTTCAAGAACGCCTCGGGCCTGAGGTGGATCAACCTGGACAACAACCGCATCCGAAAGGTGGACCAGAGGGTGCTGGAGAAGCTCCCCAGCCTGGTGTTCCTCTACATGGAGAAGAACCAGCTGGAAGAGGTGCCCGCGGCCCTGCCCCGCAACCTGGAGCAGCTGAGGCTGAGCCAGAACCACATCTCCAGAATCCCGCCCGGCGTCTTCAGCAAGCTGGAGAACCTGCTGCTGTTGGACCTGCAGCACAACCGGCTGAGCGACGGCGTCTTCAAGCCCGACACCTTCCACGGCCTCAAGAACCTCATGCAGCTTAACCTGGCTCACAACATTCTGAGAAAGATGCCTCCCAAGGTGCCCCCAGCCCTCCACCAGCTCTACCTGGACAGCAACAAGATCGAGACCATCCCAAACGGATACTTCAAGGGCTTCCCAAACCTGGCCTTTATCCGGCTGAACTACAACAAGCTGTCAGACAGGGGGCTCCCCAAGAACTCCTTCAACATCTCCAACCTGCTCGTGCTGCACCTGTCCCACAACAAGATCAGCAACGTGCCTGCCATCAGCAACAAGCTGGAGCACCTGTACCTCAACAACAACAGCATCGAGAGTGAGCGGGGCCACGGGGCGGGGAGGGGCGACTCTGCCTCCGCCTTGCTCGGGGTCCTCAGGGTGGGGTACCAAAAGCATGCCCTGGGCTGAGTGTGAGCTCAGCGACAGAGCAGGAGGCAAGTATGGTCCCCATCACTGAAAGCAGAAGGCATCCACTTTGGACCTGGACTTTAAATCCTGGCCACTTGGTATTCTGTATGACCTTGAAAAGATGTGTGTGTGTGTGTGTGTGTGTGTGTGTGTGTGTGTGTGTGTGTGTGTGTGTGTGTAATACTGGGGATGGAACCCAGGGGCCTCCTACTTCTGCACTACAACCCCAGACCTATTTTCTTTTTTTATTTTATTTTTTGACACTGAGGATTGAACCCAGGGACATTCTACCTCCGAGCTACACCCTCAACCCTATTTTATTATTTTTATTTTGAAACAGGGTCTCACTAAGTCGCTGAGACTTGAAAAGATATTTGAATGGGGTGTGTTGGCAAACACCTATAATCCAGTCCTAGGTAGGCTGATATGGGAGGATCATAAGCTCAAGGCCAGCCTCAGCAATTTAGCAAGACCCTGTTTCAAAATAAAAAATAAAAAGGGCTAAGCCGGGCGTGGTGGTGCACACTTGAAATCCCAGCATTCGGGAGGCTGACACAGGAGAATTGCGGTTTGCGGCCAGCCTTAGCTATTTAGTGAGGCCCTTTGCAACTCAGTGAGACACTGTTTCAAAATAAAGAATAAAAAATAGGGCTGGGGCCGGGCATGGTGGCTCACGCTTGTAATCTCCATGCTTGGGAGGCGGAGACAGGAGGATCATGCAGGTTCGAAGCCAGCAGCGCTGGCTTAAGAGACCTTGTTTTCAAATTTAAAAAATATAAAAATAGGTCTGGAAGTGTAGCCAGGAGGTAGCAGGGCTTCCAGGAACCCCAGAACCACCACCAAAAAAAAAAAAAAAAAAAATAGGGCTGGGGGTGTAGCTTGGAGATAGAATGCCCCTGGGTTCCATCCCCAGTACCTCAAAATAAGGGAAAAAAAAGAGAAAAAAAGAAAGAATAAAGAAAGAAAAGAAAGAAAGAAGAAAGAAAGAAAGAGAAAATAAAAAGGACTGGGGTTATAGTCCAGAGGTAGAAAGACCCTAGGTTTAACTCTAGTACCAAAAAGAGAAAGAAAAGAAAGGAAAGGAAGGAAGAAAGAAAGAAGAGGGAAAAAAGAGATAAAAGATATTTGGCCTGTTCAGGAGGTTTTCTCATTAGTAAAACGAGAATGGTAATGCTACCTTTTAGCACAAAGTTGAGATAGGAGGATTTAATAGTTTAATGTGGATGATGTGTGAGGATACCATCTTGGCGGGTAATGGGTTTTCCTCCTCCATTTCTCATCAGCACCAGCTTCTTTGGCCTCTGGATTTATAAATAGGATAGACATATAAAATACTCCCTAACATCCTCCTAAAAGCAGAAGAGACACTGAAATGCTCACTCCGAAATGTCCTCAGCCTGCCTGCCTGCTGCAGAATCCAGCAGCTGTGGGAGCAAGCTTCTAGAAGCTCAAAGCAAGCTTCAGTTTTGAAGAGTCTGTAAAAGGTACCCAGGGAGACAGCTGTTTTCTCAGAGTATGCAACTGGTAAAATATAGCAGCTAGGAAAAAAATGTCTATTTGTTAATGTTTTCTCAATCTATTGAGAAGGCTGCAAAGTTTAGTTGTACAATAAGTATATTTGAAGGAGAGTTTTCTTATATTTATAGGGTCCTCAGCTTGGAGTATCAATCAGAGCCCAGGACAGGAGGCTGGGACTCTCAATTTTCTTCAGTTTATAATGGCAGCGCCCAGCATGAGGATGCACACCTGTTATCCCAATGCTTGGGAGGCTGAGACAGGAGGTTTGCAGGCTTGAAGCCAATCACAGCAACTCAGCGATACCCTCAGCAATTTAACAAGGACCTGTTCCAAATAAACAAAAAGAGTTGGGGTGCAGCTTAGAGGTAGAATGCCCCGGAGTTCAACCCCCAGTACCCTCCTCTATCCCCCTCAAAAAAGAAACAATGCCAGCTCTGAGCAGGGCAGCAATAGAAAGCTTCGGAAACAAAAGAGAGAGTATTATCTGGCTACATTCATACAAAGAATTAAGGGGCTCAGGGTAAAGAGGATCGAGGAGAAAAAGAAGGAACCCTAGGATAACATTAGAGAATCCTTGGTTTCTAATTCAAAGAATGACAGAGATTGAGGACGTTTCCATAGTCTTGAGACAAATGAATAGAACGGGCCTGTTCATTTATCTGGGATAATTACAAAAAGTAGGGGAGGGTTTTTGTTTTTTTTGTTAATCTTGCAAGAAACAAATTCAGGAAAATAGAAAAACTGCCTAATTTTATTCTGTAAGTAGCAATTAAAGTGGAACATATTACCCCAGGAAGCTGTGTAGGCCGTAAATGTAAACAGAAAGGAAAGCTCAATTAATAAATGGCTGACAGGTCTCTGCCAGACGGTGGAAGAACACACTGTTGAGAGACTTGTTCTCGGCCTTCTGAGGCTGAGTCAGAAAAATCATGCCCCCTCTGCACATGCTCACTCCCTCGGGGCCTGAATCTGTGTCTCTAGCAGAATGGGCACAGTGGGACCCGGGTCAGCACGAAGATTATGTTTTTAGCAAAGATCATACTGCTGCCACCTGGACTGTCCCATATAGTTTGTAAAACGCCTTCACACACATTCTCTTTGATATACAGGACAGGTTCCTCCCTAACCATTTCACAGATGGGGAACAAGTGTCAGGGTGATGAAGCCCCAGATCACAAAGGCCATGTGGGAACATCTACCTGGGCCAGGCTCTTCTGCTACATCAGGGATGAAGGAGGACAAACAGGAGGAAGGGAATGAAGATGAAGACGCCTCCTCCTCCTCTTCCCTCCTCCACCTCCATAGACGACAACAAGGCAAGCCTTAGGGGGAATTACAAACATGCATTTAGAGCTGGGCATGGTGACGCATGCCTGTAATCCCAGTACTTAGGAGGCTGAGACAGTAGGATCACAGGTTCGAGGACAGCCTCAGCAAGTAGTGAGATTCTCATAAACCTAGTGAGATCTTGTTTCCAAATAAAATCGGGCAGAGGGTGCAACTCGAAGGTAGAATGCCTCTGGGCTCCATCCCCAGTACCACAAACAAAAAAACAAATGTGCACTTAGAAGATGACATGGCTGATGTAATCTAACAAGAGGCGAAGGAGAAAATGGAATCTCGGGCCTCAGATACTTCAGAATCAGTCGGCTCGGCATCTCCCCAGCAGCTCTTTCCTCTTGCTGATGTAGCCATTTCTCTCACCATAACCGTCTTCCATCCATCCTCACACCGCACATCTGATCCACAGGAAAAACTCCAGCAGAATTCTTACCTCCCTGCTGGCTTCGGCTCTCACCTCCCTGATTGCTTCTCCATACTTGACAAGATTTGTCTTTCTGCAGTATAAAGCAGATCATGGGGGGTCTCTAAGGATCCTTTGCTGATTAACACCCCAGGATGCTATGGTTCAGACAGCCTCGCATCTAACTCTCCAGAGTGAACCTGCAGTGACAATTAGTGATCATGTCCAGCTTAAGTCATTTTACAGATGAGTCAACTGAGCCTGAGGGTTGCGCGACCCATTCCCAGTCACCCACTCACACATTCCCAAAGTCATCCAGTTCCGGAGAGGAGGACCCTGGGGTCCTGACTTGGTTGTCCTCACCCACCCTGCTGCTCACGTCTCCCCTTCTTTCTCCATAGAGATCAACGGGACGCAGATTTGCCCCAACAACCTGGTCGCCTTCCATGACTTCTCCTCAGACCTGGAGAACGTGCCACACCTGCGCTACCTGCGGCTGGATGGGAACTTCCTGAAGCCACCCATTCCTCTGGACCTCATGATGTGCTTCCGCCTCCTGCAGTCCGTGGTCATTTAGGCTTTTCTTGGACTGGACCTCCTCTGACCGCACTTGAAGAAGGCTGGTGGCCCAGGCGCCTGTGCCCACCATTTTTCTCTATCTCCCTCTCTTGCTCCCGGCTCTGTTTCTCCTGTCCCTCCCTTCTGAGGATGGAAGATGCCATATGCTCTGCTGTGGCTCTAGACCCACACTTCCCAGGGCTTGGTTTAGTCCTATCCAGTTTAAAGGCACCCCCTGAACACACGCCCAATATCTGGCCTTCTATGTATCCCTCTGCTTCTGAAACACAGATGTGTGGTTAAAGACTTCACAGCTTCTCCTCTCTCCTCCTCCACCCATCATTCCTGGGTAAGGCTGGGCCATGGACTGACATGTGAGCTTGATTCCAGTCAGGCAAGTCACAGAAGATAGTTTGGGGCAGTTGGAAGGTACGCTTCAGAAAGTCCTGCTGGAGACCCCCCGCATCCCCCATCTTGGGCAGCTCTGCCTCAAAGAGGCTGAGAAACCTAGGTCTCCTCAACCAAGAATTCTTTCTTCCAAAACTGCTGTTCACCACCCTGTTTCCTGGCATCTGGCATTGCATTGCTTCCTGCCAGCTGAGTCCTCCAAGAAGGAAGTGTAAGGGAACAACAGGTGGGCAGAGGGCCAGGGTTCCCACAGGGGCCTGCCTCTGGCCATCTCTGCGCAGGGGTGAGTTGGAAGCCCCTCTTCCTTCTCCAGGAAATCCCAGCACACGCCCTCCTGGCCGGGCCTCAGCTAGGAAGAGCCAAGGAGAAAAATGGCTCAAGAAACTAGGAATTAGCTAGTGGGAGAGAGCTGAGGGTCACAGCCCCAGGACCAGGCTGTGTGGGTGTAAATGAGTCCTGCAACCCGCCTTACCCAATCTCAGCAAGAAGCCAGAGGCCCTGGGGAACACAGTGTTCACAGTGGAGGGTCAAGAGGCGCTGTTCCACCCCGCCATCTGTTCTCTGTTAGTGTGGATGGCCCGGCCACTTCCACCCCCAGGGAGGAGGCTCTGGAGAAACAGGGAAGAAGGGGCGGAGCACCTGGAAATCTCCCAGAGGCCTCTTCCATCTCTAAGACAGACACATCAGTGACACCTGGTGGCTGCTGCAGGTCACCGCTGGCTCCAGTCTTCTGGAGTAATGGCCCAAGGTCAAGGAGGACTCCAGTTTGGAAGAGCAATGGGTGATATGCATGGTGTCTCCATCCTCTAGAGTCTAAAGGGCACAAAAGTCCAGAAGCCAGGGCTTTCCCAATCAAGCATAAACAGGAGACTTTGGGAGCCCAGGTGAGGATATAGTTTGCCCTTGACCCTGCCAGGTCACCAATGCTCTCAGCTCCCACATCTGTAAATCCAGTGGTGGGTAAACTGCTCCTCTGAGGTCCTCTCCATGCTGTGTTCCAAGTCTACAGCTCCACACTCTAAAACATACCCAGGTTCAGGACAAGTCCTAACTATTATCCCTTCCCTTGCAGTAATTTATTTGCCGTGACCGTCTGTCCCCTGGAGGCTTTCCTGTCCTCCTTACCTGGACCAGGTGGGCAGCTCAGCAGGGCTCCTAGTGGGACCTGGGCTGCTTCACACTTCTTCCCTGACTTCCTCTAGGGGATGCTGCCCCTCCCGAGTCCTCTGAGTATGTGAGGTTGAGGAGCTGGATGTTCTGGGAATGAGTCGGGCACAGTGCTCTTCCACAAGCTGAAATAAGAAAATCTCCAGAAGCTTTAAGAAATTGGATGGGCCAGGTGTGGTGGCACAAGGTTGTAATCCCAGCATTTGGAGGGCTGAGACAGGAGGATCGTGGTTCAAGGACAGCCTTAGCTACTTAGTGAGGCTCTTTGCAACTCAGTGAGACCCTGTTTCAACATAAAGAATAAAAAAATAGGGCTGGGGGTGTAGGTCGGAGCTAAAATGCCTCTGGGTTCCATCCCCAGTACTGCAAAAAGAAAGAAAGAAAGAAAGAAAGAAAGAAAGAAAGAAAGAAAGAAAAAGAAAGAAAGAAAGAAAGAAAGAAAGAAAGAAAAAGAAATTGGATGAAGCCGGGTCCCTGACTTAAAGAAATCCTCATGCTATTTGCTATTCTTGCTCACCTTTCTCTCTTTTGGCTTATAGAGAATAGGGCCCGTCTCCTCATGGCCGCCTTCTCCTGCTTCCTACAGCTTCCTCATTCTTCCTCTCTCCAGCTGGTTTCTCCAAGGCTCCTGCTTAAAGTCAGCATATTATTATGGCTATAAGCAACCTGGTGCTATGGCCTGGATAAGCCCCTTCACACCTCGCAACCTCAGCCCCTTCGGTGAGGCCCTTGGGGGCCCCACTCCCGTGACCTCCCAGGGGTCACAGTCCTGCAAACCTGGGCTCTTTTGTTTTAGCAGCCACACAATCATGACCATTCCATCGCCCCATCTAGCCTGTGTGCACTCCCTCCATTGCTCTCTGCAGTTGCACGCCAGAGGGGCTAGAGTTAAATTGGCTTTATAGTTACCCCCTCCCTGACCAAACACACACAACGTGCTGATTGGGTTTAGAAAGCCTCTCCTCCTTCCACTAATTCATTCCCTCACCTGAGTAGGTGGGCATGTGTATTTTGTACATGTGTCTACTCTCTCTTGAAGGCCATGTTAACTTTGTGAAACATCTTTCATATTTCAACATGCTTAACAGCAGAGGAAATAAAGTACTATGAAAAACTTGACAATGTGAACAGGTGAAGAATAATGCCTCGACGCCCTCTGGCCCTTCGTCTCTTACCTGCTCTGGGGAAATGGGTGAAGAAAATATCTTATTCTTACGAAACTCCTGGGACACCTACCCCAGAGCCTTTTCTTGGAGAATTTTCTCCAAAGTCATGCCCCTCAGGAAAAACTATTCCTAAAGTCAGACCAAAAGTCTAATAGCTACACTTGATGCCCAAAGCCTCGGGTCATAAGCCTCCCAGGACTCAGTACTGAGGCAGATGTGGGAAGATGAAACAATCACCTTTTCTGACCAAGTAAAGCTTGCAAAACAATTGAAGTACAGTGTGCACATGTGCTGTGGGAATACCATTTCAAGGGCAGAGGATAAAGGGCCAAAGCGTGTGCAGTGGTCTAGAAACCAGGCAGAAGTTCACGAAGAGTAAGAACAGAGTGTCCCAGGCTCTCTTTGGAGGGAATTTGGCTCCAAATGTGAGATTCTTAAGCCTTGCGGCCAGGTGATAGCTGCACCCTTCCTACCCTGCTAAACACTGGCTGCCATTCAATTCAACAAGTGTTCAGGGGACAGAGACTATATGCCAGGTTCCATGATAAGAATTCAGGGCTGGGAGCCCAGTGGTGGCACATACCTGTAATCTGACTACTTGGGAGTCTGAGACAGGAGCATGGCAAGTTCGAGGCCAGCCTCAGCAACCTAGTGAGACTCTCAGCAACCTAGTGAGACCCTCTTTCAAAATAAAAAGGACTAAAGGTGTAGCTCAGAATTCCCCGGGTTCAATCCCAATACAGAAAGAGAGAAAGAAAGAAAGAAAAAAGAAGAAGAAAGAAAGAAAGAGAAAGAAAGAAAGAAAGAAAGAAAGAAAGAAAGAGGAAGGAAGGAAGGAAGGAAGGAAGGAAGGAAGGAAAGAAGAGAAAAGAATTCAAGGCTGGGCAACTTATACCCCATACCCTGGAGGAATTCACTACTTAATAAAAGGGGAAATTCCATGGACTGGTATTTATATCTGAAGTGTACGGAGTATGGGTAGGATCAGCAGGGGCGGAGGGACCTTTACCTTTGCTTGGGGGACACCTGAAAGGCCCCTTGACATTTGAGCTGGCTCTTAGGGGTGAACCAGATGTTGCCAGATGGAAGGAGGGGAAAGCACACGACAAGGGAGGGGCAGCATGAGCAAAAACCGAGGAAGGCATGGGGGCTCCCTTGGGGGGGAGGAGCAGAGCTGTGTTCCTGTCCTGCAGTCATGAGGCTACAATTCCTCAGCAGGGAATATACCTCTGTCATCCAAAAACCAGGAGGGCTCCTGAACTTTCCACCCCTGCCTCTCTCCCTACCCACAACAGGAGCCTCAACAGAATTGGCTGACCAGACTTCTGTCCACACCGCCTGCCACCTCTATTCCATCAACACTCCTGTGCCTCTCCTAATGAGAGATTAGAATTAGGCGTCCTCCCCCACCAGCCGCCCGCTTTGCCAGGCTCTCGGGGAGCTGAGCCGCCTGAACAGCGTGCGGGTTACCCATTTCCCACGCAGGTCACACGGAACATCGGAACATCGACGGCCACTCCCTGAAATCCATGGGAACCAGAGTGTATAACCATGAGCTTGTGAGCAAGAATAGAAGTTGGGAGAGGGGCTAGAAGTCTGCTCAGAGGTGGCTGCCGGCAGATGATAGGAGGGTGGTGCTGTGCGTGTGTGGACCCAGGACAGGCGCGGTGGTTGAAGAGAGCGTGGAGGAGGACCGATAGCAGGGTTGGGGGCACAGCGAGTCAGAGATATGGCAGGAGCGTGGAGAGCGTGTCGCCCAGAAAGTGTAGAGGGAGGATGGGAACAGGCGGACAGATGGTGGAGGAAAGAATGCACAGTAGTCGCATTTGCATTCCAGGAATAAATGACTTGGGTTGAACTGGGGGAGCTCCCAGGCTGACTGTAGGGCAGAGGGCCTCTGGCTGCAAAGCCCCAACTGTGGAGAGAGGGGAAGGGCCACAGCCCGCCAAGAGTGCCATCTGCCTCCTGAGAGCCCTCCTGGTTCCAGCAATGCACCTCCCTCTACCCAGCAGAGCCCCTGGCAGTGTGGCTTCCTGGGACAGCCAGGGGCACAGGAACATGTGTTTCTGGGGTGCCCAGTTCTTGGGATGAGGGGAGCCCTCTCCCACTGCCTAGGTGGAGTCCCCTTGGACTGGCTATTAGGTCCGCTTCTTCACCTGCTGGACCAAGGCAGGGATGACCTCTGCCAAGGCCATCTGTCCTGAGGGCACAGTGACACCTGGTCTCAGGACTCCCTGGGATGAGGCTGAAGGAATGCAGGTCACACAAACCCAGGAGCCCATCTCTGAAGAGAGGGGAGAGTCTACTTCCCAGACCCCAAAGCCTCTGCACAGTGCCCTTGGTGTCGATGACCAGGAAGTCCTTCTAGGGCCCGAGCCCTACTCATGTCCACTTCCTCTTCTCCTAGAGGATTTAGAGAATTCCCTGCCTCCTCCTCCTGGCCATCAGCTATGAACTTCAAGCGAGCTTTCAGATCCTGCCCCACCCCCAGCTCAACATGCCCAAGAGCGAGGCCAGGCCGCAGGCCCCCTGTCTGGCGCTGCCCTCACCACACTCAACACTGTGGGTGTTGGGGCTGGTGCTGAGGCTCAGCCCAGCCTCGTTTTATATTTGGATTCCATCTACAGTGCTAATCCTCATCACTCTTTGGCTGGAGAAAAGGAGGTGGGAAGCTGCCCCAGCTCTCCACATGCATCGCCAGCTCAGCCTTCTCAGAGCTCAGGGTCTCAGGGGAGAGGCTCCTTTCTTTTGGGGAGAAGTAGCAGATAGTAAGGAGAGAGGCTGAGGACCAAGGGGCAGTGGGAGACAGGAAACATTCCTGTTCATCCAGCAAAGGAATGGGGCTGGGGATCCGCTGAGGACAGAGGAGGAGGAACAGCAGGACAGCAGAAAGGAGACATCTGATTGGACACGCGTTTACCTACTTGCCCTCCCCCTCTCCCTTGGGAATTAATCCAATCCACTGCAGCCAACCGTTTGGTCAGAGTCCCTCTCTCTTTGGAAGCTGTCAGAATCCCTATCTGTTTGGAAACCATAGGGTTTCGGTCTGAGCCCAAAGCATCTAAAGGTAAGGTTCAAGGTTGGAGGCCTTTGGCCCATCTATAGGCAGATGAGGAAGAAAGGCGGGGCCGGAGCTGGGGCTGGGACTGGGCGGGGAGGATGGAGAGAGGCTGAGTCTCTCGCCCAAGAAGTCGGAGGAGGCTTCTGGGTGGGCCATGAACCCTGTCGTTTGGTTTGGAGTGAATATGGAGGTGAGGTGAAGAGACACCTTTTCCTCTGGCTGGGGCTTACCCTTTGCCAGTCTGAAATGGAAGGGGAGAAGCAACTAGAAATGTGTGCAGCTGGCTTTGGGGTGGACAGCGTGACCTGCTGAGGCTATGTGCACACTTGTACACAGACACCTCAACACCCACTCCCACACACATTTCCCCACCCATCTGCACTAACGTGGGTGAACCACACGAACATCCAGACTCATATCATATCACACACACACACACACACACACACACACACACACACAGATTTACAGACATCTAAGGAACTTTCTAGATGCATACACACTCCCACAACCGTACACAAAGAACCCGTTTCTATAATCATCTGTTTGTAAAAAAAAAAAACAAAAAAAAAAACAACCTGCATTTCTAAGTAATGTTCGTTTTTTAGGTTGTATGCCAAATTGTAAGTCCATGTCTTTCAAGGAACTAGGCATTCCTTATTTATTTTTTAAAATTGTTTATTCATGCATTGTAGTCATACATCTTCATGGGGTAAAGATGGTGGAGACATACATGCACACATCACCCAATTAGCCCTTCCCCCATTTCTGCCCCTTTCCCTACACTCCCTCCTTCTCATGTTTGGCCTAGTGATTGATATTGATAGTTTGTTAAAGTACATCGTGTGCACTAGAGAATTTCCCTCTCCCCCCCTCAGTTAGGTCGCCTTATTTGCACATCTATAGAATCTCTTTCTTCAGCTAGAGTTCCTCCTATGACCCATTTTCTCCCTAGCTTCTGCATAGTAGGGAGAACATCCAATTTCTTATTTCTTTGTGACTGACTAATCTCACTAAGCATTATTTTCTCCAGTTCCATCCATTTCCCTGTAAATGATGTAATTGTGTTTTTCTTTATGACTGAGTAAAACTCCATTGTGTACATATCCCATAGTTTTGTAATCCATCCATCTGTTGATGGACCTCTTGGCTGGTTCCATAGTTTGGCTATGGTGAATTGTGCAGCTGTGAACATAGATACACATACATTAGTTTGGTAGTTTGGTTTCTTTTCTTTTGGGTAGATACCCAGAAGTGGTATTGCTGGATCAAATGGTAAGTTGGTTCCCATTCTTCTGAGGATTCTCCATACTGTTTTCCAAAGTGGTTGCACTAATTTGCAGTCCCACCAACAATGTTTTAGAGTTCCCACTTCTCCACATCCTCACCAGCATTTGTTGTTGTGTTTTGAATGATTGCCATTCTAGTTGGAGTTAGGTGAAATCTCAGGGTAGTTTTGATTTGCATCTGTCTGATTGCCAAGGATGTTGAGCATTTTTAATGCATTTATTGACCATTTGAATTTCTTCCTTCATGATGTGTCTATTTAGTTCACTTGTCCATTTTTTATTGGATTTTTTTTTAGTGCTAAGTTTCTTGAATTCTCTGTATATTCTAGATCTTAGTCCTCTATCAAAGGAGTAGCTGGCAAAAATCTTCTCCCATTCTGTTGGCTCTTGGTTCCTTATTGATTTCGATACCTCTAGGGGCAAGTCCAGTGCCTAGGATTTAGTACCCCATAAATGTTTGTTGAGTGAGTGCATGAATGAGTGATATTTATTTATTTATATTTTGTGGTACTGGGGGAGAAACCCAAGGGCTTTTCTACCTCTGGGCTATACTCCCAGACCTATTTTATACTTGATTTGGAAAAAAGGTCTCACTAAGTTGCTGAGAGCCTCACTAAGTAGCTGAGGCTGGCTTCGAACCTGTGCGATCTTCCTGTCTCAGCCTCCCAAGCACTTGGGATTACAAGGGTGTGCCACCACGCGGCATGAGTGATTTTTTTTTTTTTTTTTTGTGGTACTGGGGCTCCTGGAAGCCCTTCTACCTCCGGGCTATACTCCCAGACCTATTTTTACATTTTTATTTGGAAACAGGGTCTCCTAAGCCAGCGCGTGCGGCTGGCTTCGAACCTGCGCGATCCTCCTGTCTCTGCCTCCCAAGTGCGGGGATTACAAGCGTACGCCACCACGCCCGGCATGAGTAATCTTTAAAAAAAAAAAAAATCCACAAGACTTCTCGATGCAGAGGTTTCTCTACATCTAATTTAGTGACTAACAGTCCTGCTCTGAGCATGCAGTTAAGAGAGCCCGGGCAGGTATGCACCAGTGTGCGCTGAGTACGTTGGGTATGCACAAAGGGCTTTGGGCAGGGTGTTTGTGGTGAGATGAAGAAGAGAACCTCTGCCAGGGGTCTGCGCGCACTGCTGAATGAGCACTGCCGTGGATGACGGGAGGGGTTCCGGAGGCGCCCCAGACCTAGCTGAGCCTTTGCTGAGCTTGAGCGCAGGGTAAATACTCGAGTAAGCGTGTGGGCGTGCGGATGGGAAGCAGAGTAAGCTTGTGAGCAGATCGCACAGGGAGGTTCCCAGAGCACAGACAGCTCTGCCTTTCCTCCTGCCCGGGACTGGGTACTGAAGCTAGTCAACCCCATTCCATTCCCACCCCCAGGACCCCATGAGGCCCTCAGCTCTCCTGAGTCTGCTGGCCTTGGTGCTGCAGGAGGCGGAGGCAGCTTCTCTGGCACAGAGGGAGAGGACGAGGAGAGAGGAGCAGAGGCTGGGAGAGAGCGACTCTGCTGGCCTCCTGCATGGGGGGAGCCCCGCCCCGAGCCCTGAGGACTACAGCGAGGCCATTGACCTGAGTGACTCTGAGGACGTCACAGACTACTGGAACCAGCTCCCGGAGGTGAGGGACATGGCACACCGACTGGGAGCCCCGCAAGAAACAGGCCGAGCACGACGATGCATGCTTCTAATCCCAGCACTTGGGAGGCTGAGACAGGAGGGTCACAGGTTCCTGGCTAGCCTCAGGAACTTAGTGAGGCCCCGTTTTAAAATAAAAAATAAAAATGGCTGGTAGCGTAGCTCAGAGTTAGAATGCCCTGGGTTCAATCCTCAGTACCAAATAAATAAATAAATAAATGATGTAAAGAAATAAAGAAAAAGGAAAAAAGGGAGAGAAAGGGGTCAGGGGCCTGGACCCTCTTCACCTGCCCCTTGAACAGTGCCTCAAGCTTCCAGCTCTCTCTGTAAGGGGAAAATTCTTGTCCCTCCATAAGAACTTGCCACTTACATGATACTAAGGAAGAGAACACACACCTCCCATTTATTGTCTGATGATAGCAAACTTGGTAGCCCTCTCCTCCAATTAGGGGAGGTCACACATCTCTCCTCGGGGCCATCGAGTCAGAATCATCAGCAAAGTCCTCGTATTCTCCCTAGCAAAGGAAATGCCACTCCCGTCTCTTCCTAGACTGCCCTCCAGTCTGAAGCCTCTGCTGTGTGTGGTGTGAGGGGAGCAGCATGGAGTGAGGAGGAGCCCCAGCCTGGGGAACCGGGGACCCAGATCCTAGCTGTGCTGCACTTGCATAGTGGAGACGCAGGACCCGATGCTCTCTAAGCTCCCTGCCTGCTCGCTCTGCTCTCCCTCCTCCTCCTTGTCCACAGTGACTCTGAAAGCTTGAAATTGGCCAGAGTTAGGTTCTTCTCAGGCAAAAACCTACCATGTGCTATGTCTCCAGGTTAAGGTGACCAGCCTGGCTCCTCCAACCAGGATCGGTCCCACCCAGAGCACTATGGCTCCAAGGACACCCTCATCAAACCCCACCATGACTAGGCCTACTACGCCAGGCCTACTGGGCTCCCCAACCAGCCTCGGTAAGTGCGCAGTCAAGCGGTCACAATATCCAAACGGTCATAGCCACGAACCAGCACCAGAAGGTACCAAAGTGGAGTGTGGTCAGGGGCAGGGGCGGAGTGTCTAGGCCTCTTTACCAACCGGAAGAAGAGGGGGGATAACCATGGGGGAAAATCCAAAGGGAGAGGCTGGCTCCTTCTAACGCTTTTGCATCAGTGCACAAATTGGGTAAGAAGCTGAGCAATGCAGGAACTCCCTGTGACCTAACAAAGCCTCCCTACCTTAATTGAGAGCCTCACTTGGGGAGCAGATTGAGTGGTAATTAGATTAGAGGTAATTAAAAGCCTGTAGAGAAGAATAAATAACTTTGTGGCTGTCACTTGGTATGGGGGCAAATGAAGCAGTCAATCTGCTTTCAGCTTCCAGTTCACCTCCTTAGCAGCTAGCCCTCCTTCCTCCCCTGAAGTCTTCCTGGAGTCTGGGGTGCTAGAACCCCTGGCAGTGGGGGCTCAGTACTCTGCTGGGAATTAGAAACTGGGGCAGAGGAGAGATGCAACTCTTTCTGGGCTTATTTGCATTTGGCAGCCCTGTTCTCCTCCTGTTCAACCTGGGGTATTGGGGCATCAGCCAGAGGCAATCAGGGGAATCCATGAGCTCTCAGAGCCAGAACCTCAGCCTCGAAGCCTCAGCTGGACCTGATATTGTTCAAGGCTTTGGGATAAGAAAGGGACACACACACACACACACACACACACACACACACACACACACACTTCACCTTCCCTTCTTGGTCACTGCCAGCAGAGGAGAGCTGCTGCTTCATCTTGGGGTCATTACTGCTACCAGGGTGTTCCTTGCATGGGACTAATACTGGTCTCTCCTGGTAACCTTGTGCCTTGTGATGGCAAGTAACAGGAACCACTTGTCTTGTCTTGTATGAGTGAATAAAGTCTTCCCAACATTTTAAAGCCAGTCTGAGTGGGCTGGCCCGGCCTTAGTCTCATGGCCACTGGTTGCAGAGATGGGGTCACAGACTGAGAACAGGGGACGGCTGCTTCCCCATGGAAAATTGGGGTGCTGATGCCATAATAAGAGGAAACGAGTACCAGGCAAGCAGGGTCCAGTCCACCTGGGCTTCTTTATGCTTCTTGGAGCCACAGAGAACATGTCCAACTCCTCTTCCCTAAGACCACTGCCAGTGCCAACAACCACTGGCTGTTCTGCTTAATTCTGGCTTCATTTAATTGTCACTGTACCTTTTAGGACCAGAGAGGAGCCCTGGAAAAGATACCAGTAGATGTCCTAGGAATACTCACATAGACCCAAGACAACTGGGTTGTCATGAAAGCACTGAGTAGTAACTGAGGTCTATCTAGGTTGAGGGTTGAGTGACAGGGCAGCCCATCATCCCATCTGGAGCATCTTGCCAGTGGATTCTGGGCAGCAACCCACAGGTCACCAAAAGGACACAAATGGCCATGGGTCAGACATCCCTGGGGCAAGGGCCACTGACTGCAGAGACTGAAGGGCATATTTGTTTTCTTCCGGGGCCAGGCCTGCCCACCTGCCTGGTCTGTGTGTGCCTTGGTTCCTCCGTGTACTGTGATGACGCTGACCTAGAGAACATTCCTCCTCTTCCCCGGATGACCACCTACCTGTACGCCCGCTTCAACCGCATCAGCCATATCAGGGCCGAAGACTTCAAAGGGCTGGGTATGTATATGATGCCCTGGGAAGAGGGAGGGGTCCAGGCAGAGGGGATCTTCAGAATCCTTTCCTTTGCACCTGGCCACATGAACAGTGACCACTGATAGTCACACCTGTGCTAGCCTTTCCCTGAGAGCTCTTTGCAGTCTCTCCAGCTAAAGGGAAATTGCCCCAAATCTTATATTCTTTCCTTGAAGAGTTTAAATAGACTTGGGTGTAGTGGTGCATGCCTGTCATCCCAGTTCTTGGGAGACTGAGACAGGAGGATTGCAGGTTCAAGGCCAGCCTCAGCAACATAAGTGAGGCCCTCAGCAACTTGGTGAGACCCTGTTTCAAAAAAAAAAAAAAATAGGACTGATGGCATAACTCAGAGGTAGAATGCCCCTGGGATCAATCCCCAGTACTACGAGAGAGAGAGAGAGAGAGAGAGAGAGAGAGAGAGAGAGAGAGAGAAAGAAGAGAAGAGAAGAGAAGAGAAGAGAAGAGAAGAGAAGGGAATGAATTTAAATAGAAGTGGCCTTTCCTTGCTTCTTCTCAAAGACCTGGAAAGCCAGGAAGGGAAGGTACGACTAAGCTAACCTTTTTAGGATGTCCAGACAACTAGGGCTCTGCTGGCCTCTGGACCCATCCTAAGTCAGTCTTCACAGTACTGGCACTGTTCATTTGTTCTGTTGTTTCCTGCCTTGGAGAGCCGGGCCCTGCTCCAGCCTCAGCCACTGACTACCCACAGCCTTGCCCTTCTTTGATGCCCTTTGCAGATGGAGAGCAGGTGGGATGGGCGAGTGCAGGTGGGATGGGTCCGGGACTTGGTTCCTGTCCTTGAGCAGCTTCTTGCTGTCCGGTGCAGGGTAGGTAGCCACACACAGCACAGAACTCCAGGGAAAGGGATTGAGGAGCCTCGGGGCTTTTCCTAAGAGTCCCCATCTAGACTGTTATTTTTTCTGGTTTGGATCTCTGGCAGGTGGAAAACTGGTTAGAATTCTTTGGTATTGGGAGGGATGGAGCAGGTTACAGAGGCAGACCCAAAAGGAGACAAGGAAAGATGGCTCGTTCCAGTATCTCTCTCTATCCTTCCCCATCGTTGTTCAGCAAAACTGAAAAGGATTGACCTCTCCAGCAATATCATCTCCTCCATCGATAACGACGCCCTTCACTCGCTACCTGCCCTGCAGGAGCTGATCCTCCCAGAGAACCAGCTGGCAGCTCTGCCCCTGATGCCCAGCAGCATCGAGTTCCTGGATGTCCGTCAGAATCGGCTCCAGAGCTCAGGGATAGAGCCCGGGGCCTTCAGAGTGAGTCTATCTCCTGTGCCCAGTGGACTTGCATGCAAAGCACAGCATCAAGGCCTCTGTTATGGCGGGAAGCAGAACCCCCTTGTGGCCCTCAGGCCTCTGTCTTCCTGTTTGTAAGTGAAGAGCTGAGACTGCATGATCACGGAGTTCTCTTTCTGCCCCAGCCTGGAGGAACACTTAGCTGTCTCCAGGGTAGGAGGCACTTCTTGGCCTTGACCCAACAGTATTTTCTCAGTCCAAGAAAAGATAGAAGCTTTGGAGGCGAGGGACCAGGGCTCATGGGCGAGTCACCTCACTGCTCTGATCTTGTTTCCTAATCTGCAAAATGAGGGTAATAATACCTTCTAGACACAGTTGCCACAGGATGAAATAAAACCGCATTCATGCAGAGCACAGGAAGATTACATATAGATAGTGGGTGCTTCGTGAACGGTATCTATTATTCTTCACTGCTCTCTGCCCTGCCCCTGAAGGCGTATCTTTCCTTCTCTGCTTGGCCCTACCTGGTTCTAATAGAAAGGTCACACTCACACCGTCTGTTCCTGTGCACCTTGGGCTCTGACATCCCCACATCGGTGCCAGGTTTACATGGGGAGACCTTTCATTGGGGGAGAGGTTGAGGCTGAGCTGAAATGGGCCCTGTCCTCCTTTCTCCTATCTCTCTGCCATCCCCTGCTCCCCCCAGCTGTCGTCACATGCCCCACTGCCAGCTCCCCAAGGCAGCAGCAGCCAGTTGGAACAAGTGTGTGTGAGCTCCTTGAAGAGCCAGGCATCGCCCAGAAATGCTAGGCATGGAGGCACATGGCTGAGGCTGGGTAAACCCTGAGTGAACACGAGCAGCCACTGCGGTACCGACTCACTGCCAGGGCCCGGGACCCACCAGCCTCCCGTGCTCTGTGCGTCCTGCAGGCGCTGGAGAAGCTGCAGTTCCTCTACCTGGCAGATAATCTGCTGGATTCCATCCCCTGGCCTCTGCCCCTGAGCCTGCGCTCGCTACACCTGCAGGTGAGGAGACCCAGCCAAACGAGGAGAGATGGCAGAGATGGTGGAGAAAGGCGGGTGGCTGCAGGAGGCAGAAGCCTGGGCAGTGGGGCATGTTGGGGGTGTGATCTTGTGTAGGTGACTGCATGGCCTTGGTTTGATTCTCTCCATTCTTTGCCGCCGCCTCCTCCTCCTCCTCCTCCTCCTCCTCCTCCTCCTCCTCTTCCTCCTCCTCCTCCTCCTCCTCCTCTTCCTCCTCCTCCTCCTCTTCCTCCTCCTCCTCCTCCTCTTCCTCCTCTTCCTTCTCATCTTCTTCTCCTTGTACTAGAGATTAAACTCAGGGGTGCTCTATCTCTGAACTACACCCCCAGACATTTTTATTTTTTATTTTGAAACAGAAACTCCCTGAGTTGCCGAGGGTCTCACTAAGTTGCTCAGACTGTCCTTGAACCTGCAATCCTTCTGTCTCCCAAGTACTATAATTATAACCCAGCTTCCTCTCCATTTCTTATTTCTTCTTGCTCCTCTTTTACTTCTTTTAAGTTTTATTTATTTATTTAGTACTAGAGATGGAACTCAGGAGCATTCTACCACTGAGCTGCACCCTCAGTCCTTTTTTATTTTTATTTCTTACTTTGAAACAGGATCTAGCTAAGTTGCTGAGGGTCTTGTGAAGTCGCTGAGGCTGGCCTCAAACCTATGATCTTGTCTCAACCTCCCAAGTACTGGGATTGCAGGCATGCACCACCAGGCCTGGCTACCATTTCTTCTTTTTAAAACACTTTCTCTCCCTCCCCATCTTTATCTCATCTCACCCACCTGCTTTTCCATCCTCCTTTTTCTTACCCTTTGCCTCTCTTCTTCCTTCCACCAGAGCCTCCAACCATCCTTTCTCCTTTTCCTCTCTTCATCCCTTTTAATCCCCACCCGCCATCTTCCACGGGTGTCCTCTTCTAACTCCTGGTTGTGTGGCCTCAGCCCCGGTGCCTGTTTCCCCCAGGTGTACAGGAAAGGCAAGGGGAGTGGGAATGGCTGATCTGAGCCGGCAGTGCTACCTAAGGCCTGAGCCTCTTGCACGGGCCTGCTTTTTCCAGAATAACATGGTAGAGACCATGCAGAGGGACACCTTCTGTGAGGCCGAAGAGCACAGGCACACCCGCAGGTGGTTGGAAGACATTCGCCTGGACGGCAACCCTATCAACCTGAGCCTCTTCGCCAGCGCCTACTTCTGCCTGCCAAGGCTCCCCATAGGTCGCTACACCTACCTTCACCCAGCCTTCTCCTCCCAGGTGGGGTCCTTCAGGGGCCTGCCTGGGGCACGTCCCCAAACAACAATCATTAGAGAGCATTAGAGAGCTCTGCCCCTGCCCCCCCATAGACACACACACACACACACACACACACACACACACACACTGCAATGTCCTTCAGTAGCCAGATTTGCATTTCTCCCTCCTCTTTCCTTAACACCTTATGGTTGCTGGCTCAGAGAACTGCAGCATCTGCAGCAGAGCTCTTTTCCATATTCCCATCCCTCCTACCCACACAGAATGCCAGGACGGCTGGGGGTGGGGAGGAGGGGGAGGAGGAGGAGCAGGAGGAGGAGGAAGAGGAGGAGGAGGAGGAGGAGGAGGAGGAGGAGGCTGTGGGAGTAGGAAAGACGAGGAGAAGCAGGGGCGTCCTGGAGCCAGTTCTTAGTAATCAGGAGGCTTACAAGAGCTGATTAAGTTTTCCAGAATTTTGCAAGTCAGTTATTAAACACAGAGATTATGAAAAATCAAATTGTATAACCTCGCAACCAAGTCTATTATATTGAAAGAAAATGTAATAAATACTCAAAACTCATCATTTCCTGGTTATTCTATTGTATTTTGCTAAGTTATTCGTGTCTGCACTACCTATGCGGTGAAAATTTGAGGCACTAGTGGGCGTCTTTTCCGATTCCTCATCTGGTGACGTCACTTTCATAGTTTAAAATTGACCATGGTGCGAATTTTACACCATAAGTGCTACAAATTGAGGTGTTTTTTTTTAAAGAGAGATTATTGTTAAAAAGCTTGCTGCACACCATTGAGAAAAAAAGAACAGCGACTTAAACTAGTCCTCCATTACCCCTATGTGTGCTACTTCAGTGAGTAGGGTTTCTACGGGACATTCTTTAATTGTTGGTGCTTTCTAGGCTGGGGCCTCCTGTTAAATTTGAGGGCGCCATCCAGAGGAATGGAGAACTGCCCTGACCTTGTCCCCTGGACTGCCTCTTGGTTGCACGGACCCCCCCCCCCCCCCCCCAGCTCACCAGCCAGTCTGGTTTCTGGCCATTGGGGTTTCCCTTTCCCATGCACTCCTGCACGTTCAACCAGCAGAGGGCAGGCTTGTGCAAAGATAAATAAATAAATATAGCAATTACTCACCTGGGGCCTTTGGGGTCCTGGGCAGGGCTGGCTGGGCTGAGAGGATGGGAAAGGAACCATTATCCAGCTGACTGGTTTCCTGAGTGATAAGAGAGGAAGACACCCTCCTTTCCCTGCTTCTTAAAAGGAGACACTGGGCAAGGGGGCTGTGATGGATGGTGCCTGGCATCAGGTGTTGACTGAGGCGTGGAAGAGGCAGGAGGCGGGCAGTGTGCCTTCACTCACCCGGCCAGGATTTTATGCAGTGTCTGTATGCCAGGCACCTAACAACGTGCTGGTGAGGAGATGGTGTGCAGGGAGACATACTAGTGCAGAGTCTAGTGCAGAAGAGGTGTTAAGCAGATAATCACACAAACAGCCACACTCTTCAACTTATGATAAGTGCTATAAAGGGAGTGTACAGAACACTACAGGTGCTTACAAGAAGGGGCAAGTCCAAGGATCTAACGAATTGACCTGCACAACTGACATTCAAGCTGAAAGGAAGATGAAGTAGGAGTTAGCCAAGCAACGGGTCGCCCAGGCAACCACTCAATGTCCCAGGTGGTCCCTAAGTCTGGAGAGCAGGTGTTTCTCGTGGCCCACAAGAGAACCCATTTATCTACCTCCTCCAGCCCTGTCTAGCACCTCACCAAGCGCTTTGGATGCTCATGACAGTCCTGTAAGAAGGCACGGCAGGGATTATTATTCACAGCCTTTAGATGAAGAAATCGGGAACTAGAAAACATATATCACTTGCTGGCAGCGAGAGGTCTTAGAGGTGGTGAGAGGTGCCCTGGCTAAGGTGCCTGCCTGCCTTTCTAGAGACCCTAGGATGCCAGCCAGCACACCCCTCCAATGGGACCTCGCCTTTCAGATGCTGGAGCCATCACTGGCTCCCAGGTTGGTTACAGCAGAATAATTCTCATTCTCTCTCGCGCACTCGCTCTCTCTCTCTCTCTCTCTCTCTCTCTCTCTCTGTGTGTGTGTGTGTGTGTGTGTGTGTGTGTGTGTGTGTTTCTCTATGGCTCATTTTCTTTCATCCATCAATCCTATCCCCTTCTGTACCCTAATATCTCCTTCTGTTTCCTGCTGTGTTGGTTGATAAAAAAAAAAATCCTACACATGCAACAGCTGGAGGCTTCAAGATCACTAACTATAAGAAGCTCTGAGTTGAAGAACCCCAAAAAACAACAACAAAGAAAAACTCATAAATAATATTTTCCAGAACTCGGGCTCCTGGGTGCTAGAAGCTACCTCATACCCAGACACCGAGGGGGGAGGGAGTCTGTTCGTGGAGAAAGCCATCAGCCCTGCTCTACTGTGGGGCGGGGGACCTGCATTCCTGGGTTCCTGGGATTTTCCAGGCACTGCAATGGAAGCTTTGTGTAGCTCGATTTATTTAATCCCAAGGACAGCCCTAGATAGTAGGGCTCATCGCCCTGCTGCAGGGGAGGAAACAGGCTTCCAAGAGAAGCGGCCCACATTCACACAGTGGAGAAATGGCAGAGCCAGAGCTCAAATCCAGGTCCATCCACCAGGAGTCAGAAGTCCTACTCTTACCCTGCGACCCTGCACAGGCACTACATTCTGTCCGGGTCAAGAAGGCCGTGGCTGCCTGACATCCCTGGCCATCCGGTGCTCTGGGTAGGGTTTCCCCAAAGCTGCCGCCTCTGCAGCTGTCTTCTGACTAATCCCCCATTTTTGGCTAGGGAAGCCCGAGGAACAGAAAGAATGCCCTTGTTGGCTGTCTCCCTCAAGAAATTCTAAAAGGAGCATCCGTCTCTTACCCCAGGGAAGGGGAGGGGACCACTCTCTTCTGTAGCTGTTACTTCCTACATTGCTGGGGACAAAGGAGTTAGGGTTGGGCCCTGGCAGGGCAAGCAGAGAGCACCTCTCTACCAGAGTGAGGCCCCTGCATCCTGCAGAACGTAAGGATGGAGGCGTGGGCAGGAGCCTGGGAGCCAGCCAGCCCTGACAGAATGGAGGCTAAGGAGGCAGCCTCGGCGTCCAGTCAGGCCTCACACCGCACCAGCCTAGGTTTGCTTAAGATCCTCTTCCCAGAGCCAGGCTTGCCGAACCCCACTTATCCAGGTCCTTGAAGGCCCGTCAAAACATCCACACCTGGATTTGACCCCGGGGAAGACAGCCAGCGCTCTGCTTAGGCACCCGTGGCCTTCAGGAGGGTTCTAGTGCCAGGACAGCCCCCTACCCTGTTCTGAGAGCATCCCAGGGAGTAGAGGTGAAGACTCTAGGGCCCCTGTTCTCGACAGTGACCACCCCCTGACCGGCCCCAGCGTCCAGTCCCATCCTCAGTCCACAGCGCTGGGTTCCCCGAAGCTCCCCCAGCAAGGCCCGGAGCCAAGGAGGGAGGGGCTGTGGAGGAGCTGGAGCCAAATCCATTTTAGGAGGCAGGGAGGTTTCCTCCCCCTGACCTCGCCTGCGCTTCCTTCCTGCTTCCTTGTCCCTTTGGTCCCCTCCCTGGGAATAGTGACCTCTTTCTTCCATGCTGTAAATTTGCAGTTTACAAAGCTCTTTTACGTGTCGGGTCTAATTCCATAGTCCCAACAACTCTGTGAAGAAGGAATTATTTTCTCTGCTTTACAGAGAGAAAATGGGAGGCAAAGTGCTTGCTCCAAGAGAAAGATGACAACATATAACTTAGAAAATCAAGAGGGGCTAAGCTGTGGGGAAGGCCACCATTTCTGGGAATTTCTGTGGGAGAAATGGGAAGTCCTGTCTCTAGGACCTGGAGCCATGGATTAGCACCCCTAAGGCAGTTGTGGGGGGGGCAGTGCTGGGGATGATCCTAGGGCCTTGTGCATGCTAGGCAAATATTCTGCCACTGAGCTACACCCCCAGACTACTAAAGCACCTTGAGAAGCAAGGACTGGGAAGGGCATATCCCAGGTTGGAAATGGGGAGCTCTGCATAGCCTGAGTGGGTAACAGCAGCAGAATTAGGGCTTGCATCCTCAAGGGCCCTGGGCCCTGGAAAACCCCGGGGCTCAAGGACACACTGCCCCATTTTTCCCTGGCTCCACTCCTGGAGGGAGGCAGACAGACACGGTGCCACGGCTGGTCCAGCTCCTCCCTGTCTAGATCCTCTCAGCATCTCCCTCCCACAGCCGGCCCGCCCCTCCCCCACAGGAGACACCAGCTCGGAGCCTCCCTCTCTCTCAAGGTCGTCTCTCTGCAGGCGGGCTGGCTTCAGTCTCCAGCAGCCTCCATGGCTTGAGCCTCCCTCAGGTGGTCAAGGCAGCTCCAGCCAGCATCTCTGTACGGGGAGGGTGCCTGTTGATTTTCCCATAGCTCCCCCATACCGGGTCACCTTCCTTCCTCCTCCCTGCAATCAGATTCCTCATGATCAGGCCTCTTCCTTGTCTTCAGTCTCCTTCAGCTTCTCCAGCCCTTCTAGATGTGACCCTGGGCCAGCATTATATACCCTCCTACCCCCACCCCCGGGCCCCAGGCCTTCCAGTGTCCCTTTCTGTGTCCCAGGCACCAGAGTGAGCAGCTTTAGGTGCGCCTGCACCTCAGGCCAGTCCCAGTTTCAGGGTCCTGCTGGCTGCCTGCAAAGGAGCTGTGGGGTGAGGGAGTGAGCAGGGTCAAGAGTCCCAAGTCCTGAGTTTGGGCCATGGGTGAAATCAGCCCCTCCCTCTGCCTTCCCCCTTCCTCAGATGGCCTCTAAGAGTAGCCGTATTTATTGCTCAAAGCATACCCAAGCCCAGGGGGCCTCGTGCCCATGCCTACCCTGATACGCTCTCAATAGCACAAACCCATATGGACAAAGATGGATGCTACGGTGAAGGAGAATGGAAAGGAAGCCAGTACAGAAACAGACAGCACCCAACGAGTTTAGGCCCTCCCCTGAGTCCAGGCGCTACCCCAAGTCAAGTGTGCCCTGGCCTTACTGCTAGCTTGGCTGCAGACCTTCTTGCCTCTCCTCTGGTTGGTGCAGAAGTGGGAACCATCCGAGCTTTCTACACCCATCCTGGTACCAAGAGTAACAGTGCCTGAAGAGCACACTGCCCACAGCTGACACCCTCATGGATATCAACATGCAACCTCAAGAGGAGTCCCCAAATCCCAGAACAGGCGCCTAGAGCCTGGCGCCTGTAAAAGCAATCGTGCTTCTCTTGGGGATCTAAGACCCTCAAAAGGCCTTATCCTTGGGGACTTGGCAATGGGGGAGTGAGCCTCTGGCCTGGGGGAGTGCTGGAGGCAGGGGAGCTGGGGAATGAGTGGGCAGAGGATGTGGACCCTGCATGAGCTCCTTGGCTCTGGATAATCCTGAAAAATAGCAGCCCACAAACAGCTGCTCTGCTGGGAGTGTTCTGAAAAATAGGAAGGTGTTAAGCAGTTACCCAGATGTTTCAAGTCAAAGCACCCAGCAGGGAAGGGGGGTGTGTGTGTGTCTGCTTTCTGAACGCAAGTCTTCTGGATCAGCTGTGTACTCTGGATGATACCACCTTGCCAGCGTAGATGTTGCCCCTTTGAAGAGGACAGTCTGAAAAACAGGGTCCTCATTAAAGTCAGCAGATCTACTGCAGAGAGTACAGGAGGAAGACAAAGATAGGAAGCTGGCAGAAATTTGATCTTCCAAAGGACCAGAGAGTTCTCCATCCCCTGGTTCATGACCCTATGTCCAGGCAGACCTCTACCAAGTACAGATGGCCATCTCCCCTTGGCCAGAGGCCCAGGCTGCAGGAATCCACACACCACCCTTTGTAGGACGCAGTGCTGAGCCTGTGATAGTCCTATGCCAGGCATGTGTCCCCTTGTTTCACCTCCACAGATGCTGGAGGAGGTGGGCACTGTCCCAATTTTAATAGGGGAACTCGGAGAAGTTAATTCCATACCCAAGTTCACATAGCAGGTAAGAGGCAGAATGGAATTTCCAATTCTGTGTGTCTGCAAAGCCTTCCAGCCCTCCGGGATTGGAGTGCGGTGTCTGACACATGCTAAATCATGTCTCACTTCAGACCTCCTATGGGAACCTCGCTCAGACACACCCAGTGAACACTGTGCCAGGCTGGGGACACAGGGTGGGGGAGGCAGACCTGCTACAGAAATCTGACTACCAGTGGCCCCTTCTCCACTCCTGCCTCCCCTCAGGTCCCCAACTGGTAGCATTTGCCACCTGGATGTCTCCTCCAAGCCTCTCCAATCTCCAGCCCCATCATTCCCACACCCTCCCTTCCCAGGCATTGTCTCCGAGCCTAACTTCTTGGCTCACCAATTTCTCTCCACTTCCTCCACCCGAGTACAATAGGCCTCTTCCTGCTTGTTGGTAAACAGAATCCTGCAAGGCCAGCAGAACCCTCTGAGCCAGGCCTGCGTTCCTCATGGGCCCTCTGTCTCTGCAGTGGCCCAGCCCACCCTGTTTCGCTGCTGCCCGCCGAGGCCATGCTTCTGCGCGGCAGCTGGGGGGCACGTGGGCACCGCTCCCCACTTGCTGCCTCTTTCCTTCCATGGAGTCCAGAAACTGCCCACACATCTGCGGCCTGGAACATGGAAGGAGGGGTGGGAAGGGGAAGGCCACAGACTGCCGTCACCAAGCAAGTCCCCACTGCCCATTCCCGGGCCAGGTCTGGTGTATCCTAGAGGTTGAAAGGCATCTGAATTTTCAGACAAAGAATCCCCATATCAAGTGGATCCTGAGTCTGTTTTCTGAGTAGGGCAAAGAGGAACCTCTCTCTCTTTCTCTCTCTCTCTCTTCTCTCTCTCTTCTCTCTCTCTCTTCTCTCTCTCTTCTCTCTCTCTCTCTCTTCTCTCTCTCTCTCTCTTCTCTCTCTCTCTCTTCTCTCTCTCTCTTCTCTCTCCTCTCTCTCCTCTCTCTCCTCTCCTCTCTCTCCTCTCTCTCTCCCTCTGTTTTGGGGATTGAAGCCAGAGCATCAGGCCTGCAAGACAAGTGCTCTACCACGGAGCCATATCCCCAGCCTATTCTTCAACTCTTTAAACAGCTCTTTATTAAGTGTCAAGCACCAGGATGCCATTGTAATAAAGACAAACAAGAGACAAGGTCTCTTCTTGGTATGGGAGACAAATATATGGTAACAGGTAAACATATCAGATAGAGCCAGATGCTAGGAGGGAGTGCCAGACTGGGATGGAGGCAGGTAATTGTATGATCGGCGAGGTTGGCGAGTTCTACAGATACGCGAGATTACCCATGCAGGTACCATAAGCCTTTATTAGATCGGCCCATTAGTCCCGGGCAGCTCCCTCCCCCACCCCCGTGTCGCGGGTGCGGGGTGGGGGTGGGAGGGACGTGGAAGAGAGCCTTCCACGGATGTAGAAATCTCTCTGTCCCACAGGCTTCTGTCTCTCGAGATCGCCGCGTTCCCCTTTTTATCAAAGGAGAGTGGCTTTCCGTGGGAACATCCTGGGTCTTGCAGGATAGGCGGGTCAGCCCCGCCCCTGTCCAATATGGGGAAGGTCCAGAACCTAACAGTAATATTAGCTGAGGTCGTCAAGGAAGACCCCTCTGATGGTGATAGCTGGGCAGCAGCCAGCTAAAGAGGGCATTCTCCAGGCAGAGGCCCTCCCTGCGTAGCAAGCATGGAGAGTCTGAGGAGGCGATGTGAGCACCAGAACTGGGTTTGGGGTGGGGTCAAAGAGGCAGTGAGGAGATAGAAAGGAAATAGGCAGATAGGGAAAAGGCCTCGGTAGAAAAAAGCTATTTCCTGAGTTCCCTGAGGGGCAACAAATGCCTGAAACTCCAAAGGCTCAGGAGATAAGAAGGCCAGAGCTTCACAAAGCCATCCTGAGTTTCCTAATCAACAAACCCACCCAGCAAGTCTGGCATTCCTGAAAGGAGACCCTTCAAAGGACTTGCAAATGCCCTATGTAAATTCTCCTTGGAATCCCAAAGGACTTACAAATGCCCTATGCAAATTCTCCTTGGAATCCCAAAAGTCACCCTAACCACAAAACGGACTTGCAAACGGTCAGACATCAGCCAGTCAGATGGCAAGAGCGGGGACTTTCCCGCTCGGGACCCCCTCCCCTTTTGGGGAGCTGTTCTCTCTCTCGCAGTTCGTGTTGGCCCTGAAAGAAGGCAGAGTGCATCTGAGGGCATGTGGCTCGGGTGACCTGAAGGCCTCTGCTGGACATCATGGTTGACCAGGCCCCTAGGGGTGACCTGTACCTCTTTTCTGGCAGATCGCGTGGACTCTGGGAGAAAGTAGTTTGCAACTGATGGGCACTTGCAGCTACTGGACCCAGGAGTTCCGACAGCCCGGCCACTTTTCTCTATTCCCTTCTGGCAGATCGCATGGACTCCGGAAGAAAGCAGCCTGCACCTGAAGGCAATTCGGCTTGGGCTACTCTCAAATATTGTCCTGAAGGCAGCTGCTGGACCCAGAGTTCCAGCCCCTTTGGAGGTGTTCAGCCACCCTTGCCCCATTCCCTGCTGCTTCTAATAAACCTTTTACTACCCTTCCTGAGGTCTGCGGGTGTCATTCTTTGCTCTCCATACTCGGGTTTTCTCTCAAGAAACCCCCGTTTCAGCAGCAGGGCCCTGGGTATGAAAATCTTGTGGGATTTTATTGTAAGCACAATGGACCCCTCCCTGAGCAACTCAGATGTGATCATCCTTCTCTCTCCGTTAGTCATGCTAAAAACACAAGGCAGGAGGGAAGGGAGCGTGATTCACAACCAGAGGGTGACAGTGACCAGAACAAATATAACCTTTTCAGGAGGAAGCTTCTGTTGCCTGGCTACTGGACCTGGGGAGGGCGATGGGTGGAAATGGGGAACTGAAATGGAAAAGGGAAAGACCTCAGGGGCTCAGGACGGCGTGTGAGGCCAGGAGGCCCTACTGGGCAAGCTTGAAGAGGGAGGGAGAATTCCAGCAGCTTCCAGGAGGCCTTGGACTTTGAGGAGGGCAGAGCATTTTCAAGGAGCCTGTTGGGCTTAATGCACTTGCTTAGTCTCAAGAAGACTGCCAGGCTTCCGAGGCCCACTGTGGCTTTGGACGGGGTGGACAGGAAGGCTTTGGCCCACTGGGCACAGGAAAAGCAGAGGCCTGCTGTGCAGCCCATCGGGACGGGCTTCGGATGGAAGGGCTGCTGCCCCTCCCACACTGACGCACAGCATGGCAAGTCTTGTCTTCTCTTTCCTTCCTCTGCTGTGAGCAGACTTGGATTCCATGATCTGGGAGGTACAGTCTCCGACTCCATGAGTCACATGTGCTTTTGCTGTCTTAACAGGGAGGATAGTCAGAGACCAGCTGCTGTGGCTGCCTGGAGCAGGACAGAGAATAGTTCCTCAACCCCCAGGCACCTCCCTGGGATGAGGGTTGCGTGGCCTGAGCACTGAGCCAGCTCTGTTCCCCTTAGCAGTCAGGGACAAATCGCCGCGAAATGCTCTCTGTTCCCACCACCTACACCTGCCGAGGCCCAGCCACCCCCAAGGAACGGCCGCTCCCATGGGCACAGGGACTCCCGGCAGCCTCCATAAGCTGCCAGATTTGGGTGCCAGGACAGGGCTTGACACAGCTCTCAGGAAAGCAGAGAAAGAGACCAGTGGCCATGCAACGCCTCCCCAGAGGAGCCTGTGATGCTGTGGGTGAAATGTCGCCCTGAATCCAGGAGGAACCCCTTGCCCTTCTGGTGACTAGGGGTCTGCTTGAGAGTCCCGTCCCTGGGTCCCTTTCCACCCCGTGGCTCCAGGGCAGAACAGTCCCCAAGCCCTGGTGGCTCCCCTCCCTCCCCTCCAGCTTGTCGGAGGAGCCTGGAGAGGCTTCGTTAGCCCACTGTCTGTTCTCTCATGCACAACAAATGCTTCCCCGCAGAACCCATGGAGCCTGCCTGCCCGCATTAGTAATCAGCGCACGGCAGCCCCCCACCCCTCCCGTCTCTCCTCTCTCTGCTCCTCCTTCCTTTACCTACCCAGGCCTCCTCCCCATCCATCAGAGTCACTGCCACCTCCTGGGAAGCAGAGCCATTTCCATCAAATCAACCTCTGTCATAAGGAAAACAGGTTAATTTCCCTCGCTTTGAGGAGGTGCGGCAGGATCCGAGGGGGGAAGGTAGTTGTGTGTATTCAAAGCTTTTATCCCCTGTGGCTGAATCTGGCACTATCTTATGATTTACCTGCCTTTCTGCAGCTGCCCTCTTAACTCTTCCTACCTGTCCATTCCTCGTCCTTCCTTCCTTCGCTGCATTTAGAGCTTTTCCTTTTATGTTCCAGGAACTGCAGGTGCTGGGGATGTGCGACACAGTGTGGGGGTGGGGGGCGCATGTGGTGCAAGGATCCATGAATAAACTATTAAAATACAAAGTGGTAGCTGGGGCAACCGGGGTGTGTGCACAGGCCTAGCCTTATGGCCGCACCGAGGGGGGCAGCCAGCCCACACAGGCCCAGAGATCAAGGAAGGTTCCTGAAGGCCGAGATGCTGGAACAGGGAACCAGAGCTAGTGAAGCTCCTGGGATTCAGGGCCATGGGAGGCTGTCACGCCAGGCCCTGGGCTGCAGAAGCCAGGAGGGACAAGGAGCAGCGCGTAGCCGGGGGCAGGGGTGGCGAGGGAGGGGCAGAGTCAGGGGTTTGGAGGCTAAGGGTTAAGAGTTGGGGTCAAAGGATCACAGAGCCAAGCACATGGCACATGTCTATAGTCTTGGGAGTCTGAGACAAGAGGGTCACAAGTTCAAAGCCAGACTCAGCAACATAGAGAGACCCTCAGAGGCTTTGTTTCAAAATAAAAAGGGCTAGGGGGTGTAGCAGAGTTAGAATGTCTCTGGGTTCAATCCCCAGTACCACAATACAAAACAAAAGCAACAATAACAACAATTTTTAAAAAATCAAGCCGAGGTGGTTTCAAAAGGAAGAAACCTGTGGTCATCAGTTAGGAGGCCGGGGCCATACACATTTGAAGATGCGAGTTCTGGGTGAGAATGGCAGTGACGAGGTTGGGTGGGGGAAGGGGTAGGAGGCGCCCACAGAGCCTGCCCTAGGCTGCGGCTGGGGCTCTCCAGCAGAGGGGCCCGCTGGCTCTAAGCCCAGGTGCTAGAGGGCTTCCTGAGCACCCCTGCATGCGACGGGCACGGAGGGCACTGCTTGGGAAGGACACCTGGCCAGGGGCAGGCCTGGAGGGAGCCACAGAGGCATGAGAGAAGAGAAACCCAAGAGGCCAGAGAAGAAGTAAGAAGGAAGGAGGGAGGAGGGAGAGTGGAGGAAGGGGCTGTGGCAACAGGCTCAGAGCAGAGGATCTGATGGGAACTGACCTTGGAGGTAGGAATGGCCTTGCTCCTGGTGACTGCCCTGTGTGCAGCCTGTGCTCGCCACCGCCTTCCTAGATGAAGACAGCCCTGCTCGCTCACCGCCTGGGTCGCCCTGGATATGAAACGCTCTTCATTCTGCAGCCACCATAGGCACAGTGACTGCTGAGTGTCGCCAGGTGTGGCTGGCCATGGGTCCTCTGACTGGGCTCTCACCCAGAGGAGAGACCCAGCCCCAGTGCTCAGAGGATGCCCACTTTAATGCAGAGGGGGAAAGCAACCAGCCGGGGCTTGGGATGCACACCTGTGATCCCAGTGTGTGGGAGGCTCAGATAGAAGGATTGCAGGTTTGAAGATAGCCTCAGCAATGTATCAAGGCCCCTCAGCAACTTAAAGAGACTCTGTTTCAAAATAAAAATAAAAGAGAGCTGGGGGTGTAGCCTTGTGGTAGAATGCCCCTGGGTTCAATCCCCAGTGCCCTCCCCCCACACGCAAAGCCACCAACTAGTAATAGCCACACAGGAATGCATGCGGCGTGAAGCACATACATGCTACAGGGATACTGGGGAGAAGAGATGCCTGGGGAAGGGGCAGGAAAAACCCTCTCTGGCTCCAGAGCTTCTGAACACCTAGACTGATTGGGATGCGTTGTCCATAATTCACAACCAAGTCAATCCCGGAGGCCCGGACGCTCTGGCCCCTTCGGAAACCGCTCTCTTTCTGACAGCTGAGCCCTTCCTCTCAAAGGCCAGGGCAGGAAGGATGTCCGTGAGCTGCACTCTGGTGCTCTGCCGCCAGCATGATGGATGGGGAGGCAGGAGGGGCGCAGGGCGCCTGAGGCCAGAGGGCTGAACAGAGAGAGAGAGAGAGAGAGAAAGAAAACAGCAAAGCCACTCGGAAACAAGAGCTACTCGGGAATGGCTGGGGCCAGGGGAACTGTGCCATTTTGCCTGTCTCTCTCTAACGAGGTCCTCAGTTCTGGGGCACAAATAACACAGAGAGGTTGGGGTGCAGGGAAAGGAAGGAAAAAGATGAAGAGTTGCTGGGTGTGGTGCTGCACAAATATAATCCTAGCTACTCTGGAGGCTGAGGCAGGGAATTGCAAATTCAAGGCCAGCCTAAGCAATGTATTGGAAACCCTGTCTCAAAATAAAAAATAAAGCCAGGTATGGTGGCTTGTAATCCCAGCATTTTGGAGACTGAGACAGGAGGATCGTGGTTCGAAGACAGCCTCAGCTACTTAGTGAGGCCCTTTGCAACCCAGTGAGACCGTTTGAAAATAAGGAATAAAAAATAGGGCTGGAGGTGTAGCTCGGAGGTAGAATGCCCCTGGATTCCATCCCCAGTACTGAAAAAATAAATACATAAATAAAAGTAAGTAAGCAAGTAAGTAAATAAATAAATAAGTAGCTGAGGCTGTCTGTGAACCACGATTCTCCGGTCTCAATCTCCCGAATGCTGAGATTACAAGCGTGCGCCACCATGATCGGCTCTTACATACATAAAATTTAAAAATAAAAATAAAAAGGGCTGAGGATGCAGCCCAGTGGTATAGCACCTCAATACCCAGCACAGTGAAAGAAAGAAAGGAAGGGAGGGAAAGAAGAAAGGAAGGAATGAAAGGAGGAAGGGAGGAAGGAAGGGCGAGCAAGGGTCCATGGCGTCATCTCTTCCCTCTCCTGAGGACCACGGATCTTGGAGTTCGCTGTGCGGTGGCCGCCCACGTCCAGCCCTGCTCCCTGGCCCAGTGCTCTACTGCCCCAGAAACAGGCCTGGCCCTGGCCCTTTTGGCATAGACACAGATTCTATCCAAGCTCGCTGTCGCAGGCAGAGGACACAGACACTGGGGCTGGTAGCCTGCAGAGGGAAAGGGATATTTCCTGGGATTCAATTGGATCAGGACTCCATCCCAGAGACCAAGGTAGAATAGAATTGCAGCCGCTCTCTCCAGCAGCTGAACCCTGCAATTAGCCTGCCTGGCAGAGGACGGAGGTGTGGTGGGCAAGGCCTCGGCCTACTCTTCCCCAGCCCATGAATTCCATCTGTCCAGACCTTCCACACGCACACAGGGCAGCGGGCTGGTTATTAGTGTCCTCCCACTCACTCCTGCCAGCTGCTGGGGGGTGGCAGAACAAAGACAGAGAAGCCACAGGAGCCCTCCCTGGCTGAGTATCTAATGAAATACAATGCTGGCTACAGGGCTGGGGGGTCCTGGGGCTGGGGGCTGCTGTCATTAGTGGTCTCCTTTGCCCAACAGACTGAACGTGACTTCTTTATTGGTTGAGTCATTGAACCGGCTCTCTTTCTGGAAGTGAACATGAGGCAGTCAGGATTGCAGGACATCTCGGAGCTGGGCCTTCCTGTGATCCCCTTCCTCCTAGACATGAGGGTTCTATTAACCAATCAAACATGTGCCCATCCTGGGAGCAGAGACTCTAGGGCAATAGCTGTAGACAGGAACGTTAGCAGGGGCCAGAACAGATAGGGAGGGAGCTCAGGCCAGAGTGAGCTGGAAGGCTCCATGGAGGAGGCCACGGCTATCCTGGCACAGTCCCTCTTCACCCACTAAGCAAGGGCCGATGACCCATACAGGGCCGGCCCACACAGACAGCTGCTTAGAACACGCTTCTGCGTGCTGGGGATGAGCCTTGCACACAGTCACAGCACAATACAACGCAGTGGAGACAATAAAAGGCAGTCAGCTGGGCACGGTGGTGCACGCCTATATTCCAGTACTTGGGAGGCTGAGACGGGAGGGTCACAGATTCGAGACCAGTCTCAGCAACTTAGCAAGACTCTGTTGCAAAAGAAAAAAGAAAATAGGTCTGGGGATCTAGCTTAAAGGTAGAGTGTCCCTGGGTTCAATCCCAGGTGCCAAATAAATAAAGACTGTGGACAGCAAGCGTTTCTGAAGGTGAGAAGCAGGGATGCTGCTTTCCAGGGCCACAGCCCTGGCTCTCATTCCTGTTCCCCAAAGGCTGCTGCTTACTCCTTACTTCTCCCCATCTCCCCCACCCCCCACCCAAGGCCTCTGTTCAAGTCTGGGACATCCTCTACACCCCTGAAGAGAAGAAGGACCCTCTCCCGGGACTGGCACCCAGGACATCAGGTGGGTGGTAGAGAAGCCAGAGGGAAGCAACTGTCTGGATGCTGGCCTTGCCACTTTCTCCTCAGCCCCCCTCAGGGGCCCAGAGCATGATGGTGGCCACAGGCATCCCTTGGAGAGATCCAGAAGCAGCTTCTCAGAATCCAGTTGCTCCTGCGGTTCCTCCCACTCTCTGCCCTGTGCCTCGACCCCTCCATGCCTTATGCCTGCCCACCAACACCCAGGCTTGTGCCCACTGAGCTCTCCAGACCTCGGGCTCTGGGGTCAGCCATGGAGCCCTGACTGCAGGGCGCAGGGCCTGCAGGGGCTTCTCCACGCTTCCTCGCACTCCTGGGGTCTCACACGCTTAACTATTCTCAGGCCGAGAAGACATCCCCTCTCCTGGTGCGGCCCTTCCTCCAGCTGTGGTTTTCTCCAGAGCTCAAGAACCAAGGCTTGGTTCTGCTCCCCTCAAAGGTTCTACCCGCTCTTGAGAGTTCTTCTCAACCTTACCTACTTTCCTGCCGGACACCAATACACACCTTGTACCTGCTCTCTCCACCAGTAGGAGGCAGTCAGGAGTGAAGGTGCCTTGGGCCGCAGTCCCTCCCACAATAGCGCCTCATCTGGTTAACTCCTGGAGATGAGCCTGATTTAAATCTTTGTCCTGTCAGTAGGTAAGTTGTTTTTCTTGTGTTTTCCTTCTTTTGTCTGTGAAACAGGGAGACTGCCCCCTCCCAGTGCTGTCATGAAGATTGTTAGCTTCAATAATGTACACACACAGCCAGGCATGGTGGCACACGCTTGTAATTGCAACACTTGGGAGACTGAGAATGGAGGATTACAGGTTTGAGGGCAGCCTCAGCAACTTGGTGAGGCTGTCAACAACGTAGGGAGATGCTGTTTCTAAATAAAAAATAAAATAGGATTGGGAGGTGTAGCTTGGAGGTAGAATGCCCATGATGGGTTCAATCCCCAGCAACACACACATAATAATAATAATAATAATAATAATAATAATAATAATGTGCATACTCAGAGCATTCAGCACTTATAATGAAGCTATTGTTGTGCTCTAAGAGAAGCATCATGTGCCCTGAGCTCTCCCCCTCACAGTCCTTTTGTACACAGCCAGAGATCATGATGAGCAAGATATGGGGCGACCGCAGGGCCCCTGGCATACTACAGGACAGTTCCCAGACCCTACTCCTGGAGTCACCCCTCCTTTGCTGAAAGGTTACCTCCCAAAGAGGCCTGCACCCTCCCTTGGGTGCCCTCAGAACAGCCCAGAAGCACAGGTGTGGGGAGGGGCGGTGGACAAAGGTCCTTTGTATTGGAATCCCAGCAGCCCGCCTCTCTGACGCGCTTCCAAGTTTCACTCAGTGCTCATCATCATACCAAGATCACAATGTTGGCTCCTTCCCTGTCTATGGTATCAGCTCGCCGTGACTCATCGCTAAGTCTCCGGGGGTATTGAGAGCCACTGGGGCTATGTGGCTCCAAACGTGTTATTCTTTAGGGATGGGAACCGAGGACTGAAGCCCAAGGCCGCCTCCCTCCAGAGACACACAAGAAAAATCTGGAGCTCAGGAGGGTGGCACGCTCCGCGTAAGGCCACGCCGCTCATCCGCAGGGCCCCAGTCCTACCCCACCATCTGCAGCCTCTGGGGAGCAACGGAAGTCGGGGGGGGGGGCATGGGGGAGGGGAAGACAGAGGTAGGGTAGGTAAAGAATGGCAGGGGGCCCAGCTGGCAGGGCCTGAGCTGCAGAGGCTGTCATGGGAAGACTGAAATCAGGAGAAATCAGCTGCCTTGGGTGGGTAATCGGGTCAGAAACACCTGGGCTGGGAAGACTTAGTGCCGGAGGCCCTTGGGTGGCAGCTGGGCCCAGAGTGCAGTCGCTGCTCTCTGCAAGATCCCACAAGAGCCGGTGCTTTGGAGAATAAGACACAGAGAAAGAGGCACAAGCACGGTTTTTCCAAAACACTGGCTCTAAGGTCTGAGACCCAGCCTCGGAGGTGAGACAGGAGCCACAGGGGCTGTGGGTGATTGTGTTGGAGGCAAAGGAACCCGCCTGCCAGCAGGATTACAAAGTATACACTGTTGGCCACTAGTACATTAGACCTTGGGGTGACTCAGAGGAGATAGGAAAAGGGGGAGGAGAGGGGAGCCAGGGAGCCAGGGAGCCAGGGAGCCAGGGAGGAGAGCCGGGGAGCCCTCCACACACCCAGAAGAGGAAAGGGACCCTCTGGTAGGGTGTGCTGGTGTGCAGGGTCCCAGGAGGCCCTATGCCACCACCTGCATCCAATCTGCTCTTGGAAAGCAGAGGTCCCCTATAGAACACTAGAGCGCCGGCTACCAGATTGCTAAGATTTTTTCTTGGCACATATACTCAGTGTGTCCAGGATGTCACCTTTCCTGGCCAGCTCTAGCACTAGCAAGTTGGTGGGGTCTCAACTGGACCCAGAACCCAGCATCGACCACAAAGCCATTTTTAACTGCGAAACTGTAATCCACTTCATATTTTCAGGGGAACTGAAAAATAGTCACATGATACGTCCACTTGATTGTGGCTATATGAAAATCCATTCCCATAATGTTTAATATTTTTGATTTATTGAATTTTCATTCAGCTTTCATTGGCCGCCCCCCACCCCACACACTTCCTGTGACTATGATTTATATGAACTTAGGAGACTGCCGGGATCCTTGGCAGGGGAGGGGCCAGGCACCAGCCAGCAGGACCCCAGGACCTCTCAAGAATGCCCCTGGGAAGTACCAGACAAGGGCTTAAGCCAGCCAGGCTAAAGCTGAAGCCTTACCCTCAGCACACTAACAGGGGGCACCCAGGGGGCCCACAGGACTTTCCCCCAGTGCAGAGCCATCACCAGAGCCCAGGCAGGTGGCTCTCCCACTGCACAGGCATAGCTGTCCTGAGTTCATGTGTGTGAACTCATCCAGGGTCCCCAGCACCTAAAAAGAACTGAGCTAGATGATGCAGGACTGGGACCCACAAGAGTCTCCATCAGTGGTCTGTGAAAGGGAGTTTCTCTCACCTACAACAGGGCAAGAGCTGGGGTTGAGCTCAGGTCTTACACTGGACCCAACCCCAGCTCCGCTCTAGCCCAGCTGAGTGACCCTGGGCAAGTCACTTTGATTTCTCTGAGTCTCCATTTCTGTAAAATGAGCTTAATAAGGTGCCACTGGAAAGGTTAATGTAAGGACTAATGGGGAAGACAGGAGCGGAGTCCCTATGAATGCCTGGCCCCCAAAAAGGCTCCGCAGACACGAATTCTCTCTCACCCTCACCCCGATCCCTGGAGAAACAGCCAGGGTGTCACAGTCACAAGCCAGGCAGGCTGTTTCCAACCTCTCACCTGGCTCTACAGAGACTGTTCACCCTCAATACCAGCCGGCAGGGGCTGTGACAGGAGGAAGGTGCAGGGAGAGAATCCTCCTTGGCTGGGGAAGGTTGGTGGTGCACACAAGCAAAGCCTGCTCAGCCCCACCCCAGCTGGTAACAACCGTTGTCCCAGGTATCTGTAGACCGAAGCCCAGGGAAGTGCCGTTCCTCCTCACCGCCCCCCATTTCCCTCATCAGCAGACAGAGGCAGGATGTGTCTGCGTTGAGTGACTCTGGAACCCTGGGGACTGCGCCTGCCAGGCTGAAAAGATCCTGCTGCCCCCTCCCTGCACCTGTCCAGGGGCCCTCGGGGCTTGTGTTACCAACAATAGCTTGAAATCCCTGATTAAAATGCTGCAGCAGGGAGAATCAATAACCATTGGCAGCTGAGCCTCTAATAAGTATAATAATCACCATTAAGGGCAAGAGTGGGGGAGTGGGGCTGGTAATACAGTGATTACATTAATCTGCCTCCATTGCCATCCGAATCCACCCGCTGCTCCTGCTGGGTCCTCGCATGGAGCCCATCAGGCGGCGCAGGGGCCGCCAGCCAAGGCAGCCTGCCTGGCTTCACCCTGCCCCAGGCTCTCACCAAGGCAGCCCACGCGTGCCCTTCTTTTACCAATGTGCAGAAAAGTTCCCTGTCTGGATGGGAGGAGGCAAAGGGAAGCTTAGCAGAAGGGAGGAAAGAGAAGCTGGCCAGGGAGAGCTCCTTGCTTGAAACTAGAGGAGGGCGGGCGAAGGGGATCCTGAGTCTGCAGCGCAGCATTCAGGCTGCTAAACTCAGGGTCTCTCACTTACTGAATCTCACTTAATAGAAGCTTACATGGTGCTTACCCTGGGCAAGGTATTGCTCCGAGCATTTTACAGCTCTAAACTCATTTAATCCTCAAGAGCAGCCCACAAGGTAGATGCTATTATTACCCGTACTTCATAGGTGAGAAACCAAGTCACATAGTTAAAAAAAACTCACCCAGTTGGGCATGGTGGAAGCACAGCTGTAATCCCAATACTTGGGAGTCTGACAGAAAGATCATAGGTTGGAAGCCAGCCTCAGCAACCTAACAAGACCCTCAGCAACTGAGACCCTGTTTCACAATAAAATAAATAAATAAAAAGAATACCTCTGGGTTCAATCCTTAGTATCAAGAAAAAAAAAATGGATTTGAACTAGGTAGCCCAGCTTTACTCTGCCTGCTCTTAATCCTTTTCTTAATCTATTCCGATAACCCCTATACCTGGCACAAAGTAGATACTCAATAAAAGGACTGTCCAGAACAGCCAGCTGCCCCCGGTCCTATCCGTCATGTTCCCACGCCCAGTCTCTCCCATCCCCCTCACTTCCTGTATTTGAGCCCCATCCCAAAGTCTAAGGATGCTTCAAAACATTTTTTTTGGCAAGCACGAAAGAAGCCCTGGTCTGTGGGAGAGCATTCCTCTCCCCCTCCTCCTCACTTTGGCTAAGTCTTGAACACAGACCATGTCCTTCTTATAGCTACAGGGATATGACACCAACCCAAAGCCCCCTAGCGTGCTTTCCTGGTGACGTATTTGGCTGACTCTTCCGTGGGTCCCATCTGCTCTCATAGGCTTAAAACAAGTGAGCTAGTTTGCTCAGCCACCGGTACCAGACGCATTTTCTTGGGGATGGAGACGCAGCCAAAGGAAGAGTTTGTTAGACCGGCCTCTTCTCCATCAGAGAAACCTAGCCCAACACGCAAAATGAGGGCCCACAAGATATCAACCCATTATCTCTGATGGCTTCATGGGTTCTCCTAGAACTGTGAGCCCCCAGTTCAGATCAATATTGAAAAAAACATGTAGGGACCTGGCTTTCTTTTTTTTGTCTGCCGTGCATCCCCCACTAGCTCAGGGTCTGCTGTATCCGCTTCACAATGTGGAAAAATGAGAATGCGTGTCCTCTTCAGTCTCATGCACTAACTCGTATTCCGGACTCCAGATGAGTTCTAGATAAATAAATTGGGTTTTAGAAAAATGAAGTTCAAATATCCTCTTTTTAGTCTTCTTTGGTGCTGGAGTGGTTTGTTGTTGGTGGTGGTGGGTGTTTGTTTATTTTAACTGGGAATTATTAACCCAGGGGCATTCTATTTCTGAGCTACATCCTCAGCCTATTTTATTTTTTATTTTGAAACAGGGTCTCACTAATTCGTGGAGAGCCTTACTAAGTTGCTGAGGCTGGCTGCAAACCTGCGATCCTCCCGTCTCAGCCTTACAAGTACTGGTTTTACGGGTGTGTGCCACCATGCCCAGCTGTTATTGTGGGGTTTTTTTTTTGGGGGGGGGGTTGTTGATTTGTTTTGTGTGCTAGGCATTGAACCTAGGGCCTTGGGAATTACTAGGCAAGTGCTCTATGAGCTATGCTCCCATAACAATGTATATTTTTTAAATTGTGTAAAATAAGCTGGGTACAATGGCATATGCCTGCAATCCTAGTACTTGGGAAGGTGAGCCTGGAGAATTGCAGGTTTGAGACCAACCTCATCAACTTACCTGTCTCAAAATGAAAAAATAAAGAGGGCTGGGGGTAACTCAGAAGCAGAATGCCTTGGGTTCAGTCACTAGTACCAATAAATAAATAGTATAAAATATGCATAATATAAAATTTACTATTTTAAGTGCACAGTTCAGTAGCATTAAGCATATTCACATTGTTTTACAGGCACCACCCACCTCCAGAACTTTTTTTTTTTTTTTTTTGCAGTACTGGGAATTGAACCCAGGGGCATTCTACCTCCGAGCTACACCCTCAGCCTTATTTTTTTACCTTATTTATTTATTTATGGTACTGGGGATGGAACCCAGGGGATTTCTACATCTGGGCTACACTCCCAGACCTATTTTTATATTTTATTAGAAACAGGGTCTCACCCAGTTGCCGAGAGCCTCACTAAGTAGCTAAGGCTGGCTGCGAACCTGTATCCTCTTGTCTCAGCCTCCCAAATCCTGGAATTACAAGCATGCACCACCATGCCTGGCTCCAGCACTCTTTTTTATTCCTTTTTATTTTTTATTTCTATATTTTGGGTCTGCAGGTTGAAACCAGAGTCATTCCACGTTCAATATATACCTCCCAGCCTTTTTTTTTTTTTTTTTTTTTTTTTTTTGGTGGTACTGAAGGTGGAACCCAGAGGCTTTCTACCTCCGGGGTATACTCCCAGACCCATTTTATATTTTATTTGGAAACAGGGTCTCACTAAGTTGCTGAGAGCCCCACTAAGTAACTGAGGCTGGCTTCGAACCTGCGTGATCCTCCTGTCTCAGCCTCCCAAGCGCAGGGATTACAAGCGTGCGCCACCGCACCCGGCCCAGCCTTTTTTTATTTTTTATTTTTTATTTTGAGACAGAGTCTCTCTAAGTAGCTGAGACTGTCCTTGAACCTGCAATCCTCCGGTCTGAGCCTCTCAAGTACTGGGATTACAGGCAGGTGCCATCATCTCCTCTTAAATCTAAACATTTAAAACATTATATTAACAATGTTTAAACTCACCCATTTCTCTGCATTCTTACCACCATTGAATTTTTTTGATGCAATGCTAATTTGTCAGGCAAGAACCTATACAGCATTGTTAAACTTAAAATAAGTTGTGGCCGCTGGAGTTTAGTGGGATTCGTTTTAGTTTTTATTTTAAGATAGGGTCTAAGTTGCCCATGCTGGTCTTGAATTGCGATTCTCCTGCCTCAGCCTCCCAGGTGGCTGTGACTACAGGCGCACACAGCACATTTGCTAATGCTTGCTGTTATTTCCTGAGCTATCAGAGTCCGGTTCAGGAAATCATTGTCTATAGCTCTATCTTGAAGTGTCTCCCATACACTTTTCCCTAATAGCTACCAATCCCAGGCCTTCCAGATGTCCCTCTCGTGTGCTTTAGTGGCTATAACGATCATAGCACTTTTAACACATATCATAACTGCTTAGCGGACACCCGCAGGTGTCTGAAAGATCATAGGCCGTGTATTTATTTATATGTTTGTTTATTGACTTATTTATTTAGTGTGTGTGGTACTGGGATTGAATCCAGGGGCATTCTACCTCTAAGCTACCCCAGCTCTATTTTTGTATTTTCTTTTTCTTGAAACAGGGTTTGTTAGGTTGATAGAGTCTTACTACTTACTGGGGCTGACTTTGAACCTGTGACCTCCGGCCTCAGCCCCCCAATTACTGGGATGGCAGGCCTGTGCCACCACATGCCTAGCTCTGTTTTTATCTCTGCATTCCTTCCCCATCCCACCCGTGGTGCACAATAGGTCTCAGGGCGCGTCTCATGAATGGGTGCATTCTGCCAGGCTCACCCTGGAATCTAGGCTGAGGAATTTGTAGCAAAGGTGACCAGGGCCGTGTGGGAGGCAGCCTGCAAGGCCAGAGCCCAGATGCTCTTCCTGGGAACAACGCTGAAATCCCCGGGCCAGCCTGCGGGTTTCCATTCCCTACCTTCATCTTGAGACCCACAGACCTTTCTTAAAGAACGCTGGAGTGCTCCGGAGGGAGGCTTTGTGGAGACAGAGACTTCAGCTGGGTGAGAGGGCAGTAATTAAATTTCTCTGCTAACAAGCTCATCGCAGAAGAGCCTCTCCTCCAGACTGGTCCTCTGGGAACAGAGACCCGGCTGTTTTCTTTCTCTTCTGCCGAAGCCTGTGGCTGACTCTCTGATTGAAAGTTCAGCGATCAGCCGGGCGTTTGGTGCACGCTTGCAATTCTAGTACTTGGGAGGCTGAGTCAGGAGGATCACAGCTTTAAGGGCAGCCTCAGCTACTTAGCGAGGTCCTCCGCAACTTAGTGAAACCCTGTTTCAAAATAAAGAAAAAAAAATAGGTCAGAGGCTTCCGGGCGTGGTGGCGCACGCTTGTAATCCCCGCGCTTGGGAGGCTGAGACAGGAAGATCACACGGGTTCGAAGCCAGCCTCAGCTACTTAGTGAGGCTCTCAGCAACTTAGTGAGACCCTGTTTCCAAATAAAATATAAAAAAAGTCTGGGAATATAGCCTGGAGGTAGAAAGCCTCTGGGTTCCACCCCCAATATCATAAAAAAAAAATAGGTCAGAGGTAGAATACCCCTGGGTTCTATCACCAATATTGCAAAATAAAAATGAAAGAAAAAAGAAAGAGAGAGAAAGAGGAAGAAAGAAAGAAAAGAAAGAAAGAAAGAAAGAAAGAAAGAAAGAAAGAAAGAAAGATAGAAAAAAAGAAAAGTTCAGAGACCCAAGAAGCTGGAGGCACTTGGGAGGAAAGAGAGCAGGTCCTGGGTGCTTATAGCCTGGAGCTGGTGACTGTCGTGGGAGGCCAGGGAAGTCCCCAGGGTGAGGATGGGACGATTCCAGCCTCCCTTAGAAATGGGCTGGCCGTCCTCCCACGCCCAGCACACCCAGCGCCTGCACACTGACAGAAGCCCAGCAGGGCAGGCACACGCGGAAGATCAAAGTAACTCGCCACCTGATGTTCTGGGCATCGTCAGGCAAAAGTCAGAACTCTTCTGGCATTCCTCACTCTTACTTGATCTCCTGTTGGATTTTATGTTACATAGGACTGTGGAAGCAGTCAAGAAAAAAACACCATTGTGTGTGTGCATGTGTGAGTGTGTGTGTGTGAGTGTGTGTGCGTGTGTGTGTGTGTGTGTGTGTGTGTGTGTGTGTGTGTGTTACTAGGGATTGAACCCAGGGCATTCTACCTCTGAGCTAAATCCCCAACCCTTTTCTTAATTTTGGTTTTGAAACAGGGTCTTGCTAGGTGACTGAGAGCCTCGCTATGTTGCTGAGGCTGTCCTTGGACCTGTGATCCTCCTGCCTCAGCCTCCCAAGTGCTGGGATTATAGGCATGTGCCACCACACCTAGTGACACCATAATCTTTTGACGTCTCAGGATCTCCTAAATATTTTCCTTCAGCCCTGGCAAACCCAGAGGAGATGAGAGGAGGGCAGCCCCTGCCTTTGGGGGAAAGATCAAGAAAGACTTCCTAAAGACGAGCTAAGAGCAAACCTCGGTGGGTTCCAAATTGGCAGGCGTCTGGTAAGGCCTGGGTTACAGCTCTGGCTTGGCCTGGGTGGCGTCTTCTCCTCTGTTCTGGGACTCGATGTCCAAATCAGGGCCGTCTGGGGGCGGGCCAGCTGCCCTTTGCCCAGCGTCAGCCTGGGGGCTGACGGCAGACAGTCGTATTTTTTATGAGCCACTTCTCCCACTTGTCAGCATTTCATTTTTAGAGAGGAAAGTTACCAGGGCGGGGGGAGGGGGCGGGGGGGTGGGTGCACAGAGGACTGTGCTCCCATGCACAGGATCAGTCTTTCACAAGAGAGTGTTTAAGGATCAGGATGAAAAATTAAAAAGCAAAAAATAAAACCTGCAAGCCAATTACTCTAAAGAAACTTCCTTGAAAGGAAAGGGGGAGATCAATATTTAATTCAGACTGCATTGATTTGCAATTTGGACACCATGCTCTGCACTCAATTTCATCCAGGCTTCTTCGTGAGAGATGATGGACCCCAGATGCCTCCGCAAATGGGGGCCTTGGGGAAGAGTCAGCGGACCCAGCTGCGCCCTTCCTGCCCAGCGCCTCCCCTCCCAAAGCAGGGACACCCGCGGAGCCAGGAGGGACAGGAGAGCTCACCTGCCCCCTTCCCACCTCTCACAGCTAGACCAGCATCCAGCTCCTCCCAGAAAGACCCGTGTGTACATTATGCATACACACACAGTGTCCACAGGTCACACACGCACACTCACACACACACCACACACTGCACTTGCACTGCACATAAATCACACACACGCACAGCAGAGAGAGCACAATACACCACGCGCAAACACACCACACACACATACACACGGCACAGTACATGCACATACACATCACTTCACACACTACTCATTCTCCACACCATACACCTCACACTCACGCAGACACCACGCACACATCATCTTCACACACACACCCACCCATCAGAAAAGCCTCAATTTTTTAGAGACACTGAAGTATCTAGGGATTTAAAAATCATAACTAAGCCGGGCGTGGTGGCGCCCGCTTGAAATCTCAGCATTCGGGAGGCTGAGACCGGAAGATCGCGGTTCGTGGACAGCCTCAGCTACTTAGTGAGGCCCTCTGCAACTCAGTGAGACCCTGTTTCAAAATAAAGAATAAAAAATAGGGCTGGGGGTGTAGCTCAGAGGTAGAATGCCCCTGGGTTCCATCCCCAGTACCACACACACACACACACACACACACACACACACACACACACAATCAGAGCTTCAATTTACTCTAAAATACTTCAGGGAAAAAAAAAAAAAGACTAAAAAGAACCTTGAAGAGAACCCTCAGAACTTCACTGTCCCTCCCCGCCCCTTTTTGTTCCTCTGGCCTGCTAGCTCAGTTAATCTGCCCAAAGTCTCCCTAGCCCACACCCATTTGGCTGCAAACAAAGCAAGCACCACTGGGCCCCAGCACCCATGGCACAGACATCGGCTGCTCCCCCCACCCAGTCTCCACCCACACAGACCACGGCAGTGCCTAGGCTCCAAGACAAGCCGGAGGCCACGGCGCACACCCTGCACGTTATCAGTCCGCCACTCAGCAAAGAAAGCTGTGCGGTGGCCCTTCTGAGCTTCTGGGGGAGGAAAGGGGAAGTGGAGAAGTGTGGTTTTAACGCCTCAGTCTTCTCTTCCAGTGTACAGTCCAGGTGGGGAAATAAACTTGGAGCACCCAGGGTCAAAAAGCTGGAGAGCTGCATGTCAACAACGTGGACAACGTAGGCCACTCCACCAGGTGAGGGGTGTGTGTGTGTGTGTGTGTGTGTGTGTGTGTGTGTGTGTGTGTTTACTGGAGATTGAACCCAGGGGCATTCTATCTCCAAGCTATACTCCTAGCCCTGTTTTATTTTTATTTTGAAACAAAGTCTTGCTAGGTTGATAAGTCTCGCTACTTACTGAGGTTGGCCTTGAGCCTGTGATCCTCCTTTCTCAGCCCCCTAAGTCCTGATATTGCAGGCATGCATCACCACATCCAGCTCAGGGAATTAAACAATAATAATCATTAATCTGGGGGAGTACTAGGGATTTAATCCAGAGGTGCTTACTTCCGAGCTACACCCCCAGTCTGATTTATGTATGCATTTATGTATGTATTTACTTTTGAAACAGGGTCTCTAGGTTGGTGAGGGTCTCACTAAATTATCAAGGCTGGCCTCAAACCTGTTATTCTCCTGTCTCAGTCTCCCAAGAACTGGGATTAACGGCGTGCTCCACCACACCCAGCTAACAATAATTAATTGAAATAAAAAACACACAAGATTCTCTCCTGGCTCTTCAAAGCTCACTATAACTTTCAGCACTCTTTCTCTTTTGCACCGCCCAGCTTGGGTGCCCACATACCACACCCGGGCAGGCTGGGAGCCCCGTTTTATAGATGAAGAACCAAGGCCAGAGTTGTATAAAGGAGCAGCACAGAGTAGCTAGTGAGATAGTGAGAGCACTGGACCAGGACCAGGTCCCTCCCCACACCATGCTCCTCGGGAGGTTGAGCGAGGCCTCTGCACACGCTGGTGCCGCCCTTGAACTTACCACCCTTTGCTTGGAGGAGGCCTTCACACTGGCCACCTTCTCCAGCTCTCCTCCTCTCAGCCCGGCCACAGATTTCCACTGGTGTCCACTGGCACTGCCCTTCCCAGGCCTGCTCTGAGAGCCACCGAGATCCTCTGCTTCTGAGCCCCTCCAACATGCAGGGCGGGCCAGGTGCCTGTGTACGGGAATGTATGGGGCGGCCACAGGGCCTGGATTCCAAAAGCTTGGCTTCCAATCTGGCCTGACGGCCAAGTCACATACAGGTGTCTCTTCTACTGCAAAGCCCTGGACCCCTCTTTTGGCCCTAATGGGTCTTGGATTCTTCTCAGGAGGGCTGGGAGTGTAATTGAGAGAATGTATCTGGGTTTAATCCTCAGTCAGCAGGGAGCAGTCTCTCTCTCTCTCTCTCTCTCTCTCTCTCTCTCTCTCTCTCTCTCTCTCTCTCTCTCTCTCTCTCCTCTCTCTCTCACACACACACACACACACACACACACAGAGTTTATGGTTCAGCCAGGTGTGTGGAAGCACATGACTGCAATTCCAGTACTTAGGGAGATGAGATAGGAGGATCACAGGTTTGAAGCCAACTTCATCGATTTAGCCAAACCCTGTTTCAAAATAAAAATAATAAAATAGGGCTTAGGGTGTGACTCAGAGGTAGAATGCTCCTGGGCTCAATCCCTAGCACCACATAAAAAGGAGGAGGAGGAGGAGGAGGAGAAGGAAAGCTTATGGCTCTTTACAGCAGGGTAGTAGATTGAGACACAAAATTATCAAGCAAGCTGGGCATGGTGGTGCACACCTGCAATAATCCCAGTACTTGGGAGGCTGAGACAGGAAGATCACAGGGTTGAAGACATCCTCATCAAGTAGCGAGATGCTCAGTAACCTATCAAGGCCCTGTTTCAAAACAAAAAATAAAAAGGGCTGGGGAGTAACTTGGAGATAGAATGTCCCTGGGTTCAACCCATAGGCCCCAAAATAAAAATTAATAATAAATAGATAAATATTATCAAGCAAGGGGAAAGGAGAAAGCTTCCAAACTCCTGAGCACTGATCTAGCCTTTGCCTCTCCTGCCTAAAACTCTTTTCTGAGTTGTGAGAAAATAGATGGTGTCCCCTTTGCGTCAGTCCTGTCATTGCACTCCCAGGTGGGCTCTGTGACCTCCACCACCTTCTGGCCACCCCCAGGTGCATGGCCGCACCGATGGCTTCCCTCTTCTGGGGCAGCCGGTTCCTGCCCCTGGGTGATACCAGTTCCCCAGCACTCAGTCCACCCTGAGGTGATTCTTCCTCAGAATGTCTGCACTAGGTATGGCCTTGGACAAGGCTCCTCATCTCTCTGAGCCCCAAGTTCTCGTGGGTGGAAGGGGACCCAAACTATCTCCTGCCCAGGGTTGAAATAATGGGCTTGGAAGTGCCTTTCTTATACCTTACAAAGAACAATTATATTGTGAGCTCTTTGTTCCAGCTAAATTTATTTTTAAAAAATCAATACCTCTCATTAATAGCTATAACTTATTAAGTACCAACTATGTGCTGGTCACTATGCTGAGTGCTTTAAATACATTATTTCCAATACTCACACAATTAGCAAGGAAAGCACTGACCCTCTTTTATAAATAAGTTGTCTAACGCATTCGACTAAGCGATAGAGCTAAAATTCAATCCTGTCTGCTTGCAAGGTTTAGACTCTCCGCCTCTCTCTGCGTGTCTTCTAAACACACTCCTCTACCGTGCGCACGCTTCTGTGGCTGTATTTAGCACACTGCTTCTGAAATTTGTTTGCTTTCCCTTTTTTCCTAGGAGACCATCAACTTGTAAGTGGACTGAGGTTACATCTTGGTCATTTTTGTGACATTAACTTCTGCCTCAGGGGCCACCAAAGTGTTTACTGATGTCAAAATATTTAGGAAGTGTTTGCTGATGTATATGAACATGGCTGTTCACCCAATCTCATTTCTTGGCCATTTCTTCAGAGGCCCGGTGTCGGGTGGCGATATAGGCTGAGGAATAGAGCTTGCAAGCCCCCTGCCATTTTTCACCAAGGGGACTCTAAATTCAGGAGCTGTCCCCGGAAGCCTGCCTCCTTCCCAAGTTCCAAGAGCTCATACATATTCGTAATGGGAGAAAAATGCTGATAAGAGATATTTATTTTGTTTATTAAGCTGGTATCCTGGCAAATTTATGGCAAGAAATGAATAGTCTGTTTCCTCCTGTGCATTCACAGCCTGAGAGCTGAGAGTGCCTTCTAGGCTGGCAGGGCAGGGAGCAAAGAGACCCGGGCCTGCCTGACCAGCGTTGCCCACAGAGACAGGATGCAGGAGAAGGTTCATGGGCAGCCCCAGCCCAGAGGCAGGCTCGGCCAAGGAAAGCTGATGCACCCTGGGATTTGGGAGGCTGGATGAATAACACTCCCCTCTTCTCTACCCACGTTAAAAAACATATGTCAGAAAAATATGTAGTGTGCTTGCCAATATCCCCTACCTCTGGTACTGAGTTTATCCTTGGTAAGAATTGCCCAAATTTATCAAACACTTGGACATATGCAAACAGATAACTGCTTATCTTCTCTAGGAGAAATGATTCTTTTCTTGTCTTTATATTGGCTATGTCTAAGAGCCCAGGCTCATTAACATTCATGGACAATATATGCTAATTTATGGGGTTATGTTTGGTAGAAATGCAAATGGTTTCTGTTTGGTAGAAAAGATAATTGCAAAGGCTGTACTTTTATTGTGGTATAGGATATTCACTGGTTTTGCATCTAATTTAATAAACTTTTTTTTTTTGGTGGTGGTACTGGGGTTCCTGGTAGACCTTCTACCTCCGGGCTACACTCCCAGACCTATCTTTTGTTTTTAGAAACAGGGTCTCTTAAGCCAGCGCGTGGCTGGCTTTGAACCTGCGCGATCCTCCTGTCTCTGCCTCCCAAGCGCGGGGATTACAAGCGTGTGCCACCATGCCCGACTAATAAACTTATTTTTGTATTCCTTTACCGGTTAACTTGTATGGCTTGGATTTAAGATGTCCCTCAATTCATCACGTGTTAGATGAGGCAACCATGTTTGAAGGCAGAACATACTGGAGGGGCTGAGTCCCTGGGGGCATGGCCATGGACAGGGTTTTCCCTGCAGTCTGCCTCTGTCTTACCTTATCTCCCTGCTCTCTAGCACCATGAGCTGAGGAAGGCTGCCCCTCCAACACCATGCCATGAGCTCTGAAGCTGTGACCAGCTTAACATGAGCTGAAATCTCCAGAACTGTAAGCTTATTTTATTTATGTTTCTTCCTCTAAGTTGTGCATATAAGGTGTTTGGGTCAGAGCCATAAAGATGCTAACCAAAATAACTACTGTTCATCTTAAGAACCAGCTTTGAAATATGGCTGGTCCCTTTGTTAAAGAGATAAACAAGTCTTCAGTACATATGTACTCGCTGGGCGTGGTGGCGCACACTTGTAATCCCAGCATTTGGGAGGCTGAGACCAGAGGATCAGAGTTCGCAGACAGCCTCAGCTACTTAGTGAGGCCCTCTGCAACTCAGTGAGACCCGGTTTCAAAACAAAGAATAATAAAAAAGGGCAGGGGGTGTAGCTCAGAGGCCAAATGCCTCTGGGTTCCATCACCAGACCTGCAAAAAAAAAAAAAAAAAAAATACATATGCATTCTATTTTTGTATGGAAGTATTTGGGGTTTTTTGGGAGAAGGGGGTTATTTGTTTTGCAGTGCTGGAGATTGAATCAAGGGCCTTGCTCATACTAGGCAAATGCCTTATCACTGTATTATACACCCAGCCCTGAAAGTAATATTTTAACTTCTTTGAAAATTATAGTTTGATCCAGGAGCAGTCTACCATACTTGTAATCCCAGCTATTTAAAAGGCTGAGGCAAGAGGATTGCAAGTTCAAGGCCAGCATGGGCAATTTAGCAAGACGGTGTCTCAAAGTAAAATAAAAAGGACCAGGAGTGTAGCTCAAAGACCGAATACTTGCCTCGCATGAGCAAGGCTCTGGGGTCAATCCCTAGTACCATTAAAAGAAATAAAATTATTATTTGTCCACTTCTACCCCTACACAGCACGTCCGTTCCAGAGACCCAGAACCTGCTCTGCTAAGCTTCCCACAGTGCAGCAGGAGCAGCTTCAAGTACAGATGGCAAGGTGGGACCCAGAAGGAGCTCACCACTTACATTCAGTTCCTTCTTCAAAAGCAGAAATCACTTAAGTCACTCCTTTGCTCCTCAAGTGAAGTGAGAGGGGGCCTGGGGCGAGAAATCGGGAGTGTTACCCTAGTCAAGGTCTTTCTCCTGAAACAGAGACTATATCCCCACTTATCAGGCCTAGCATGAGAAACAATGACAAGCCCCAGGGAGGCTGGCCACTTGACGTTGGCCAGTGGAGGAAGATGGGCAGTGTACCTTTTCTGGTAAGGTCACTAAGACCACAGTTCCAAGAACACATAGCCAGTGGCCATCAGGGCTTACTTAGAAGTGAGCCTTCTGGTACCCAGCTGGGCAGGCCCAGGGCACCTAGAACAGGTGGAGGTTTGTGAGGGGAATCGTCTGTTCCTAGCCATCCATAACTGTATCCTTCCCCGTGATGTTACTTGGATTATCCTCAGGTCCTGGAAACTCTAAACATGACCAGCACTGCTAGAGAATTAGCACAGCCACATCTCAGATGGTGGTGGTATTTAATTCAGGACAAGAAGGCTACATTTCAGCATTAATCAAGAGAGGGGAAGGAGATAGCATTGATTTAGGACCTTTCATGCACCAGATACTGGGTAGATGCTTTTACATCTCTCATACATTGCAATCCTTACGACAACCCCATGAGTGACAGTTTTATATTCTCTAGCAGATAATAAATTAAGGTCTAAGCCAGGCGTGGTGGCACAGGGGCAGAGAGAGGGAGGATGAGTTGGGGGAGGTCGGCATAGAGAAAGAAGGAGCCCATCAGCCAGCCCCTGCCCCAGATAGACCACCTGCAGCAGCTCCAACCAATCGCTGGTGCTAAAACTTAAGCTGGAACCTTCAATTATTACATGCAGATCAACCTTTCAGTTCCTATGGGCACAGAGTTTGACATCTTAACTAAGAGTGATCAAAAAGGACTCAAGATTGAGCAATTTTTTGGTGTGGGAGCAGAAGGAAGACATTTCCCAACTGAATACATTTCAAAGGAAAGTGGGAAGTGAAATAAAGGCACTTCATGATTCCAGCCCTGAGTCCTATGACTATGACACCCAAATCCCACTTCAGGCATGCTAAGTGATCTGTGTTCTGTTCCCTTCAACTACTACCTTTGTTAGTCAGCTTTTCATTACTATAACCAAAATACATGACAAGATCCACTTAGAGGAGGAAAGTTTATTTTGGCTGAATTTTAGAGGACTCAGTCCATGGTCTGCCAGCTCCAGTGCTCTGGGCCTGATGTGAAGCAGAGCATCATAGTGGAGGGTATGGCCAAGGAAAGCTGCTCAGCTGATGGCATCCCAGAAGGAGAGAGAGAGAGAGAGAGAGAGAGAGAGAGAGAGAGAGAGAGAGAGAGAGAGAGGCAGAGAGAAGATAAACCTTTCCAGGCATGGCCTCCATCTAAGTTCCACCTCCCAGTAGGACATCCAGACATGAATGGACTACCCACTGATGAAATCAGAATCCTCACAGTCCAATCATGTCCCCGAAGCCCCATCTCTGAACACAGGAGACTTTGCGGGACATCCTAGATGCAACCATAACACTCTCCCGGCCCACTCCCTTTTCCTGTCAGAGTTATGGCCTTCCAGGAAAGACAGCTCTTTTCTTATCCATAGAGATTTGGCAATCAGAGACTAGATACTTTTCATCCCAGCCCCCCAAATCCATAGCACGGGCCCAGATACAGAATAAGCCTATGTGGACTTATTCTGAACTGTGTCCCCCACAAAATTCATATGTTGAAGTTCTCACCCACAGCACCTAGGAATGTAACTGAATATAATGATAAGATCTTTCAAGAAGCCGGGTGTGGTGGCACATACTTGTAATCCTAGCATTCGGAGGCTTAGACAGGAGGATTGCGGGTTCACAGCCAGTTTCAGCTACTTAGTGAGGCCCTCCACGATTCAGTGAGAACCTGTTTCAAAAAATAAAGAATAGCCGGGCGTGGTGGCGCACGCTTGTAATTCCCACGCTTGGGAGGCGGAGACAGGAGGATTGCGCAGGTTCAAAGCCAGCCGCACTGGCTTAAGAGACCCTGTTTCCAAAAAATAAAATAAAAAAGTATAAAATAGGTCTGGGAGTGTAGCCCGGAAGTAGAAGTCTTCCAGGAACCCCAGTACCATAAAAAAAAAAAGGAATAAAAATAGGGCTGGGGATGTAGCTCAGAGGTAGAATGCCCCCTGAGTTTTATTCCTAATACTGAAAAAAAGAGGAAATTAAGTTAAAATAAAGTCATTAGAGTAGGCCTTCAGCCCAAATGACTGGTATCCTTATAAAGAGAGATTAGGACACAGACACCCACAGAGGGAGGACCATTTGAATGCACAGGGAAGAAATGGCCATCCACAGGCCAAGGAGGTGGCTCTGGGAAGCAACCAGCCCTGCCACCAGCTCGACTGTGGGTTTCAGCCTCCAGAATCGTGAGTACAAGGATTTCTGTTGTCGAAGCCACTGAGTCTGTGGTACTTTGTTATAGCAGCCCTAACAAACAAACACAGTGCCCTCCATTAATGTTTGCCAGATTGTGTTTGAATAATACACATCTTAGCCAGGCGTGGTGGCGCACACTTGTAATCCCAGTACTTGGTAGGCTGAGACAGGAGGATTGAAAGTTCATGGCCAGCCTCAGCTACCTAGTGAGGCCCTCCACAACTTAATGAGACCCTGTCTCAAAATAAAGAACAAAAAAATAAGGCTGGGAGTGTAGCCCAGAGGTAGATGCCTCTGGGTTCAATCTCCAATACTGCAGTAACCATCATCACCTAACCATCGTCGTCGTCGTCACCATCATCGTCATCATCATCTTTTAATGTCTTTCTAATATTTTATTATATGGATATTTTGTTTTATTTGACTAGCTCCTATTGTCGAACTTAAGAGTATGCTTCCAATTTTTCCTACTATTAAAAAATGCCTCTTTGAGCCGGGCATGGCGGCGCACGCTTGTAATCCCAGCATTCGCAGCCAGCCTCAGCTACTTAGTGAGGCCCTCTGCAACTCAGTGAGACCCGGTTTCAAAATAAAGAATAAAAAAATGGGCAGGGGGTGTAGCTTGGAGGTCAAATGCCCCTGGGTTCCATCCCCAAACCTGCAAAAAAAAAAAAAAAAAAAAAAAAAAAAAAAAAAAAAAAAAAAAAAACCTCTGTGAACATCTTTGTTTCTAGATCTTTTGGTATTCTGTTGAATTATTTATTTAGCATAAATTTTCATGAGTAGTATTACTTATCAAAGGCATGAGCATGAGCTGAGTACAGTGGTGTACACCTGCAATCCCAGTGACTTGGAGGTGAGGTGAGAGGATCACAAGTTTAAGGCCAGCCTGGGCAACTTAGCCAGATCCTGCGTCAAAATAAAATTAAAAGGGCTGGGGATGTAGTTCAGTGGTAGAGTACTTGCCTGGCACGTGGGGGCACTCTGGGTTCATTCCTGATTATTGAATATAAAGTGGGGGGTATGAATATGTTTACGGCTCTCCAGAATTTTACCAATTTGGAACATTATCCATACTGAGTGAGTCCCTCCATTTTCTGAAAACCTTCCCAGCCTAGGACTTACCAACTTCCAGTTATTGAATTCTGATCCAAGATTGAATGCTTTTCTCTACTCCATAGTGTCAGCTATGATACTCCAGGGATCTTCCCATCCTCTGACCACCACCAATAGCCTGCTGAAGTTCTCATGCGCTTCTAATCCTGACGGGAATCCTCTTCCTCCAGGAAACTTGCCCTGGTGTATCTCACATGGTTCCCTTCCCTACACGGTGTCTTCTCTTTACAATGAGTAAACCTGCAAGTTGTCAGGCAGTTGTGTGCCAAAGAGTAGTGGGGAAGAGAAGCCTGAAGAGGAAGAGTCTGGAATTCTTGCAAAGGCATCTCGAGATCAAATGTTGAAATAAGAAAAAGACTTGTCATTAGATTGTACCTAAGCTGGCCAAGCACGGAGTGTGCCTGCAAAGGCACCTTGCTGGGGAAGGGGCCAGCCCACACGGGGAGCGGAGAGTCCAAATGACCAGCGTGCAGGGCGCCAGTGAGGAGAGGGCGCCGGGAGCGCGGCCAGGCAGGGGGGGGGGGTCTCGATGATGGAATTCTCACTCTAAAGAGAGGGAACGATGGAAGGGTTTGAAGGGGATGAGCGATCGATCAGATGTGGATTTTTATAGATGTGCAACCATGTGAGGGATGAAATAGCAAGGAAAGATTGCAGAAGCAAGGAAGTCTGTTAGGAGGATGTATTTCCCCAATAGAGAGATCCCTAGAGGAAGCCAAGACTGGGATCCTCAGGGTGTGTGTGTGTGTGTGTGTGTGTGTGTGTGTGTGTGTGTTGGCTCTTCAATGAGTCTGAGCCTGGTACTGCTTTTTCTGTCTTGTCTTTCTCCAGATGTGCACCATCCTGAACACACCTACTGTGCAACTAAAAGCTCTTCAGTATACAGATCCCTTTCTCAACACTGGGCTACACGTGAAGACTACCCAATGCAAAAAGGAGTCAGGGGTCCTCTATGTTCCTGGAGCTTGTCAGTCTTATATAAGAGATCTCGGAAACCATGGAATACCATCACTCAGAAGGCCCTTAGAGATAATCTAATCAAACTCCCTCCTTTTGCAAATAGGAACAATGAAGACTGGAAGAAGAAAGCAAAGCCAAGCCAGTACCCACATCTCCTGGTCCCTGATCAAGAGACGGAGGCTCCTCCCAGCAGGGCTCCTGGGGCCTGCTCCTGGAAAGCTGCCAGCCAGCCACACAAGGTCCCTCACTTAACCAGCTGTGAGGGCAGAATGCAAGGCACAGGTGCACAGCAGCTGTCAACTCTCAGGTGCAGGCAAATAGAGCGCTGACTGTAAAGAGCCCATGAGCCGGGAATGTATGATGATTGGACACCTGCTACAAACCAGATTCTGCAATCGGAATCCTCCAAGTGCATCTGCAATATTGATTGATTGATTGATTGATTGATAATGGCACTGGTATTGAACCCAGGGACATTCTACCTCTGAGCTACACCCCCCACCCCTACTTTATTTATTTCTTTTTTAAAATTTTGAAACAGGATTTTGCTAAGTTGTTGAAGGTCTTTCTAAGTTGCGATCCTCCCGTCTCAGCCTCCCAAGTACTGGGATTACAGGGGTACACCACTGCACCTTACTGCATCCACAATCTTCATAAAGGAGTCCATATGTTGCTCATTCCCAGGGAAAAGATAATTTTAAAAAAAAACAGCAGCTCAAGCAGATAAGGGTCAGAGCCCCAACTCAAGGCATGGCTGGGTTGAGTCCACAGATACGCTCTCACCAGAACACGGAGCTGCCACGGCAAAGGAAGCTCGTGGTCTGCAGAAATGGCCCTTGTTGTGCTACAGGAAACATCCACAAGGTGTGGCAGAAGGACAAGGGAACTGGGAGGCACAAGACTTAGGTTTGGATCTTATCTCTTCCCCAGCCCCTGGTAATCATGAGACTTTGGGAGATGAACAACCCCGTCTCAGTTTCAGTCTTCTGTAAAATAAGGTTAAGTCCGCCCTGCCTACCTTATGGAATGATTGAGAGGCTCAAACAAGAGAACACATGAAAAATCTGTGAACCAGAAAGAAAATTCAGTGACACTGGTATGTTTGGGATCTGGAATATACCCCAAAGACTCATGTTGAAGGCTTGGTCCCCAGTGAAACAGTGCTCTAAGGTGGGGGTTTGGGGAACTGATTGGAACCTGAAGGTTCCAACCTCATCAGTAGATTAATCTGCTTCCTGCAAAAGGGGATGCAAGGCAGTTCTTTGAGAAGGGATGTCAACTAGAAACCATCCAAGTTCCTGACATTGGCCACAGAAAGAATTGCAGAATATGTCAGTAAGCAAGGCACAAGTTTAGATTTAATTAAGAGCCACGCGAAAGCCGGGTGTGGTGGCACATGCTTGTAATCCTAGTTTTGGGGAGGCTGAGACAGAAGGATCGCAGATTCATGGTGAGCCTCAGCTACTTAGTGAGGCCCTCTGCAACTTAGTGAAGCTCTGTTTCAAAAATAAAGAATAGCCAGGCATGGTGGTGCAGGCTTGTAATGCCAGCATTCAGGAGGCTGAGACAGGAGGATATGGGTTTGCAGACTGCCTTAGCTACTTAGTGACACCCTCTGCAACTCAGTGAGACCCTGTTTCAAAATAAAGAATAAAAAAATAGGGCTGGGGGTATAGTTCAGAGGTAGAATGCCCCTGGATTCCATTCCCAGTACCGCAAAATAAATAAAAATAACTAAAAAATAAAATAGGGCTGGGAGTGTAGCTCAGAGGTAGAAAACCCCTGTGCTTAATCCTCAGTACTAAAAAGAAAAAGATTTTTTTTTTCTCAGATATTCTGTCGTGGGACAAAGTGCTGATTAACAGAACAGTGAGTGGAGTCCGAGAGCCGGCATATCATACAAGAACTGGAACTGATGGACTGTGGGACCGACTGCAGCTGTGTGGAGGGGGCTGTGCTGGGGCTCTGAGCAGGACGGATACAGGCCCAGCCCTGCGCATTTGGGCTTAATTTCTCCTGCAGTTGAATGCCCTATAAAACAAAGCATTTGCCAAATGAGCATCTCCCATGGGCTCCTTTGCTCCCTGTTTGTAAGCAGCCTCTGGAAGCCAGGCAGCTTCTCCAGCAGGTACAGAGATCCTGCCTGCGTCCAGCTCAGCACTCTCGAGCTTCCAAGAGGAAGAAAAGCCACTGCATGGGCTGGCCCCCTGAGAGCTGGGAGTCTGGAGGTGAATTTTAGTGGCCACTTGCCATCCATATAATTTGGGGGAGTCGCCTTACCTCCTTGAACCCCCGTTTCCTCAGTTGTAAAATGGTGGAGCACTAGAAGCCCTCTCCTTCAGTGAGAGTGGGACTGGTGGTAAATAGATGATCTTTAAAAACCAGGCAAACCAAAAATAACTTTTTAAAATACAGATTTACTCAAGCCAGATGTAGTGATGCATGCCTATAATCACAGTACCTGGGAGGCTGAGAGAGAAAGATTGCAGGTTTAAGGTCAGCCTTACCAACTTAGTGAGATCCTATTTCAAAATAAAATAGGGCTGGAGTATAACTCAGTGGTAGAATACCCCTGGGTTTAATCCCCAGTATCACAATAAATAAATAAATAAGTAAATAGGGCTGGGGATATAGCTCAGATATAAAATCCTCTGGGTTCAATCCCCAGTGCCAAAAATATACCCATATTTGATCTAAATATTTAGTTTCAACTTAATATATCTTGGGGTGATGGTGTAGCTCAGAAGTAGAGCATATCCATAGCCTGCACAAAGCCCTGGGTTCCATCTCTAGCACCAAAAGAGAGAGAAAAAGGAAAATGCACATGCATAAGCCAATGTTTTGGTGCAAAGCAAGGGCTTTTGGACTTGCTGATTGGACTGCAGGATGATTTTCTTGCATGAATCATGCTAACAATGCAAATGATGTCTTCAAAATGAAGTGAGGGCTTAAAGACTCTCAAGAAGAAACATGACTAGAAAAGCCTCTTAGATGTTAGTGACTTTGTTCCCAGTACTTTACCACTGTCTCCCCTCATTTAACTTCATGTCAGATTTTGAGGTACTCACTGTTATAAGTACTTCTAAAACCTTCAGCTCAGTTAGTTGTATTAGTTCTGGAAAGCACTATCTGCTCTGACAATCAAACCACAAAACCTATAAATAGTTCAAGAACTATAGAAGGCCAGGCATGCCCATAATCTCAGCTGAGAGAGGAGGGTCGCAAGTTCAAAGCCAGCCTGGGTTGGCTATTTATTTATTTATTTTTGCAATACTAGGCATTCTACCTCTGTGCTACACCCCAGCCCTACTTTTTCTTCTTTATTTTTTAATTTTTTTTAATTTTTTTTTTTTTTTTTTTTTTTTTGGTGGTACTGGGGTTCCTGGAAGCCCTTCTACCTCGGAGCTACACTCCCAGACCTATTTTTACATTTTCATTTTGGAAACAGGGTCTCCTAAGCCAGCGCGCGCGCGGTTGGCTTTGAACCTGCGCGATCCTCCTGTCTCCGCCTCCCAAGCGCAGGGATTACAAGCGTGCGCCACCACGCCCGGCTTTCTTCTTTATTTTGAAACAGGGTCTCTCTAAGTTGAAGAGGGTCTCACTAATCAGCTGAGGCTGGCCACAAACCTGGGCAATTTAGTAAGACGCTGTTTTTATTTATTTATTTATTTATTTATTTATTTATTTATTTATTTATTTTTGTGGTACTGGGGATGGAACCCTTCTACCTCCGGGCTATACTCCCAGACCTATTTTTTTATATTTTATTTGGAAACGGGGTCTCAAGCCAGGGAGGCTGGCTTCGAACCTGCACGATCCTCCTGTCTCCGCCTCCCAAGTGTGGGGATTACGTGTGCCACCATGCCCAGCGTAAGACCCTGTTTTAAAATAAAGAGAGCTGGGGGTGTATGTAATCCACTGGTAGAGCAACCCCTAGGTTCCCCAGACATATCTATCTCTCTCTCTCTCTCTCTCTCTCTCTCTCTCTCTCTCTCACACACACACACACACACACACACACACACACACACACACCCCACACACATGCATGCACACACCCACACACAAGAAAAAATGCAAGGCTCACTAACAACAGCAGCTTGGTAAAGCACAGCTCTGTGGCAGAGGCAGGTGCTCAGGCACTCCAGCAGGCAGGCGGCCTTGAGTGTTTTGTGTGCCGTGGATGTCACTTTGGGTGTTCTATGGAGGAAACACATCCGTTGATTGGATTAGTGAGTTAATTTAGTAAAAGTCTAGTAAGAGACGTTCTACTGTTTCTTACCTCACAGAGTTGTCGAGTATTAATGAGAAAACCCATGTCAGATGCCTTCCATCACCTTGTATTAACAGTCAACCTCAGGACCGTTGGCAGCATGCACTGGATAGTTCTTTGTTGTGGGCGTGACCTGTACACTGATGGGTGCTCAGCAGCTCCTGTGTTCTGCCTACGGGTCGCCAGCAACAGCTCCCAAGTTGTGACAATCAAAAATGTCCCCAGACCTGACCAGATGTCTCCTGGGGAGTAAAAAAATCATCCAGGGTTGATTGTGATCTACTGTTTTTAATGGTGCCAGGCACTTACTATTTATTATCTGGGGTCCCTTCCCTTCTGCATCTCACTTCTGTATCTTTTATCCATGATTCCTCTGCCTTGGCTGTGTGTGTGTGTGTGTGTGTGTGTGTGTGTGTGTGTGTGTGTGTGTGTTACTGGGGATTGAACCCAAGGGCATTCTACCTCTGAGCTACACCCCAGCCCTATTTAATTTTTTTTTTTTTTTGAAAGTTAAGTTACAGATGGCCTTGATAAATTGCTCAGGCTGGCTGTGAACCCGTGATCCTCCTATCTCAGGCTCCCAAGTACTGGGATTACAAATGTCCACCACACCCTGTTCCACCTTGAGAATTTGACCACAAATCCCTCAGAACAACGCCCCTTTGGACTCCAAAGTAAGAAAGGCAAGTTAATAATATATTGAATTAATGCTGCATTTTAGCAGTTTTCAAGTTTCTCATTTAAAATAAGATTGCTCTCTGAGAGTTAAAATAGTAAACTCATGCACAGCAAATGTGGGAATAAACTGAGATGTTTTCTGGGAAGTGTGACTGAAGAGTTTGGAAACGTCTTAGACGCTAATAAAAGTAAACTGGGTATAATTTCAGAAAGATAGAATTTGTTGAGTGTAAAAATTTAATCAGTTGTACCCTGTTTAAAGAAAGATTGTGCAACAGAAATAGGGAATGGCCTAGTATGTTTGGTTTTTTTGTTCCTATTAACTGCTGAAGAAAACATCTGGATGCCAGCAACAGCTACCTTAGTTGCGACAACCAGAAATGTATGCTGTGCCCACACATTACTTATGACTGTATCTGTGCACACTTTCCTATAGGTTGGATTCCTAGAAACTGAAACTAAAATAACAGAAACTGGTTCTAATTTCCATTTGCATCCCGCCAAGGGTACGCGTGTGCGCCCGTTTCCCGAAAGTCTTAATGATGTGCTGTTTTGCCTGTTAACTTTTGTCAGTGTTATGGGTAGACAATAGTCTTATTTTAGTTTGCTGGCGAAATGTGTTTCCAACTTGCTTATATTCTGTTATAATTACCTTTTTAAGTGCATTGTTTTTCTAATTCATTTGTAGAATCCCCCCCCTCTCTCTCCATATATACATGATGATAATCACCTAGTCTCCATTCCACATGTTCCAGATATTTTCTTCTAGTCTGGTGCCATCTTTTGATTTAAAAGAACTTTAATTCTTTTATACTGTCAGATCTGACAATCTATTATGGCTTCTAGTGCTTAAAACTTAATGTTCCCTGTTACAATGTTATTTCCTTATACTACTTTAGTATGTGGTATATTTTTTCCTCTTTATGTTTAGTTCTGTAATTTACCTAGAAATTTATTTCGGTATGGTATAAAGTATAAATCTCTCATTTGATTTTTAATTCAAAATATTTTATCTTTATTTTGTGCACCGATTGATTTATTCCTATGTTAATACTATACTTATAAAATTTTAAGTGATACAATATTTATTTATGGGGTACCATGTGATATTTTAACACACATAAACAATGTATAGTTACCAAATTGCAATAATCAGCATAACTATCCCCTCAAACACTTATCATTTGCATTGGGAACATTAAAAAATCCTCCCTTTGAACTATTTTAAAATATGCGATAAATTATTGCTAGCTATAGTCAAACCACCATGCTCTAGAACACTAGGACTTAATTTGCTAACTGTAATAGTGTTGTTGATTCTGTTGTTGCTGTGGTTGTAGTGTTAGGGATCCAACCCAGGGCCTCATACACGCAAGCCTAATCCCCAGCTAAGCTACACCCCAAGCCTCCAGCTGTACTTTTGTACCCATTAACCTTCTCCTGTCTCTGCTTCCTGGCCTGTTAACCACTATTCTACTCTCTGCTTCTATGAGATTACCTTTTTTTAGATTTCCACATGAGTCAGAACATGTGGTATTTGTCTTTTCATGCCTGGCTTAGTTCATTTAATGAAACGTCCTCCCACTCCATCCGTGTTACTGCAAGTGACAGTGTTTTCATTCCTTTTTAAGGCTCAACAGTAGTCCTTGGTCTATCCATTCATCTGCTGATGGGTGCTTAGGTTGATTCTATATTGTGAAGAGCACTGGAATAGACATGGGCACGGCAGTGTTTCTTCAGCATACTGATTTCCTTTCTTTTGGATATATACCCAGTAGTGGGACTGCAGGATCATGAAACCATACCATTTTAATTATTGAGGCTTTATAGTATGTTTTGACATCTTGAGAATATGTTGATATTCTCTTTTTAGCTACTTCTACGCTATTCTTACATATTTTTTTCTTCCAAACTTTAAAATCTGATGTTGTATTTCAAATTGTAAATGAATAAATGGGTGCTCTGCTTCCAGAGAGAAGCAGTTTGCTTCTGCTTGGTACCCAGCAGCCCTTGAAGGAATACAATTCCCTGCCTGTTCATTTGAATTGAGCACAGAAGCAATCTCTTTCCATAGAAACCTAATGGGTTGTCCTTCATTTCTATGAAAGAAATGTTATTGGTTATAGGAAATAACCTGCTGGTTGTTTAGAAACAGCACCAAATTAGTCTAGGGTGATCGCTTTTGCAAGGCCTGTGTTACTTAGCAGCAACAAGAGTAGAGCTACATTCAACTTTTGTTTTTCCTTATTTTACTTTGGGGGCAAAAAATGAACTAGACACTCAAACCTGACACTCAACCCTCTCTATACACTATGTAATATACAAAGTGCATTACATGGTGAATGCGTCTGACATTTGCTCTCAGGGTATGCAGTGGGGAGCTCTCAGAGGGGCTCTGGTTCTCCACTTCTCACTCGTATGCATTTCCAGTTCTCGGGATTTCTTCTTTTTCTAATCTAGACATTACCTTGAACCACAGAAAGGGCATGGCAGAGAATTCAAGGGTTGCAATTTGGCAAGATGAATTAATAATTTTTTGATATGGCCCTGCACAGCTCAGAACTGGCAAAGGAGAAAGGATGTTCCACGAAGGAATTAGCTACATAAATGCTATGTGTTTCCAAATGGGCAACCTAGACTGGAGCCCATCCCTTCCTTGCTGTACCCTCTGCAAGGCTGCAGGACAGAACCAGCACAGCCATTTCTCCTGGTGTTGTGCAGCTGTACATCCTCCAAAGCTTTGACCTCCGCGAGCCAGACCATGTCCAGTTTCTAAGAGGCTGAGGGGAACTCAGTATGAAAGCCCATTGGCTACCTGTTGCATGGATCAGCTTCCTATTGCTGTGTCTAAATACCTGAGAGATACAACTTAAAAGAGGAGAGAGAGATACAACTTAAAAGAGAAGAGATTTATTTTGAGTCACAGTTTGCAAGGTTTCAGTCCATGGTCAGCTCCCGATAATGCCATCAACTTCTGAACCCATGATGGACTAGTCCACTGATGAGATCAGAGACCTCAGGACTCAGTCACCTTCCCAAAGGCCCCACCTTTGAACACTGCTATTCTGGAGACCAAGCCTTCAACACATGAGCCTCTGGGGGACACCCCAGATCCACACTGTAACAGCCTGAGAGGAGGGAATCCGCACACCCCCATTCAACCTTAGCATGAACCTGTATGCTACCTCAGCTCCACAGTCCAGTCCATATTTTCTGTCAATCTGATCACAAACCCTCTCTTAGTACAGTGAAACTTCCCAAATGGCTTACCCCGAATGATACAACCATCTTGGAACATGCTTATATAAGACTGTTCCATGCAGGTATTAGTAATACTGTTGTACTAGGGATCAAACCAGGGACATTCTACTCCAAGCTACACCCCCAGATCTTTTTTTTTTTTTTTTTTTTTGACTTTGCAACAGGATCTCACTAAATTGCTGGGATGTTCCTCTCAGCCACTCAAGTCCTGGGATTACAGGCATGTGCTACCATGCCCCATGGTATTAGCATTTTCTATCTGCAGTGAAAACATCTGTGAAGTATTGTATCAAAGATTTATTTGATTGTGAGAAACCCAATTTATTTGAGCTTACTTTAGTGAAAAAGTGAGATGTATAGAAAGATCTCAGTGGCATTTCATAAAACCAAGATCAGGAAACACAACTGAAAGGATGGGAATTGGCCACTTCTGTCTGCCTCCCTCCCATTTCTCCTTCCCAATTGACCTTTTCTATTCCATTTGCTTATGAAACTAAACATGGATGCCTCAGACCAGAATTCACCTAACTTTCCAGTTCTAGGTAGCAGAGGGACACAGAGCCTTGCCGCTTGACAGTCTTGAAAGAATGTCAATTTACTTGACCCAGAATGAGTGAAATGGTCACTTTAACGAATTTTAAATGAGATAATATACCTGATACACCTAGCATAACAATTGTCACATAATTTGAAAAAGTGATATTATGGTGGCACACGCCTGTAATTCCAGTATTTGAGAGGCTGTGACAGGAGGAGCACAGGTTCAAGGACAGCACCTGTAACTAAGTGGGACCCTCAGCAACCTAGTGAGACTTTGTTTCAAAACAAACAATATGCCGGAGTGGTGTCGCACGCTTGTAATCCCCCCCCCCCCGGCTTGGGAGGCTGAGACGGGATGATCGCGCAGGTTCGAAGCCAGCCTCAGCTACTTAGTGAGGCTCTCAGCAACTTAGTGAGACCCTGTTTCCAAATAAAATATAAAATGGGTCTGGGAGTATAGCCCGGAGGTAGAAAGCCTCTGGGTTCCACCCCCAGTACCACCAAAAAAAAAAAAAAAAAAAAACAATAAAAAAGGGCTGAGAGTGTAGCTAGGAGGTAGAATGCCCCTGGGTTCAATCTGCAGTACCCCCACCCCAAAAGAAAGTGATATTAAATGGTGGGGGTGTACTTCAGAGGTGGAGCAAGCTTGGGGCTTGGGCCTGACCAACAGAATTGAAAAGAGAAGAGAAAGTGATGTTGATCTTTATTTGTAGGTTAGTAGATAAGAAAAGGATTGGGTTATCCTTCTAAGGAACAAAAGCCAGAAGACACACTGCACGACCCAGGCATTCCCACTCGGACACTGCTGGAGAGGGTGAGGCATCTTTGCATCCATTGTGCAATCAGAATTTCCATTCAGAGAGAGGACGTCCTCACCATTGCTATGAACATCCGCATGCAAATGTAATAAGCAAGAGGAATCAGGGCCAGTGGGTCCAGTAATGTGAAAGAGGAAAGAAAACAGCACAGCCGGGCGTGGTGGCGCAGCTTGTAATCCCCCCCCCCCCCCCCGCGCTTGGGAGGCGGAGACAGGAGGATCGCGCAGGTTCGAAGTCAGCGTGCTGGCTTAAGAGACCCTGTTTCCAAATAAAAAATGTATAAAAATAGGTCTGGGAGTGTAGCCCGGAGGTAGAAGGGCTTCCAGGAAACTCAGTACCACAAAAAAAAGAAAGAAAGAAAGAAAGAAAGAAAGAAAGAAAGGAAGGAAGGAAGGAAGGAAGGAAGGAAGGAAGAAAGAAAGGAAGGAAAGAAAAGAAAACAGCAGAAATCCAGGGAGGAACTGAGTCTTCGCAAGTGTAGAGAGAAAAGGGGCCTCCGATAGGCTTGACAAGCCCATTATTGACAGAACCCCTCGGCAGCCTTTTCTTCTACATCACTTTACATTTTGCCAGAGATAATATTCACTTTGATGCTGTGAAGCCTTAGTTTGCTTTTTGTGTTCCCTCTCTCCATAATTGAATGTTAGGCCATCCTTTTGTACTGGCAAATTGGTCTGACAAAAAGAGCATTATAAATCGCGAAAATACAAACAAATTCTCCCAGCTCCGAAATCCTCCTTCGACTCAAATGGTTGACACAAATAATTTAGGGGTGATGCAGTTCCTCGAAGGCGAAGGGGCACAGGAGTTCATTCTCCCACTTGCAGGGAGAACTGGCTGCCTGCACGGTTTGAGAGGGAGCCACCGCAGGCTAGGGCGCCAGGCACTTGCTGGCCCCCTTCCTTCCAGACTGGCAGGCACTTCAGCTGAAAGCTGATTCCTCTTTCCTAAAAGTTTGGATGGGGAGGGAGTGTCAAGCTTCTCAGTGCCCCACCTCTCCTGTAACCTGAGACTTTAACCTCAAGCAATTTTACCCAGGCCTTTGAGTCCTGAGCCAGGGTGATAGGGTTGGACAGGTCAGAGCCCAGCTGGACACACAGAAGCAGCAGGGTTGTCTGAGCCTTGATTTTGCAGAGAGCCACTGTTCTTGACTGCAGCACCTCTGCAAGGCTTGCTGAGACCCTCCCGGGTGTCCTCAGGGGCTGTCCTGGGCGAGAGCCTTGAGAGCCAGGGCCTCTTTAGGAGCACCCAGCTGAACTCTTTTATTCTTTTTTTCTTTTTTATTCTTTTATTCTTTTCGTTTCTTTTGTACTGGGAATTGAGTCCAGAGGCATTTTACCTCTAAGCTACACCCCCATGCCTTTTTGTTTTGAAAAAGAGTCTCCCTAAGTTGCTGAGAGTCAGGCTAAATTGCTGAGGCTGGACTTGAACCAGCAATCCTTCTATCTCAGCCTCCCAGGTACTGGGATTATAGCATGCACCTCTGTGCCTGGTTTGGCCTTGCTCTTACTCCATTCTACTCTGTCTAGAAAGGAATGAGGACAACTGCAGGGGGTCAGGAGACTGTCTCCTGAAGCAACCTCAGTCCTAATCATGAAGGTGCCATTACTGTCCACCTTGTTTTAAAATAAAAAAAGTAAAGACAGATGTGGCACCACACGCTTGTAATCTCAGCATTTTGGGGAGGCTGAGACAGGAAGATTGCAGGTTCTCATCCAATCTCAGCTACTTAATAAGGGCCTTCACAACTTAGTGAAACTCTGTTTCAAAATAAACAATATAACTGTTAGGGTTTGGACTGTTATGATTTGGGAAACTTTCCCCGGGACCTTTGTTAGGCTCCCAGAAACTATTTCCGTAAAACCGCAGGTTCTTATCCTGAGCTAAGGATAAATGTGCAATAGCCCAGACTCTTGCTGAAGACTGAAAAGAGTTTATTGAAAAGATAGAAATACAGAAGACAGTTACAGCCCCACGTCGTTCAGGAGTGGCATGAGGGGGTGGTTCGAATGAATTAACCAATAATTGCTGGATACAGAGTATTTTATAGCCAGTCCTCAACCAGATCTGTCCCCTCTAGGGCCCGCCCTTTTGATGTGGGGGGATTCCTTCCTGCCAGTCTGTCCTGTTTTTAGTACAGGCCCCCAGGCCTTTTGTTACACCCCCAAATGTGTTATTTGATCATCAGATTCTGGTATCTCTTGAAGGCTTAGGGCATCCTCCCATGATTTTCAAGCCTGGGATCTCCTGAAGGTTTATGGCATCCTTCTACTTCCTTGGGAAATCTTATCTTTACACTGACAAAGGCCCTGAAACTATCTCTATTTTCTTGCTAATCACCCTTGGTGCCTGGAATCCTGCAGCCCCTTTCTCTGAAGCTCCTGGCTTCTTTTACTACCAAAGATATATTTGAAAAATTGAAAATCTTTCCCAATACTGGTATGTACAATAAGTATATAAATAAAAACTGGAATAGGGCTGGTGGTATAGCTTAGAGGCAAATACCTCTGGGTTCAGATTCAAACCTATTACAAATACACACACACACACACACACACACACACACACACACACACACACATTTTTTCCCCAAAAGGCTGGGATGTAGCTCAGTGGTAGAGTCCTTGCCTAGCATGGCTGAGGACCTGAATTATACTCCCCCCACATACATGTATATTGAAATGCAAGACAGAATGACAGCATTTTAAGAAAAACCTTTAATTTGTCCTAACGTATAAAATTATATAAAATTATATAAATTTATATAAAATTATATAAAATTATATAAATTTATATAAAATTATATAAAATATATATTTATTATATAATAAAATTATATAAACCCTGTTCAAAAGTCAAAGTAGTAAGAATTCACACATCAAGATAACTGAGTTCTAACTGCTATCTACCTCGCTGCCTGGGCCACTGCACTGGACTCCCAGGACAGATCCTCTGGTCTGGTTTGGGTTGTGTGCCCAGCCTTTGGAGAGGACAGACATTGGTCCCATAGAAGAGGCAGTAGACCCCTCCCTGGAAGGACAGCAAGATGCTGTGAGCAGAGACGGGGAGGAGAAAAGCTGCGGATGCGAGACCGGCACCTCTGTGTGCTCTGTCCACAGTAAGGAGCTGGCGCTCAGCTGTCCTTGCTCTGTGCTGCTGCGGCCCATGGAAGAAGAGCTGCCCAGCTGGAGGCTGACCAATCACCAGGCAGCTCCACAGCGATGTCATGACAACCGGGCCGACCACAGTCAGGCGCGAGGGTGAAGGGAGACTTATTGTTAATAATGCTCAAAAAGCATGCGGGGAAATTTACCTCTTCCAGAGTAAACCAGAGCAAATCAAGACCACAGCCTCAGGAGTGTCACTGCCACCCCTGCCTAGCAGGAGGCATTCCTGAGTGGGAAGGAGGGTGGGGCTGGAGCTGGTATACAGACTGTGGCCACTCGCACTCCATGTGAATTTCTGCATTGCTTTATTTTCCTGCAAATTCGAGGCAGACTGAACTGTCTCAAGTTCTGTGGCAGAGACAATGGAGGGTCCAGGGGGCAGGTACGTGGATTTGGCCCCAACAACCTGAGCCAGCCTTGCTTGAGGCTAGAAAGAGAGAAGAGACAGATCTGGGGAACTTAGAGTGTCAGCAGCCCGTCGGGTTGTGGTGAACATCAACACAAGGTACACAGAAAGCGCTCGGAACAGTGGCTGACACGTAGTAAGATTTCTAACTGTTGCCTATGCTTTTTGTTTTTATTTTTTCATCTAAGATATACACTCAAACACTGGGCTGCATGCCTGTAAACCAAGCTACTTGGGAGGCTGAGGCAGGAGACTAGAAAGTTGCAGATCAGCCTGGGCAACTTAGCCAGATCCTATCTCAGAATAAAATAAAAGAGCTGAGGATGTAGCTCAGTGGTAGAGTACTTGTTCAGCATTACTAAGCCCAGTAACACAAAATAGATGATAGATTGATGATAGATGATAGATAGATAGATAGATAGATAGATGATACATGTTAGATGATAGATAGATAACATATTTGGTTGTTGTATCAAAGGTAATAATAACAGTGGCTTAAACCAGGGAGAGATGTGTTCTCTCTGCAGTGGTCCTGGTATAATCAGCCCAGGACTAAACTTGGTGGCTCCACAGTCCAGGGCGCCCAGATCCATCCTACCTCGTCACCTTGCCATCTTACCATGTTTACCTGAGGTCTCAGATGAGTGCTCCTGCCGACTCATTCACAGTCTAGTCAGTGAGTGGGGAAGGGAAGCGGAGGGTACGTACGCCTTTCCACTCGGGATACCACCCAGAAGTGGCATGAGCCCCCTCTCATTCCCCATTGGCTAAGACTTCATCTCAAGGCCAGAGCTATCTGCACAGACAGTAGGGAAGCTGAGTATGGAGCTGAGGAGCCAGGCGCCTCCTGCGATTCCGAGTTTTATAACTATGGGAAGAAGGAGTGGATGGATGTCTGGAGGCCAAAGCCGTCCTGACTGTGTGGTTGTTTCTGTAGTTTCCCTGCAAACCAAGTCAACACTTCCCAGGGTGAGTGTCTGAGATCTCTAAAGGTAGCCCAGTGATGTGGAACAGCTGTGGCAGATGAAGAGGAGGCAGGACAGAACCGGGGTGGGAGGGAGTTGGCACACCCCTCCCGCCATGTTCTTCTTGGCTCAGCGTTTGACTGCTGAGCCTTTCAGTACCCCTTCTTTCCCTCCAGCTCCACCTCTCTGGTCCCCACCCAGCTGTCTCCTCTCCAGACCCCTTCTTTCTACCCCCCCTCCCCTGCCATGTGCACCCTTCTAGGCCAGACCCCTGGCCTGCGGCTCTGCCAGAGAATCCAGATCCTCAGAATGGCAACACAACCAAACACCTTGGTGCACTTCTGTAATCCCAGTACTTGGAAAGCTGAGACAGGAGAATCTTAAGGTCACAGCCAGGCTGGGAAAATTAGCCAGACCATGTCTCAAAGTAAAAAATGTTTAAAGGGCTGTGGGTGTAGCTCAGTGGTAGAGTGCCCCTAGGTTCAATCCCCAGTAAAACACACACACGCGCATACACATATGCACATATGCACACACACCAGACTTCCCTATGGAAGTGTGGCAACTGCCCCTCCCCTGAAAAATAGCCTCTTCCACTTCCACACCTGTGACAAATGGACCCCAGAGTTGCCCACCAAGGGCTCCCCCCGGGGGCGGGGTGGGGCCGGAGCCTCCATGCCCAGAGGGGGCCCAGACTCGGCCCAGCATCTTCCTGAGGCAGAGGCCCAACAGAGCAAGTCATTTCCCTTGGGCCTTTCTTTCTGGCCTGGTCCAACCTGGACCACAGCCATGCTGCTCCCACACATTCCCTTCCATAGCCACCCTCCTCCCCTCCCCTCGGCAGGCCTCATACCTGCCGATAAACCCTGTCCCCTACATTCTGGCCAGGGCCAGCCAGGACTGGGTAACCCCCGCCCCCAGCCCCGGGCCTTCCTGATAACCCTCTGCACAGGAACGCTCACTAATAACCCCGTTCTGCTCCAGTGAGCTGCCCCTGCTTTTTCCAGTCACAAGGGCAGGCTGAGGCCAGATTTTCCATTGGGGAGAAAGGCAGAGGGAAGGGGATGGGGAGTGGGGTGTGGGGTGTGGGATGAGGGGTGGCCCACGGGCCAGAACGCCTCCCACTTTCTTTGGTCTGCATTAGCGGGTACCTTAAGCAAGAGCAGATGCAGTGGGCTGTCCGAGCTGGGGCAGGCAGGAGCCTAAAGGAACGAGGGCCGAAAGGAGAACACGTCTTTTCTTAATGAGGAACAGATCTGAGAGTGGGAAAAAATGAGAATGATAGAGGAATGAAACTCCAGCCATCCCAGCGGAGTAGCTGGAGGCCTGCCCAGCCTGACCTCCCACGTTGGTCCTGCCCACTCGCCCAGGTCTGCTGCACAGCCTCTCATGCCCACGGCCCACTGGATCCCACTGGATCCCACTGGCTCCACAGAGCCCTGTGGCTCAAGATCAACAGCAGGAGGAAGGAGGAGCCCAAGAGGTCTCAGACTTGGGATCAACTCAGTCCTGAGACCAGATCCTCCAGTGTGAGAAAGATTTGCATGTATTTGCCTAACTTATGCATCAGTACAGACTCATTGCCTATATTTAGCTGTAATGAAATAATCTCATCCTTTTAAAAACTGAGATGGGGGCTATTTTAAGGCAGCCAAAGGTTACCTCTTCATGTGTCATGCATGTAAAAATGTATGAAGAATGACACCGTGATACAAAGGGTTTTCCCACCACCCCGGATCCCAGAGAAAATTCCCTTTTCCTTGGCCATTGCTGGTGGATCTCTCATCTCATAATGTGGGGAAGCAGGGCTGTCACAGGAGAAGGCTTGATACTGTGGAAAGGCGGAGGAGTTCCCAGATTAGAGAACTCAACTCAGGACTGCTGAGGTCCTTGACATAGGTGAATTTGATATTCTAGCACATGCCGGTCAGTTTATCAGACAGAGCAGACAGAGGCTTATCTAGGACAGTAAAGGATACATATTCAAGAGTGACTGTGGGCTATCTTAAAAGAAAGACACATTTTGGGGGCACATGACTCTTCTTTTAAAGGAAACTTGGCAAAGGGTGAGTATGGGAAGGTATTCGGGAATGATGTCTGGTGATCACAAGCCAATTTATCAATGTCATCTAATCATTTCCATGATCCTTAGGTTGATCATGATCGCCATCACCCGATCAATAGATCAGTTAGGGACGCATTGTGGCACACACCTGTGATCCTTGTACTTGGGAGGCTGAGCCAGGAGGATTGCAGGTTCAAGACCAGCCTCAGCAACATAGTGAGACTCTCAGCATCCTAGCAAGACCCTGTTTCAAAACAAAACTATAAAAAAAGTGGGGCTGGTGGTATAGCCAGAGTTAGAATGTTCCTCGGCTCAATCCCCAGTACAAAAAAAAAAAGATAAACTAGGAAGTCCCATAAATTATGTTTCTTAAGATAATATATCTGCCTTGTTAACAGTGCACAGGGTAATTATAGGTTTTTATTTTGTTTTTGTTTGGCGTTTTGTTTGTTTTTGTTTGCTAACTGTAAGATTTATAGGTTTCCTAGGAATTTGGGAGAAACACGTCTGGGAGTGATAACTGGATTGGGAGTAAAGGCATGAGGGACGTTAGAACCCAGCTTTTATACTGTTATATTTTATTTCTCATTCTTTTCCCTCTCCTTACTACCTTTCTTTAATTTCTTCTATCCTATCTCAGGACCTCTCTCCACTCTATAAAATGAGAAACCGCCACCTCGATCCGCAGTCATTAAACCCTAAGGCCGCTTCATTTGCTACTGAGAAGCGCTGGTTCCAATCTAGGGATGAAGAAAACCAACCAAGGGAATAAATGCGAATCAGGAGTTGAGTCTGCAAGAAATGTAGCCCGTCTCCCTTCTTTTTTATTTTATATTTTCTTGGTGGTGGTGGAGGGTGAGCAGGATCCCTTTCAGAGAGCTTTCATATCTACAGATGGGGCCCACAGGGTGCCAGGCACTGGGCTGGGTGTCAGGGTTACAAACATGACTGGGACCTCACCTCGCTTCAGGTCTCATAGTTGTCAGACCAGATGCAGGAAGCAATCCTCTCAATATAAAACAATAAGACAGAATTGCGTACGCACACTGTACAAACACGGGGGAGGAGCCCTGGGCCCCCCGGGAGTAGGTGGGAGGCCAGTGAGTGTTTCCAGAATAAAAAAGCAAGCGTGCAGAGTCTTAAAGGATGAGTAAGAGTTGGGGCAGGGAGGAGGCAGCCCAGGGTGCTGGGGCAGAGGGAACCGCAGGAGCGGGCCTGGAGGGCCCATGCAGCAGGGCGGCAGGAGCCAGCGACTGGGGCGGGGCTCGCGGTTATCCTGTAGGCCGTTTTAAGATGCACAGAGGTTTGGTCACCTTGGACAGGGGTGTTTCTAGCTGTTCTGGGCGGGGCTGGCAGATGGAGACAAGCCAGTGAGGAGGGCATTGCAAGCCTCCAGGGAGGTGACCAGGTTTAAGGGAGGAAAAATCCAAGAAGGTGAATCAGTAGGACCTGACATGTGGGCAGATAGGGATGGAAAGTAGAAAATGGAAGAAAGAGGAACAAGGAGAAGTCCAGGCCATCTCCAAGGTGCCCGCCTACAGACGCTGTGGTCACTGTTGAAGAGATCCAGAAGCCAGGGCAGAGGAGGCTGTCAGGGAGAGAGGAGAGGGGCAGAATACTTTTTTGTTGTTGTTTTTTAACAGCCAGCCAAGCTGTTAGGTGACCCCTCAGTCTGAGAAGTTCTCCTGACTGGCGACCTATGCTCCAGTTGCTTTCAAACTCAGGCAACATCTTGCAGCCTCTGGAGAGTTTAATTCAATTCAGCAAATGCTTATTGAACAGCTCCTGCACGGGAGAGGGGAAGAGATGAGCTCCAACAATTATGGAGTACTTCAATTGGATTAGCCGAGTGTTAAGTGCATTCACATGTAATCTCATCCCCGCTCACAGTCGCCTGGGCCCTGAGAGGACCAGTCAGTTGCCTCCTGGGGCCAGACAGGTCAAGTGATTTGTCCAAGTTTAGGTGCTAAGTAACGGGTAGTGCCAGAATGCAAACCCAGAAGGAGTAAGGCCTTCCCTCTAAGGCATGTCATTGTGCAAGAAGCCAGGAGGTTGCTAGTGCCTGATACACAAGCTATTTTAAGCAAAAAGGGAAAAGCACTGGCTTAAGTAGAAAGAGTGTGAGTCACCTGGCCCCAGGCACAGCTCGATCCAGAAGTTCGAAGGATGCTGAGGACCCTCACAGTGCTTATATCTGAGTAAACTCACCCCTCTCTCGCTCCCCTGTATGATCATCTTGGCTCCAACATGAGGCAGTATAGTGTATTTGAGCCCACAGCCTGGGTTCAAATCCTGACTCCACCGCCTACCTGGGAGTGATTTGAGTGAGTTGCTTAACTCCCAGGCCCCCCCTCTGTGAGATGGGTGTGATAGTTGGATGACCTCAGTGGGTTCCTGTGAGGAGCACATGAGATCACTCACACAACGTGCCTGGAACAGGAGCTGGCACAAAGTCGCCACCCCAACATGTCAGCTACCAGTCTGTGTCTCTGCTTTCTTTTTTGTTTTATTTGTTTGTTTGATTTTTGGTACTGGGGATAGAACTTGGAGGTATTCTACCTCTGAGTTACACCCACAGCCCATTTGTTGTTGTTGTTTTTGTTTGTTTGTTTAAACAGGGTCTTGATAAGTTGCTGAGGCTGGTTTCAAACCTGTGATCCTCCTATCTCAGCCTCCAAGTACTGGGATTATAGACGTTCACCACCACGCCCGGCTGGTCTCTGCTTCTTTTAAGATGGATCTCAGTCTCTCTTACTGCAGAAAGCATCCTCCAGTGTGACCCTGGGAGATGGCCACAGCAACTCCCATTTCCGTCACCCTTATAGCTTCCAGTCTCAGAAGAGAAGGCCTTTCCCTGCCGACAGATGTAGTGAATCTCGGTGCGGATGCTGCTCGGTTCTGCTTGGGGCGTGTGCCCATCGCCACAGCCCTCACTAGGCCAGGGATGAAGTACGGCACTCAGCCAGCCTCTGACTCACCAACATGCTTGGATCACATAGAAGCAGGAGGAGGATTCTGTAAGAGATGAGGTGCCACAGAGATGGAGTAACATATGTCCACCGTTGTGTGCTGGGTGCTGTTAACAAAATGGATGTGACAGGATTTGAGGCTCAACCACTTCTCCATGAAAATCTACATCAAAGTAAAAAAGAAAAGGTAAGGACACACTTGACCAAAGCCAGACGATGACATACACGCTCAGAGAAGGGCTGATAAAAGAGACTGCCAGGCATCACGGTGCACGCCCATAATCCCAGCAGTGCAGGAGGCTGAGGAAGGAGGATCACAGGTCTGAGGCTAGCCTGAGGAATTTAGCAAGACTGTCTCAAAATAAAAAATAGAAACCAGACATGGTGGCGCATGCCTGTAATCCCAGTACATGAGAGACTGAGACAGGAGAATGGTATGTTAGAGGCCAGCCCCAGCAACTTAGCAATACCTATTTCAAAAGAATAAAAAGGGCTGAGGGGCTTGTAGCTCAGAGGGAGAATACTCCTTGGTTCAACCTCCAATAGCAAAAAAAGGAAAAGGTACAAATAAAAAATAATAAATAAAAAAGGACCAGGGATGATGTAGCACAATGGTAGAATGTCCCTGAGTTCTACCCTCAATACCGAGAGAGAGAGAGAGAGAGAGAGAGAGAGAGAGAGAGAGAGAGAGAGATCACATCTGGTCGGTAAATCAGTACAAGTTTTATGAGTGTTTGAGCTAAGCTGAGGGGATCCCCTTGCTGACTCATGGGAATGGTGTCTATTAAACAGAATCCAGCAGGGTGGGGAAGGGGAGCCCTAGTTCCAGCCTGTAGGGCGTAGAAAGTGAGCTTTCACTTAAGGCTGGAAATCAAACAACAGCACATATAGGAAAAGCAGGCTGAGGTCAAGAATTATGAGGTCAGTGTTAAGTTGGGTCCTGCACTCATGTGACTTTGTGTCACATGACCTCTGCAGGGCAAGGGAGGGGCTGAAACCCCCGCGAGAATTGGGCATTCCCGCGAGTAAACCCTCATCTCGCGAGATGCATGCCTTTAAAAGGAGAGCCCGCGTCCTCTAGCTTCGGACAGGCGCGCGGGCCCCATGGTGCCTCGCCCTGATCCCCGGGAGAGCCGTGCCATTAAAACTTTACATGCCGTGTGTACCGGACCTCTCTCGTGTTTTTCACACTCCGCCGTACGCACATTATTTTTATTTTACTCGCATTTAATTTTTTATTTTACTTATCATTTGGTGCCGAACCGGGAGAACTCTTGGGTCCCTCCCCATTTTTTTTCCTTTTTTTTTTTCTGTTTTCTCTTTTTATTTTTACTCTCTTTTTGAGCTCCGGACTCTCCAACCCGCCAGCAGCTCGACTGTGAGGTCCCACACCAGCGCTCCGCTTGCAGGCGTTGCTCCCACCACTGCCGCCGCTGCCGCCCCGTGCCTGCGTGGACTACCTCCTGCACGGGCCAGGACCTCTGCCTGCCGCTTGGACCTCCTAAAACCGCCGTTCCCGCCTGCCCACGCCGCCCGCCGCTGGAATGGGACCGCGCCGCCCGCGGACTGCGCCACGCCGTGCGCCTATGTCTTCTCCGCGCCTGGCGTTGCTTAGACCCGCCTGCCGGGGCCGCCTGCCTCCTCCATCTAGGTGGCCGCCACTCTGCTAAACAGCCCCCAGCCCGCGCTCCAGCTGGTTCCTCCACTCGGACTCGCGCCCTGGCGCCCTTCACCCTGTGCCCGCCCACCCCCGCTGCCTGGGCCTGGCCATTCCGGTAAGCAGCCACATGGAATTACTGGGGGATGGGGTCGCCAGCTGTGGCCCGCCATCTTGGACACGTGGAATCACTGGGGGGCCGCCATCTTGGCCCCACCATCTTTAACCCCTCCCACCTCATGGCCTCACTGGAGGCCTCGCCATCCTTAACCCCTCCCACCTCATGGCCTCACTGGAGGCCTCGCCATCCTTAACCCCTCCCACCTCATGGCCTCACTGGAGGTCCCCATCCTTAACCCCTCCCACCTCATGGCCTCACTGGAGGCCTCGCCATCCTTAACCCCTCCCACCTCATGGCCTCACTGGAGGCCTCGCCATCCTTAACCCCTCCCACCTCATGGCCTCACTGGAGGCCTCGCCATCCTTAACCCCTCCCACCTCATGGCCTCACTGGAGGCCTCGCCATCTTTAACCCCTCCCACCTCATGGCCTCACTGGAGGCCTCACAATCTTTAATCCCTCCCACTTTCCACTCCTAACCAATCCTAGGAGTCGGCGGCCATCTTTCCGGCCCGAGCCAGGCAGCTTGGCACTTGCTCTGCCTGCCAACTGCCTGCGTGGGCCAGGACCTCTGCCTGCCGCTTGGACCTCCTAAAGCACCGTTCCAGCTTGGTTCTCCGGTCACCGCCGGGACCTCTGGCCGGTTTGCCCCACCCGCCCCGAGCCAGGCTCACTGGCGGTGCTCCTCGGGGCCCAGCCTCAGCGTCTGGCGCGTGCCTGGAAGCCATTTTGTCTCCACGCCGCGGGCCCGGCAAGCCATGCCGCCTGCGCACCCCCACTGATCCCACCTGCACCAGCCACCAGTGCCGTCCACACCAGCCACCGGCATCCACGCGCCCCAGCTCCACCACGCTCCCAGCAGCTTCTCAGCGCTTCTGTCGCAGCCAGCGCTGGCTGGCAACACTTCACTCCGGTAAACTGCCTCCTTCCCTTGGTTAGCGGGTTCCGGACTTGGGTCTTCCGGTCCACTGGGACCCAAAAATCCAAGCGCTTGGTGACCCATTGTCCCCCGGTCCACTGGGACCACCCTGTGGATGACCAGGTCATCCTCCGGTTTTGAGAAGGAATGAAGACGTTCTTCCCTATCTCTTAACCTCTGTTTCTGAACGATTGAGCAGGGAAATCGGGGACGCCCATTTCCTGTTCTTCGTTTCCGCCCGCGAACCAATTATGGGGAGTCGAACCTTTATACTAGCAGATGCCCTGAGAGCCTGTCCGCCTTGATACGAGTTGGGAAATAGGTTGCGGTGGCCCAGGAATAGTTAGGAACTTTTATAAGCGGTCTGGTATCCTTCCAAATGCTCTCCCCCATCAGCTTCCATTTATTTTCCCACCAGCTGCCATTTTGTGATGGCGCGTAGTCACTGCCTGGTGATGTCACAGTCGCCATCTTGGCCCGCGCCAGACTGCAATTTTGCTGGGCGGCCCGCGTGGGCGCGCCCTAGGTGCTGTGGAAAACGCCGGGGCTGGGGCGACACTCTCTGTCTGCCCGTGCGGAGTCCGCGTTGCCATTCTTGCTGGACACCCGTCTCGGGACTTGCTCTTTGTGAGTATAGGTCCGTCGCAGCTGACAGAACCTTAACATAGCATCTAAGTTTTAATTCCAGAGAGAAACAGGCGGAAATGGAGCATACACTCCGACTTTGCCAAAAAGCAGATCACTGGTAGCTGCCCTTCGGCTGGCGGTGGCGGCTCAGCCCCCTGGAGCGCCACCTACGTGTGGAGGACTGCAACAACAACTACCTCCAGGAGCCTGCCTCAAGTTGGGCAAAGCCACGCCTACCAATCAGACTGCTCGGCGTGTGGCCAGGAGGGCCACTGGAACAGTGCCCTTGGAAAAGGGTGAGCCCCAGGTGCCTCAACACAGGGGGAGCACCTTTCCAGACCAGGCCCCGCCGCTGGCCCTACTCAGCCTGGCTGAAGACTGATGGCTCCTGGATCCCTCAACCTCCATCCTCTTTGCCAGCTCAGGCCCTTGCCTGTTCAAGCCTCCTCAAGCGCACATCACTAAGCTGTCCAGGGTAACCTCCAATTCGCACTGCAGCTATCCACCCACCTGCCCCCCCCCTTCTGGGGGACTGGATTCCCGACTCCTCCCGGCCTGGGGCCCCTGACGACGCCCCTTGACAGCAGGAAGAAGCTAGAGGGTCCAATCGTCATCCATTATCCCTACCATCAAAAGGCCGGAATGTTAAGTTGGGTCCTGCACTCATGTGACTTTGTGTCACATGACCTCTGCAGGGCAAGGGAGGGGCTGAAACCCCCGCGAGAATTGGGCATTCCCGCGAGTAAACCCTCATCTCGCGAGATGCATGCCTTTAAAAGGAGAGCCCGCGTCCTCTAGCTTCGGACAGGCGCGCGGGCCCCATGGTGCCTCGCCCTGATCCCCGGGAGAGCCGTGCCATTAAAACTTTACATGCCGTGTGTACCGGACCTCTCTCGTGTTTTTCACACTCCGCCGTACGCACATTATTTTTATTTTACTCGCATTTAATTTTTTATTTTACTTATCAGTCAGGAGCCCAGAAAAGAAACAGCTACACACAGATATTGAATTACTGAGATTGAGCAGGGTGTGCCCAGTGTGGATGAGACCTGTGAGTCAGAGGCTGAGGCTACTTAGTCCTGGAGTTATGAGCATCCCGGATGGAAGAAGCCAGGATAAGCAGGCAGCTAGATGTAAAGATTTTCAAAGAGTCTTAATTCTTGATCCCCCAAACCCTCCAGAGACTGCTGCATCACATGTGAACTCCAATGCATCTAACCCAGCAGGAGCTGGTTTTCTGGAAGCGATTTTATATCCATGGTAAATGCACAAACATTTATTCACATATGCATGCATTTGACAATAATCATAGTGCTGGGCTCTGAGGACACGGGGACTCGGTCCCTGCCTTCAAGGAGCTCGCTGTCTGGAACAAGTAGGACTTTGTTCATATCTGTTGGTTACTGTGTTAGTCAGCTTTCCATTATTGTTACAGAATATGAGGGATAATCAATTTTTAAGGAGAAAAGACTTAATATTTTTTTTCTTTTTTACAATGCTAGGGATTGAACCTAGTTATTTCCTTCATGACAGGCAAGTGCTCTTTCACTGAGATACATCCCCAGCAGGAAAGATGGTGACACACGCCTATAATCCCAGTACTTGGGAGGTTGAGATAGGTGGATCACAGGTTTGAGGACAGCTGCAGCAATGTAGTGAGACTCTCAGCAACCTAGCAAAACTCTGTTTCAAAATAAAAAATAAAATAGGAGCCGGGCGTGGTGGCGCACGCTTGTAATCCCCGCGCTTGGGAGGTGGAGACAGGAGGATCGCGCAGGTTCAAAGCCAGCCGCGCTGGCTTAAGAGACCCTGTTTCCAAATTAAAAAAAAAAAAAAAGTATAAAATAGGTCTGAGCGTGTAGCCCAGAAGTAGAAGGGCTTCCAGGAACCCCAGTACCACCAAATAAATAAATAAATAAATAAATAAATAAATAAATAAATAAATAATAGGGCTGGGGGTATAGCTTGGAGGCAGGATGACTCAGATTCAATCACCAGTAACACACACACACACACACACACACACACACACACACACAATTTTTGGCTCATGGTTTTAGGGATATCAGTCCATGGTTGGCTGGCCTATCATTTCTGGGCCTGTGGGAAGTCAGTAGTTAATAGTGGGAGTGTGTGGCAAAGGAAGCTGCTCACCTCATGGCTAACGGGAAGCAAAGAGAAGAGGAAGGGCCATGGTCTCAATATCTCCTTCAAGGGCACGCCCCCAGTGACCTAACTTCCTCCCACTAGGCCCCACCTCTTAAAGGTCCCATACCACCCAGTACCTCCACAACCTAGGGACCAGGCCTTCAACACATGGGCCTTTGGTGGACGTCGCAGATCCAAACTCTAGCAATCTCATCCTGCATCCCAATTGTCTGCTGTAGGCTTGGCTCCTAACTGGGCTGAACCTGCCAATCAATAAGTGTTTATTGACAAATTACTTGTATTTCTATTCTCAGCCTCTACTAGGAGTAGGGAGATTTTAATGAAATAATTCAATTTCAATTAAGCCTTATTTTGAGAATAGTCTGGAAGTCATGGTCAGGGAGCAAGGAGGAAGCTGAGCCCTGTTCATGAGGGAAGTGAAGACTGCAGTGGGAAGGTGCCGGCAAACAGCTGGCTCTGTCAGAGGAAAAGTTACGTTCTGTGTGGGGAAAGGCGTATCGTTATGGTTTAGATTTGAAATGTCCTTGCAGAAATTCATGTGTTGGCAGTACAGCAGTGTTCAGAGATGAAATCACTGAATAACTGAATTGGGAGGGTTCTCTTTGTGTGTGTTTGTGGTACTGGGAATGGAGCGTATGGGCTTTCTACCTCCGGGCTACACTCCCAGACCTATTTTATTTTTTATTTGAAAACAAGGTCTCACTAAGTTACTGAGAGCCTCCCTAAGTTGCTGAGAGTCACACAAAGTTTCTGAAGCTAGCTTTGCACCTGCGATCCTCCTGTCTCAGCCTCCCAATTACTGGGATTACAAGCGTGTGCCACAACACCCGGCTGAACGGTGAGGGTTCTAACCTCATAGTGGATAAATCCATTTGATGGATTAATAATTCTAGTGAATTTAGGGGGAGGTAACTGGTAGCTGTAGTTCTAGTGTAGCTGGAGGAAGTAGACCCTGGAGGGACATGGCTTTAAACTGTATCTGGCCTTGGTCCCTTCCTCCCTCCCTCCCTCTATCTCTGCTCCTTGGCTGCCATGAGCTGAACATTTTCCCTCCACCAAGCCCTGCCCCTGTGATGTGTCTGCCTTGAGTTGGCCAACCATTGATTAAACTGCTGAAATCATGAGCCTCAATAAAACTTTCTAAGTTGTTCTTGAATGATATTTTGGTCACAGTAATGCCAAGCTAACTAACACACTTATTCAAGGTAAAATTTGTGCTAGGAAAGGGTTCAAATGGCCTCGCTTCCCAGAGTTGCTGACCTTTGCTGCAGGGCAGATTCTACTTACCAAACCTCTTCCAGTACCAAGAGCATCCTCACTGAAAACCCTACCAGTCCTGCACTTGCCCCTCACCTCCCATTTGATTTTCTTGGGGTAATCTAAGTCCCTATCATTCTCCTCTTCTACCACCACCTTATCCCCTCCTCAGATATGTATCTTCAAGGGGGAAGTGGCAGGGTCCCCTGGTTAAGTCCCGGTACCTATACTTCTGAGATGACAATGGGCCACGGGTTTGCCCTATCTCTTCCCTCTTCTAACTGCTGCTTGTGAGTCTTGTGTCCTTCATTTCCAGTTGTGACTCTGATCTCTACTAAAGCCCTTTAATTTTCCTTTATCATTCTCACCTCTTCCCCTGTTGACTAATTTTCTGAATCTTCCCAAGAAAACCCTCATCCTAAGACCCTCTGTCTTCAATGATAAACATTCTAGGAATGGGTAAAGCCAAACCGTATGGGGTGATGGAGAAATAAGGAAGAGAGCCAGAGGCTCTCATCTTCCCCTTCCACCTGCGCCTTCTCCTCCTGGAGGCCCAGCTCGCTCAGCAACCTTCTAAAATGGAGAGTGAACTGTAACACTCGCTCATCATCCTCCCAAGTTCAGACTAGAAGGAAGAAGCCACCAAACCCTCCCATTGTACGTACAGGGGAACCGAGACTCGGGTAAGAAATTTACTCTAAGGTCATAGAAGCAGTTACATGAAACAGCTCCCTCAACTTCCAATACTGTTTCCTCTTTCCTCCAACCCCCTCAGTACTGGGCACTGAAGAGCCTCACATATGCTAGGTGAGAGTTCTACCACTACGCTACGCCACAGCAAAGCCAGGTGCTGTGGTGCTCGCCTGTAATCCCAGTACTTGGGAGACTGAGACAGGCAGGTCCCAGGCCAGCCTCAGCAACTTAGTGAGAACCTGTGTCCAAATAAAAAATGCCAGGCAGGCCGGGCGTGGTGGCGCACACTTGTAATCCCAGCATTCGGGAGGCTGAGACCTGAGGATCCTGGTTCGCAGACAGCCTCAGCTACTTAGTGAGGCCCTCTGCAACTCAGTGAGACCCGGTTTCAAAATAAAGAATAAAAAATAGGGCAGGGAGTGTAGCTCGGAGGTTGAATGCCCCTGGGTTCCATCCCCAGACCCGCAAAAAAAAAAAAAAAAAAAAATGCCAGGCATGGTGGTGCATGCCTGTAATAGCAGTACTTGAGAGACTGGGACAGGAAGATTGCAGGATTGAGAACAGCCTGAGCAACATGGTGAGACTCTTAGCAACCTAGCAAGACCTTGTTTCAAAAGAAAACATAGGGCTAGAGGTGTAGCTCAGAGATAGTGTCCCTGGATTCAACCTCCACTACCTAAAAAAATTAATATAATATAAGGCCGGACTGTAGCTCAGAGGGAGGCAAATGCCCCTGAGTTCATTCCCTCGTATCACCAAAAAAAAAAAAAAAAAAAAAAAATTTTGAGACAGGATCTGACCTCAAACTTGTGATGCTCCTGCTGAGCCTTGTAAGCAGCTATTACAAGGGTATGCGACCATTTCTGACTACACATAGGTTTTATATTATTATTATTATTAATTATTATTATTATTATTATTATTATTATTATTATTTTGGTGGTACTGGGGTTCCTGGAAGCCCTTCTACCTCTGGGCTACACTCCCAGACCTATTTTATTTTTGGAAACAGGGTCTCTTTAGCCAGCGCGGCTGGCTTCGAACCTGCGTGATCCTCCTGTCTCCGCCTCCCAAGCGCGGGGATTACAAGCATGCGCCACCACGCCCGGCTATAAATAGGTTTTAAATAACTACCTTTGAGTGAACAAAGAAACAGCAAAATTTAGAGCACAAAAACAATTATCCAAATTAATAACATATATACACAAGGTCCTATTATGAATTGTTTTTCAAGAATACACATGTATCAGCCCCAACAAGGTGATACATGCCTATAATTCCAGTACTTGGGAGGCTGAGACAGGAGGATTGCCCATTCAAGGAAAGCTTCAGCAAGCAGAGAGACTCTTATCAGCCTAGAGAGGCCTTGTTTCAAAATAAAAATAAAATAGGACTGGGGGTGTAGCTCAGAGGTAGAATGGCTCTGACCTTCAACTCCCAGTAACACACACACACACACACACACACACACACACACACACACACACACACACTCACGGATACACATATATCCCCATCAGTATAAGAAAAGCTGATCCAAAGGCTAGATAATGCTGTAGCGAGTATTGGAGGGCTGGAGAATGAGGATAGAAATGATCAATTGGGCTAAAGCTCAGGCCTCACCCAGACCAAGGACAAGGCATGGGAGCTGCGCTGCGCATACCAGGGGCGCAAAGAAAGTTATTAAGAGAAGTCAAGGTTGCCACCGGAGCCCTGGAGATGGGCCCAGACTCACTTAACGACCACCTCGTGGTCCCTCACAAACCCACACTCCCAAAGCCTGTCACTTCCTGACGCCAGTGACTCAGCCGGACCCCTCCCACGACGTGGGTGCCCCAGTCCCATCACTGGGGGCCCCTCCTCATCAGCAAGCCTACTCCCAGCACAGAGCTCCCGTCCCCACTTCAGAGACCACTCCAGGGTTCCTCAGCTCAGCCCTTAACTGAGGAGAAAGGGAGCCGCCCGGCAAGATGCCTGCAAGTCCTAAGCGAATTTGAGAGGAGACAACCTGAGTCCAAACCCGGCCTCCAGCCACTGACTGTGTGACCTGGAGCAAATACCCTCTTTCTACTTCATCCCACCACCAGCTAAATGAATATTTACCTTGCCTCACAAAGCTGTGGTAAGGATTAAATGAGATAATACGTTAAAAAAAAAGAAAAAAGAAAAAAACACAGCACAGAGCCTGGCACGAAATAATGGCAGTTTGTGTTTGGGTGTGAAATTCATAATTTTTTCTTTCTTTGTTTTTGAGGGGTTGGGGATCAAACCTAAAGCATAAGAGGCAAGTACTCCACCACTGAACTACACCCCGCAGCCCTTAGGTAAAATCCAGGGCTCGGGACAGGGCATTCAGCAGCTGGATTTGAACCCTCATTCCTGTGTAGACGCGGGTCTATGAAGCAGGCTCCTCGGCCCCTCGGCCCCTTACCCTGCACTTCCTGCTCCCCGTCCCAGCTCCTGGCTTCTGAGTTCTCACCCATTCTGAGGATCTCTGGGCCAGGTAAACTCTTGCCATCAGAGCCCCACACTTGATAACATTAGTGGTTCTATAGATTAAGACAAGTGCCAGGCCTGGTGGCACCTGACTCTACTTCCAGTACTCAGGAAGCTGAGACAGAAGGATCGCAGGTGTGAGGACAGTCTCAGCAATTAGCAAAACCCTGTTTCAAAATAAACATTAAAAAAGTGCTGGGGGTTAGCCAGGCATCGTGGCGCATACTTGTAATGCCAGCATTTGGGAGGCTGAGACCAGAGGATCGCAGTTTGCAGACAGCCTCAGCTACTAAGTGAGGCCCTCTGCAACTCCGTGAGACCTGGTTTCAAAATAAAGAATAAAAAACAGGGCAGGGGGTGTAGCTCAGAGGTCAAATGCCCCTGGGTTCCATCACCAGACCAGCAAAAATAAAGAGAGAAAGAAAGAGAGAAAGAGAGAAAGAGAGAAAGAAAGAAAGAAAGAAAGAAAGAAAGAAAGAAAGAAAGAAAGAAAGAGTAAAAAACAGGGCAGGGGGTGTAGCTCCAAGGTCAATGCCCCTGGGTTCCATCCCCAGACCTGGAAAAAAAAAAAAAAGTGCTGGGGGTTTAGCTTGAAAGTAAAATGCTCCTGGGTTCAATCCCCAGCAACCCCCCCCAAAAAAATAAGACTGGGATGCCATTTTTTCAACCCCCCAGTTACAGTATCTCCTGCCCTTTCAACTACTTGTTACCTCATGTTCAAAAAGACAGGAAAAAAAAACAAAATTAAACTTAAAAAAAAAACAACCCTGGTTTCTTTTCTCCTTAAAAATGCCAAAAAGGACCCAGAGGTGGCGACATACATTTGTAATCCCAGCATTTAGGAGGCTGAGACAGGAGGATCGCACAGGTTCAAAGCCAGCCTCAGCTACTTAGGCTCTCAGCAACTTAGTAAAACCCTGTTTCCAAATAAAATATAAAATAGGTCTGGGAGTATAGCCCGGAGGTAGAAAGCCTCTGAGTTCCACCCCTAGTACCACCAAAAAAAAAAAAAAAAAAATGCCAAAAAGAAGCCAGGCTCCGTGGTGCACCTCTGTAATCCCAGTACTTAAAAGGCTGAGACTGGAGGTTTGCAGGTTCCTGGTCAGCCTCAGCAACATGAGGCCCTCCACAACTTAGTGAGATGCTTTTTTTTTTTTTTTTTTAATGATACTGGGGATAAAACTCAGGGGCCTTCTACCTCCAGGATACACTCCCAGACCTATTTTATATTTTGTTTTGAAACAAGTTCTCACTAAGTAGCTGAGGCTGGCTTCAAACCTGCATGATCCTCCTGTCTCAGCCTCCCAAGCGCTGGGATTACAAGCATGCACCACTATGCCTGGCAAGACGCTATTTTTAAATAAAAAATATAAAGAATGGATGTGTAGCTCAGAGGTAGAATGCCCCTTGGTTCAAAAAAAAAAAAAAAAGGCAAAAGGAGATGAGTGCTATGGGGCTCTTGTTGCACTCTAACTTCTCCCTTCTGGTGACTGATGGCTGTGCCACCTGGAGCTTGTCTTCCCAGGATTCTCTGTCACTAGGGAGTAATTGTGCAGAGCTGGTGGTGGATGAGGGTGGCTAAGGGCCATGGGGAGAGAAGAGAGAGTTCTGGCTCAGCTTGTCTCTATCCTTGGGGCAGGATGGGGAAGGAAGAGCTGTGGTGGCCCATAGAGAAAAATGCCACATCTCTGTGTTCATTGGGGCGCTTCATCCCTGACTTCTGAATGCCTCTGACATGCCCTCTCCAGGCAAAAACATCCCCTACCTGATCAGTGACAGACATGATGCCTACTGGCCACACGGAGGGAGCTGGCGGGTCGGGAAAAGACTCTTACACACAGCTCAAGGACAGATGAGGAGGAAGGACGGGGCGGCTGCGAGGTGGATTAGGCAGGTTGACGGGAGCTAGCTGCCTCTCCAGCTCCCAGTTCAGGCTGTGAGATCTTTTCCAAGGAACTGTTCCAGGTACCTGCCTCTCTTGGATGAAGGAGGTCAGCCCTGCCCATCCCTGCAAATTGGGATGCAATCATTTTTGTTTTGCAACTTTCTAGGATGCTCAGGAGGTGGTAGAGGTGGGTCAGGAGGTCAGGTCCCAAGGTGCTGTCCAGGCATCCTGCCTCTGTGACTGGTGACTAAACTTGGAGAGGTCTTCTTACCCCCAAAGCTCTGGCATGAACATGGAATTAAGGGATATTATAAGTTAAACAGTGTTTCCTAAAAATCTATGTCCTACTGGAACCTCAGGTTATAACTTTATTTGGATATAAAACCTTTACAGATATAATGAAAGATCCCATGGGAAATCGTTCTGGATTTTGGGTAGGCCCTAAACTCAAGGACTGGCTGTTTGATTTTGTTTTTGTTTTTGGTTTTTGTAGTACTGGGGATTGACTCCAGAGGCATTCTACTTGTGAACTATCAGCCCTATTTTTAAATTTTTTATTTTTATTTTATTTATTTATTTATTTGGCAGCACTGGGGTTCCTAGAAACCCTTCTACCTCCAGGCTACACTCCCAGACCTATTTTATACTTTTTATTTGGAAACAGGGTCTCTTAAACCAGCGCGGCTGGCTTTCAATCTGCGCAATCCTCCTGTCTCCGCCTCCCAAGCGCGGGGATTACAAGCGTGCGCCACCACGCCCGGCCATTTATTTATTTATTGTGGTTCTGTGGATAGAACCCAAGGACCTTCTACCTCCAAGCTACACCTCCAGGCCTATTTTTTATATTTTATTTGGAAACAGGGTCTTACTAAGTTGCTAAGAGCCTCACTAAGCTGCTGAGGCTGGCTTCAAACCTACGATCCTCCTGTCTCAGCCTCCCAAGTACTGGGATTACAAGCATGCGCCACCATGCCAAAAATTTTTATTTTGAAACAGGGTCTCACTAGGTTGCTGAGAATCTCACTGCTTGCTGTCCTCAAACCTACAATCCTCCTATCTCAGCCTCCCAAGTACTGGGATTACAGCTCCTGTTGTTTACAGATTGAACCTCGGGATGTTCTATTACTGCTCTACACCCCCAGCCCTTTTCATTTTTATTTTTTTTTTGGGGGGGGGACAGGGTCTTGCTGCTAAGACCCTTGCTGGCCTTGATTTGCAATCCTCATGCCTTAGCCTCCCAAGTACAAGGATTATAGGCGTATGCCACCGTGCCAGGTTAGTGTGCTTCTACAGAGAGAAGAGCTGTGGAGACGCCATGTGAAGACAGCAGAGCAGATCGATCCATCCACAGACCAAGGAATGCCGTGGAGCGGAGCATGCATGGGCAGCCGCCAGGAGCCAAGACAAAAGCAGGGAACTGCTTCTCCCGTGGAGCCTCCAGAAGGAACCAACCCTGCCAGCCCTTGGTCTCTAACTTCTGATTTTCAGAACTGTGCAATTTCTCCATGTTTGTGGTAAAAATTATCACCTCAGCCCTGAGAACACAATACAAGACTGCGAGGTCCCTGGTCTCCTTGGCCCCAAAGTGCCCTGATGGCATCACCCAGTTTATTGTCTCCAGAGCCTCCCAGTAAGAGTATCTCCAGGGGTTAGAAATTCTATTGCGGAGCACCCCTGACCTCAGCTCCCTCGTGCTCCGCACAAGCATGTACAAACCCCGAAATGGACCGTCCCCTGCTCTCCCGGAGGCTGCAGCTCCTCTCTGGATGAACACCATATCTGTTCAGAGCTCCCCTCCCCACACGGTGCCCACATCTTTTGCCCTCACTTTTCTGACAGCCTCCTCAGAGGCTCAGGAACCGATGGAGCCCAGACAGCGGTGTCTACCACGGCTGCCCTGCCAGCCTCGATTCTCATCAGCGTTGCCAGCCACAGGAAATACCCAGTGTTCTCTCTGGCCTGGGGAAGCAAGGAACTGCTAAGAGTCATGTTGTGAGGGGACACTGAAAGTCACAAAAACCAACCCCTGGCCCTCGAGAGCCATCTCAGGCACCCATTGAGAGAAGGCAGCCTCGCTCCACTGTGTCCATTCCTTCCCATCCAGGTACCTGGGGGAGAGCTGGGCAGGGTAGTGCACACTTGTAATCCCAGTACTTGGGAAGCCAAGACAGAGGATCACAGATTGAAGGCCCGATCAGCAACTAGTGAGGCCCTGTTACAAAATTAAAAACTAAAACAATGGCTAGGGGTATAGCTCGGAGATAAAAGCTTCTGGGTTCAATCCTTAGTAACACACACACACACACACACACACACACACACACACACACAAGGATATTTGGACAAGTCCCCTTCCTATTAATGGGAGTTCAATCATTTTCTTACATATGCATTTTATATGCTTCTGTGATGTTTGGAGAGAAATTCCAGAGTAGACAAAGGGAACAAAAGTAGAACAACAACAAAAAAAGTACAAAAGAAGTAAGCCTGGGTCTCCTGAGTCATTCACGCTCCCTCCCCCGGTACCGTCTTCCCTCGGGTTGGACATTTCATCCTCCCTATAATCAGTCCTTAGCCACCTACGGGAGCATCTTAAATGTGTAACATTCTCAAAGCAGCCTCATGCCTCTCGGAGGCATGGTGTGGACAACCAGGGCACTCAGTGGTCTTTGATCCTTTCTTCGGGTGGGCTTTCAGTTCTGTAGCCTTTTGAGGGAGTCAGCACTGGAAAGGGACGGGTGGCTGCCCTCTGGCCCTGGGCATGGGCTGAGGCGAGTCTAATGATGTGTCTCTGCCTTGCTGCTGGCTGTGGAGGGAGATGAGGGGACCAGTACTCCTGGGAAGGTTGAGATGGGGCAATGGCCAGGTTGAAGAAGAGCTGTCAGAGAGACTGGGCAGGTGAAGAGATAGAAAGACTCTCCCTACTGAGTCAATCACAGTGCTTCTTTGCAGCCGAGAGGGAGGAGGCAGAGGGACCATTCCCTGGATTTTATGGTTCCCAGGAAGCAGAAAACCAAGTCTCAACAAACACATGCTGGGAGGGGTGAGCTGGAGGGAGAAGGGAGGGTCAGCCCCAGGGTCCTCAGGGATCAAGATCATGGCCGCCACCTGTTTTGCCACAAATCTTTTACTCCATTGTTTCTCTCTACCGCCCAGGGTTTGTCAGATCGTGTGTCCCACAGTGTGTGGTTGTCTTCCTCCCACCTCCCACCCACAGCTGCTCAGACAGCCCTGCTATTTGACCTCAACCTGGGGACCATTTTCTCTACTTGAGCCTCCAGACCTGCTCCTCGGGACTGCCCAGGAGAGCACATGGCCCAGAGGACCCACAGCGCCTCAACCCTCCTCTCTTGCCCTCAGCCTGCTCCCTAACAGCACCCAGCATCCCTGAGAACCCAGCACGCTGTCCTTCCTCGGTGTCTGACTCATGCCAGGAACAGGCTGTGTGTGTGGCCAGTGCTGAAGGGCAACTGCAGGACCAGGGCAGTATCCGGGGTGGTTTGGTTTTGAAAATAAATTCTAGAACCTCCTGATGCTCTGGCAAAAGGATCCTGGAGAGGAGGTGTGAGGGCCTGAGGTCAGGACCAGTTAAAACCTGAGCCTCCACTTTTGGAAGGCACGTGGGGCTGACCAGCTTGGCTGCACAGTGGATTCTCAGAGCCCTGGGAGCTGTTTCCACTTTCCACGGCAGGTGCTGGGAGCATGTTCAGTGGAGAGAGGCCCCTGCAGGAGGGAAGGCAGCTTCCCTAATTACTAATAAGCATCTTTTGTTCTTAATGAACAGTTTGTCTTCCGCCTCCAAATGAGTTCAGTCTCCCGCTTTCTAGGAATGGAGAGGTCCCGAGGTTGGGGGACACCCACTCCTGGGTCCCTGCCAGTCATGTTCCGCCCAGGCAGAGAACCCAGGAGGCTGAGCCTCCAGTTTTTCTTGGGGGAGTCTGTGGGTCCTTGAAGCTGTCGGATGAGGAGATCAAAGAGGCGGTAGTGGAGGGAGATGGGTCACTAGGGTAAGAAAGGAGAGCCGGGGCACCGACTCCGATGGGAAGCAGTCCGTGAGAGAGCCCCATCTCTCACCTCCCTCCTCTGTTCCCCTCTGTTCCTCCACTGCCCTGCATCCCTCCTCCCTCCTGATGATGGGCCAGGGAAGGAGAGCTGGGACTGGATCAACATTCTATCCTGAGCTATTTTGAGGGGTAGAGAGGGGGACGGGATGGAGCTGAGTGGTTGGAGGCCAATCCCTTCCTCTCTCTGGTTCCCACCCTCCCTTCCCCTCCCCCAGTGGTGTTTTGAGGTTGCCAAGGAAACCGCACAGCCTATCTGCGTCTTCTGTTTGGTTCCTGTCAACACCAGGAAAGTTTGTGAGGCCAGAACAGCAGGAGCGAGCAGTAGCAGGGCCCAAGTCTGTGGGCAAGGAGAGGCCGCTGCTGGGTCGAGAGGCCTCCTGCTCGGACGCGCTCCCACACAGTGTGCACGTGCACACGCGCGCGTGCACACACACACACACACACGTATGCACACACAGAGCTCTTACCACCCACACACACCCACGGCTCCAATTACCCAGCCCAACTGAGGAGAGAAAATGAAAAACAAATAGGAAAGAAATTTACCCTGCTCTCCACAGCAGAGCCACAGACCCACAGTGAGCCCTGCGGGCCAGCGAGGCTTGGAGCACCCGGGCAGCCTGCCCCACCATCACCCCTGCCACGCCCGGCGAGGGGGGCTAAAAGGCAGGCTAGCCTAGGAGGGCAGCAAGAGATGAAGTGGAGGAATGACCCCAAGGCTCCACTGCTGGGGTCACAGGAAGGCGTGTGACCTTGAGAAGGCCACCTAAACACCCTGCTTTGTTACCAAGACACAGGCTGCTCCACAGAGTTTTGAGATCCAGCAGATGCTGGCTGCCCATCTGACCAGGCTCTTGTGAAGGAGACCCCAGATGGCCCCTCGGGTTCGTTGGCAGTAAGATTCCCGAGTCCTTTCACCCAAGAGGCCCTCTCAGTATGTGGTAGCCTAGGGGCTGAGCACAGAGAACCACCCTACACCTGCCCCTTCTGTGCAGCCGGGGACCATTTTTTCTGGAAGGCTGGAGAGGAGAGGAGGGTAAATGCCTTGGGCCGAAGCAGAGAGGCTGGGCAACCAGCTCGGGAGGTGCTGGTCTAGAAGGTCAATTTCTGCTTGAAATAGAGTTGATGAGCCAGGCGTGGTGGTGCTCACCCGTAATCCCTGTACCTGGTACTCCAGGAGGCTGAGGTAGGAGGGCCACAGGTTTGAGAACAGACTCAGCAACAAACCAAGGCTCTCAGCAACTTAAACTAGTGAGACTCTGTTTCAAAACATAAAGTTAAAAAATAGGGGGGCGGGGGAGGTTGGAGTATATCTCAGAGGTAGAATGTCTCTGGATTCAATCCCCAGTACCACAGAAAGCAAGAAAGCAAGAAGGCAGGAAGGAAGGCAGGAAAGGAAAGGAAGGAGAAAAAGAAAGAGAGATGATGGTCAGCAGCTCCCACAGTCAGGAATAAAGGATGCTGGATGGCAGGAAACTCTACCAATCATGTTGGCCAGGGGCATCTCGTTGGGAGACTGGAGCTGGACTTGCCCCCTCAACACCCATCCCACAGCCAGACCAGATCCTTGATGCTCGTGGGCTGTAGGCAAGGCCACCACGCTGGGAATGATTGCCTACTGTCTAATCCTTGTCTGTCACCCTCTGCAGCTTCCAAGCCCCCATGTTGGTTCCAGGACCTGCCCTCCATCTGTGCAAGCCGTCTTGGGTGGGGAAAGCAGGGAGACCCAGATGCTGTCTCTTTCAGCAAGTGTAGAAGGTAGACTCCTCCCTCCACTGGGACTCATGTGACAAAGATTCCCCCTGAAATGGGAAGGCCACTCAGGTACTGAGCCACCAAAACCGACAGATAGCTGGACACCCCTGCCCACTCCAGCAATCGGCCTAGAGCAACTTAGAAAGATCCTGTTTCAAGCCGGGCGTCGCACTCTTGTAATCCCAGCATTCGGGAGGCTGAGACCAGAGGATTGCGGTTCACGGACAGCCTCAGCTATTTAGTGAGGCCCTGTGCAACTCGGTGAGACCCAGTTTCAAAATAAAGAATAAAAAATAGGGCAGGGGATGTAGCTCAGAGGTTGAATGCCCCCTGGGTTTCATCCCCAGACCCGCCAAAAAAAAAAAAAAAAAAAGACCCTGTTTCAAAATTTATTTATTTTTATTTACTTATTGTGGTGCTGGAGATTGTACCCAGGGGCATTGTACCTCCTAGCTATCCCCCAGCCAATTTTTTTTTAATTTTTTATTTGGAAACAGGGTCTCACCAAGTGTCTGAGAGCCTCACTAAGTTGCTGAGGCTAGCTTTAAACCTGTGTTCCTCCTGCCTCAGCCTTCCAAGTATAGGGACTACAGGCGTGTACCACCATGCCTGGCCCAAGATAACAATTTAAAAGGGGCTGAAGATGTTGCTGAGTGGTGGAGCACTCTGGGGTTCCATTCTTTGTACTGCAGAAAACATGGCAGATGTCCGGGTTACTGTCTTTCGCTGCCTCAGTAACTCCCATCCCTGCCTCACGAGTCACCTCTGTGAAACCTTCCTCCTACCTAGCCATGCTCCGGTGTTTTTTCTGTGTTCCCACAGCAACCAACATGTGTGGACCTCTACCAAGCTCTCCTTATTTTATTAAACCTGTTCTCAGATTTGTCTTCCTCACTAGACTGTGAGTTCCTTTGGGTCTCGGAGTGCGTACACTCATCTGTGACCCCTGGTCTGTATTCTCTGTCCCACCGCCATGGGTGGCGTTGTGAGAGCTCAGTAAATCTGTGAGCAGATGACTGACTATGTCTAGCCCCAGGACTCCTCACACAGCAGAAGCTCGGCTTCTAACATGTCAAACGCCCGGCTGAGTGTACTGCGTGGGATCCTCACTATGGAGATGGGCATGAAGGAGTGAGGCTAGGTTCTAATGTTTACAAGTATTAGACAGAAAAGCTGTTAGCAAGAGACCCTCTCCCCTAAAGGGCTGTGAAGGTTGTCTTCCAAAAGACTCTCCAGAGAGGGGCCTGGCGGGGCGTGCATCCAGCTGTCACCGCGAGGCCTCCTTGCTGTAATCTGAAATTGTGTGGGCTGAGATGAAAATGCTTTACAGTCATTAGGCCCCATTGTGAAGGTAATTATACAAAGTCCTGCTGCAGACACCTGGGCCAGGAGTGGGCAGGAACTACCCTGAGTGCCCCCCCTGGGGGGGGGGGAGTGGGAGAGAAGCATCTGGAAGGTTATGGGAGGGTAGCAAGAGCTGTTTAAAATAACAGGGAGGAAGCAGAAGAGAGGAAGAGGGGATAGGACCTGGAGAAGTAGACATGGGGCCCAGCCTAGGGGTGGGGATGGGGTGGGGGAAGGAGGAGTGAGGGTGGAGCCCATGGGGCCAAGGGCTGGAGGGGAAATCCTGGTGGAGAACTAGAAAACACGGATGAAGCTTGCTGCCACCAGAGGAAGGGGGCAGAAAGGGGCAGACACATAGAGTGAATGCCTACCTACCTACCTCTGTTAGTAAACACGTTTTACATGTCTCCTGAGTGCCAGGCATCATGCTAAGGCACCAAGATTACAAATGTATGTGACTGTATATGAAAAGATATGCAGGCTGGGTGTGGTGGCACAGGCCTTAGATCTCAGTACTTGAAAGGCTGAGATAGGAGGATTGAAGGTTCGTGGACAACCTCAGCAACTTACCGAGACCCTGTTTCAAAATAAATTTTAAAAAGGGCTGAGGTTGTAGCTCAGAGGTAGAATTCCCCTGGGTTCCATCCCCAGCACCACAAAAATTATAAGTAAGTAAATAAATAGATATGCATTGTAGCCAAGCATGATGGTGCACGCCTGCAATCCCAGTACATGGGAGGCTGAGACAGGAGGAGCGCAGGGTCGAAGCCAGGCTCAACAACTTAACAAGACCTTTTCAAAAATAAAAATAAAAGGGCAGATGGGCATGGTGGCGCATGCTTGAAACCTCAGCATTTGGGAGGCTGAAACAGGAGGATCGCAGTCCACAGAGAGCCTCAGTTACCTAGTGAGGCCCTCTGCAACTCAGTGAGACCCTGTTTCAAAATAAAGAATAAAAAAATAGGGTTGGGGGTGTAGTTCAGAGGTAGAATGCCCCTGGGTTCCATCCCCAGTACCGCAAAATAAATAAATAAATAAATAAATAAATAAATAAATAAATAGGTGATTGATTTGCGAGAGATCCACCGACACGCGAGATCGGCCATGCAGGCGGCATAAGTCTTTATTAGATCGGCCCATTAGTCCCAGGCAGCTCCCTCCCCCACCCCCGTATCGCGGGTGCGGGATGGGGGTGGGAGGGGGCGTGGAAGAGAGCCTTCCACGGATGCAGAAACCTCTCCGTCCCACAGGCTTCTTCTGTGTGTGGCTTCTCTGTGTCTCGAGATCGCCGCGTTCCCCTTTTTATCAAAGGGGAGTGGCTTTCCGTGGGAACATCCTGGGTCTCGCAGGATAGGCGGGTCAGCCCCGCCCCTGTCCCATATGGGGTCCAGGACCTAACAATAGGGCTGGGGGTGTAGATCAGAAGTAGAATGTTCCTAGGGTCAATCCCATACATACATTCATACATGCATACATACATACTAACTGGGCATAGTGGCATATGCCTGTAACTCCAGTACCTGGGAGGCTGAGACAAGAGAACCACAGGTTGGAGGACAGCTTCAGCAACTTAGGGAGACCTTCAGCAACTGAAGGACACACTGCTTCAAAATAAGAAGACCTACAGGGCGTGGTGGCACACGCTTGTAATCGCCACACTCGGGAGGCGGAGAATCGCGCAGGTTCAAAGCCAGCCACGCTGGTTTAAGAGACCCTGTTTCCAAATTTTAAAAAAGTATAAAAATAGGTATGGGAGTGTAGCCCAGAGGTAGAAGGGCTTCCAGGAACCCCATTACCACCAAAAAAAAAAAAAAAAAAAGAAAAGAAAAAAGAAAGAAAAGAATCCCTGGGAATATAGCCCAGAGTTAGAATTTCCCCTGTGTTCAATCCCCCAGTACAAAAAAAAAAAAAAAGACTTGCAAACTCCTGTCTTCCGGGGCACTCACAGTAATGAAAGAAACACACAAAAACCAAGATTGTAGAAACTGTTTGATAGATAGATAAATACACACAGGAAGAAGAATGCAAAAAGAACATTACTTGGGCCGGAAGTGGTGGTGCACACTTGTAACTTGGAGGGTGAGACAGGAGGATCGCAGGTTCACGTTCATCCTCAGTAAATTGAAAGGTCCTCTGCAACCTAGTAAGACTTTGCTTCAAAATAAAGAATAAATAAAGCCGGGCGTGGTGGCGCACGCTTGTAATCCCAGCGCTTGGGAGGCTGAGACAGGAGGATCGCACGGGTTCGAAGCCAGCCTCAGCTACTTAGTGAGGCTCTCAGCAACTTAGTGAGACCCTGTTTCCAAATAAAATATAAAATAGGTCTGGGAGTATAGCCCAGAAGTAGAAAGCCTCTGGGTTCCACCTCCAGTACCACAAGAAAGAAAGAAAGAAAGAAAGAAAGAAAGAAAGAAAGAAAGAAAGAAAGAAAGAAAGAAAGGAAAAAGAAAAAAAATCAATCTGGGATTGTAGCTCAGAAGTAGAATGCCCCTGAGTTCAATCCCCAGCACCACACATACACACAGAACGGTACTTGGAACCTTTTTCACAGTTCTTCCAAAAGCCAGCACCCTTCAACGCTGAGCTCAATGGGCCCCTCCTCCAAGCAAGAAAATGGCATGAACCTCACGCGGGGTGAGGCACAGCAAGGTGAAGTGGGCTAGAGAGACAGGAAGCAGCTGTGCCTGCTAAGGAGTCCAACCTGCAGGTGACAGAGAGTCACTGGGTCACTGGCAGGTTTTCTCTGGGTGTGATATGGTAAGATTTGCATTTTAGAATTGTCACATTGCTTGTATGAGAGGTAAATGTTCGTGGAGGAAGACGGTAGTCAGGGAGACCAGTTGGCAGTTGATTGCCATTGTCAAAGTGAAAGATGCGTGCCATTATCTGAGATGGGGGACCCAGGAAGAGGGGAACATGCAGCTCGAGGGAGCGATGATGGCGACGCCTTTGACACACGTGGAGTGTGGAGTGTTTGTAGACTGAGGCCATGCGTCTACTGGGACTTTAACATCAGCACCTGAGAATAAAGGGCAAAATGGCAGCTGAGCACATGGGTCTGGGCTTCACTGCCATATAGACCATACTTTCAGAAAATAAAAATGAAAAAGCATTCCCCCAAAAGAAAATATACAGAGAAGGAGAATAAACAGAGGAGATTTAGGGCCACAAAGGCCAAGAGATGGATTCCATAAGGAAGGAGAGAAGAGCAGGGTCAGCACAGTAGAGAGGTTCATAAATATAGACTAAACAGTGGCCATTGGGTTTGCAAAATGGAGGTATTGGGTGATTTTTTTTTTTTTTTAATGTGTGTGTGTTGTGTGAGGCAAGCTGTTAGCAAGTAATAAGTCTGGGAAGAGTACATGGGAATTCCTTTACTCTTTTTACAACTTTCCTATGACTTTGCAATTGTGTCAAAATAAAGTTATCCCAAATGCTGGGATTACAAGTGTGTGCCACCACGCCCGACTTAAGCACTAACAATTTGACATCCACCTTTCAGGTTCTGTTTTAGAGTGTGTGAGCTTCCCTGGATCAGATATGATCGGAAAGCCCCAGGTGGTTGGAAGCCCCTAAAAATACAACCGGCTCCCTTCGCATTCTTGCTTTAACTTTTCCTGTGGTCCTCACTGCCTCCAGTGAGCACAGCTCCTCGGCATGCCCTTCCCAGATTCCCTGAGCCACCACGTGCGGCCACTGTAGGCTGTTCAAACACGTTTCAGAGGCCCTCTCACCTGTGCTTTCCTCTGGCTGGTCTCTAGCTGTGTTCACCCCCTACCCTGCTCCATGGTCCTGCCACCACTGCACCTGGAGAAGACCCAGCACAAGAGTCACCCAGACGCCTTCCTGGCCTCCCCCGCCCCAGGTAGGACTGACCCACCCTGCTCCAGGGCCCCCCTGTGGCTCTGTCTGTCCCTATCACCTCTTACCTTCACTCTCCTCTATTGATCTGCTGAGCATTATTCTTCATCAGCTCCCATGCCTGGCACTGTGACTGGCACACTCAGCAGATGCTCTTTAAATCACCTAGTGAAGCCGGGCGTGGTGGCGCACGCTTGTAATCCCCGCGCTTGGGAGGCTGAGACAGGAGGATCGCACAGGTTCGAAGCCAGCCTCAGCTACTTAGTGAGGCTCTCAGCAACTTAGTGAGACCCTGTTTCTAGTAAAATATAAAATGGGTCTGGGAGTATAGCCCATAGGTAGAAAGCCTCTGGATTCCACCCCCAGTACCACCAAAAAAAAAAAAAAACCTAGTGGATTCTGGAATCTGTGTTGACAGAGGAAAGGGGTAGGCGAGCTCACCTCGTTATCTTCTGGAGGTCTCCCGCAGCCACAGCGCCCATGGCCACTGCGGCTCTCTGAGGCCACCGCCTACGGGAGGCCTGCCCTGCTCTTACCTGTATCCTATCACTGGGCAGCCCAGGTCTCCCTGCCCCTTCCTGGCTCTCCTGCCCATGTTGCCAGCCAGATCCCCTCTCCACCAAGTCAGCAGGGAGCACTCAGAGGAGCTCCATACTTAATGACCATTGGCCCCAGCTCCATCTCCCCAAAATGCCCATAAAGGCAGCTTGGAACCCAGCACCGATTCCTGTAAATGGAAAGCGACTTGCACTCATTCCTGAGATGAATCACGTTGTTTTAATCGCCCGTCCTTTCACTGGCACTGCCACCGCCACGGCTGCCTGCTCTGTCTTTTGGCCGTCAGTTGGCAGTACGCCCTTCTGGGCCCTGTTAATTACCAAAAAGGGAGGTGCAGGAAGGAGGAAACAGGGAGTCCCAGAAGGAGCGAGGTCATGGGCGGCAGTGGGCCAAAGCTAGCGAGATCAGCACGGCTGCCCTTCCCGAGCCCGGGCAAGAGTCCCACGCAGGCAGAGAGCAGCTCCCAACTAATTACCCCCTTGGGGGGGCTTTTCAGGAAACCAGATGGTGATAATGTAATAGAAGCATCCAGCCCATCCGAGCCCCTAGGGAGAGCTCCCAACCCTGGTCCCTCTGAACGGCACTGGCTGGGTCACCTGGAGACTCTGGAGCCGATAATGAATAGAGAAGCTGCAGGACTCGGAACTGGTTCCTTGAATTTTGGTACAAAGTGGGCAGCCTGTAGAGAAAAGGGAATTACGCCTATATTCCTTCAGAGGTGACAATTCTGAGATACCTTGTAGGATGGCAGCCAAGTGTCCTTCCTGTCTATAAAAAAAGCTGACCCTGCAGATCCATGAAGACCAGCCTATCAGCAGAAGCGAGAGCCGGTGGCCCAGTCTCTGGCCTCTGCAGGCACCATGACCCACGGGCTCTTCTGTGCCAAGGCCAAAGGCCCAGGCACCAGGCCCAAGCCCAGACTGCACTCCCTCCGCCACAGTGGAGCCGCTTAGCCTCGCTGGAGCGCTGACCTGGCCAGAGAGGGTGGTAGGAAGGCTGACCTGGAGGTGGCTGCACTCCCCGGGTGGCCAGCTGGCCCGTCTGAAGTGCCCAGCATGCCTGTGGTGGCCTGGCTTCTGGAGGAATCTTCTGCCCAGGGATCCCTGGCTCCAGAGGTTCAGCATGCTTCACAAGTCGCAACCTGGATGCGGGAACTATGGCCGGTGCCCAGTGGGTGGCTGGGCCTCAAAGAGGAAGGTTTACTATACCCCAGCCGAGCCATGTCTAAGGAGTGTGTGTGTGTGTGTGTGTGTTACTGGGGATTGAGTCCAGGGGCATTTTACCTCCATGCTACTACCCCCTCAGCCCTTTTAAATTTTGTTTGGAAACAGGTCACTAGGTTGCTGAATGTCTTGCCAAGTTGCTAAGATTGATCTGAAAGACGCCATTGTCTAGCCTCAGCCTCCCAGTACTAGGATTACAGGTGCGCACCGCCATGCCGCGCAGGAGAAAACTGTCTGTGACAACCGAAAGCCCCCTCTGCAGATGGGAGGCGTGGCTCAGCACCTCCTCCTCTCCCCCACCCCCCTCGGCCTCACACAGCAGGATGCCTGCCTCCCCGCTGCCCTGAGCTGCCAGCCTTCCCTCGGCCCTCCTCTGCTGCTCCAGAGAGGAGGACGTGCTGGTGTTCCCACAGGGGCTCAGTGAGCTTGCTGGGAGCCGGGGCAGGAAAGCCAGAACTCCTGCCTCTCCACCTGTCCCGCTGCTGCACGACCAAGTGCGAGGGCAGAGGGATGTGGGCTTCCTCGGAAAGGATGTCTCTCCAGGGGAAGAAAGGGCAAGAGCTCAGTCAACCAACATTTTCTGAGTGCCTACTATGTGCCAGGCTCTTTTCCAAGCACAGCTGTGTCCCAAACAGGCCGAGTCCCTGCTCCTGGAGCTTACATTTTACAAGATCCTTCAGGTAAGAGTTGGCTGAGGCCTGAGAAACAGCTCCTGAGCGTCACGGGGGAAGTGAGTGAGGTGGGCTGAGCGAGGACTCAGCCCAGAGCCCCAGTTTTCAGGGCAACATCTGGGGGAGAGGAGAATGGACACAGGCAGCCACTCCAGTGTAGCACTGTTTCTGGAGGGTCTGTCAAGACCAGGAGTCAAGCCGAGCCCAGTGGTACACACCTGTAATCCCAAAGTTGGGAGGCTGAGACAGGAGGATCACAAGTTTGAGGCCAGCCTCAGCAATTTAACAAGACTTTGTTTCAAATTTTAAAAGGATGGGGAGAGTCTGATGTGTGGAGCACACTTGTAATCCCAGTCCTTGCAAGGCTGAGACAGGAGGTGGCAGGTTTAAAAACAACCTCAGCAACTCAGTGAGGCTTACAGTGACTTGGCGAGATCCCATTTTCAAATAAGAAATAAAATAGCTCTGGGGTATAAAGTAGAAGGCCCCTGGTTTCCCAGTACAAAAAAAAAAAAAACAAGAGCTACAATTCCAGTACTTAGGAGGCTGAGACAGTAGAACTGGAGGTGTGTGGCCAGCCTCCACAACTTAATGAGGCCCTCTGCAACTTAGTGAGACCTTGTTTCAAAACAAAAAATGAAATAAAGGACGGGGGTAGTTGCTCAGAGGTAAAATGTCCCCGGGTTCAATCCCAGGATCACAAAATAAATAAACAAATATTAAAAATTTTAAAGACTTCCGGGAAGATGGCGACCGAGAAAAGCGGGGCTTAAGAGTCCCGCTAACAACCAATCTCCATTACCACAAAAAGAGCGCCTTTCATAGCCAGAAAGCACCATCACCAGAAAAACAAAAAAACCCACCAGGCTCCAGAGAGAAAGCGGACTGAGAACAGAGCTCAGGGCCACAGAGGAGACACACGAGCCCGAGGACGCGGCAGCAGCGCCATACTGCCGGCGGCAGCAGCGAACTCAACGGACGGCTACAGCAAGCCAGGTGAGCCGATGCGGAACAGCCAGGCGGGATCTTTCGGCGCAGACAGCATTTAAAGCTCCCAGTGGCTGAGCTCAGCACACGCTGCAGGGATTCAGAGTGGAAATCAAAACCAGAGAAGAAAAAATACACCAGCCTCATGGCCGAGGGCGTGGCAGAGGCGCCATATTGCCACCGGCGGCGGCAGCAGCAGTGAATTCACCGAGTCCAGTACAACTACATCTGCGTACTCAAGAACAGTGAGTCAAATTGCGGGCCACAGAGGAGAAATCGCAGTATTGGGCCTCCTGGGACTTGACCCAGTGACGGAGTGGTGGTGGCAGAGATATCACACCATAGGAGAACGTGCAACCTGGCACCCCCCATAGTTTAAAGCAGCCTCTATCGACTCCCTGGGTCGGAGACTCTGTGATACAACCCAGTAAAGGAGTAGTGGGGTCTGAGATAATACAGACTCGAGATCCAGAGCACCTTAAGTGAAGCCATAGTGACCCAAGGGAAGAACCCAGAGAAGGCACAAACCCCCGAAATCATGGGAAAGAGGAATAACACCGGAGTAATGAATGTGCACAACCCCACAACATCAGAACCTGATAAAACAGAAAATCAGAGATTTCTAGAAGATCAAATCAGGAAAATAACTGTAGAAATAATAGAGGTGCTTCGAAAAGAACTCAGAGAGAGCCAAAAAGAGATAAAGGATGCAATTAATGAAGTAAAGGCCTCAATTCAAAGCACAAACAACCGATTAGACCACATGGGGAACAGAATCTCGCTCTTAGAAGATGAGCAATCCAAAAATGAATGCATAGTTTCTAATCTAGAAAAAAATATCCAACAGCAGGAATCTGACATTGAAGAAATATGGGCCCATCTTAAGAGAGCTAACCTAAGAATAATTGGAATAGAGGATGGAAAAGAAAGTGATACCAAAGGGATCAACAATCTCTTCAAGGAAGTAATAGCAGAAAATTTTCCAAATATAGAGCAAGAGGTTAATACACAGATCCAGGAAACTTATAGAACTCCCTTTAGACAGGATCGGAGAAGAGGATCCCCACGCCATATAATTGTCAAAATGACCAATGTGGAAGCCAAGCAGAGAATCTTAAAGGCAACAAAAACAAAGGGCCAACTGACATTCAGAGGCAAACCAATTAGAATCACTCCAGACTTCCCAAACCAAGTCATGAGAGCCAGAAGGGCTTGGAGTAACATATTCCAAACTCTGAAAGAAAACAACTTCCAGCCAAAAATTTCCTATCCAGCAAAACTTTCTATCAAATTAGATGGAGAAATAAGAAGCTTCCATGACAAACAGAAACTGAAGGAATTTATGTCTTCAAAACCAGCGCTAGAGAAAATACTCAAAGAGATTAACTACAAAGAAGAAATAGGTAACACTCATCAGAACCAGAGAAACAAGAGTTTCCATCCAACAGACAACTAAGATTGGTTATCTGTGGAGATTCATTATTTATGTTAGTCTTTTACCTATCTCTAAGTTGTATTGTTTGCCTTTATTGTTGTTAATTTTTAGGATTTCTAGTTGGAATATTAATATACCTTCAGATATAGCATTTGGAAATATTTTATCCAATTCTATTAGTAACTTTTAACTCTGTTTACATTGTCTTTGGATATACAATATTTTCTTTTATTTTTTAGGGAGTTTGTATATTCTTCTGTTGCCTGTGCCATTGAAATCATATCCAAGAAATCACTGCCAATTTCAATGTTGTGAGGTTTTATGACCCAGATTTTCTCCTAAAAGTTTATAGTCTTAAGATTTATATTTAGGTCTTTTATCTATTTTGAGTTAATACTTGTATATGGGATTAGGTAAAGGTCCAATTTTATTCTTTTCCATGTAATTATTATTTTTCAACAATATTTAGTTAAAAGATTATTATTTCCACCACCAAATGTTCGTGGAAACCTTGTCAAAAATAACTTGACAATATAGGGAAGAATTTAGCTCTAGGCTTGTATTTAACTCCAATGGTCTATATATCTGCCTTTAGAACAGTACTACACTGTTTCAATTATTGTAGCTTTATATGGTTTGAAATCAGAAAATATATATCTGCTAGCTTTGTTCTTTTTCAAGATCGTTTTGGGTATCTAGAATTCATATTCCATATTAGGATAGATTTTTTTCTGAAAAATAAATATATAAATATATGATAGTTTCACCTAAAAAGACAGAAAAAATATGCTCTAGTAAGAAAGAAAGCAAAAAGAAATATTGAAATGCTATCTTTAAATCATCAAACGCTTGGTATCAGACAAATGAAACTGTTATGTGAGATTATCATTTTTAATTTTGGATAAATTGCTATAATACTAGATGTCAACCACTAAGCCAAGCATGGGAAGGAGGGATGGGGAGAGAATGGGGTGGGGATCGGGTGGGGGCTGACTGGGCGATGTGTGCATGTATGTCTACAAAAGTTTGTATCCCACTATGATATATGAATACAGTGCACCAATAAAATAAAATTTAAAAAAAAATAAAAATAAAAATAAAAATTTTAAAGTATTGGGGGTATAGCTCAGAGGTAGAATGACCCATGGTAGAATCCCTAGTGCCAAAAATAAAAAATAAAAAAAATAAAAGGGTCAGTAGGTTCATTGGAAAAGATTATCGAAGTGTCAAGTCGCGTCCTGCTCCAAGCTGGTTCTTCAAGTCCCCAGCTGATTCAGCTGCTCTTGTGTGTGTGTGTGTGTGTGTGTGTGTGTGTGTGTCTGTGGTACCAGGGATGGAACCCAGGGGCACTGTACCTCCGAGCTACAACCCCAGCCCGATTTTTTAGTCCTTTTAATTTTTGAAACAGGGTCTCACTGAGTTGCGAAGGGCCTCGCTAAAGAGCTGAGACTGTCTGTGAACAGTGATCCTCCGATCTCCCGCCTTCCTGATGCTGGGATTACAAGCGTGCGCCACCACGCCCGGCCTTGATTTGGACTCTTAAGTTAATGCTGCACCAGGATGTCTTGACAACCTGTTCCTTTATCCTGAGGACAGAAACTCAATGACCACTGCCCTGTGTTCCACAGGCCAAGAAGGAGGAGAGGGGAACCAGGAGAGGCCGCGGGAGACAGGGTTAGACGAGGGGAAACTACAAGAGGGGACTCCTACGAAAGCTCCAGCAGAAAGCCTGATGCATGGTGTACCTGAAATTTATTAATCTTCCTTCCTTCCTGGTCTTCACTGGGCAATACCTCCAATTCAATGCCTTATTAATCATTTATAATGTGGTTGATAGTAATAAGATTCATAAAATTCAAACTGGGGAGCATCGCTGCGCATTTCTGGCTGCGGTGCAGAGAGCTACATGTTTCTCCTTCTGCTGGGAAAGGGGAGGCGACATCCCTTGGAATTCTCTCACCCCTCCCCTTAGCCTTTTGATTCAGATCAACCTACCCCTCTGGGTGTCCTTGGGGAGCACAAGTGTTTCTGTCTTATCTTCCAGGAACAGACCTAAGATAAGAGATGAATAAGCAGGGCCTAGTGGCCCATGCCGGTAATTCCAGATCTTGGGAGGCTGAGACAGGAAGATTACAGGTTCAAGGTCAGTCTCAGCAACTTAGTAAGGCCCTCTGCAACTTAGTGAGACCCTGCTTCTTTCTCTCTTTCTTTTCTCTTTCTCTTTCTTTTTCTTTCTTTCTCTCTCTTTCTTTCTTTCTTTCTTTTTTTGTACTGGAGATTGAACCCAGGGGCCTTCTATCTCTGAGCCAAACCCCTATCCTTTTATTTTATTTTTTTATTTTGAAACAGGGTCTCACTAAATTGTGGAAGCCAACAAGGCATGCAGCATCACGCCTGATGACCCTGTTTTTAAATAAAAAACAAAGCCGGGCGTGGTGGCGCACGCTTGTAATCCCGCGCTTAGGAGGCTGAGACAGGAGAATTGTGCAGGTTCCAAGCCAGCCTCAGCTACTTAGTGAGGCTCTCAGCAACTTAGTGACACCCTGTTTCCAAACAAAATACAAAATAGGTCTGGGAGTGTAGCCCAAAGGTAGAAAAGCCCCTCGGTTCCATCCCCAGTGCCAATAAATAAATTAATAAATAAATATAAGGCGGGGGGGGGTAGCTCAGAGACAGAATGCCTGCATTCAATCCTCAGTACCACACATTAAAAAAAAAAAAAAAAACAGAGCAACAGAGCAAGAGAGAGATGAATAAGGTGGCCCCACTTGGCAGGTCTCATACAAGATGCCCAGGATTCTCCCCTGGGCCTGTCCTGGGTCCTGGTGTGTGTGTGTGTGTGTGTGTGTGTGTGTGTGTGTATGTGTGTGTGTGTGTGGTACGAGAGATGGAGCCCCTCGGGCCCTGGCCTTAGCCACTCCCTCTCTACCCCTTATTCACTCTTCATTTGCCTCAAATGGACCTCTCCCTCATGGATTCTTAGCACCCACAGATATGTGCATTGATTTGGACGAAGCCTTTCTGTATGGCCACCAGTGGTTTAATGATACCAAGACAGCTAATGTGATATAACAATAGCTCGAGCTCTCGCACACCTCAGTCTCCCCGGGCAATTCTGAGCATGTACCAAGCTCTTTTCTGTGCAGGAAACAGTTACTCCAATCCCAGGGAAAGTAAGAAAAACAGAAGCCAATGTTTCTTTTTAGAGTGGAAGGGACAGGGAAGAAGGATGGTGAGGAGTGGGGGGCGAGGTGCACTTACGTGAGAGGGTGGGAGAGAGGACTTGACACTTTCAAGTTTGGGCCTGGGGTGCAGCTCAGGGGTCAAGCACTCGCCTAGTATACGTGAAGCCCTGGGTTCCATTCCCAGCCTTGGAAGACAAAAAAGAGCATTTTGAAGTAGTCATGCATTAACTAACAATGGAGATATGTTCTAAGAAATGCATCCCTCGGCGGGTCCTTCATTGTGGGGATATTATAAAGTGTACTTACCCAATCTAGGTGGCAGATATCAAACACCTGGCATCACCTCTCCTGACACAATCAAGATACAAAGCCAGGTGAGGCGGTGCACACCTGTACTCCCAGGTGCGCAGGAGGCTGAGGCAAGACGATCTGGAGTTCTAGGCCAGCCTGAGCAACGTAGTGAGCCCCTGGTTTAAAAGTACACACACACAAAAATAAATAAAAGGCTGAGAATGTAGCTCAGTGGTACAGATCTGTATTCAATCCCCAGTAACACCAAAAACAATAAGAGAAAGAGAATCATTAAGCTCAGATGTACAGGGCTGCTGCCAGCATATCATGGGATGCTGTTTTACAGAGAAAAGTATTTTTTATAAGTAGAAGCAATATATTCTAAAATAATAATTAGAAGTAAAACATAAACCAGTAATGTAGTCACTTATTACATTATGACCGAATAGGTAGCATAGTAACTGTATGCGCTGCAGCTCTGTGCAACGGCAGCACCGTGGGCTTGTTCACACCAGCAAGGACTGCATGGTGCTGAGAGGCCCCTGGACAAGGGGAATCTCTTGGCTCCATTATAATTTTATAGTTATAAAATTATATATAAAATTTTATAGTTTTATGGAACTATTGTCGTACATGTGGTCCCTGGTCGGTCACAATGTTGTAGTGGTTTGTGATTGTCTAGAAAAATGCATTTTTTCCATTCTTAGAAATAACCCAAGACAGGCATGATGGAGCGCGTGCTTATAATCCTAGTACTTGAGAGGCTGAGACAGGAGGGTTGCAGGTTTGAGGCCAGCCTCAGCACCTTAGTGAGACATTGTTTCCACATAAAAAATAAAATAGGGCCGGGGATGTAGCTCAGAGGTAGAATGCCCTGGTTCAATCCCCAGTACCACAAAACAAAAAACAAACACACAGAAATGGCCCAGCTAGGCGTGGTGGCACATGCCTGTAATCCCAGTACTTGGGAGGCTGAAACAAAAGGATCACAGGTTCAAAGATAGCCTCAGTAAATTAGTGAGTCTTTCAGCAAACTAGGGAGACCCAGTTTCGAATATAAAAAACAAAATAGGGATGGGGATATAGCTTGGAGATAGAATGCTCCTGGGTTCAATCCCCAATATTGCAAAAAAAGTAAGGAGAAGAGAAGGGACCCGCACTACCCCCAGCCGGGCCAGCAGGCAGTGGACACAGGAAGAGAAGTGAAAAGGAGATTCCCTTCCCAGTGCTGGCGTCACCCAGGGGCTGGCCTCCTGTGGGAAGACATGGAGGCAGGACCTCCCCCCTCCGTACCCCACACGCCCTGCTGTACCTTCTGGGCCCCAGTGGTCTCCTGCCGGTCTCTGTCCCTCTGTCCCTTCCCCTCCACGTTCTCCTCAGCACCAGTTACCTTTCCCTTCCCCTCCCCCATAAAGCCCAAGCGCTGTTCTCTCAAAAGCTGGAGGCCGGGTGGCCAGTCCTGTGAGCCTGCTTTCCTGTGCAGCCAGAGCTGGTCACTCCCTCCTGCTTTGGGGAGTCCCCGTCCCTCTCTCCATGCCAGGCCTTCCTGTCGGGCATCCTTCCGCCCTGGCAGTCTGCTGCCTTGCGTTAGGATCTGGAGATCTGGCTCTTGTCTTGACATCTCGCCTCCTTGCGCTCGCAGTAGCCCAGCCAGCTCAGCCATCGTGCTGCAGGTCCTGGCCCAGCTCTCCCCGCCAGCCTCCCCATCCCCAGGCCACTCCCCTTCTCTTTCTGTCGCTGCTCCAGGTCCCTTCCAGTGTTTGCACACCTCCTTGTTAGGGCTGCAGCTCTCTCTTCGCACGCACGCAGCCCCTGTGTCTGACCTAACTACATAGCCAAGCTGAATTATTCATTAGCAAGAACCAGAGAGCTGCATAAAACCACCAGCGAGGGTCTGTTGAGCTATCTCAATAATTTTTACAGACGCCTCCAGCTATTTTTTTCCAACTTGCTAAAATCCCACCAAATGGGAGCAGAGGACAAAGCTGGGGACCAGAGATAAAAGGGCCATGCGTGCGAATCTTCACTTTGCCACTACTAGGTTTCTGTGTCTGGCTAAAATGCTCGATTTCTTAGGTTTTCCTATTCTGCTAAAGAAAAAAACAACAAGACTTTTGTCTTCGGGTTTCTCAGACTTTTCAGAGGACTTTTGTTTGGAGAACAACATCCGTATGATTTTGCCCTGTGCCTGCTCCTCACTTCCTGCTGGGCCAGGCACTCAGAGCAGAAAGCCAGCTTCCAAATCAGCCCAAAGAGGTACAACCCCTGTTCAGAAATTGGGACACAGGAAACAGGTAAATGGCCCTGAGAGGCTTTCTGCCCTCGGAAAATTTCCAGCAGGGAGGGTGGATAGGTATCCAGAGGGCATACACAAAAGAATAACCCAAGCACCCAGAAGTAGCACATTTGCTTCTATGGAGAATGTACAAGACAGTGGCATAGCCGGGCGTGGTGGCGCATGCTTGTAATCTCAGGACATGAGAGGCTAAGATAGGAAGATCGCAAGTTCGAAGTCGGCCTCAGCAAATAAGTGAGGCCCTCCAAAAATTAGTGAGACTCTGTTTCCAAATAAGAAATAAAATCGAAAGGCGAATCAATACATGGGATTGCATGAAACTGAAGAGCTTCTGTTCAGCAAAGGAAACTGTCAAGAACCTTAATCAAGAGCCAACAGAATGGGAGAAAACTTTTGCCACCTACACCTCCGATAGAGGACTAATATCTAGAATATACAGAGAACTCAAGAAACTCAACACTAAGAAAACAAAGCATCCAATAACAAAATGGGCAAACGAACTAAATAGACACTTCACAAAAGAAGAAATTCAAATGGCCAATAAATGCATGAAAAAATGCTCAACATCACTGGCAATCAGAGAGATGCAAATCAAAACTACCCTGAGATTTCACCTAACTCCAACTAGAATGGCAATCATTCAAAACACAAACAACAGATGCTGGCAAGGATGTGGAGAAGTGGGAACTCTAAAACATTGTTGGTGGGACTGCAAATTAGTGCAACCACTTTGGAAAACAGTATGGAGAATCCTCAGAAGAATGGGAACAAATCTACCATTTGATCCAGCAATGCCACTTCTGGGTATCTACCCAAAAGAAAGGAAACCAAACTACTAAACTAATGAAACGGGGGTTTCTTGAGAGAAAACCCGGCAACACCGACACCCGCAGACCTCAGGAAGGGGAGTAAAAGGTTTACTGGAAGCAGCAGGGAATGGGGCGAGGGTGGCTGAACACCCCCAAAGGGGCTGGAACTCTGGGTCCAGCAGCTGCCTTCGGGACAATACTTGAGAGTAGCCCAAGTCGAATTGCCTTCAGGTGCAGGCTGCTTTCTTCCAGAGTCCATGCGGTCTGCCAGAAAAGAGGTACAGGTCACCCCTAGGGGCCTGGCCAGCCATGATGTCCAGCAGAGGCCTTCAGGTCACTACTCGAGAGTCGCCTGAGCCACGTGCCCTCAGATGCACTCTGCCTTCTCTCAGGGCCAACACGACCTGCGAGAGAGAGAGAGAGAGAGAGAGAGAGAGAGAGAGAGAGAGAGAGAGAGAGAACAGCTCCCCAAAAGGGGAGGGGGTCCCGAGTGGGAAAGTCCCCCCTTTTGCCATTCGACTGGCCAATGCCTGACCGCTTGCAAGTCCGTTTTTGGTTAGGGTGACTTTTGAGATTCCAAGGAGAATTTGCATAGGGCATTTGCAAGTCCTTTGAAGGGTCTCCTTTCAGGAATGCCAGACTTGCTTGGTGGGTTTGTTGATTAGGAAACTCAGGATGGCTTTGTGAAGCTCTGGCCTTCTTATCTCTGAGCCTTTGGAGTTTCAGGCATTTGTCGCCCCTCAGGAAACTCAGGAAATTAACTTTTTTCTACCAAGGCCTTTTCCCTATCTGCCTATTTCCTTTCTATCTCCTCACTAACGCTTGTGTATATATGTTCATAGCTGCACAATTCACCATAGCCAAACTATGGAACCAGCCAAGATGTCCATCAACAGATGAATGGACTACAAAGCTGTGGGATATGTACACAATGGAATTTTACTTAGCCATTAAAAAAAAACTCAATTACATCATTTTCAGGGAAATGGATGGAACTGGAGGACATTATGCTAAGTGAGATTAGTCAGTCACAAAAAATAAGAAATCAGATGCTTTCCCTAATATGTGAGAGCTAGAGAGAAATGGGTCATAGGAGGAACTCTAGATGAAAAAGGAAATCCTATAGAGGAGTAAACAAGACAACCTAAAGGAGGGGATGGGAGGGGGGAAGAGGAAAATCTCTAAAGCACACAATGTACTTAAACATATCGAAGTCAACCACTAAGCCAAGCAAGGGAAGGAGGGACAGAGAGGGAATGGGGTGGGAATTGGGTAGTGGTTAAATCAGTGATGTGTACATGTATGTACACACAAGTTTTTTACCCCAATATGATGTATGAATATAATGTACCAATAAAAAAATTAAAAAAAGAAAAAAAGAAAGAAATATAATCGAAGTCGGAAATGGTGGTGCATGCTTGTAATCCTAGTACTGGGTGAAAGGTAGATGGGGGTGGCCCCCAGTCGCATAGAGACCTGCGGAGATCCATAGTAGATATTATGGAGGCCTTTATTTGTGGGAGATCGGCCTCCAGCCCCCACGTGGCTGCGGGGGCTGGTGGCGGGGGGGGGGGGGGGGGGAGTGCGTCCCTCCCTCTCGGGCTCCTCTCCGAACTCTGAACTCTCTTCTTCCTGACCTGGTCCCCTCCCGGAATTGCACAGCTCCACCTCCTAGCTTCCAGCCCCGCCCCCTGTGGGGCAGGGGTGACTCGAACCTTTCACTGGGGAGGTTGAGACAGGAGGATTTGCGGCCAGCCTCAGCTACTCAGTGAGGCCCTCTGCAACTTAGTGAGACTCTGTTTCCAAATAAAGAATAAAAAATAGGGGTGGAAGGTGTAGCTCTGAGGTAGAATGCCCCTGGGTTCAACCCCCAGTACCACACACAAAAAGAAAAAAAGGAAAAAGAAAGAAAGAATAACAGAGCCGGTTGTGGGATTACACACACTTGTAATCCCAGTACTTGGGCAGCCAAGACAGGAGAATCACAGGTTCAAGGACAGCCCCAGCCAGTAGTGAGATTCTCACCAATCTAGAGAGACCCTGTTTCAAAATAAAAATTGATTAGGAGTAGGATGTAGTTTGGATGTAGACTGGATGTAGAGCACCTCTGGGTTCAATCCCCAGTAACACACATGCACACATACACGCGCACACACACACACACACACACACACACACACACACACATGCACGCACACACAGATGCAGGTGCATGCCTGTCCTCCTCCTCTGGCCAGCACCATCCCTCAACTTGCAACTCCCAGCCCAGTGGGTCTTCATAGCTAAGAGCCACAAATAGAGTTCTCCGGACCACAGTCCTCCTCCTCCTAAAGGGAGCAGAGGAGGAACCCATGAGTACAGCCTCAAGTCTCTCATCTCTGCTCTCCTCTGCCTACAGAGAACCGAGGGCCACAGGCTGGCCGGGACCTCAGCCCAGAGCACTTTTCTCACCTGGGTCAAAGTAATCCTTCCCAGAGAGACTCAGCGCCATGGCCTGGGATGCTAGGGTTCTGTGACCAGCTTGTTCTGGGGCTGACCCATTCCCCTGTTCCCAAATGCTGAAAAGGACCTGAAGGCCCATCCTGTCCCACCGCCCCTGCGCTCTGCCGTAGCAGAAGGACAGGACGGTGGGAAGGTGGGAAGGTGCAAACCTGCGATTCTCATTTTAGCCACTAAGCTTCTCTGAAAAAGGAAAATTGTAGGAGAAAGCCAAGGAAACTTTGGCTATAAGGAATTCCCTGCTATGGTATAACTCTATCTATAACACGAAGCTCTTTAAAATGCGTGTTGCGTGAGCACTGGCGGATAGATTCCTAAATAACTGCCCGTCCTTCTCTCCCTCCTCTCCTGCAGCCCTGCTGTCACGGCCTAGTCAGAGAGAAGAGGGGCCTTTCTCCAGTTGGGAGCCAGGTCTGGATCCCTCTGCAGCCAATTCACAGCCTCACAGAGCAGCTCAGGTCCCAGCCGCCTCTCAGCAGGAAGGCCGAGGGCCCGCAGTCTGCTAAAGAGGAAGTCTAGGAATGATTCTAAGAGGCTGTTAATGAACAACAATAGAGGTAGAGCCCGGGGCTAGTGTTCACACACATGCACTCACATGTACACAGCTTTACAAAACACATCTTTTCCACATAAAAAGATACACATTCAGAAAAAAAGATATGGACTTTTAAGGTCCTGATGTACAGCCAGGTGTGGTGGCACACACTTGTAATCCAAGTACTTGGGAGTCTGAGACAGAAGGATCACAGGTTTGAGGCCAGCTTCAGCAATGTATGGAGACCCTCTACAATTTAGTGAGGCCGTATTTTTTACAACCCCAGCATGTCAAAAATACATAAATGTGTGTATACATATACACACACATACACATACATATACATATACATATACATATACATATACATATACATATACATATACATTCACTAATTTCCAGCCTGGGAGAAGTGGCAAACACTCTAGTCCCAGCTACTCAGGAGGCCGAGGCAGGAGGATCACTTGAGCTCACAAGTTTGAGATCAGCTTGGGCAACATAGTAAGATTCATCTCAAACAAAAATAAATCAAAACCAAAGCAAAATCCATAGATGCTCTAGTCCCCTTATAAAAGCAAAGTAATATTTCCTCCTATATATTTTATTTTGTTTACTTATTGTGGTACTAGGGATTGAACCCAGGAGCATGCTACCTCTGAGCTACACTCCCAGCATTTTTTTTTTTTTTTTTTGTGGTACTGGAGATGGAACCCTTCTACCTCCGGGCTACACTCCCAGACCTATTTTATATTTTATTTGGAAACAGGGTCTCTTAAGCAAGCGCGGCTGGCTTCGAACCTGCGTGATCTTCCTGTCTCCGCCACCCAAGCACGGGGATTACAAGCGTGCGCCACCAAACCCAGCTATTTTTTTTTTTTTATGAAACAGGGTCCCACTAAATTGCTGAGGGCCCTGCTAAATTGCAAAGGCTGGCCTTGAACCTGCCATTCTTCTATCTCAGCCTCCCAAGTATTGAGATTACAATCGTGTAGCACCATACCTGGCTCCTCTTATGTATTTTAAATCATGTATAGGTTATTTATAATACCTATTTACAATATAAATAGTTCTTACACTGTAATGTTTAATGTTTAGGGGATAATGACCAAGAAAATAGTCTATATATGTTCAGTACAGATGCAATTTTTTTTTTTTTTTTTTTTTTTTAGTACTGGGGATGGAACCCAGGGGCATTCTACCGCAGAGCTACAGCCCCAGCCCGATTTCTTTTATTCTTTATTTTGAAACAGGGTTTCACTAAATATCAGAGTGTTTCACTAAGTACCTGAGGCTGGCCACAAGCCTGTGATCCTCTTGTTTCAGCCTCCCAAGTACTGGGCTTACAAGCATGTGCCACCACGCCTGGCTCAGATAAAATTTCTTTTTTCAAATATTTTCCGTCCTTGATTTGTTGTGTTCAAGGATTCAAAACCAGTAGATAGAACTATAATAGAAAGTCATGAGGTCACACATCTCTGGGCATGATGATACATGCCTGTGATCCCAGCAACTCAGAAGGTGAGGAAAAAGGATCAAAAGTTCCAGGCCAGCCTGGGCAACTTAGTGAGACCCTGTCTCAAAAATCTTAAAAAAAAAAAAAAAAAAAAAAAAAAAAAGGCAATTAGGGACAGGCGTGGTGATTCATGTCTAGAATCCCAGTTCTTGGGAGGCTGAGAGAAGAGACTCACAGATTCGAGAGCAGCCTCAACAATTTAGCAAGACCATGTTTCAAAATAAAAAATAAGTAGCTCAGAGATAGAATGTCCCTGGGGTCAATTCTCAGTATATAAAAAAAAACCAACCTCTTTTAAAGAAGGTTCATAGCCGGGCGTGGTGGCGCACGCTTGTGATCCTGCATTTGGGAGGCTGAGACTGGAGGATCACGGTTCCTAGACAGCCTTAGCTACTTAGTGAGGCCCTCTGCAACTCAGTGAGACCCTGTTTTAAAATAAAGAATAAAAAATAGGGCAGGAGGAGTAGCTCAGAGGTCAAATGCCCCTGGGTTCCATCCCCAGACCTGCAAATAAATAAATAAATAAATAAATAAATAAATAAATAATTTTAAAAATAGGGCTGGAGGTGTAGCCCAGAAGTAGAATGTCCCTGGGTTCCATCTGTACTGCAAAAAATAAATAAATAAATAAATAAATAAATAAATAAATAAAATTAAAAGGTCCAGGGTGTGTCGCAGTGGAAGAGCACTTACCTAGAGTGTGCCAAGATCCTGGGTTCACTCCCTAGTACTGCAAGATATAAAAATAAATTAAATTTAAAAATAAATGGCATGGCTCCTCAGCACTTGTTAAGACAATGGCTCTCCATTTATTGCTGCTGTCTGTGCTGGGTCAGGTCTGACTCATGCCGCCCCTTTGAGGATGCTTCCTGATCCTCCTAACAGTGGCCCCTCCCTCCTGGGTCCTGCAGAATCCTGACCTCTGAGAGGGCCCAGGACGGGCAGTGGCCCTGAATTTTACAGCTCCTCAGCTTTCAAGCTGTTGGTTTGTAAGGACCCTGATAGAGACCAGGGGCCTCGAGAAGTAGGAGCCCTGACCTGGCTCCAGCCATTTAGGTTCTGAGGGTTACGAGGCTTTCTCAGAAATGACTGTCTAATTAATGGCGTGCCTTTGTGGACAGCAGTGTCCCGTCTGGTTTCAATGGGAGATGCTTCTTGCTCATTTCACTGGACTCCTTAAGAGTCAACTCTGGCCAGGGAGAGCATGGGACAGAGCCAAAAAGGAGAGAAAAACAGTCAGAGGGAGAGGGCAGGGGTCAGAAGGGAGAGAGGAACAGCTGGGGGTGGGCGAGTGCATGCCTATAATCCCAGTACTTTGGAGGCTGAGACGGGAGGACCTCAGGTTCGAGGACAGTCTCAGCAAATAGACTTTCATCTAGGGAGACCCTGTTTGACAATAAAAACAAAAATAGGGTTGGGGTATAGCTTGGAAGTAGAATGTTCCAGCACCCCAATAAATAAATTAATTAATTAAAAAGTATAAAAGGCTGGGAATGTACCCCAGGTTCAATCCCCAGTACTCCCCCCAAAAAAGAAAGGAAAGAAGATGGAAAGAGGGAAGAAAGGGAAGGATAGCGGGAAACATGACAGAAAGAAAGTGTGTTTGGGTCGGGCATGGTAGTGCACACTGTAATCCTGGAACATGGGAGGCTGATACAAGAGGATTACAGGTGAGGCCGTCTGCAACTTAGTGAGAACCTGTTTCAAACTAAAAACTAAAACGAGAGTAGAACTCGGAGGTAGAATGCCTCTGGGTTCATTCCATAGTACCCCCCCCATAAAAAAGAGTAGCAGGTTTGGGAGGAAAAAGCTAGTCACAAAAGAAGAGAAACAGAAAGGGGAGAGAGATAATAGACTGACCAGAAAAGGGTATGGCTCAGTACTGGAGTGCTTGCCTGCATGTGGGAGACCCTCGGTTCCATCCCCAGCACAACATTAAGAGAAAAAATTGCTGGGTGTGGAGGCACACACTTGTAATCCCCACGCTTGGGAGGCTGAGCCAGGAGGATCGCACAGGTTCAAAGCCAGCCTCAGCTACTTAGTGAGGCTCTCAGCAATTTACTGAGACCCTGTTTCCAAATAAAGTATAAAATAGGTCTGGGAGTATAGCCCGGAGGTAGAAAATCCCCTGGCTTCCACCCCCAGTACCACCAAAAAAAAAAAAAAGAAAAAAAAAAGGAGAGAGAGAGAGAGAGAGAGAGAGAAATCAGCCAAAAAATAAAGAAGATATGACAAAATAAAAAACTGGAAGACCCAGAAACACAGTCCAAGACAAGGACAAAACTCCTCTGTTCTCAGTCTGTCTCCTCTGTCCCTTCAATCTCCAAGAAATGCCCTTGGAGATTACTGAAGTGCCCGGCGTGGGATTGCAGGTTGGGTGATAGGGGCCAGCGGCATTCTGTACAATAGATCATTCTATCTTACCACACCCCTGTGCGGCAGGCCCTACCGTGAATGCCTTTTCCAGATCCGGGAACCTCAGGTTAGAAAAGTGAGCGGCTTCTCCCGGCTCACACAGCGAGCGCACGGCAGGGCTAAGACTTGAATCTAGATCTGACCCAGCAATACTTGTGCCCCTTGATCTGGCTTCTGGCTTCTCTGGCTGTTAAAATACTCTCACCTGGCTGAATTTCTTCCCCCAGCATTTCAACCAACATTTACTAAGTAGCTGCGATGAATCCAGCAGGCCTCTGCCCCCACCAGTCTATAGTAGGACGGGGTAGCCCAGTGTCCCTGCCATGTCTGATGGCCTGTGGAATCCTCCTGAGAAGGAAACTGTCCTGCCTTGCTCCAAGGTCACGCCCAAGCTGCTGATAGAGGCAGGAGGGAGTTTCAGCTTCTTTCTTTTTCTTCCTTCTTTTTTTTTTTTTTTGGTGGTACTGGGGGTGGAACCCAGAGGCTTTCTACCTCTGGGCTATACTCCCAGACCTTTTTTTATATTCTATTTGGAAATAGGGTTTCACTAAGTTGCCGAGAGCCTCACTAAGTAGCTGAGGCTGGCTTCGAACCCGTGCGATCCTCCTGTCTCAGCCTCCCAAGCGCAGGGATTACAAGCATGCGCCACCACGCCTGGCTTCTTCCATATATATATATATATATATCCTGGGGATTAAAACCAGGGGCATTTTACCTCTGAACTATATCCCCCTAGCCCAATTATATTTTTTGTTTTGAAACAGGGTCTCAATAGGTCAAGTAGCATGAGAATCGTGCTATTTGCCGAGGTTGTTCTCAAACCAGCAATCCCTATGTTTCAGTCTCTTAAGGCCTGGGATGGCAGGCATGAACTCCCAGAGGGGAAAGTCCCTAGAGAAAGTCTTCGTTCCAAGTCCCAAGGGCTCTAGTCCCGAGTCCTTCAAGGGCTGTCTGACAATCAACATGAAGAAAGGAGTCGTGGAGAGGCTGGCTGGGGTCTGCTTCCCTCCCAAGGCTGCTCTCCCCACCTCCTTCCCTCAGTGGCCGCTCGATGGTGAACTCCTGAGGTCAGTGAGACAGGTGGTGGTGCAGGAATGATCCCAGGGAGCAGAGGTCACAGGGGGTGGGGGCAGCAATTTAAAAGAATGCTATAAGCTGGGCATGGTGGTGCATGCCTAGAACCCCAGTACTTCAGAGGCTGAGACAGGAAGATCACAGGTTTGCGGCCAGCCTTAGCAAGTAGTGAGACTCTCATCAGCCTAGCGAGACCATGTTCAAAGTAAGAATAAAATAGGGCTGAGGGTGCAGCTTGGAAGTAGAATGCCCCAGGTCCAATCCCCAGCACTAAAAAACAAAAAATTTTTTAAATAAAAAAATTCTACAAAGCAAGACGTGGTGGCGTATGCCTGAAACCCAGAACATGCGAGGCTAGGATTAGAGGATCGCAGGTCCCAGGCCAGCCTCAGCAACTAGTGAGACCTTGTTTCAAAACTACAAAATAAAATCAGGCTGAGGAGTAGTTCCAAGGTAGAATGCCCCCGTGTTTAACCCCTAGTACAAAAAAAAAAAAAAAAAAAAAAAAAAGAAGAGGGAATGCTGCATGGTGGCTGCCCAAGCCCAGCCCAAGCGTGTTCCCGCTCATACTGTCGGGATGCTTTAGCTGAAGTAAGGGCAGTTCCTGGCCAAGCTGTAGGACGGGCCGTGCAGATGGGCCTGGAGTGCTGGTGCCTCGGGACCCCCTGCTGTACAGCTTCCAACTCAGACTCCAGCTCCCATCAGATCACTTAGGTCTTGCCTAGAGGCCAGGAGGAAGGGTCCTGTGACCTCTCAAGGTCATGATGTATGAACTATTCAGTGTACAAGGAGATACCAAGAATACCCTAAAGACCAAATATGCACAGCCCCCTGAGCTTAAGGACTCCACCGTCAGCTTGGCATGGTGGTGCAAGGCTATAATCCCAGCATTTGGAAGCTGAGACAGGAGAATCACAGGATGGAGCCCAGCCTCAGCAGTGTAGTGAGACTTTAAACTACCCAGAGAGACCCTGTTTGAAAACAAAACAAAAAAAATAAAAGGAGCTAGAGGTATATGTAGCTAGGAAATAGAATGCATCTAGGTTCCATCCTCAGTACCAAAAAACTAAACTAAACTAAAACTACACTGTTAATACCCAAAGTCTATTCACTCTCCCTAAAGACCGGCTGCTCCCCTCCCTTGACTCACCACAGCCCTGGGTTTTACCACCCTTGGGGGACTCTCCCCCAGGACCCTACCTCTCCTGTCAGTCTCTGACATTCCCCCAGCTTCCTTATATCAGAACTCTGTTCATCCAAGGCTGTCCTATAGGCTGCCCCCTCCTGCCCAACCTCACCTACCCTCTGCCTGGATGGCTGAGCAGACAACTGATACTTATGGGAAACCGCCAGGCGGGGCTCCCTGGGAGGCAACACACAGGGGTAGAGGCCCCCTCCCTGCATGGGCAGGTTGAATCCAGAGATGAGCCGGGTCCAGGTTCTAGACATCTCAGACCAGGCTGAGGTCAACAATACCCAGTAGCAGGCCACACCGAGCCTCGAGGGGCCAGATCCTCATGCCTGCCACGACCGCGGGGAGCCCTTGTCTTCTTGGGGCAGCTCTTGCTGTCCCTGCCTGAGGTTTACAGCTTCCATTTCCTCTAGTGGTTGGCCAGGCAAGGTTGCTGGGTGAAGCAGAGAATAGTAAGCAGCTTATTTGCCAGGCCCAGTCTCAGGACTTGGAAGGCTAAGACTGGAGGATCGCAGGTTTGAGGACAGCCTGGGCAACTTACTGAGACCCTCAGTAACTTAGCGAGACCTCGTTTCAAAATAAAAAATTAAATAGGGCTGAGGGTGTAGTTCAGAGGTAGAATAGCCCTAGGTTGCCCCTAAAAGTAAGCACTTTCTACCCCCACTGGGTACAAGTCAGCTACACAGCTGCCTGGTTGCAGGGAGCTGGGAAGACACCATTCCCCTACCAGCAGCTGACTCTCCAGCATCCCACCCAGCTCAGCCCACCTCTGTGCAGCAGGGCCTCCTGGCTCTGGTCCTGCTGCCCTAGTTCCATCCTTCTCAGGAGGCCTTCCTTGGTGAGGCCTCCCCTGGCCCTGACTCCTTAAGCCCCCCATGTTCCCTTAGACCTCACAGTCAACTAAGTGGTAAAAGTCAACTAAGTGGTAAAAAAAAATTACGGCCTCAAATGCTATGAATGATTTTCCATGCCATCCTACAGTTTCTAGCAAGCAGTGGGGCCGGGAGCATGGCTCGCCCCTCCTGGGCGTTCACAGTATTTACAAAAGTGCTTATTGAATGACTAATTGATCTGCCCTTCCAGTCTGCCTGAGGTCTCTCAAGGTTGAAGCCACCTAGGTCTTATCTTGTCTCTGCAATTAGTTTACTCAGCCTCCCTTCCTACCCCCTGCTCATCTCCCTCTCCCAGGCCCCCCAAACAGTAAGAGCAGCGCCCACCACACTCTCATCACATCCCTTTGCAGCCTCTGGCTGATCTTGTTTCGGTTCAAGGTTTGTGTACCCATTATCAGTCTCTGTAGCCATCCTAATTGGGGCTGGGGGTGTGGCTCAGTGGAGCATGCATGAGGCCCTGGGTCCATTCCCCAACACCGAAAACAGAAAGAAACATAAGACAGAAAAGCAATCTTGGGGCAGCTCCTGCTTCCACACCAACACAGGGCTCTTACCATATAGTTCATCTTTCCAGCTAAGTCTCCATTCTACAAGCGAGGAAAGGAAAGCAGCTTACAGAGATGGAGAAATGGATCTGGAGCTCTGGGTTTGGACACAGAGCTTTTTACTCCAGTCTCCCACAGTACACAGGCACTGCTCAGCCCCTCCCCACCCCCACGTGACTCTCACACACCACAATGTCCAGGAAACGTCCCCTGGTTTGGGCCAGACACAAAGGTCTTTGAGGATAACTGGGAACTTCATGCAAGAAAAGATAACTGAAGCCAAGAGTGGTAATGCTCGCCTGTAATCCCAGTACTCGGGAGGCTGAGACAGGAGGATTGCAGGTTCAAGACCAGCATCAGCAACTTAGTAAGATCCTGTTTCAAAATTAAAAATATATATATAAAACAAAATGGGATAGGGGTATAGCTTGGAGTTAGAATGTTCCTGAGTTCGGTCCCTAGTATCAAAAGAAAACAGAGAAACAGAGGCAGAGACAAAGAAAGGAAGACTAAGAGGGCTATCAAGTTGGTGCAGAAATGGGAGTGCCCATGGGATTTCTTACCAGTGGAAAACTTTTTGGGGGGAGGTGGAGGACATGGCAGTTTCTGGTGGAGTCCAACTCCATCCAGGCAAGAGGGTCCTCCCTGCTGGATGAGCCCCACTTCCTCCCACCACCACCTCTAACCCCTGGCAACTTGCAACTTGACTACCAAGTATCAACTACCAAGCATCAGTCCTCTCAGATCTGCACACAGAGGCCCTGAGGCCATCAAGAATCAGACGCCTCCTCACTGGGCACCAGTGCCCAGGTTCTCTTTCACTTGGTTTCTTCCAGGGCCCACATGGTTACATGGTTACAGCTGCCACATTCCAAGACCCTGCTGGGCACATACCTATGTTATCTCATGTCTTTCTCACTGGAAGAACCCATAAGGAAGGCGAATCCCTGTTAACAGATGAGCCTAGGGGACTCCATTGAATAAGTAACTTGTCCAAAGACTCACAGCAAGTAAGTACCAGCGTGCAGCTCCAAATCCAGGTGCTTCTAAAGCCAATCTCCATGGCCTCTACACTAGCTGGTGCTGGGAATCGAACCCAGAGCCATATACCCTCAGCCCTCAGCCCTATTTTATTTTTTATTTGGAAAGAGAATCACACTAAGTTGTTGAGGCTGGCTTTAAACCTGCATGTCTCCTGGCTTAGCCTCTCAATGCTGGAATTACAAGCATGCACCACCGCATTCAGCTCTCTGAATTTTTTTTTTTTTTTTTTTTTTGGTAGTATCAGGGATGGAACCCAGGGGCATTCTACCCCCGAGCTACATCCCCAGTTCTATTTTTTTTTTCTTTATTTTTGAAACAGGGTCTCACTGAGTTGCAAAGGGCCTCACTAAGTAGCTGAGGCTGTTAGCGAACCGCCATCCTCCAGTCTCTACTTCCTGAATACCAAGATTAAAATCACATACCACCACGCCCAGCTTCTCTTTGTGTGTGTGTGTGTGTGTGTGTGTGTGTGTGTGTGTATGTGTGTGTGTGTGTGTGTGTGTGTGTGTGTGTGTGTGTGTGTATCTGTGTGGTACTGGGGGGCATTTTATCTCTGAGCTACACCCAAGCCCTATTTTATATTCTTTATTTTTGAAACAGGGCCTCACTAAGTTGCAGAGGGCCTCACTAACTAGCTGAGGGTGGCCATGAACCTGAGATCCTCCTGTCTCAGCCTCCCAAGCCTCAGATTACAAGCAGGTACTTCCACACCTGGCTCTTTTCCCCACTCTTGATGCCCTCACATTTATTTTCTCTTCTCAGAAACAACCAATATTTTCTGTTTCCTTTATATCTTTCCATATATGCATTATGCAAAATAGTAACTGGGTAGAAATATTCCTTCCCCTACCCTTTTTACACAAATGACAGAATATTATATACATGGCTCTCTGCTTTCATTTTTTTTAACCAAATAATGTATTTGGGGATTGTTCCATATCCAGACATAAGGTGTTTTCATTTCTCCTGATGACTGGCAAGTATTTCATTGTCTACAAATCCATTTAACCGGCACCCAGTGATGGATATTTGGATTATTTCCAATCTCTTTTTTGGAGTGGGGGGGGGTGCTAGAGATTGAACCAAGGCCTTTCAAATTCCACCATAGAGCTACACCTACAGCCGTTGTTTCCAATCTTTCAGTACCTGGGATTGCACCTAGGGCCTTGCAAGCACCAAGCTACATTCCCAGCCCTTTTTATTTTATTTTGAGAGAGGGTCTCCAGAACTTGCCCAGGCTAAGTTCACACTTGAGATCCTCCTCCTGCCCCAGCCTCCTGAATAGCTGGGATTCCAGGCCTGTGCAACTGCCCCCCCCCGTATCCAATCTGTTGCTCTTAAAAAGGTTGTAGCAGTGAGAGAAATCGCCGCTGCTAATGTCCCGTGTGTATGCGCGCGAGGCCACCATGAAGTTACTGAGTTACGAAGGCTCCAGAATGAACCGTCCCAATGTGAGGTTGACATCTGTCTTTTATCCTGGCTCTGTCACCTCCCAGCTGTGTGACTCCCAGAAAAGTGCCTAGATTCCCTAACTCCTTGGCATCCTAGTCCAAGTATGTGCCTCCTTGTAGTTCCAAGAGTTCAAGTAAACAAGGCGATATATAAAAAGTATCCAGCACAAAGCCTGGCTCAGGGAGATACTGAGCAAATACAATGATGGCTATTTGTTCTTGTCCCCCAATCCTAGGAAGGCATTTCTCCCACCGGCCTGGCCCTCTCCCCACTCCATCTCTCTCCTGGGTTCCTTTTCTGAGTTCCTAATACCACCCGCCTGGTGTACCACCCAGCACTTTGCGTGTCTTACCTACCGGATAATACGCTCCTGGAAGGCACAGTGAACCTGTCTTCTGCGTTTCTAGAGCAGCCTCACCACCTACCATGGGTCCTGGCATGCAGGAGTGTCAGGGAATAGGTTCTGGAAAGCAGCCCTCAAAGCCCAACCTCCCAGACTCTTGGTACTTCAGCAAAGAGACAAGGGTTGCCTCCAGCCTGGCTCTCTTCATCCCTGAGGTTTGGTGATCAGGAAAGGCTTTGGACTGGGCCTGTAGTTAAAATCCTCAGCTTCTGCATACCCTCGTCTCCCCACAGCCACCCACACACCCAAAGCCTGATATAAAACATTCAGATAGTCTACCTCTGGGGAGGGAGGGGGTGGAGAATATTCCCTGGCCCCTCTCCACCCCCCTCCCTTGCGTGTCCCCGGTTTGGACCACACACCACTGGGGAGATCATCGCCAGGGACCGTTGCCCAGAGAGAGAGGGAGGTGGGAGGAAATCATTTTGATATCTCTGGGAGCATAAATGCTTTTTTAATTGCCGTCAGAGGCGGCTCCTCGGGAATGTATTATTGATGTCAATTGAAATGAAAGAGAAGGGAAAAGCAGCAGTCTCTCCTTGGCGGGCAGGATGCCCCTCCCTCCCACACTCATTCCCCCTACCCTGGCCCCCCAGGCCTGGGACCCCCCCCCCCTTTCTTCCAGTCTCCCCCTTCCCGTTCCTCCCTTTCCCCTGCCTACACTTTTTCAACCCCTTTGTCTTGCGTCCCGCTTCCCTCCTGCCTGGGGAGCGCTGTCATCTGCACCCCACCCCTCTTGTTTTCCAACCTCACCTCCAGCTTCTCCTTGCTTCTGTCTTTTCGTCTTAAATCTCCAAACACGCTCCAAACACAGTAGCCACTGTGATATCCTCTCCACTCCCACTTCTGTCTGGACTCTCTTTCTTGGAGTCTTGGACCCTTGGTTATTAACTGTCCAACTAGGACAGAGGCTGGGCGCCCGCATTCGATGCTTCCTGACCCACATACCTGACATGTAAGCATGTTTATTTCCTTTGTCCCCTGCACCCAGGCCTTTACCGTTCCCCACATTTCTAGCCTTTAATCCTTGGTTTGTGCTCAGGGGAACTTTCATTTATTCTCTGAGCTCTGGGTGGGGCTGGCACTTGTCAGACCCCTGATCAGCTGTCACTGAGGACACGGGTGCAGGCCACCCCTAGGCTTCTTCACAGGTTTCTCAGAGCTCTGGACATAGCGGAGTCCCCACATTGGAGCTGATCTCTGTCCCTTACACTGGAAGCTGTAGGCTGGCGGCAGTCCCTCCAGTTCCCCAGCTGGGCCTCCTGTGCCTTTAAGACAGCTGGAGACCTCAGACATTGTCAGTGCCCCCTCCTTGGCTGGGTGGGGGGAGGGGAGCCAAACTGGATATTTCAGCAAAGCCCCCTCCAAACATGCTCATAAATAATGGCCGCTCTTCCCAAGAGGGACAGGAACTGTTCTGCTCTTGTGGAGCCTGGGAGAAGGGTGGCAAGGCTCATTTGTCTCCTCCTGGTGCCTCCTTTCCCTCTCTTTTTGCCCATCTCTTCCTCCCAGAGTCTAGAAGAAGGGGGAATGGGGTGCAGGAGAGGAAAGAGCTGCAGCCTCCTGCTCTCAGCACGCCTGCCCTGTACTGCCACCCACAAATGTTTACTGGGCAGCTAGAGCACTGCCACCTAGAGCAGCAAAGCACACCAGCCCTCTCTCTGTTCTCAGGACCCCCTTGAAAACCACCCTTCACCCTGGAGCCCTGCCCACAGCCTCTCTCCACCTCCCACAAGGGCCAGGGCTGTAGCCTCCGTTGAGGAGTTGCTATGAAGCAAATCTAATTGCACATGCTATTATTCCAGAGCTTTCAGTTTTGAGACCAAAGTGCAATGAATGTCTCAAACCTCCCTGGCGGTCCTGACCTCCTGCCTCTCCTCCCTGCCCCGGGGCTTCTTTCAGCACCCCTCCTCACCCACCAGGACTCCCCGCCCCACTGGTCCAGTCAAGGATTTGTAGTTCCAGCCAGGTCCAGTTCTGCTCAGCCAGGTCTGACCCTCCTGACTGGGTTCCATCTCAGTCCTCTGATGCCCGGTCACCTTGGTTGGGGGTCAGGTGTTTGAATTAGATTTCTAGTACCCCTGAGGCTTCCCCCCTCACTAGCTGTACACAGTCCCGCTCTGGGATGGTAAGGCTCCAGGATAGCCCCCACCCAGGGCCACAGACAGACCGGCTGGACTAGTGCCAGGCCGGGCGCCTAGTGCCCATGTGGGCGGCAGGCAGGGCTCGGGCTGTTCAGTCCTAATCATCGCTTGCCGCAGACAAACCATTACCGCAGGCTTTCAACCGGCCAGCCAGATGGGGGCCTAGCCTGGGGCTACTTCTCCTGTCCCTCCATGTTGCTGCCACCCAGCTCGCACCTGCGCCAGCCAGCCAGGCAGGGCTGCCGAGCTCCAAGTCCATTCTGGCGACACCCGATTGCTCTCTCGTCCCTCCTGCCTCCTCCGATTTCATCTCCCTTTCCCTGCAACTCCTCCTTACATCTCTCCTTGTTTTCTCCCCATTTCTTCAATTTTATTTCCTCCTCTCCCTTTCTTAATTGCTCTCTTCCTCATCACTGCCTCTTTCTCCCTCCTCTCCCCACCCCACCCAGACTTCCTCCCTCCGCTTCATCCCTCCCCAGCTCCCAAAACCACACCACCTTCCCTCCTGCCGCTATATTTAGCTCCGAGCTGGGGGTTTAGAAAGGCGCCCGCCGCTGCTGGAGCTGGCATCTATCTTTGAAGGGTCTGTCAGCGTTTCCATGAGAGGCTCAGACGCAAGGCGTCTATAAGGGAGCTGTTTTTCTTCCTTGCCGAGCCGACATCAGGCCCCGGGCTGAGTGTGGGCAGAAATGGGAACTCCAAGTTCACTGGAGACTTCTCCCCAGGTTCCAGCAAGCTCTTCAAGAGGAAAAGGAATTGCAGGTTAATCCTGAGAGTAGATCTGGGGCCTGGTAACCAGGAGGGTGTAGCAAATTAGGAGCCCGTCAGTGAGGGTTTTCAGGAGCGGGTGGACAGAAGCTCCCAACTAGAGAGCAGGCAGTTGTTCTTGTCATTCTTACTGTGACCAGAGGAACTGTGAGAGGTCTCTCTTCCCAAAGTATCTCACAAGTCAGCTATGGTCTCTGTAACCCCCGCCATTATAACCAACACACACACACACACACACACACACACACACACACACACACACACACACCCTAGGGGCATTCTGCCACCAAGCTATACCCTCGGCCCTATTTATTTATTTGTTTGTTTGTTTATTTATTTATTTGTGGCATTGGGAATTTAACCCAGAGGAATTCTACCTCTGAGCTGCACCCTCCTCCCCATTTTACTTCTTATTTGGAAACAACGGTCTTGCTAAATTGCTGAGGGCCTACTAACTTGCTGAGGCTGGCTGCAAACCTGCGATCCTCCTGTCTCAGCTTCCCAAGTATTGGGATTACAAGCGTGCGCCACCACGCCCAGCTGCTTATTTTTTACTTTGAGTCAAGGCCTCACTAAGTTGCAGAGGGTCTTGCTGAACTACTAAGGCTGTCCTTGGAACTGAAGTCCTCCTGTCTCAGCCTCTCAAGTACCGGGATCACAGGTGTGTGCCACCAGACCCGGCTCTTAACTAAGTAGTGAACACGAACACATCATTGCTCCTGATTCTCACAGATGTAACATGGTGTCAGAAGGTTAGAACGATGAAGCTGAGGACACCAGCCGAGTCCTGTTAAATCTTGGACTTGAATGCTGGGCTTCACTTCTTTTCTTTTCTTTTATTTCCCCCCAGTACTGGAAATGGAACCCAGGGGCATTCTACCTCCAGCTCCACTCCTCGCCCCCCCCTTTTTTTTATTCTTTATTTTGAAACAGGGTCTCATTGAATTGCAGAGGGCCTCACTAAGTAGTAGCTGAGGCTGCCCGCGAACCTGGATCTTCCCGCCTCAGCCTCCCAAATGCTGGGATTACTAGCCTGCGCCAGCTCGGGCTTCATTCCTAACTCTGGGCTCTCTTCATTAAACTGAAGGCCTCTGCCCACTCTGGGGAGCACATCTGCCCTAGGGAGCACACAGCTGGAAGGAGCACCAGCTGTGAAGTCAGAGCCCTGCCTAGAATCCTGGTTCTGTTCCTTTGAGCTACGTCACCTTGGGCGGATCACTTCATTTCTCCGAGTCCCTTGGAGGGCTGTCCAGAGGATCAAAGGACGTGACAGTCTAAACGGTGAGCACAAGAGGGTCAGTGAAGGGTCAATGGTATCACCGACATGTTCCCACAGAGCCCAGGCTCCCTCAGATATGGGACATCGGACACATTTCAAGGGAGCGGATAACAGTTGTCCGGGCAAGTGTGGCGAATGGCTTGGGTGGGGTGGGCAGCAGAGCCGGCTGGCATACAGCAGGTACATGGGCAGCAGGGGCATCTCAAATGTCAGCTACTGAGTGGCCCCTGGAGGGGCCAGAATGTTAGATTGTGCACTCCCGTCCAGTCATTGACTGCTAGGGGCTCCAGGGTGGCTAGCAGTGAGAGATCACCGTAATTCCCATTTTATTTATATTTATTTGTTTATTTATTTTATGATACTAAGGATTGAACCCAGGAGCATTCCATCTCTGAGCTATACCCCAACCCGATTTTATTTTTTATTTATTTACTTATTTATTTGTACTTCTGAGATGTATCCCCTCCAGTCCTATTTTATTTATTTATTTTTTGAGGTACCAAGGATGGAACCCAGGAGCATTCTACCTCCGAGCTACATCCCCAGCCCTATTTTTTTAGTCTTTTTATTTTTTTAAACAGGGTCTCACTGAATTACAGAGAATTTCGCTAAATAGCTGAGGCTGTTCGCGAACTCCCAATCTCTGCCTCCCGAATGCTGGGATTACAAGCGTGAGCCACCATGCCCAGCCCTATCTTTTTATTTTGAAACAGGACCTCACGAGGTTGCTGAGAGACTCACTAAGTGGTTGAGGCTGACCTCAAACCTGTGATCCTCCTGTCTCAGCCTTCTAAGTACTGGGATTATAGGCATGCACTACAGTTCCCAACATTGTTTTATTTTTGTGGTACTGGGGATGGACCCCAAGAGGAATTATACCTTTGAGCTACACACTCAGCCCTATTTTATTTTCTATTTGGAAACAGGGTCTCACTAAGTTACCAGGCTGGCTTCTTCTTCTTTTTTTTTTTTTTTTTTTTTTTGGTGGTATTGAGGTTCCTGGAAACCCTTCCACCTCTGGGCTACACTCCCAGACCCATTTTTTTTAATACTTTTTTTATTTGGAAACAGGGTCTCCTAAACCAGCATGGCTGGCTTCGAACCTGTACGATCCTCCTGTCTCTGCCTCCCAAGTGCGGGTATTACAAGCATGTGCCACCAAGCCCAGCATCCAGGCTGGCTTCTAACCTGCAATTCACCTGTCTCAGACTCTTCAACACTGGGATTACAGGTGTGTACCACCATGATGCCTGGCTAATTTTTTTTTCAATCTTTTTACTTTTGTGTGAAACTGGGGATTGAACACAGGGGGTTCTGAGCTACACCCCCAGCCCTTTTAAAAATTTTTATTTTGAAACAGACTCTCACTAAATTGCTGAGGCTGGCCTCAAACCCGTAATTCTCCTGTCTCAGCCCCCCAAGTACTGGGATTACAGGGATAAACCACCACATCTGGTTCATAATCCCCATTTTATATAGAAACCAAGATTTAAAATGGGAAAGTAATCTGCCCAAGGTCATAGCTAATTATTTCATTCATTTATTCTCTCATCAGATACTTAGTAAGTTTCTCTTACCTACAGATGCTGTACTTTACACTGGACACACTGGTGACAGGGTGAGAACAGAAACCAGGGCCGGGACACACAGGCCCATGAGTTCAACTTTATGAGCCCACTGATCCACCTGAGGCCAGTGTTACAGGTTCTACTGGTGACAAATGGGAGCTGAATCTGGATAGAGAGTAAGGACATAACTCTGTATGGCCCACCTCCAACTTTTGGGTCTCACTTCACTTCACCCCACCCACTGGTTTGAGAAGGACCACATTTCTTACATTTCTCTGCAAGGCAGGCAAAGGACATGAAGAGAAAAGAGATCTTGAACAAGCATTCTTCTTGGCTCCTTAGGCACTGCTGCACATCTACCTTTCTAGAGCCCAGTCACAAAAGCCACATAATGCCACTCCATGGAAAGACCCAAGGCCTAAGACCCAGGACCCAGGAATCCTTACTCTAAGTCCACGCAGAACTTCAGAGACATCAATGAACTACACAGTAGGTGGGAAGAGACATTCTCTCCATCTTCCTTTACTGTCCTAGGACAAAAGAAATTACTTCCCAGCTTCTCTCTCATTGCTGCACTGATATCTTTCCCCTGAGGTGGGAATATCATTTATAGCATGGGGGATTATGAACAGATTAAAGGGTGGGAGGAACAGAGAAGAGTAACTTCTGAGTTTTAAATAGAGGTGATTGCCTGAGTTGATGGTGATTTCCCTAAATCTTATCCCTACATCCATTCATCTACTTACCCACCCACCTATCCATTCATCCATTCATCCATTCATCCATCCATCCATCCATCCATCCATTCACCCATCCATCTATCCACCCACTCACAGGTTCTACTGGTGACAACCCATCCATCCATTCATCCATCCACCTACCCAGTCACTCATCCATCCATCCACCCACCCACCCAATCTCACTTACTGGACATCTAAAAGACAAATGCTGACACCCCCTGTTTTCCTTCTTTCTCTTCTTTTTCTTTGTGAGTTCCATGGGCAAGAAGAAAGGACCTGTGTTCTAGAAGTCACTTCTCCCATCCATCTGCCTCTAGAAAGAACCATGCTAACTTCCCAAGCAGATAAACTTTCCCCACAGCTATGCCTGCCATGAACAGCTTTGCTGTCCAAGAGCTTTTGTTAACCTGAAGCCCTCCAGTACCATCTATGCTACATTCACTGCTCTCCCCTGAGCCCTTCTGGGTCTTCTCTTTGCTGCTCTATTTTTCATTTGCTTCCTTATTCTTGTGGCCTCCTGGAAAGGGCTGTGCCCTTGGAGTCAGAAAGCCTTATTTTGGATTCTAGCTCTATTACTCACAATTTGATGATCATAGCCTCAAATTCTCAGAGCCTCCATTTCTTCATCTGTAAAACGAATATAATAATCCCTCATTGCTGTGAGGATCAAATGAGATAATGGATGGGAAGCAGTTTTTAAACTATAAACTGCCCTGTTCATGTAAAGCTTATCATTAATTCTCCTTATTTCTCTGACACCAAAAAGAGATGAGCTGGGGAATGCAGCAAGACTCCAGGTCAAAGTTGGGACGATGCATTGAATCCTAATTCTGCCCTCTGGCTCTGCCGATACCGTGGGAAAGAAGCCCTGAGCCTTGGTTTCCTCATCAGGAAAGGAGGAGTCACTAGCCCCGTCTGCCCGCCCCAGCCAAGGAGAGAAGCTGCTCATAAACAGTGATTGCACACTCTCTATTTCAGAGACGCTGCTGAGCTCACCACCGCCTATTCCCATTTATTGAGCACACACGATGCAGTGTCCTGGGCAGGATGAACAGACCTATTGAAGGCCTCGGCCTCGCCCTCAGCGAAGCAGACAGCCTAACCAGCCCTGCCAAGGAGCAGAGCAAGGCAAGCGCTCACACACACATTGCCCTGACAATCTGCTCCTGGGTAACTGACTCGAGTGGAAATGACTGCGGGGCTCCATCTCAGGCCTAGGAGACCAACACCCCGTAGGACCCTAAGTAACCAGAAAAAGGAGGAGTGTCCTCATCTACTCAGCAGCTGAGGACTGCTGATTTCTGCTGCTCAAGGTCTCTTGCAGCTGTCTCCTTCCTGCTCCAGCTGTCCTCCTGGAGGACTATCCAGCTATCCTTGCAGTGACCTGGGAGCTGCTGCCCATGGCTTTGGCCTCACCACTCTTCCACCCAATCCTCTTCCTGTGTGAGATTAACCTTCCTAAAACACTCAGAAGTCTCAGTGTCCTGCTGGACATTTCCAATGACTTCCTGTTGCCTAAAGAATAAAGTTCAAAGCAGCAGCTTTGGAACCAAGCTGACCTGGTTGGAAGCCTAGCTTTGCCCTTGCTGAGCAGGTTTCTTCCACCTTTCTGAGCAACCATTTTCTCTACCGCAAAAAAAGACCAAAAATACTTTTTTTTTTTTTAAACTAGGGATTGGAGCCAGGGGCATTCTACCTCTTTGCCCACCCCCAGCCCTTTTTAATTTTTGTTTTTTGTTTGTTTGTGACACTGGGGATGGAACTCAGGGGATTTCTACCTCCATGCACTCTCAGAACTATTTTATTTCTTAGGGGGGAAAAAAAGTATCACTAACTTGCTGAGGCTGACTTCAAACCTGAGATCCTTCTGTCTCAATTCTTTTGTTTTGAAACAGGGTCTTACTAGGTGGGTGAGAGTCTATGTTGCTGAGGCTGTGCCTAGCTCATGAAGTTATTCCTTGTGTATCAGGGCCTCCTCTTCCCCGCAGTGTCACTTCCCTCCACAAGCTCCCCAGCAAGGAGCCATGTGTGAGAGGACCCGCGCAGTCACCCTGGGAGCTCTGCGAGCCTGATAAGGGCTCGGAGAGCACTGAGAAAAAGGGATTTGGGATTGTGGATCAGGTTCCTGACATATCAGGCTTGAAGTCTTGAACCCAAACAGAAGACAAAGCCCGTCCCTGCACTGAAGCACAGGAGCCCTGGGAAGGCAGAAAATTCCCTGTGATAAGAATGTTGGTTCTTTTCTTTCTTTCTCCCTCTCCTTCTCCCTCTCTTTCTTCCTTCTTTCTTTCTTTTTCTTTCCTTCCTTTTTTCTTTCTTTCCTTCCTTCTTTCTTTCCATGTGTGTGTTTTGCTGGAGATTGAAACCAGAGGCATTCTTCCTCCAAGCTACTGCAGCACCGGCCTGATTTTATTTCTTATTTGGAAACAAGGCCTCACCAGGTTGCTGAGGGCCTCGCAAGTTGCTGAGGCTGGCTTTGAACCTGCGATCCTCCTGTCAGCCTCTCAAGTACTGGGATTACAGGCTTATGTCACTAGGCCCAGCTAGAATGCTGATTTTTTTTTTCCAAAACTGGGGATTGAACCCAGAGGCATTCTACCTCCAAGCTACACCTCCTGTCCTATTTTTTATTCCTTATTTTGAAACAGGATCTCACTAAGTTGTGGAGGGCCTCACTAAGGAGCTGAGGCTGACTGCAAACCTGTGTCTCAGCCTCCCAGGTACTAGGTTTACAAGCATGCACCACCATACCCAGCTAAAATGCCGGTTCTCTCTCTCTCTCTCTCTCTCTCTCTCTCTCTCTCTCTCTCTCTCTCTTTCAGAACTGGGGATGGAACCCAGGGGCATTCTCCCTCTGAGCTACACCCCAGCCCTATGTTTTTATTCTTTATTTTGAAACAAGGTCTCACTGAATTGCAAAGGGCCTCACTAAGTAGCTGAGTCTGTCCGCGAACCACGATCCTCCTGTCTCAATCTCCCAAATGCTGAAATTACAAGTGTATGCCACCACGCCTGGCTAGAATGCTGGTTCTTGATACATAAGGAAAGCTTTTTGATACATAAGGAAGGCTTTTTGTAGCTGGGCATGGTGGCACACTCCTGTGATTTCAGTTCTTGGGAATCTGTGACAGGAGGATCACAGGTTCACAGCCAGCCTCAGCAAATTAGTGAGCCCCCCCCCCAACAACTTACCCTTTTTCAAAATAAAAGAATAAAAACAAGGTTGGAGGTATAGCTTAGAAGTAGAATGCTCCTGGTTTCCATCCCCAGTATCACACACAAATACACAAAAAAAAAAGCTTTTCAGATGATATTGAGCAGATCTTTTAAATGGCCTTGTCTCGGCCTCTGAGGAACCCACATTCTTTCAAAGACATCATGAAACCAAAAAAGTAAGCCAGGCATGTTGGCACACACGTGTAATCCCAGTACTTGGGAGGCTGAGACAGGAAGATTGCAGGTTCGAGGCCAGCCTCAGCAACTTAGTGAGGCCCTCTGCAACTAAATGAGATCCTGTTTCAAAATAAAGAATAAAATAGTGCTCAGAGGTAGAATGCCAGAATGCCTCTGGGTTCAATCCTCAGTAGGGGGAGAGAAAGAGAGAGAGAGAGAGAGAGAGAGAGAGAGAGAGAGAGAGAGAGAGAAAGAGAGACAGAGAAAAGAAAAAAGAACAGTCATGACAGAGCCCCTGCTCCTACATCAGGAACCTGGAGACAGTACAAGGCCAGGGCAGTGGCCATGGCAGGGACCCACAGCAGCAAGGCCAACAACAGAATGACTTCATTTACTGAGTTATCAAAACCCACAATGTCTGCCAAGAAAGAGTGAGTCACCAGGATGCATAGGAAAGAGGGGCCGGGTGGGTGGGACAGGGTGGGCAGCGTGGCACCGTGAGAAAAGCAAGCATTTTGACAGCACACATATGACAGGTTCAAATCTTGCCATAGCTCCGAGCCTTCAGCTATGTGAGTCTTAGCGTACTTATTGAAAAAATGGGGAAAAATGCCAGGCATGGTGGAACATGCCTGTAATCCCAGTATTTATGGAGGCTGAGACAGGGGGGTCACAGGTTTGAGGCAAATCTCAGCAATTTAGCAAGACCCATTTTAAATTTTTTAAAAGAGCCAGGCGTGGTTGGGTATGCTTGTAATTCCAGTACTTGGGAGGCTGAGACCGGAAGATCGTGGTTCGCGGACAGCCTCAGATACTTACTGGGGCCCTCTGCACTTGGTGAGACCCTGTTTCAAAATAAAGAATAAAAAATAGAACTGGGGGTGTAGCTTGGAGGTCAAATGCCCCTGGGTTCCATCCCAGACCCACAAAAATAAATAAATAAAATATAGAACTGGGGGCATAACTCAAAGGTAGAATGGCTCCTGAGTTCAGTCCCTAGTACCAAAAAAGGGGGGAGAGAATAATAAAAGTGTATATATATATATATATATATATATATATATATATATTTTTTTTTTTTTTTTTTTTTTTTTAACTGGGGATTGAAACTCACTAAGTTGCAAAGGCCTCACTAAGTAGCTGAGGCTGGGCATGAACCTGTGAGCCTCCTGTCTCAGCCTCCCAAGTACTGGGATTGCAAGTGAGCTCCACCACGTCTGGCTCAAGAACACGTATTTCATGGGCTAGCTAGCTGGCTGGCTTGCTTTCCTTCATTCTTCCTTTCTTTGCTAGGGCTTGAACCCAGGGCCCTGTGCGTGGTAGGCAAGCACTCTACACTGAATTATACCCCCAACTCCATGGGTTTTGTTTTTGTTTTGTTTTGTTTTTCCTTGTTTTGATTTTATTGATACTAAGGATTAAACCCAAGGATGTTCTTCCTCCGAGCTACACCCCCAGTCCTATTTTATTTTTACTTTGAAATAGGATCTCACTAAGTTGCTGCAGCTGGCTTTGAACCTGTGACCCTCCTCCCTCAGCCTCCACTGGGAGTATAGGCATGTGCCACTAGGCACAGCTTGGTTATTTCCCTTTTTGAAGGCAACTGACACCTGAACTAGCCCAGTGTCAGAGACAGCAATAAGCTGAAGGCAGAACCAGCCTTCTGGCCCCACAGGAAGGTGCCTTCTTTCTGGCTGTGATGGTAGAGGACTCGCTCACGCCTGCTTGTCTCACGCCTGATTGACCATGGCATGGGGCAGCAGGCGGCCTGTACTCTAGAGCCATCTATATCCCGGACTCTAAGTCCTGATCTCATTAGCCTAATGCTATTATAAACTAAGCCCATTCATTCATTGAAAATATAAATGGCTTTAGCATCAAGTATGTGTCTCACTTTGTAGTAAGTGCAGGAGGAGTTATGAAAAGGCTGTGCCATAAAAACTTATACCTTGAAGAATTAATCATCACATAATTAAAGGAGATACACATGAGCCAGGTGTGGTAGCTCCTGCCTGGTAATCCGAGTACTTGGGAGGCTGAGACAGGAGGATCACAGGTTCAAGGCTGGCCTCGGCAGCATAGTGAGACCCTTAGCAATTTAGCAAAAATTTGTTTCAGAATAAAAAATAAAATGGCTGGGGGTATAGCTCAGAGGCAGAAGGCCCTTGGGTCCAACCCCTAATACCAATGACTGGGCGCTGGGACTGTCAAGGAAAGCCCAGTGGGAGCTGACTTAGATTCTGAGAGTTTCAAGGACCTAGACCAGGTGGGTCTGGCCTGCAGGGAGGCAGGGAGGCCTGAACCTCAGGTTATACATCCCCAAAAACACCAAATTGAAGTGGAGGATTCCTGTCGGTGAAAAGGTGAGGGAGAAAGGGAGGAAGGGAAGGGAGGCTGGGGTGGGGAGAGAGAGAGACAGAGCGCCAGAAATTTGGAGGCTAAAACAGGAGGATCACAGGTTCAAGGATAGCCTCAGCAACTTAGTGAGACTCTTGTGTCTAAATAAAAATAAAATAGGACTGGGTGGGTGGGGTAGCTCAGAGGTAGAATGGCCCTGTGTCTAATCCCCAGTGTTACCAAAAACAAAACAAAACAAATCCATGGAGTTGGGGGTGTGACTCAGTGTAAAGCACTTGCCCAGTGTGCACAGGGCTCTGGGTTCAAGTCTTAGCAAAGAAAGGAAGAAAAGCACGCCCGCCAGCCAGCCTATGGAATGTGTGCTCTTGATCACGCAGAGGTGGAAGGTCCCTGGGCAGTCCCCAGCAGAAAAAAAAATAAAGGAAAAGAGAAAGAAGAAAGAAAAGAATGAAAGGAAAGAAAGGAAGGAAGGAAGGAAGGAAGGAAGGAAGGAAGGAAGGAGAGAAAAGAAGAGGAGGAAGGAAGGAAGAGGAGAAAGAGGAGGAGAAGGAGGAGGAAGAAGAGGAGGAAGAGGAAGGAAGGAAGAGGAGGAAGAGGAGGAGAAGAAGAGGAAGAAGAGGAGGAGGAGGAATCAGACTGATATCACAATGCAGATGCAGCTACAGAGACTGGGGCTGGGGAAACCTCAGATGGGCTGGAATGGAGTCCGGCAGAACACAAGTGCCTTTGTGCTACTGAAAAGGCAGATGGTGCTGGTATCGAATCAGCAGAATAGGGCGCAACAAGGACCATCTATGGGATGGCCAGTGGTCTGATGTCCATAATGGGTGGCGGCCACAGAGAGAGAAGCAAATGCAGACGGGCCCAGCCAAGAAGCTCCAGCTTGGAAAGGACCCTGAGGACTGGGCCACAACTGAGTTAGGGACAAAAGGCTCTGACTGTCTCCGTCTGGTTGATAAATGACAAGGGAGCTTAGCAGGCCTGGCTGTTCCTACATTGAGATGCTCTCCAGCCGTTCTCCTTTGAGTATTTGATGGTTAGGATATTCTCCCTCTTACCTAAGTTCATCTTCTTCATCTCTAGATGAAGAAGAGGAGACCAGAAGGGTCAAATACAGTGGAAGTACTGAATGCAAGTCCTGCTTCTCTCAATGGCAATTCAGAAGCTAGAGCTCACTAGGAGGCAGAATGGGGCCAGGACTTGGGAAGACAGAGGGAGAGAACAAAGAGAAGGAATGGCAGACAAGTCTACCTGCAGGGCACTAGAAGAGTGAGGTTCTGTTAGTCTCATGTACTTTGGCAATAGCTTGTAGGTAGACAAATCCCCTCACAGTGCGACCTGTCTGCAGAGTGACCTTTAGATTTGATACCAGAACCTGCTGGAATCCAGGCCATTTGTTCTTATAGATAAAATCACCCCAGCTAGTTCTCTGATAGTCAGGGCTCCAGAAAAAAAAAGGGTAGAAGTAAAACTCCCAGGTATCCCTGAGTTTTGAGAAAGTCATCTTGGCCTCAAAAAACAGAGGAGGCATGTTGGACAGCTTTTCCTAAAAAAAAAAAAAAAAAAAAAAAAAAAAAAAAATCTTAGTAACCTGCATCCCAGGGCTCTCCCTGGGGGAAACGCAGCCCAGGGCCACCCTAAACCGGGCTCCTCCATGGCCTCCTCTGCACAATGGAGACAGTAACATCCTCAGGCATGACCTTTCTCCATCATCGGCACACTCTCACAGCTCATCCGCATGAAGTCAGGCTATACCAAACTCCAGGGACAACTTAAAGAAGAGAAGTCAAAAAACAGCCAAAGCAGAACAAATATAGGAAGGAAGAGAAATCCACTCTTCTTTGTGGCTATTGAGAAGAGGCTGTGTTCCTGTCTTATTGTTGTTTGTGTAATGAATATAGCCTTGGATCCAATTTTAGTCTTGATTTTTTCCCCTGTTGTAATAAAAAGAAACCCACTATAACCAGCTAGAGCAAAATTCGTGTGTGTGTGTGTGTGTGTGTGTGTGTGTGTGTGTGTGTGTGTTTGGCTGGCTGCACAGGATGTGGTCAAGACTGATCTCCAGTTCACATCTGGATCTTTTTTTTATGCTGACTCCACTCTCAGACACACAGTGATAAGATGGCCCCAGTAACTCCAGGTGTATACCTGGCCAGGATCAGTCCTACTGACAGAGTTGAGCCTCATTGCCTGGTTTGGGTTACAGGCCTGTTCCTGGAGCCAGATGTAGAGTCAACTGCCCCCAAACTGTAATTAATTATCATGAGGAAGCAGTGGTTTTATATGTGTGTGTATAAAATGTATATATATGTAAAAATTATTTATTATGTATATAAATAAAGTCAGGTTGTTAGTACCAGAAGCAGACAACCAATGGCCCCTACGGATTGTATTCTGAATCAGCACCAGCCAGTCAACCACTAAGTACTCGTCAGGGTTCGGTGAAGCATTAAAATGGCTGGATGAGCCAAGCGCAGTGGCACAGACCTGTAATTTCAGGTACTCTGGAGGCTCAGGGAGGAGGATCACAAGCCCAAGACTAGTCTGGGCAACTCAGCCAGACCTTGTCTCAAACTGAAAATGTAGGCAAGGGCTGGAGATGTAGCTCAGTGGCAGAGCGCTTGCATTAGGCCCTGGGTTCCATTCCCAGTACCACAATAAATAAAAAAAGAAAGAAAAGAAAAATAAACAAATGGCCAAGTGTGGTGGTACATGCCTGTAATTCCAGTCTTAGTAGAAGGCTGAGACAGTAGGATCACAGCTTTGAGACCAGCCTCAGCGATTTAGTATTTGAGGCTCTCAATAACTTAGCCAGACCCTGTTTCAAAATTTAAAAAAGTAAAATAAAATAAAATGGAGCTGAGGATATAGCTCAAAGGTAAAAGGCCACTGGATTCAATCCCTAATACTACAAAAATACATACATACATAAATATATAAATAAACAAACAAACAAACAAACAGATGACATAAGGAACTTCTAACAAACTCTGGGTTCCCCAAAAGGGTTTAGTTCACTTTTTTCTGCCTCATTTTAAAAGAGAGACATGAGGCTGGGCGTGGTGGCGCACGCCTGTAATCCCAGCATTCGGGAGGCTGAGACCAGAGGATCGTGGTTCGCAGACAGCCTCAGCTACTTAGTGAGGCCCTCTGTAACTTAGTGAGACCCTGTTTCAAAATAAAGAATAAAAAATAGGGCAAGGGGTGTAGCTTGTAGGTGAATGTCCTGGGTTCCATCCTAGACCCGCGAGGGAGAAAGAAAGAGAGGGGGGGGGGGGCGAAGGTCAGTGCATTGAATTTAACTCTTCCCAAGGCATTTAGAAAAACTGAGTTCAAGAAAAATGAAGAGTGTTGGGAGGAGAACCCTCATGTCTTTGTTGGGTTTAAAAGAGGTAGATACTATTTGTAAAATTCTAGTTTTCATAATTCATGAGATTTAATGACTTAGAAATTAGGATAGTTACAATGAAAGCAGAAATAATTCTGGCATCCAGACAGATGATGTTTTGCTCTTAGTATGATGGGGAAGGTGAAAGAAGCTCCCTGACCACGGCCTGAGATGGACGGAATGAAAACCCAGGAGAGGGGGCGGGAAGAGCAGGCAAGGTGGTATGTGCAGAAGCCCATGCCAACCCCCAGCAGATACCAGAGATGGCAGACCTTTCAGTTCATAGGGACTGATGTTATCCACCCAGAGCCAGACCCAGTGATAAACTATTTTGTCAACTTTGAGTGGCAGAAAATATTAAACTACAAGAGAGAATAAAAACAAAATAAAATATTAACTACAAGAGAGAGTGGGTGGAGGCAGGGTAGGAATGAAGGAAAGTCAGAGGCACAGCATTCGGGGGCCCCAGGGCCAGGATCTATGCAAGTGGACATAGGGGCTTTAGCATAAGAAAACTAGGTTTGAAACTGAGTTGTGCAACATACCAGAGAATGATCTTAGGTGAGCGACTGAACATTCACTCTCCTCATCTATGAAATGAGGATGACGGCATCCCTTGACATGGGTCCAAATACAATAGCATCACTAAAATCTTCCCCACAGCACCTGGCATTTTGGAAGTGTGTGACCGATGGTGGGATAGACTCAAGATTCCCTGTCTTAATGATTTATGGGCATTTCAACATTTACTTTGCCACAGACTCAAAAACAGGTGAGGGAAAAAGAGGGTTCATTTCTAGAAAGAGTTATTGGTCTTACTCTTCATTTCTTTGCTTGGTGTCTGGGGCTTCCAATGGAGTCAGAGACCCACATCCCTGCCCTCAGGCCTGACAGAACCCAAGGTTTGCCCAAACTGGGCAGATAGCATGTTACTCCTTCTTATTTATTTATTTATTTATTTATTTATTTATTTATTTATTATTTTTATTTATTTTTGTATGACCCTGGGTATTAAACAGAGGGACATTCTACCTCTGAGCTACACGCTCAGCTCCCAAAATTTTTTATTCTTTATTTTTAGTTTTTAAACAGGGTCTTGCTAGATTACTAAGAGTCTAAGTAGCTGAGACTGATCTCAACCAGTGATCCTTCTGTCTCAACCTCCCAAATACTGTGATTACAGGAACATGCCACCACACCCCAGCTTAGACACTTTGTCCATGGACACCACTCTCCGTTTCTCTGTGAGGACCAGGCCTCCACTCTTGCACTTTCCATTGAACACAGAGGTTGCAACAACCCCTATGCCTCATCCTGACTGGGCCACCTGCTTCAGGACCATCAGTCACCCATCCGCCCAGCTGTAGCCAAGCTTTAATCCCAGGCATTAAAGTGTAACTTCTGCTTGGTAATTACCCCAATGCAACCAATGCGATAGCATCTCTAGACAATAATCAGCTTGACCAAAAGTTTCTTGCATAATAAAGACTAAGAACAGTAGTTATAAAATAACTGTGGCTCAAATATGCTTGTTTGGTGGTCCCTAAAGACTCAGCTCATTGCTGGGCGTGGTGGCGCATGCTAGTAAACCCAGGACTTGGGAGGCTGAGACAGGAGGATCACAGGTTCACAGCCAGACTCAGCAACTTCGTGAGGCCCTCCGCAGCTTAGACCCTGTTTCAAAATAAAAAATAAAAAATTGGACTGAGAGTGTAGCTCAGAGGTAGAATGCCCCTCATGTCACCTTTCCTGAGTCTCCTCTCCCTAAGCCCAGACTAGGTGTTCCTTGGGGTTTCCAACATGTTCAGAGTCACCCTCTGTCAAGGCACTTACTGTGCATTATTATGACTGTTGATCAGCCTCATTCCCCGGGACTCAAACTCCTTGAGGGCAAAAGCATCTTCATTTTTCTATTTTCAGTGGTTGGCATGGTGCCTGGCATAACAGGTGCCCAATAATTACTGAAGCACATATGAAAGAATGAATCAATGATGCATGAATGAATATAAATTGCTATTGATGCTGGAGGGTTAGGGATTAGTTATGAGAAAATACATCCTAACTGTGTGGTACAATTCCAGAGGCAGGCCAGCCAAGAACACTTTTTGGGCTGAGGGTGTAGCTCGGAGATAGAATGCCCCTGGTTCGATCCCCAGCACCACATACACACAAAAGAGTGTGTCCAAAAAAGGCTTGTAAATCTTGCTTGACTTTGAATCAGGTACTGTTCTGGCAATGGCGAGGACTGGGGGGAAAGAAGCAGATGGCCTCTGGGGGTCCCTCTTGTCAGGGGAACTCTCCGCTTCAGAATCTGGTTCTAAATCTCTAACTAGGCCCAATGTTTTGGCTCAAGGAGCTTCCCCTTAGCCTTTGCCTCAAACTAATTAGCCAGGTTTCACACCACCAGAGGAGAGGCAGCCCCCAGCACCCCCTTCCAGCGCTCCACACCACAGCTGTGGGGGACCCATAGAGGCCTAGAGAAGTTGAGTGATTTACAAAAAAATTGTTTGGTTTGCTACTGAGCAAACCAAAATTAGTCCAGTGCCTGTGGCCATCAGCATCCCTCTGATATGCCATGCTTCTCCGCAGGACACATTCCTGATGTGTCCTGGTTTCTGGCCAGCGTCTTGCCAGGTAAGGTGGCCCATGCCTGTAATCCTACTATTTGGGAGGCTGAGACAGGAGGATCGCAGGTTTGCAGCCAGCCTCAACAACTTAGTGAGGCCCTCCCCAACTTAGTGAGACCCTTTTTTTCAAAACAGAAATTAAAAAGCTGGGCGTGGTGATGCATACTTGTAATCCCAGCATTTAGGAGGCTGACATAGGAGGATCGTGGTTCATGGACAGCCTCAGTACTTAGTGGGGCCCTTTGCAACTCAGTGAGACCCTGTTTCAAAATAAATAAAAAAAAAATAGAGCTAGGGGTGTAGCTCAAAGGTAGAATGCCCCTGGATTCTATTCCCAGTATTGCAGGGGGGAAAAAAAAAAGTTAAAATAAGGCTGAGGGTGTAGACTCAGGAGAATGCCCATGTTCAACCCCCAGTACCAAAAAAGCAACCCATTGAAGCCATCCCTCCTCACCTCCTTGGTTCTGGTGGGTACCCCTCTCACACCACTTTTAGCACCAGTATGTAAAAGTTCTTTTCAGGTAGAACTCTGGAGTGTGGTGCTGGGGAAGAGCCAATAAAAATCTCAAAATTCAAAATACCACATATTCCTTATCATTTGCTTCTTGTTTCTAGTGGATGCTCTATCAGAATTTGCAATAAGAATTATACAGTATGTGGAGCCTCGAAAGAATTTGCCGTGTGTGTGTGTGTGTGTGTGTGTGTGTGTGTGTGTTTCTGTAGATGGAACCCAGGACTTCTACCTCTGAGATGTACCTCCAGGCCTATTTTGTATTTGTATTTCCAAATTTAAAAAGGGCTTTGCTAGATTGCTGAGAGCCTCACTAAGTTGCTGAGGCTGGCCAGAAACGTTGGGATCCTGTCTCAGCCTCCCAAGTATTGGGATCACAAATGTGCGCCACCAGGTCTGGCTCAGAATTTGCCTTTGCTAAGAGTAGCCCTGGAGCCTTCCTCTCAGAGGAGCCTCCAGACCCTGGCTCTGTGTTTCTAACTTACCCCAAAGATCTTGGCTAAAGATATTGCACCAGCCAATGAGCTGCATGTAGTTCTGTTTGGAGATGTGCGCCACCACTCTTAGCAGAAGGGTGTGTGTGTGTGTGTGTGTGTGTGTTTAAAAAGTGGTTGAAAGTACATGCCTGAAATCCCAGTACTTGGGAGAAGGAAAAAGGGAAATTGCAGGTGTGAGGCCAGCCTCAGCAATTTAGCAAACTATTTATTTATTTATTTATTTATTTATTTAGATGCTGGGTATTGAACCCAGGGAAATTGTCCTCTGAGCTATGTCCCAAATCTATTTTATTTATTTTTAAATTTGGAAACAGGGCCTCACTAATTTGTTGAGGCTGGCTTTGAATCTGGGATAGTCCTGTCTTAGCCTCCCAAGTATTCAGATTATAAGCGTGCACCACCAACATCCAGCTCAAAATAAATAAAAAGAAAATGAAAAGGCGAGGGGGAGATGCTGGAGAAGTAGGTCAAAGGTAGGATGCCTCTGGGTTCAATCTCCAGTACTGAGAAAAGATAGATAGATAGATAGATAGATAGATGGATGAACAGTAGGCATGGACATTTTCACCTCATTTTCATCCTCAGCTTCTGCCTTCTGGAAGCTGTGAAACAGACACACAGCCAAGACAGACATTCAATACTGTGCTGTGCTCCTTTCCCTCTGGTTTGGGACTGGATTTTGTCCTCTCTCATGTGTCTGGTTTTTTAATTCAAGTAGCACAGAGGGAACTGGGCGCAGTGACACAAGTCTGTAATCCCAGCTACTCCCAAAGTAGGAGGCTCACAAGATGAGGCTAGCCTGGGCAACTTAGAGAGATCTGTCTCAAAATTAAAAAAAAATTGTCAGGCATGGTGGCATTTGTCGGTACATGGTAATCCCAGTACTTGGAAAGTTGAGACAGGAGGATTGCAGGTTCGCAGCCAGCCTCAGCAACTTGTGAGGTCCTTGGCAATTTAGTGAGACCCTGTTTCAAAAAAAAGAATAAAATACAGTGTAGCTCAGAGTTCAATTACCAGTAACGCGCGCGCGCATGCGCGCGCGCGCACGCGCGCGCACACACACACACACACACACACACACACACTCAAAATAAATAAATAAAAAGAAGCCAGGCATCTATAATCCCAGTACTTGGGAAGCGGAGATAGGAGGATCACAGATTTGAGGTCAGCCTCAGCAACTTTGTGAGACCCTGTTTCAAAATTCAGAACAAAACAAAACCTCCACGGGCAGCAGTGCCCACGCCTCCTGGCCATGGCGTTCACGTCTGCAGCCTTCTGCCACATGCAAGCACTGCTGCTCACCGCTCATCTCCTTCACCATCTGGCACATTAAAGCATTTGATTATCTGAAGACCGATTCCAGGAATCCTATGGGCCAGTGTGAGACCCTGAGTCCCCTTGCCCTCCCAGAGCACCGCAGCCATGCTCTCTTCCGTGGCTCACACTGGCTCTCAGTAGGCCCCTCTTGGCATATCATATTTGAGGCATGTAAGTAGACCCATGATGAGCGGACCAGGACTCTATGACCCTACAACCATCATCAATGCAGATACTCTAGCATACTGGCAGAAGAAAAATGGTGCAAATTAGCTTTTTACCTTCTAGCATTTCTTACTGCCTCTGTCCGTGGTGCGATCTATGTTTTGGTGAGCTCTTGGAGCGACTCACAGAAGAATTGATTCCGTTAGTCCATGCAATAGCCACCAGATGAAGGGATTGTATCCAGCAGGATCCTGCTTCCAAAAGTGGCCTCGGGAATCTGATCAGTTACTTTAAAAAAAAATGACTCCAGCTGGGTGTGGTGGCCAGTACTTGGGAGGCTGACACAGGAGGATTGCGGGTTCCACAGCCTCAGCAAGTAGTGAGACTCATCAACCTAGCGAGACTTTGTTTCAAAATAAAAATAAAATAGGGCTAGGGCTAGAGGTGTAGCTCAGAAGGAAACTTTCCCCTGGTTCAGTCCCCAGTATTACACAAATAAATAAATAATAAATAAATAAATTTTTTAAATGACTCCAAGTTGGATGTAATGGCACATGCCTGTAATCCCAGTACTTGGGCAGCAGAGATGGGAGGATTGCAGATTTGAAACAAGTGAGGTCCTGTTTCAACCTAAAAAATAAAATGGGGCCAGGCCGAGCGTGGTGGCGCACGCTTGTAATCCCCGCGCTTGGGAGGCAGAGACAGGAGGATCGCGCAGGTTTGAAGCCAGCCGCGCGCTGGCTTAGGAGACCCTGTTTCCAAATTTAAAAAATGTAAAAATAGGTCTGGGAGTGTAGCCCGGAGGTAGAAAGGCTTCCAGGAACCCCAGTACCACTAAAATAAAATAAAATAAAATGAGGCTGGAGGTGTAGTTAAGAGGTAGAACACTCCTAGGTTCAATCCCCAGTAAAACACACACACACACACACACACACACACACACACACACACACAGAGACTCCTTATTTTTTAAATGTTTCCACATTTTTTGCTTGTGGAAAGACTGTTTTTATATATTATATTTGCATAAAGTATGTAAATGGAATTACATATAAACTAATATAAAATGCTTACTTTTGGTGTCAACAGGTTTGAATTTATACTTCTTAAAACACAGTCATAACCATCCAAGTTACTATATTAATTACTGAATGCTCATAGTCCATTGGAAGCTCTTGTTTGCAGGAACTTGTAAGGCTCATTTTGGTCTTATTGAAATATCATCTAATTATAAATTAGCTATAGATATCAGGTACTTCTGCACAGAAAGTGTGTATCTGACTTGTGGGCCGGCGCTTGGGAGGCAGAGACGGGAGGATCGCGCAGGTTCAAAGTCAGCCACATAAGAGACCCTGTTTCCAAATAAAATTATAAAAATAGGTCTGGGAGTGTAGCCCGGAAGTAGAAGGGTTTCCAGGAACCCCAGTGCCACCACCAAAAAAAAATTAAAAAAAAAAAAGGATATGATGAATTACTTGTGAAGAATGTATTTAAAACTGTTTTAAATGTGTTTTTATTTGTACGATATTGCTTACTAAAATTAATTCTATTATGGTGGTAGAAAATATTTGGGGGTTTTTGTTTTTGTTTTTGTCTTTATTTGCAGTACTAGAGATTGAACCCAGGGGTGTTCTCCCTCCGAGCTATACCTCCAGCCCTATTTTTTATTCTTTACTTTGAATTAGCGTCTCACTAAGGTGCAGAGGACTTCACTAAGTGGCTGAGGCTGGCGGCAAACCTGTGATCTTTCTGTCTTATCCTCCCAAGTACTGGAATTACAAGCGGGCGTCACCACGCCCAGCTTGTAAAGGTATTCTTACGAATTTGTAAGTACTTTAGATTTTCAAAACTGAATGAGAGAGAAAATTGCATAACCATCCTGCTGTTCCTTTAGTGCAATACAATAAAACTCTGAAATTAAAAAAAAAAAGTTATAAAGGGTTGGGGGTATAGTTCAGAAGCCCAGTTCCAAAAATAGAAAGAAAAGAGGAAGGGAAGGAAGAAAGAAGAGCCAGAGGGGCTGGAATTTTGTTCCTGGAACGGAGGTGGGTTTCACAGTTTTCCTGCCCCACTTTCCCTCCACCCCGCCCAGCAAAGGCCCCTCTCCCCACGACTCCCTTGACCCCCCTGACACTCCTGAAGCCCATGGTTTCTAAGGCCTGAAGAACTGGCTTGAGGTGTGAAGGGTGAGAAAGCCTGTCAGCTCTGGTGGGGAAGAGCCTTGGACCAGCTGCCAGAGGATTTCAACTATATTCCTCCTTTAGCAGTGTGATACTGAACTAGTCAACCTTTCTGAGCTTCGGTTTCCCCAACTGTAAATGTGAATAACAGCTCATACCCTATTCTTCCTGCTAGATAGGACTATTGAAAGAAACGAATTAAACATACCATGTGGACAAAGCCCTTTTAAACCGCCAAGTCCTGTGCAAACATGGGAGGGTTTTCAGAGGTTCTGGAACATGAGCCATGTGAAGGAAAGGCGGAGGAGCCAGAGGGATCCTTCCACTGAGTTTCTTTTGAGCTGCATTTGAAACTTAATGAACACTTAGGGCATTGCTGACACTCTGATTAGATTAAAAATTAAATTTAAAAATCATCACTCGCCCCCTTCCCTCCATGCGCAATTCCTCGCTCTGCCGAACACAGTCATTAGTCAAAAACTGTTTTGAAATGGCGCTAATTTGCTGTACCCTGAAACAAATGAGAGACAAATATTTTGTTAGAAAAACAAATCATGAACCAAACTTCAGTTTGTAAAAAAAGAAAAGAAACAATAACCTAGTTAATGAGTTCAAAGTGAAATTAAAACCAAACCATTTGCAGCTTCCAAAACAAGTGAAGCAGAATGAAATTCGAACAGCAAAATATGATCCCAAGTAAATCAAACTGCCTCTGCATATCATCAAAGGCCCTGAATCCAAAAGACACTTCTGGCCCTCACCTCCTCCGTCTCAGGTTTTCCCATATTAAATTCTGCCCTCCTCCATTTAATAGCTGTCTCAGATGTGTGTCACTGGAGATGCTGCGCAGAGCAGAGAGAGACCATCCCCTCCCTCCAGGGGCACACAGCTCAGACCCCAGGATTCTCCCATGTAAATATACCCCCACCGCCTGGCTCAGTCTTCTATCAGGACGTGGGCCTGGGATCACAGAGTAAAACGGAACTCTTGGCACCTCAACAGAAGCCCATTATTGCCAGAATCAGAGCATGAAACCAACAACGCAAAAGAGCCAAAAACCAAAACACAGAGACCCCTTAGGTGAGAGTGATGAGGTGGTCCTCAGAGACCAGCTCTTCCAGCAGTAGAGAATGTGTCCTTTGAAGCCAGATGCGCTGGCGCAATCCTATAATCCCAGTACTTGAGCAGTGGAGACAGAAAGAGCACAGGTTCCAGGCCAGCCTCAGCAACAACTTTGTGAAACCCTGTTTCCAAATTTAAAAAAATAAAATAAAATAAAACAGGGCTGAAGGTGTATCTCAGAAGTGCAATGCCGCTGGGTTCCATCCTTAGCAACACACACACACACACACACACACACACGTGTCCTTGATTCAATCCACCCTTTGCTTTAATTCAACCCACCCTTGAAGATTCAGACATACTTTCCAATGATCTCAGTAAAGGTTGGGCTCTCCAGGACTCTCTGCAGGAATCCCAGGAAGTGGGAAAAATGAAATTGTTGCTTGTCAGTGGAGCTGACCACCCACACTCAGCAAGGGGTGAGTGGGAAGCCTGGCCCCCTGTGAAGCGCCCGGCAAGGTCCTAGCAGTAGAGAAGTAGCTGGGCTTGCTGTGCTGAGCTGTGGCTGCTCAGGCAGCTGCTGGATCTGCTGGTCTAGTATGTGAATACAGCTAGCCAGCCAGCCAGCCAGCCTTAATCTCCTTGGACCCTCCCAGCTGAAGTCACTATTGTCTTCCAGAAGAGTCTTCCCTACTGGGTTCTTGAGTCAATCCTGGGGGGGGGGGGGGGGGCGCCTTGAGAATTAGTTGTTTTGATTGAGGATGTCTTGGAGCATGGATCCCGGCTGTCTGTGCTCCCATCTAGTTGCAAGCGTCCCTTATCTCCTGGCATCTTGGCCCAGTCCAAGTCCATGGACTTCTGCCAGGTCCCTCTGTCCACCACTCTTACCCCAGTCCTTAAGCTGGAGCTCACTGTGGTCTCCCAGCCTTACGGGCAAGCCCGCAGCTAAAGTAGCTTCACTGGCTCTCTCTGTGCGTCAAGTTTCTCCCCCATCAGCACCCTTGCCCTGGCCAAAAGGCATGAGGGCAGATGTTACTTGGTTAAATGCCTGTCTTTCCCGCCTGGGCCATCACCCCCTGTTCTGTTGGGGTGGAAGGTGGAAGGAAAAACACTGGAAAGAATTTCAAAGTTCAGCTGGAGTTCCACCAACTCTAAAAAGCCTTCCTCCAACTTTCTTGGAGTTTTTCATCTGGGTCCAAGTTTTAGACTTAATCATATACTTCGCTCTGTTGTTCCATATTTTATGTGTCTCCACAACTAGATCAGAGGCTTCTGGAAGGCAGGGACTACTATATTATATGCATCAGAAAAAAATTAAAAGCTGGTATGGTGGCGCACACCTGTGATTCTAGTTCTTGGGAGGCTGAGACAGGAAGAGTGTAAGTTCAAGGCCAGTCTCAGCAATTTAGCAAGGCTCTCAGCAACTTATCGAGATCTTGTTTCCAAATGAAAAATATAAAAGGGCTGGGGTTGTAGTTTGAAGGTAGAATGCCTCTGGGTTTCATCTCTAGACCACACACAAAAAAGAAGAAGAAGAAGAAGAAGAAGGAGGAGGAGGAGGAGGAGGAGGAGGAGGAGGAGGAGGAGGAGGAGGAGGAGGAGGAGGAGAGGGGGAGGGGGAGGGAGGAGGGAAGAAAAGAAAGAAAAAAGAAAAAAATCACAACAAGTTTAAAGATCTTGGTTGGCTTTAGCTTATAATTCTAGAATCAGGCAACATTTCATTCTGTAACATAGAGTTAAATGTTCCAATCAGTTGTGCAAAGTAGTTTAGTTTTATAGACAGGGAAAGGCTAAAAAAAAAAAAAAAAAGCTGATGCAAACAAAAAGCAGATTGTTCATTTCAAAGTTATTTTCTTTTAACTCAGGAAGCTTGTGTGCAGTGGTATACCTATAATCAGGAGGCTGAGGCAGGAGGTTCACAAACTTGAGGCCAATCTGAGCAAGTTAGCAGGATCCTGTCTCAAAATTTAAAAAAAGAAAAAAAAAAAAAACAGGGCTAAGGATGAATTTCAGTGGTAGAGCACCCCTTGGTTCAATTTCAAGTAATTCAGGGGTAAAGGGAAAGAAAATACCTTGTAAATCAGGGAACAGGAAGATTAAAAAAAACAACAACAACAACAAAAAAAACAAGAACAATTAGTTAAACTTCAAGTTGTTATTTTTCGGGGGCAGTGGATACTGGGAATGGAACCCAGGGGCATTCTACCTCCAAACTATACCCCCAGCCCTTCTAATTTTGTTTTGAAACAGGGTCTCCCTAAATTGCTGAGGCTGGCCTCAAACCTGAGATCCTCCTGTCTCCACCTCCGAAGCATTGGGGTTGCGGCTGTGTGTGCTGCCACTCCTGGCTCAGGTTACATTTTTTGTTTGTTTAAGGATTAAAGCAGAGGGAACTTCACTGTCTTGCCAATCGAAACTAGTCTGTTTGGCATTTTCTCTCTCACTTGATTTCTTGAAAAGTCAGATAACAACTTGGTTTCCCTGAAGATGTGGAACTTTTGCATGGGTGACTCCACTTTAATGTATGGTCTGTTGGGGGCCAGTGCAGGGATTTAGGCCCAACAGTGGCCCCCTAGCTGGGCACAGTGGCACATGCCTGTAATCCCAGTAGCTGAGAGGCTGAGACAGGAGAATCGCAGGTTTGAGGTCAATGTTAGCAATTTAGTGAGACCCTGTTTCAAAATAAAAAATAAGTTGGGCGTTGTGGTGCGTGTCCGTAGTCCCAGTACTTGGGAGGTTGAGATGGTGAGATCGCAGGCTCAAGGCCAACCTCAGCAACTTAGCGAGACTCTGTTGCAAAATAAAAAATAAAAAATGAAATGACTGTGGGTTATAGCTAGAGGCAGAATGACCCTGGGTTTAGTACCCAGTTACACACACACACACACACACAAAAAAAAAATAAAAGTAAAAAATAAAAAATAAAAAATAAAATAAGGCCGGGGGTGGGACTCAAAGGTATAATATCCCTAAGTTCAATCTCCAGTACCACTAAATAAATAAATAAATAAATAAATAAATAAAATAATTAAACAGGCAAGTACAGGCTGGAGGTAGAATGCCCCCAGGTTCAAACTCTCATACCAAAAAACAAATCAAAACAATGTCCTCCGATAATTTTTATTTGACATATATAACTATGCTATAAAATCACAGGGTCTGGATTATCCCTGCTCGTCATTTCTAGGTTCCCCACAGTGTTCAGGACACACATGGACCCAAGGAGGCCACATACTGTCCTCCATACTCCAGACCCGAACCGTCTCACCAGCCTTTATTCTCTATTCTTTCTGCCTCTGGACCTTGGTTCATGTCACTATCCCGACTCTCCCACCCAATTCTATCCAAAACAGTTTGAAGCTTACTCTTCAAGGTTTTTCAGATACTTCCAAATACTATTTCCTTCCTAGAGCTGTCTAGTGTTCCTATCAAAAGAAATCAGTCTCTGGAATTTCTATACAAGTATTTTTTCATATTTCATCTTTTCTTTGTGTGTGGTGGTACTGGGGATTGAATCCAGGGGCATTCAACCTCTGATATACACTTCCAGCCCTATTTTTTAATTCTTTATATTTTATTTTTTATTCTTGAAACAGGGTCTAAGTTACAGAGCACCTCACTAAGTAGCTGAGGTTCGCAAACCTGCGATCCTCCTGTCTCAGCCTCCCAAGTACTGGGATTACAAGTGTGCACCACCATGGCTGGCTCATAGTTCATCTTTTAACATGTACTACCCAGCACGTTGTAAGTACTCAATAAATAGGTGGGTGTTTTTTTTTTTTTTAATTTGTAGTACTAGGGGTTAAACCCAAGGGCATTCTATCTCTGAGTTATACCCTCAGCCCTATTTTTTTTTTCTTTAATTTTGAAACAGGGTCCCACTACATTGCAGAGGTCCTCAATATATTGCTGAGGCTGGCCACAAACATGCAATCAATCCTCTTATCTCAGCCTCCCAAGTACTGGGATTACAGATGTGCACCGTCATGCCTGGATAACTAAAGTTTTAAAATAACTTTTTAAAGTGTTTTTCAAGTACTGGGGATCTCAAATACCAGGATCTCAAATGCTAGACAAGTGTTCTAGCACTGAGCTACACCTCCAGCCCCAATAAATATGTTTAAAAGAATAACTAGGGCACCTGTTATGGTAACTATTCATGCCATGAATATATCTTCTCCATCTCCACTAAACTATAAGCTCATCTGTACCCAGTGGTTAGTGAAACAGTAAACGTTCAATGAAGGTATTCTGAACTGAGTAGCAGGTACTGGGTAATACTTAAGAATGACTCAATGCACTGAGATGAGTCTATCTGAACAAAGGTACCAGCTTGAAGGATTTCTATATTACTTTCCACATTCGATTTCTATATTAGTTAGTGATAAGACTCTCTGGACGCGTGGCTCGTCGGTCCCTTCCCCCAAGGTTGGCTGATTCTCCGAAGGTGCCGGGTTCTGATTAACGCAGCTTTTCTGATTCCTCTGCTGGTGTTTACCTCCTTTGCAACTCCCTAGCTCAATTTGCAGTGTTGGTTAGTACAAGTGACAAAAACAAAAAACAAAAAACAAAAAAACAGTTTCATCTAGCAAATACTGCGTGATGAGTCATGTAAGTCATCTTAGGAAAGTCCAGGAAACGAGGTACCCCTGAGTCAAATGCTGGCCACTTAGCTCTTCGGCCTTCTCTGCCGCCTCTCTCTGCGCATGACCTTCACTCTTTCCAATTGGCCAGTTTCTTCCATATGGCAGGAAACAGGGCCCCTGACTCTACTCATTGTGTTCCTGCTGGAACGGAGCCTGTTCTCTCTTTGATCTTATTTTCAAAAATTCTGCTGAGCCTGGTGACGCATGCCTATAATCCCAGTACTTGGGAGGCTGAGGTAGGAGAGTTGCAGTTTTGAGGACAGTCTCAGCAACTTAGTGGGGCTCTCATCAATTTAGTGAGATCCTGTTTCCAAATAAAAAAAAATATAATAAAATAAGACTAGAGGTGTAGCTCAGAGGTAGAATGCCCTGGGTTCAAGACTTGGTAGCACACACACACACACACACACACACACACACACACTCCCAAGAAAGGAAGGGTATAATTGGCTCAGCCTGGATCAGGTGAGGGTGGGACCTCTAATACAATGACATTCCCATTTTAACAGTGAGAGGAAAGAAAAAGTACCCTTTTTTGTGTGTATACCAGGGATATTCTACCTCCAAGTTACACCTTAAGCCCACTTTTTTTTTTAATTTTGTAACAGGGACTCATTAATTGCTAAGGCTATTCTCAAACCTGCAATCCTCCTGTCTCAGCCTTCCAAGTACTGAGATTATAACCATGCACCACCATGCCCAGCTGGAAAAGAACATCTTTTTTTTTTTTTTTTTTTTTGGTAGTACTGGGGGTTGAACCCAGAGGCCTTCTTCCACCGAGCTACACCCCTAGTCCTATTTTTACTCTTTTTTTTTAAACAGGGTCTCACTAGATTGCAGACTGCCTCACTAAGTAGCTAAGGCTGGCTGCGAACCTGTGATCCTCCTGTCGCAGCCTCCCAAGTACTGGGATTATGAGTGTGTGCCACCACACCCACAGGAAAGAGCATCTTAAAGAAGCAAGCCCTGGGTCTGAATGTGAGAAGGATAGTAACAGTGTATATCCAAACGAGAGTGGCTCAGTGGGCATCTGAGGAGGTGCAGAGAAACGAGGAGGACCTGGGGGAGTCCAAGGGGAACTCTCAAGAGGCAGAGGGGAGGCTGGGCCAGATACCTAAGGGGAGCGGCGCTGGCGGCATCCCTTCCACTGAGGCTGAGAACAGCCCGGCCATGAGCATCTAGGGCAGCGCCCTCCCTCTTGCCCCAGAGGGGCAACTCCACTTTCCCACATCTGGTGGCTATTTTTATGGATAGATTTATTTTTACCCATTCTAGACCTCAAAACTGCTGCTGGAAGGAGCAGAAAGCCCAGGCTGCAGCAGCCGGCTCAGCTACAGAGACCAGGCTGTGGTCCTCTTCAGGGTCACCTTGGCACCCACCTCTCAAATCCCTCTCTCCTTTCTATGGGAGTTGGGGGTGGGAATACAGTGGGGCCCCGCAAGACCCCAGCCAGCCAAAGGGGAGCAGTGCTCTGAGAGAAGAGAGGTCCTGCAGCCACCTCAAGTCATAATCCTACCATGCCTGTGAATCCAAGCACCCAGAGTCGTGTGTGTGTGTGTGTGTGTGTGTGTGTGTGTGTGTGTGTGTGTGTGCGCGCGCGCGCGTGTTAGTATTGTAGCATTCTACCTCCCCAGCCCTATTTTGCTTTTGTTTTCAAACAGGTTTTCATTAGGTTGCTAAGAGTCTCGCTACGATGCCAGGGCTGTCCTGGAACATGCGATTCTCCTGTCTCAGCCTCCCAAGAATCACAGGCACAGGTGTGTGCCACCACACCCAGCCTGAGAGCCTCTTCCCACAGCACTCCCCTGCAGGGCCTGTCTCCCTGGAACCCAAGGTGTCTGAGAGGACTTTGTCTTCCAAATAACCAGCTATGAGCGGTTGTCACTCCCAGCCCCTACAGGCCAGGCAGCCGAGGTAGACTTCTCTAATGGGACCACACACATCTGGCCTAAATTGTTATTCCTTGGAGACAAGTTTACTGAACAGTTAGGCAATGCCTCCATGCACAGCCACTGCAGCGGGCTTAAAATATACTTTAATACATTTAAAGAGCCATCGCGGGAGCCTGGTTTTCCCATGATAAAGACGCAACTGACTCTCACTGGGTGCTAAAATGTCAAGTTGTTGCCATTCAGCAGGGAGCCTGACAGGCCATTAAATCCAGAGAGAGCTCTGTTCAGAGACTCCTCTCCTTTCCTCCCCTGTCTTCCCCAACAAATGATTTGGGTTCCGAAGTTGACATTTTGGTAAAAATCTACCAAAATCTATCAAGGTGCTGTCTCTATCAAGGTGCCATCTCTATCATCCTATCAAATGCCCTCAGGAGGTGAGAGGGACCAAAGGAGCTGCAGCCCAGCCCAGCCGCAGGAGCAAAGAGAACCAATGTCACGGTTAGTGTTCCTGAGTGCCTTAGGGGGAGAGCTCCAGTCCCAGGAAGAAAGGACTGCTTGGTGGGTGGGGGGGGGGGGGTAACAAACCACGAGTGGTTTCAACAGAAGGCGACCTTAAAATCTCCCCTCATGAGCCAGGCATGGTGGCACACAGACCTGTAAGCCCAGTACTTGAGAGGCCGAGACAGGAGGATTGCAGGTTCGAGGACAGCCTCAGCAAGAAGTGACACTCTTACCAACTGAGTGAGACCCTGTTTCAAAATAAGAATAAAATAGGGTTGGGTGTAGCTCAAAGGTAGACTGCCCCTGGGTTAGATTCCTAGTACCATTAAAAGAGAAAGAAAAAAACATCTCTCCTCCCACACCAACCTGCCTCCAGCGGGGCTGGGCTGCCAGGAGAAGCTCCAGCACGGGCAGGAGCTTATTTTGGAGTTGACCCCCAAGATAGAATGGGACAAGCAATCTCCGCGGCACACTGCGGGACTTTGAGTCCCAAGCCCGGCCCAGCTTGTCCAAAATAGTTTCTGGGTTTTTTTTTGTTTTTTTTTTTAATTTTTTTCTTTTCTTTTCTAGGGGTTGAACCCAGGGCCTTGTACATGCCAGGAAAGCACTTTGCCACAGAGCTCCATTCTCAGCCCTTTTTAGTTTTTTACATCCAGACAGGGTCTCACTCAGCTGCGAGGCTGGCCTCCAAGCTTGTGGTCCTCCTGCCTCAGGTGCCTGCCCGGTGTTTCTTTACTTCCGTCTGTCTGTTTGACTTTCCTTAGCTCAGAAATGGAATGGAAGTGAGTTACTGAGAAGTAGTAGTATTAAAAAAAAAAAAAAAAAAAAAAAAAAAAAGGAGGATGCCAGGCACGGCGGTACGTGCCTATCAGCCCAGGACCTGGGAGGTTAAGACAGAAGGATCATAGGTTTAAAGCTAGCCTCAGCAACTTAGTGAGTCCCTCAGCAACTTAGTGAGACTGTTTCAGAAAGAAAGAAAGAAAGAAAGAAAGAAAGAAAGAAAGAAAGAAAGAAAGAAAGAAAGAAAGAAAGAAAGAGAGAGAAAGAAAGAGAACGTGCTGGGGGTGTACCCTCCAAGGCGGAAAATCTTTGGGTTCAACCTCCAGTACCACAAAAAAAAAAAAAAAAAAAAGGAAAGAAAGGACCCACAGCTGAGCATAGTAGCGCCCGCCTTTAATCCCAGTCCTTGAGAGACTGAGACAGGAGGATTGCAGGTTCCCGATCAACCTCAGTAATTTTGCCAGGCCTTCAGCAACTCAGACCCTGTTTTGAAAGAAAAAATAAAATAAAAAATAAAAAAGATGCGTGCATGGTGGCACGCATCTGTACCCTTATACTTGGGAGGCTGAGACAGGAGGGTAACAAGTTCAAGGACAACCTCAGCAAGTAGTGAGACTCCTCAACCCAGTGAGACCCTGTTTCCAAATAAATAAAATCAGGCTGGGGACATAACTCGAAGGTAGAATGCCTCTGGGTTTAATCCCCAGTACCACAAATAAACAAATAAATAGGGCTGGGGATTTAGTTTAGAGGTAGACTGCTCCTGAACTCAATTCCTAGTACCACAAAAAAGAAAAGACCCAAAGCCAGGCATAGTGGTGTCTGCCTGTAACTTTCATATCTGGGAGGCTGAGACAGGAGGCTTGCACAGGTTTGAAGCCAGTCTCCGCTACTTAGTGAGGTTCTTTGCAACTCAGTGAGACCCTGCTTCAAAATAAAGACTAAAAAATCGGGGTGGGGGTGTAGCTCCGAGGTAGAATGTACCTGGGGTTCCACTCCCAGTACTGCAAAAATAAATAAATAAATAAATAAATAAATAAATAAATAAATAAATAAATAAAATAAGGCTGGGGATGTAGTTGGGAGGTAGAATGATCCTGGGTTCAGTTCCCAGTAACACATACGTGTGCACTCGCATGCACGCACACACACACACACACACAGTCTCTTCTTACAGCTGTTTCTCTGTGCACAGATCCATGCGGCTCAAGAGTGAGGGGGGCAGAAGTGAACAGGTGTGGTTTGAATTTGGAGTTAGCATGGAGATCAAGGAGGCCTTTTCCAAGCCCCGTTAAAAAGGTTGGGTAGTCGTGGCCAGTCACCTTCTTTGCAGCATAGATTATACCTATGACCTTTGAGATTATGTTAACCCATCTCCCCTAAGCATATACACTTGAGTGAGTGTGTTTGCTGAGGTAGGTGTGGGAACTTGTCAGTCAATGAAGAAGCGTCCTGTGAGCCAGCTGATTGTGCATGTTTGTACTTGAAAGTCATAAGGATCTATGCAAACTCTATGGGTGGCACTGTTGCACAAGGCTGGTGGGTGTGAAGGTGCGGGGGTGTGATTAACAGTTTACAGGCCAGGTATAAGTGTGCATGGATGTCTGAATGTGTGCAAATTTGAATGGAAATGTGTGCCACACGATATAATACAGAAAAAAAAATATGGGAGTCACCCCGTGCTCGATTTCCTCAACTATTATGTGAGGGTAATAAATAATAAGTACTTTTTAAGATTGCCATGAGGGTTAGAAATGATAAGGGCGATGCAAAGGTCTGTGTGCCTAGCCCCCATCTAGGACTCCAAAGCAAGCAGCCTTTCTGCGCATTGTGGATGTGCCTCTGGTGGAAACTCAGGCAAGAGTTCTGTGTGTGAGGAAGTGTGTGTGTGTGCCCGTACACACACACACACACACACACACACACACACACGGCAGGACCTTCGCCTCTTCCATTGAGTCTCCCCTATTCAGACAGAGGCAGAAGGCTGGGAGGGCAGGGATGGTACAAGTCTCCACAAACAGACACCTTGGGTTTCTGGGTCCAGGGTATAAATAAGAGGGTGACAGGCCGGTAGGAGCTCAGGAAGCCAAGAGCCTGCAGTGGCTTCCTTTATTTCCCCTCCACGTTAGCAACGGTTGATGACCGCCAGCCACATCCACTCTCCACCTCCGCCCCGCCCCGCCCCACCGCACCCCTACTGGGCTCGCCTTTCTATGAGAGAGAGGGGAGGAAATCCCAGGGAGGCAAGGATTCCTCCCTTCCTCTTTCCATTCCCCCTTAAGACAAACCAGGAAGCAGCCGGCGCAGAAGGGTCGGACCACCTTAAGAGGCGAGTAATGGCCTGGCCCCGCGCCAAGCCCCGCCCCCGCCGCGCGCTCCGCCCCTTTCTCCTCCCGCTCGGCTCGGGAGGGCTGGGGAGCCCGAGTCTAGCCCGAGTTGGCTGGAGCTGTTGCCATGACAAGCATTTTCTTAAGAAAGCTCTGCTGTTGAGACCGTCCGAAGCTGGGGGTGGGAGGGGGACAGGAACTTCCTGGGGCACGATCCCTCCGAGGAGAGCAAGATCAGAGACACCCGCCCAGCTCTCGGCGCCCAATTTCTTTCGGGAAGGTCCTTCTCATTGGAAGGGCCAGGGGAGGAGACCCAGCCCACTCCTCGGCGTAGCTGGAGAGGCTAGAGCGCTAGGCCAGCATCTCTAGCGTGGTTGCCACATTGGGGAGGCCGGTGGGAGATCACCCCACCCTCCCCGGTCCATGGAAACCCGGAGGGAGAGTCCCGCTTGGAGAAACCTGGATCTTTGCTAGAAAGAGAGGTAGGCTTACAGAGAATGTATTGATTCGCGATTTGCAAACTTTGTTTCTTTCTTTCCTCCGAATGGCTTCTAAAACTCCCTGAATTTCCTCTTGTAGGATATTTCATGAGGCTGGGTTTGGAGGGCTGTGTGTGCGTGTGTATACCGTATTTCTTTCCAATTCTCGGTTTTGAAGAACCATATAATCAAACAAGTTATTTCTTTTCCTAGTTCTTATCATTCCTGGGCCGGGGGGGGGGGCGGATGTAGGGAAATGGAGGGACTGTCTTTTTCACACCCAAATTGAGCTCTTGGAAAAAGCATTTATCTCCCCCCTCCCGTTCCTGCCCTCCCCCTCCCCCTGGGCTTGGGAATGAGACGCAGAATGGGAAACTGTTGCAAAAATATTTTCCGCGTCTGTTCCCTTTCTCTAAAGCCCCAAAGAGATGGAAAAACAGGACGAGAGAGAGAGAGAGAGAGAGAGAGAGAGAGAGAGAGAGAGAGAGAGAGAGAGAGAGAGAATCTTCAGCAGCAAGAAGGGGCTGCCAGGGCCCAGGAGGGGGCCCCCAGTGGTGGGGGGGCTGGGGTTGGGGTAGGCTGGGAGAGGTTGGGGGCGAAGAGAGGAGTGCACACATTCAATTTCTTTGGCTCTGCAGAGAAACCTCAGCAGTTTCTCGCTGCTGCTTGCAAAACATCCTCAGACTTTCACGTCTATAATTAGCTGTGGAAAATGCTGGGAGTTCCCTCGCCCGCTGTTGTTTGAGTGTGTGTAAGCCTCCAGAACCAACTGTATGAGTGTCTCGGAGGGCACCGCCCCGCAAATCTCTGGTCCCAAAGGGGAGGTTGAAGAAGGGGCGAAGTTGAAAAGTTATCCTGTTTCAAGGTGGGAGATCGTGAGGGTGGGCCACGGGCATCCTCCAGAGGGTCCCTGAGTGGCTTGCTGAAGAGCTAGAAATCAAGGCTGTTGTACACACACACACACACACACACACACACACACACACACACACACACACACACTTGGCTTCGCTCTCCGAGGAGGAGGCCGGCTGGCATCCTTCCCGAGGCGGGTCCAGCCTCGCTCGCTCCTCCACGGCTGAGGGTGCCGGTTGCTCGTTTCCAGCTGGAGCGCGGGGAGAGGCTGGCTGCAGCCTGGGAGAGGAGTGGGCACTCGGCTGGCCGGCGCGCCTCCCTCCTGGGCATTCTTGCCCGACTTACAGTAACTTGCAGGCTGGTGCCGGCGTCTGCTGGCCTGGTAGGGGGTGTCAGATGGAGAAATGGGCGGGCTCAACTGCGCTGCGGGCTGGGGAAACCAGAGTGGGGAGGGAGGGAGGGAGGGAAAGCGAAATCCCAACCTACAGCATCACTACCTCCTCCTCCTCTGGGTGGGGTGTCTGGCAGGGAGTGTCAGATCCTCCCCGTACACCCGCCCCCCGCCCCCCAGCTGCCCCTGGATCTTTCCATTTGGAGACCTCCTGTAGACCCCCTCACCTTTAAGACCAGGTCATTCCAGGCTGGGACAGGGGATTCCTGGGCCTGGGGGTGAGCAGGGCCTGGGTGTGGAGCGCAGGAAGGGGCTGTGACTTGTCTAGGCAGCTGGGGAGCTGGGTCACACTCCTTGGCTGAGGGTCGTGGGTGAGGAGCTGGCTCTGGAGTGGATGGAATGGGCGTAGCTCAGGAAAGGGTGCTCTGGGAAGTGGGTCCTAGACCCGAAGCAGGCAAATCCGTGGACACCAGGCTGGGGGAGAGGTAAGACTGCGTCCGCCCAGCTGGTTGGGTTGGAGGAGTGGGAACCTCGAGCTGAGAACCTGGGGAAGGAGTAAACAGACTTGGAAGAAAGCCTAAAAGAAGACCAGGAAGCAACAGGAACCAGTTTGCATTTTGAGGTGTTTGGTGATTGATCTGACTGCACTTCAAGTCCAGCTATGGCCCCAAGACAGAACCAATGCCCTTGCTGTATAGAAAGGGGTAGGGAGGAAACCCTTAATGTTCCCTTCCTAGGGAGCCCCAATCTTCCCTGCCACCATCTTGCTGAGGTACACCTCCGAAATCTCAGGCTCCTCCCACTCCTACCCGCCGCGCCCCTCCCACGAGAATCCCACCCTTCCTGCAGCCAGCCTTCAGCACCCCGACGAAGGTAGACTTGGGGAGGGCTTCTCCAGAGGGAGCGCGTCTCCAGCGCCACCTGGGGCCCCTGCTCCGCGGCCTCCAGACTTCCCCGCAGCTCCAGCCCTCCCCCAGGGGGCTCCAGGGCAGGATGGGCGTTCTAGGAACCCGCGGCTCCCGCCCCTCTCGCTGCCTCCGCGGCCCCGCCCGGTTCTCAGCAGCTCCCGCAGCTCGGCTCCACCCTCCCGGCTCGGCCCCAGTCTGAGTACTGGGTGACGGAGGTGCTGAGAGCCACTGAGGTGGTAAGAGCCGCGGAGGCTTCTGCCTCCCGCGAGTTGCAGAGCCCGGGTCTCTTCCCCTTCCATTTACCGCCTCTGTGTCCCTGGATCCAAGGTCAAGTCCTGGGAGCAAGCTTGCCTTACCCCGAACTCCGGCTCCCGGCACAGTGCCGGAGCCCTCGGAGCCACTTGAAGGAGGGGGCAGTTTGGAGGAACCTAGAAAGCAACCTGGGGTGGGGGGAGGAGAGAATGACTAGTGACCCCCCGCCCCCGGCGCCTTCAGTGTCCCCTCTGCACAAGGGGGAGGCTGCTTCCCGTAGTAATGGTGGGAGGGAGTGGCTCATCAGATGTCAGATTATATCACTTTGAGGTCAGCGGAAAATCCGCGCGGGAGGGTCAAGTTAGGGGCAGAAGTAGAACCGGTGGAATTTGTCCAAAGGGTGAATGGAGGAAGAAGTCGGGTGGGGGTGGGGTCGTAGGGCAAGGATGCCAGGAAGACTGCGCATCCCCACTCTTGCTTGCTGGAAGGTCCTGAGAGGAAGGGGAGCTGGGGATACTCATCCCAGCACTGCCCCAGCTGCCTGTCAGAAACCCAAGCCTTTCACCAGAAAGTTTGTTACTGTCTCTCTGTAACCCCCAAGTGGATGTCCTTCCTTCCACTGAAGATTGAACCCAGGGGCATTCTACCTCTGAGCTAGACCTCCAGCCCTATTTTATTTTTTTAATTTGGAAATAGGGTCTCACTATGTTGCAGAGGGCCTTGCTGAGTTGTTGAGGCTGGTGACACACTCGCAATCCTCTTGTCTCAGCCTCCCAAGTGCTGGGATTACGGGCATGTGCCACCATGCCTGCCTTTTTGTTTTGTTTTGAAACAGGGTCTTGCTAAATTACTGAGGGTTTCAATTAGTTGCTGAGGCTGGCCTAGAACCTAGAATCTTCCTGTCTTGGCCTCCTAAGAACCAGGGTTACAGGAGTGAGTGACTACATTAGGCTTCTTTTAAGTGTAGTAGTAGGGATCAAACCCAGGACCTAAAGTATGCTAGACAAGTGCTCTACCACTGAACTATACACCCAGTAACCCCACCAACTTTTTATCTTTTATTTCAAAGCAGACAAAGTTGCCCAGGCTGGCCTTGAACTTGCCCATCTCCTGTCCCAGTCTCCACCCCCTCTACTTCTTCTTCTTCTTCTTCTTCTTCTTCTTCTTCTTCTTCTTCTTCTTCTTCTTCTTCTTCTCCTTCTCCTTCCCCTTCCCCTTCCTCTTCTCCTCCTCCTCCTTCTCCTCCTCCTCCTCCTCCTCCTCCTCCTCCTCCTCCTCCTCCTCCTCCTCCTCCTCCTCCTCCGTCTTCTTCATACTGAAGATTGAACCCAGGGGTATTCTACCTCTTAACTACACTCCCACCCCTATGATTTTTACTGTTGTTGTTAATGTTCTATTTTGAAGCAGTCTTACTATGTTGATGAGAGTCTCGCCACTTGCTGAGCTTGTCCTCAAACCTGCAGTGCTCCCGTCTCAGCCTCCCAAGTACAAGGATTACAGGCCACCACACCTGGCCCAGCCTCCCCTTTCTGTTTTTCTAATGCACTTGGCTTTGGACCCAGCACGCATATTAAGGGTTAGCTCTGCTCACCTAGAGTAGAACATTCCAGATTCACAGAGCTTTGGAAGATAAGGGATATGTTCATTCTTAGTCCCCAGGACCCCAAGGGTTTGACCCTACAGGGAAAAACACTCCAGAGCTGGACCTTCCCTGCAGGGGTTCTTCAGGTCATCTGCTTTTCCCCAGGCTCTACCTCGGACCCCTTTCCCCACCTAGTCCAGTCCTCTGCTTGCAGGGCCTGGCTCCTGTCAGCTCCAGTTGCTTCTTGGAGAGTTGGAGGAGGGGCATGAGAGAAAGTCAAGGTCTCTGGGCCAACAACGAGGCAGACTGCCTTTATTCACTTATTTCCCTTTCTTTACTCATTTTTCTTCTTTTCTTTTCTACTTTTTATTTATTTACATTTTAAATTGACACATAAAAATTGTACATGTATATAGTTACGTTGTTGATATATGTGTACATTGTATAATATTCAAATCAGGGTAGACATACCTCTGTCCTCAAATGTTTATCATTTCCTTGTACTGAAAGCATGCAGAAAAGCCAGGAGTAGTGGTACACATTTGTAATATCCCAGTACTTGGGAGACTGAGACAGGAGGATCACTGGTTCATGGCCAGCCTCAGCTACTTAGTGAGGCCCTCCGCAACTTAGTGAGACCCAAATAAAGAATAAGCCAGGCGTGGTGGCACACGCTTGTAATCCCAGCATTTGGGAGGCTGAACCCGGAGGATTGCGGTTCGTGGACAGTCTCAGCTACTTAGTGAGGCCCTCTGCAACTCAGTGAGACCCTGTTTCAAAATAAAGAATAAAAAATAGGGCTGGGGGTGTTAGCTTGGAGGTAGAATGCCCCTGGGTTCAATCCCCAGTACCACACACACACACACACAAAGCATGCAGAAGCCTTTCTTCTCACTTTTGAAATAATACATTATTCTTTATAGTCACCATAGTACTCAATAGTACCCCAGGACTTAATTTTCCTATCTGTGACTTAGTAACTGTTGGCCAACCTCTCCCCATCCTTTCCAGCTATTCTTTGTATGATTAACTTTTTTTAGATTCCAGATATGACTGAGATCATATGCTGCTTGTCTTTCTGTGCCTGGCTTATTTCATTTTACATAATGACCTCCAGTTTCTTCTGTGTTGTTACAAATGACAGGATTTTATTCTTAAGACTGAACAGAGCTGGGTGTGGTGGTGCAACCCATATAATCCCAGCACCTGGATGGCTGAGACAAGAGGATCACGAGTTTGTGGCCAGCCTCAGTAACTTAGCGAGGCCCTCCACACCTTCAAGAGACTGTTTCAAAATAAAACATAAAAGCCAGGTTTGGTGGTGCATACTTGTAATCTCAGTCCTTGGGAGGCTAAGACAGAAGGCTCGCAGGTTCGTTGCCAGCCTCAGCAATTTAGTGAGGTCCTTCAAAATAAAAAAATAAAAATAAATAGGGCTGGGGGTGTAGCTCAGAGGTAGAATGCCCCTGGGTTCAATCTCCAGTGAGAAGGAAGGGAAGGAAAATAAAATAGGGCTGAGGGTATAGCTCAGATCTAGAATGCCTCTGAGTTCAATATCCAGGACCATTAAAAAGACAACTGAGCAACAGCCCATCACATAGGTAGAATGCATTTTCTTTGTCCACTCATCATCTGATGGGCCCATAGGTTGCTTCCATTTCTTGGCTATTGTAAATAGTGCTGCAGTGAACATGTGAGCATGGATTTCTCTGACATGCTGATTTGATTTCCTTTGACTATATACCCAGTAGTGGGACTGCTGGGTCACATGGCCATTCTGTTTTTAATTATGTATGTGTAATTGTGTGTGTGTGTGTGTGTGTGTGTGTGTGTGTTTTACTGGGGATTGAACTCAGGGTCTTGCGGATACCAGACAATTCCTTTACCACTGAGCTACACTCCAGCCCTGTTTTTTGTTTTTGGGGTTTTTTTGGTGGTACTGGGGTTCCTGGAAACCCTTCTACCTCTGGGCTACACTCCGAGACCTATTTTTTTATACTTTTATTTGGAAACAGGGTTTCTTATGCCGTTGAGGCTGGCTTCGAACCCGCGTGATCCTCCTGTCTCCGCCTCCCAAGCGCAGGGATTACAAGCGTGCGCCACCGCGCCCGGCTTCCAGCCCTGTTTTTAATATTTGGAGGAACCTCCATACTATTTTCCATGATGACCTCACCATTTCCCCTTTTCTGTAGGTCACTGGAATGAAGCAAGCTCAGAGGGCTGTGTACAATGTTTTGCACTCCTCTTCCCCTCCCAGCATCTCTTTGTCTCCTGTTTTCCATGTTGTGAGCCATTCTTTCCTCTGCACATGTTAAAAAACAGAGCCTCTACTTCTGGCTCCACCTTAAGCCAGACCTGTGCTCAGCCTTGAACTTGGACTGAGGAAGGAAAGCAGGCAGGACCTGGTTAGAGCCAGAGGCCAGGGAAAGGCTGCTGGGGTGCAGTGTGTGTGCAGGGGCCTGGGATGTGGGGAGGCCCAGGGGCTGAGAGCTGGGCCTCAGAGGTGGGCCCCTTCCAAAGTGACTCCTCCCCTGCTGAGCTTCCCAGACTCCTCTCTTCTCTGTTCTAGTTTCCCAGGTTTCATACACAGAGTTCTGGGACAATTTGCCAAAGATGAACTGGAATGGAATCCACGAGACTTCCCTCCTTTGCCTTCCTGCCCTCTTGTAGGCTGGGCAGAGGGGGGTCGGTGTGGTGTGTTGATTGGTAGAGAGGTTTAAGACTTTCAGCGAGGCTCAAGGAAGCTCTTGGCCCTGAGTACTTCATAGCAAGGTCCATTGAGTTGGCACAGTTAGTGCCCCGAGTGCAAGCCAGCACAACAGCCTCTTAGAGGAGAGGTGAGCAAGAGCTAAGAAATTGACTCATGATCACATCCATGTATAGGGAAAGACAGCACCTGCTGATGCTGGTGTGCGTGCATGTGCGTGCGTGTGCGTGCGTGCGTGTGTGTGTGTGTGTGTGTGTGCGCGCGCGCACGCGCGGTACTGGGGATTGAATCCAGGGGCATTCAACCTCTGAGCCCCTAGTTCTTTTTCATTTTTGTTTGTTTGTTTGTTTGTTTAGAAAGAGAGGGACTCTCCAGGTTTCCAAGAGCCTTGCTATGTTGCTGATACTGGCCTTGAACTGGCGATCCTCTTGTCTTAGCCTCCCAAGTTCCTGGGATTTCACCATGCCCATCTGTGGTGATTCTTTAAGACATATTTGTAACAGGAAATAATTGGAGCTTATCCAAATGCCCATCCTCAGGAGACTGCTTGAATGAACAGCGGCAGATCCGTGGGGTGCAGTACTGGGCAGCCGCAAAGGTGAGTGGGAGCCCTATGAACTGATATGGCGTGAATTCGGACATATGTTATTAAGTGAATAAAGCAAAATGCAGAAGAATGTATATCAAATGCCGCCTTTGGGGAGAAGAAGTGGGAGAAATAAGATTTTTTGCAAACACACACAGAGGAAAGATAAACTGGAAATCAATTAAAAATGGTTTCCTATAGGGGCTGAATGGGAACAGAGTGGAGGAGATGGGGAGAGGAGGGAGACTTTTCTTGTTATACTCTTTCAGACAGTTTTGATTAAAATATTTACATGGCTCAGAAATTAAATCCAAAAGAAAGAAAAAAACAAACTCTAAAGCTGACCTCAACAGAAAAAATGACTAATCGAAGAACAATTTGATTACAAAGAAAAGATTTAATTCAGCAATTTAAAATCATAATGCTCTGACTGTAAATTCTTTTTCTTTCTTTTTTTAAAATTTTGGTACTGGGGATTGAACCCAAGGGCATTCCACTGTGAGCTACACTCTTAGTCCCCCTTTTATTATTATTTTTATTTTGAAATATGGTCTTGCTAAGGATCTTGCTAAGTTGCTGAGGCTGGCCTTGAACCTGTGATCCTCCTGTCTCAGTCTTCCAAGTACTGGGATTACAGGTGTGAATGAATCATGCCTGGCTTTGACAATATATTCTTTTTTTTTTGAGTGCTGGGGGTGGAACCCAGGGGCTTTTCTACCTCCAGGCTATACTCTCAGACCGATTTTACATTTTATTTGGAAACAGGGTTTCACTAAGTTGCTGAGAGCCTCACTAAGTAGCTGAGGCTGGCTTCGAACCTGTGCAATCCTCCTGTCTTAGCCTCCCAAGTGCGGGGATTACAAGCGTGCGCCACCACACCTGGCTTTGACAATATATTCTTAGTGAAATATATATTCTAAAGGTTAAAAAACTGCAAAGGACATTCCTCTATGGGCATGTTATTGATTATGGTATTAGTGTCATAAGTTGGAAAATGTGTTTGTTTATTTGTGAAGGGGTCTCATTATGTTCCCCAATTTGTTCTTGAACTTCCAAGCTCAAGTGATCATCCTGCCTCAGCCTCCCAAGTGCTAGGATTAGAGGCACACCAGCCCAGCAGGAAATTTTGTTTTGCTTATTACAGGCTGGATCAAATGAGTAACTACACTGGAAATTACATTTCTAAAAGTCAGGGTCTAAATGGAAGAAGAGAGGTGTAAGTATGGAATAGGGGAAGGAGAGGAAAAGCTCCATGGTTCCTTACATGTCTCATAGGTCTATCCACTGGGAGGACCTAGAAGCACGCTATAATACCTAGTGCCTGGAATTTTATCTTAAGGTACCCCCTTTCTATGAAAAGAAACCAGTCTGCTTAGAAAAATGGCTGATTCCAAATCAGATGCTAGAAAAGTGTAAATGGCCCATATTGTGCCAGAAAGTTAGAGCATGTTTATGTGGAGAACGGAGGGGCCTGCTTGGAGGGGCTTCCCCTGGGCAAGTGTGGGCCACAGGGCACATCACAAGAGATGTGGTAATCAGTTGTAACCAGTTGAATAAAAAGGTCCCATGATGACCGGGCCTGGGGGCGCACGCTCGTAATCCCAGCACTCGGGAGGCTGAGACAGGAGGATCGCACAGGTTCGAAACCAGCCTCAGCTACTTAGTGAGGCTCTCAGCAACTAAGTGAGACCCTGTTTCCAAATAAAAATATAAAATAGGTCTATGAGTATATCCCAGAGGTAGAAAGCCCCTGGGTTCTACCCCTAGTGCCACCAAAAAAAAAATTAATAATAATAATAATAAAAATTAAGTTTAATTTTTAATTGATAGATAATTATGTGTGTGTGTGTTTGTGTGTGTGTGTGTGTGTGTGTGTGTGTGTGTGTGTGTGTGTGTGTGTGTTTTATACTGGAGATTGAACCTAGGGGCATTCTATTTCTGAGCTACACTCCTAGTCCTTTTTATTTTTATTTCAAAACAGGGTCTCCCTAAATTTCTAAGAATCTCACTAAGTTGCTGAGGCTGTCCTCAGACCTACAATCCTCCTGTGTCAGCCTCCAAGCCCTGGGCTTATACGTGTGTACCACTGTACCCGGTTTAATTGTATATATTGATGGAGTACACAATGTGATGTTTGATATATGTATATATTATATACTGATTAATTCAAGGTAATTAACATATATGGCACCTCACAGATCCATCTGTATATGTGTGTATGTGTATGTGAACATTTAAAACCTACTCTCTAGTAGGGCGCGGTGGTGCACTCTTGTAATCCCAGTACTTGGGAGGCTGAGACAGGAGGATCACGGGTTCAAAGCCAGCCTTGGCAACTTAGCGAGGCCCTTTACAACTTAGTGAGACTGGGTTTCCAAATAAGAAATAAAATCATATGAGAGGGGTGTAACTTGGAGGTAGAATGCCTCTGGTTTTAATCCCCAGTACTCCCCCCAAAATGCTCTTTTAGAAATTTTGAAATACATATTACATTGTTATTAACCCTAGTCACCATTCTGTACAAGGGATCACAAAAACTGATTCCTGCCGGGCGTGGTGGTGCACGCTTGTTATCCCCGCGCTTGGGAGGCTGAGACAGGAGGATCGCGCAGGTTCGAAGCCAGCCTCAGCTACTGAGTGAGGCTCTCAGCAACTTGGTGAGATCCTGTTTCCAAATAAAATATAAAATGGGTCTGGGAGTATACCCCGGAAGTAGAAAGCCTCTGGGTTCCACCCCTAGTACCACCAAAAAAAAAAAAAACCAAAACCCAAAAACAAACAACAACAACAAAGAAAAACTGATTCCTTCTAATGGAAGCTTTGTACCTCTTGGTCAACCTCTCCCCATTCCTCCTGCCCAAACTTTAAACTGACCAATCTGCAGCGACATAATTGATTCCAGCTAGGCTCATTAGTGGATGGCAAAACTATTGACTGAGGCTTGGGCTTAACACGTACTGTAGGCTGGCTGTGAGAAACTTATTTCTCACAGTTCTGGAGTTTGGAAATCTAAGATCAAGGAACGAGCAGATGTGGTGTCTGGTGAGGCCCTGCTTCCTGGCTCACAGACGGCCATTTCTCAATGTATCCTCACATGGGAGAGGGGAGGAGAAGGGGGGGAGGTCTCTCATCTTTTAGTCTCTCTCTCCTCTTCCTCTTTATCTCTCTTTCTATCTATAGTACTGGGGGTTGAATCCAGGGCTATGCTAGGCAAGCATTCTATCACTGTGTGACACCTCCACTCCTTTTTCTTTTAAAAAGAAATTATTTTAAGACCCAGGCTGGCCTCAACTTGGGGTCCTCCTGCCTCAGTCTCCTGAGTAGCTAGGATTACAGGCCTGCCTCCTGCGCCTGGTACTCGTGTCACTTCTCTAAGGATAGTAGTCCTATCCTGATCTCATAACCTCTCAAAGGTCACTTTGGGGATTTAGGTTTTTCTGTAAGAATTTTATTTTGGGGAGGGAGGAGAAACAAATACACATTCAGTCCATTGCACAATATATCACCTCACAGATTACAGATTACTCTTTTACTGTGTGTGTGTGTGTGTGTGTGTGTGTGTGTGTGTGTGTGTGTGTGGTGCTGGGGATGGAACCTGGGGGCATTCTACCTCTGATCTACTTCCTTGGCCCTACTTTATTTTTATATTTGGAAACAGGGTCTCACTAAGTTCCTGAGAGCCTTGCTACACTGCTGAGGCTGGCCTTGAACCTGCAATCCTCCTGTCTCAGCTTTTCAAGTATTGGGATTAGAGGTGTGCGCCACCACACTCTCCATAGCTTACTCTTTAAAGGAATGATGTGTGTCTAAAGTGGGGAGACCAGTACTTGCCACCTTAACCAGGTAATAAGCATTGGCAGTGCTGTGGCCGCCCAACACTACAGCCTCCTTGTGCTCTGTGGTAAGGTGCCCAACCACACTATCCGTGTTCTTGCCAGAAATGTTTATCCTGTATCTAATTAGGGAGGGACAAAAGAGAAGTCTGGAATGTGAGCCATTCTAAGTAACAGCTAAGACTCCTCCAAAAAGTGAGTGTCGTAAAAATTGTATGTTCCAGGGGGAGGGTGGATGATGGAAACCAGTCTAGATTAAAAGAAGCTAAAGAGACATTTTAGACAAATGCAATTCATAAACTTTAACTGGATTCCTGAAGGGAGGGCCAGAGATTATGATAGACATCCTGGGACAATGGGATTTTTTTTTTTTTTTTTTTTTTTTTTTTGTGGTGCTAGGGATAGAACCCAGGGTCTCAGGCGTAGTAGGCAGGCAAATACTACTATCCTCAGCCTGGGGAATCTTTTCCTTTCCTTTTCTTTTCTTTTCTCTTCTTTTCTTTTCTTCCCTTTTCCTCTTCCTCCTTCTTTTTCTTCTTTTTGTAATATAGATTGAACTCAGGGACATTCTGTCTCCAAGCTAGACCCTCAGCCCTTTCTATTATTTTTACTTTGAAACAGGGTCTCACTAAGTTGCTGAGGATGGCCTCGAACCTGTAATCTTCATGTCTCAGCTTCCCGAGTATTGAGATTACAGATGTGCACCACTGCAACTGTCCCTAGGGAAATTTTTAATGTAAGTATTAGACATGTAATCAGTTTTTTAGGTGCAATAACAGTAATGTGTCTATATAGGGGGAATATATTTATTTCTAGAGATGAGGCAAAAGTTTTTAGGGACAAAGTGTCTGAAAATTATTTTCAAATGCTTCAGCAGAAGTATGTGCATAAATACATATATACTGAGAAAGAGGGCAATGTTGACAACTGATGGGTCAAAGTGAAGGGTCTGTAGTTGTTTATTGTACCTTTTTTCAACATTTCAGATGTGGCATTTGTAACACAGTAAGATAGGAGAGAGTCAACACCAGGCATAGATTCCTGGATTCTTCTTATCCCCCTCCCCAATCCCTGACCACCAGGAGCATCTTTCCGAAGCTCCCAGGTGCTGAGAGTCCCCATAGAACACACAGAGGTACCGTCCTGGCACAGCGTTCCCCTTGGGAAGCCCTCCTTCCCACCCACACTGCATGATGTATGGGACAGCTGGGCAGGGAACTTGTCCGGTATGCTGTGGGCCAGGTGAAGAAGCCTAGGAATTAAAGACCTCTAGACTCACCCACCTGCCTTTTATTTTATTTTTTTATTTTTTGTAGTACTGGGATTGAACCCAGGGGTGTTCTCCCTCGCAGGCAGTCCCCCAGCCGTTTTTATTTTTTGTTTTGAAACAAGGTCTTTCTAGGTTGCAAGTAATCAACTAGCTACTTGCTGAGGCTGGCTTTGAACCTGTGATCCTCCTGTCTCAGCCTCCTTAGTACTGGGATTATAGGCTTATGCCCCCACACCTGGCCCCACCTACCTTTTGAGGCCATATCCCAAGTTGTGAGAGAAATGCACCAACAGCCCAGAGGTTATTGCTGGCCAACCTTTCATATCCCTTTTGAATTCATTAATTCGGTGATTTTGATCCCCCCCCCCCTTCACCGGGCCTACCTGGAGTTAAGCAAGGCCTCCCAGGCGCCTCACGGAGGGACAGCACACCCCACTGGGTCAGTGACCCAAAGTGCCTCTGGCTCTGGGGAGAGACCAGGCTCCCTGGGCTGCTCATCTCTCTGCCCCTGGGAACCTTGGGGCGTGGGGTGGGGGGACTCAGGACTCTTCATGTGGTAAAGGGCTATTGATCCTTTAGTCAGTCTCCCTTCAGTCTGGTCAAGGGAGCCTGACAGAGCAGGAGCTAGGAAGTTGGGACAGGGGCAGACAGGGAGGGACTTGTTCTAGTGGGCTGCAAGGCCTGCCAGAGCACGGGACAAGGAGTCAGAGAACTACTGATCTGGGCGCTTGTCTGAGGAGTGACCTTGACTAAGGCTGGTGATATCTCCGGAACTCATCTCCCCCACTGTAACAGGGGACCAAGTTTAGACATACAGACATTTCTGATTCAAGACCCTCTTCCGTGGAAGACAAAAGGTTAAACTCTCAGTGCCCAATAACCTGCGCTAAATTCCATTTTATACCCACGATGACCAAAAGAAGAGACCCCAAAGGATTAGCCTTTGGACAGCTGCCCTTCAGCTTTGGGAACAGGACAGGTTTTATCTGTCCCCCTCAACCACCTGCCTGGAACTTAAGTTAGGAAGTACTTAAGTCAGGAAGTACTAATTTAAAACCTTCCAGGATTGATTTTTGCTATGCCCTAATCCAGAAATTAAAAAGTAATATTGGCTAGAGGTAGAGAAGTCCAGACCTTCAGGGAATTTACTAGCTTCTAGGAAATATGATCCTCCAAAGAGTTATTAGATTAAGCCAAATGAAATTGCCAATATGTAACCTTTTTTTTTTTTTTTTTAAATACTGGGGCTGGAATCTAGGGGCATTCCAATTTTAAGTTACACCCCCCAGCCCTTTATTTTTTCGGTAGTGCTGGGGATTGAACCCAGAAGCATTCTACCTCCAAGCTGCGCCCCTAACCCCCCTCTTTAAAAAAAATAGTTTTGAAACGGTCTGACTAGGTTACTGAGCATCTCAATTATATTGCTGAGAATGTCCTCGAATCTGCAATCATCTGTTTCAGCCTCCCAAGTACTGGGATTATAGGCATGTACCACTGGGCCTGGTTTGCAACCACTTTTAGGGAGGTGCTGGGGACAGAATCTAGGGGTGTTCTACCTCTGATCTACATCTACAGCCCTAATTATTATTATTATTATTATTATTATTATTATTATTATTATTTTATATGGAACCCAGGGGCATTCGACCTCCGAGCTACACCTTGCCCTATTCTTTTAAAATCTTTATTTTGAAACAGGGTCTCACTAAGTTGTGGAGGGCCTCACTATGTAGCTGAGGCTGTCTGCGAACTGTGGTTCTCCAGTCTCAGCCTCTGGAATGCTGGGTATTTTTATTTTTTTGAAACAGGGTCTCCTAGGTTGCTGACAGTCTCACTAAGTTGCTGAGACTGGTTTTGAACCTGTGATCCTCCTCTCTTAGCCTCCCAAGTACTTGAATTATAGACAAGTGCCACCACGCCCTGCTTTTGCAATCACTTTTGAGCTACAAAAGGCACTTCCATATGGTTCAACCCAATATTAATATCATTAGACCTTGGGAATAGGAATTGCAGTCACTGCTATGGGCTAGAGAGGTTGTGTTTTCGTCTGAACTGGGTTGGGTTAGGAGAAACTGGATAAGGCTGCCAGCTGGTAGGCCAGCTGCCTCCCTCTCAATCCAGACTTTTCACCCTGGAGGTGAACATGTTGGCCAAGCCCTCATCCAGAGAATCTTTAGATACTCACATTAGCCTTCCTGAAATTGGCCAGGACAGCTGCCCATGGACAGGGAGGATTATTCCTGAATCCCAAATGCCCTTCTTCACATCTCAGCATCTGAGAGTGAAGGAAACAGGAAATACCCAACCCATTCTCCCTCCTATCTAGTGGCAGACAAGAGCAGGAGCACACAGTTGGGCCTCATGGCGGGTGAGGATCGCTAACTCCCAATGGCATGGCTGGGAGCTAAAGAGGTGTTCATGGGAAGAGGGAGAGCAGCTTTTGGCAGGGCTCAACTGGAAATTGCTCTTGGAGGGGGTGATTTTCAAGCAGGATTCAAAGGAGGAGAGGGGCAAGATAGGGCAGAGGATGAGGGCAGAGGGAAGGGGAGATTGGGAGGAAGGACCCAGTTGCCACATCCCAACCCACCGAGGACCTGAGTGTGGTGGAGAATCAGATGCGGATGCTCTGGCAGGTGAGGCAGGCTGTCTGCTCCCACCCGCTGGAGTGCCTCCAGCCCTGTCTGAGCCAGCGCCCGTGTCTGTCGCAGGCGGGTTGCATCTGTCCTCAACAGTGGCTTGCTGCCTGTCTGCTTCCCTGGCACTCCTGGACCACTAGGATGATTTTTTGATGTTCTCTGCTGCAGCCTCTTCGTGGGTAGTGCTAGTAGGACATCTGTTCGGATGCGAGGACAGGCACAGCTGGCATCCGAGCTTCCAGGAGTTTTCTGTCCTTGTGCAGGGAGGTTGGTCACTGGGCTTTAAACTGGGCAGGGGATAGGGTTGGGTGGTGGCCCACTTTCATGAGCCATGGCATGCAAGATGGACAGAGTTGGTGAAATGATCCATTTTCTTTCTTTCTTTCTTTCTTCCTTCCTTCCTTCCTTCCTTCCTTTCTTTCTTTTTTCTTTCTTTTTTTTTTTTTTGCCATACTGGGGATGGAACCCAGGGGCAGTATACCTCTGAGCCAGCCCCCCCCCAGCCCTATTTTTTATTCTTTATTTTGAAACAAGGTCTCAATGAGTTTCAAAGGGCCTCACTAAGTAGCTGAGGCTATAAACTCAGATCCTCCTATCTCAGTCTCCCAAATGCTGGGACTACATGTGCCATCACGCCTGGCTCATTTTCCTTCTTTTATGAGTGAGAAAACAGGAACCTAGAGGTTGCCTCTTAGGGCTAGAGCCCAGTTCCCTCCACTCCAAATCTGACCCAGCTCTCAGCTCCACCAGGAGCATCACTGTGTGGCCTAGGTGATCACCAAGCTGCCCTGGTACGCAGTGCCTCCCCACATAACAGGGACAACCCCTTCTGCTCCTCCAAGGGATATGGGTGGCATAGTGAAGTCACGTACCAGGAAAACTTTGGAAGAAAGATGCTAGAGCTGGGTGTGGAGGTACATGCCTGTAATCCCAATACGTGGAGGTTGAGACAGAAGGATTGCAGGTTCAAGGCCAGCCTCAGCAACTTAGCAAGACCTTCAGCAATTTAGTAAGACCCAGTTTCAGAATAAAAGATAAAAAGGGCTAGGTTGAGACTTGGAAGATGCTAGAAGCCTTAAAGCTTCTGCGCCATGATTGCTGTTACTGCTGTAACTATTAACAAGATCATTAGTGTCTGAAAAATGCCAAGAAGCACTCTGTCACTGTGCTCACCCTGGGTAGCTCCAGCCAAGCTGGGTTTCTCCTCTCCATGGCTCCTCTGTGCCCGGTGGGCCTTGATCTTGGAGAAGCAGGGTAATTGCAAAGGGACGCCCTAGTCCTGGGAAGGGGCAGGCAGAGCCTTTGTCCAGCAAGGATCTCCCTGGCCCCACCCTCTCCTCAGAGCATCGCTCCTTAGAAAGGTCAGAGGAGGTGCCGGAGCGAGGATGATAGGGACACACTCCTATCTCTGCTTTCTTCACAGCTGACTAAGCCTGGTTGGCCTCAGAGCTCTGATTTGGGTTCTAAGAGTCAAGGAAGCAGAGCCAGTATAATGTGACAGTGCAGGTCGATTTTATTGCCAGAGCCAATCTGTCATTCATTTGCTTGTTTATTCGTTTATTCATTCAACAAATATAAAGCAAGTGCAGACCATATGCCAGCTGCTGTGTTAGGGCTTGGGGAGAAGCGTTTCCAGGAGACGGGCGGGAGCTAGGGATCGCTGACCTTTACCTCAGAAAAGCCTTTCCTGAGCTGAGGAACCACAGCAAGCCCTGACTGGGTCTGTGTTTCAGGGATTTGCCTCCATTTCTCTGGAGAGCACCTTTGGCCCCTGACTTCGGGAAGGTGGGTGACGTCTGAGCTGAGATGGATGTCGGGCACCCTTTCTAGGCTGCCCCTGGAGTTACCAAGGAGACCAGCCTGCATGGCAGGTCTCCTTCTCATGGATCAGGGCGAGGTCCTGAAGGAGCTGTTTGTCCTGAAGCTGGCAGATTCTGTCCTCCGGTTGACATCCCAGCCCTCTCTGATTTTACAACCCCTGTACACATTTGGAGCCTCTGGTTCTGATGGGAGCAGAGATATATTGCATTACCCAGATGCCCAGAAAGGACCCAAATGGTACCTAGGAATAAAACAATAAACTAACTCAGAAGTAGAATGCCCCTGGGTTTAATCCCCAGTACCAAAAACAAAGGAACAAACTTCCAGTGCTGTTCACCTCCACCCTCTGCCCTGACTTCCAAGGCAGTGTGGTCTAAAAGGATGGATTTAGCGTCAGATGGTATATACTGTTCACGTGTTGACTGAGCCTCCATTTCTCCTTCCATAAAAGGTGTTGGTGGGGTTTTGTGAAGGACACCTTTCCTTATGAGCCCTATGGTGCTGTGACAGACAAATAAGACCTCATCAGTGAAATCACTGAATATACATTAAAATGCTAGATAGAGGTGGGGCAAGATGGCGCACACCTGTCATCCCAGTACTTGGGATGTCGAGAGAGAAGGATCTTGGCAGACAGCCTCAGCAATTTAGCAAGACCCTCGGCAACTTCGACCCTGTTTCAAAATAAAAATAAAATAAAATAAAATAAGGCTAGTGTGTAATTCAGAGGTAGAATGCCCCTGGGTTCAATCCCCAGTAACACACATATGTGAACGTGTACACACACACACACACACACACACACACACACACACACACCTCCATAGATGTGAAGCTCATACCTTGCTCCCCTCTCTCCTGCTTCTATCCCTACCCCATTTTCCAGCGCCCTGCCCCACTCCCTAGAACATCCTTTTCGGTTCTCCACTGTTGGCTCCGGATCTTGCACTTTCTCCATCCTCCTCCCTCTTTGCCTGGATCAACACCTAGAACCACACTCTTACCTCTTCAATGACAGTGATAGTGTCAGATGTGATAATCTGGGCCAACATCCATTCATTATATGCTCAGGATTAAACCGGGATTAACTCGTTTGATATTCCCTGGCAACAGAGCGGCCCATACTAGTCATCTTCATTTTATAGATTAATCAAGACGTTCATAAAACAAAAGGCTGAGAAGCAACCCTAGTCTAGCCTATTTATGGGTTTCCTTTCTGCCGTTGAGTGACAAGAATCTGAAGAGATTCGACAGCATTTATTGAATGTCGACTTAAATGCCAGCTGCTTTCAAATTATGTCACAACAACCACCTCCCGAGACAGGTACAGGATTTGTCTTAGAGATCATTTGGTTGTAAGAACAGAAGCTCACTCAGAGGAGCAGGAATAGCAAGTATAAGGGGGCTTTAGAAGAAGGTTACAGGAGCGGGACATGGTGACGCACACCTATAATCTCAGCAATTGGGAGGCTGAGACAGGAGAATCAGAGGTTCGAGACCAATCTCAGCAACTTGGAGTTTCAGCAACCTGGTAAGACCCTGTTTTGTAAAAATAAAATAAAATAAAATAAGACTAAGGAATGGCTTGGAGGTAGAGCACCCCTGAGTTCAATCTCTAGCACCAAACGAAAAGAAATCTCACACCTAGGAGTGAGGTGTATAACCCCATCCCCATGTGGGCTGTGCCTTCTCTGTGGGGCTGAGAGCACCCCCTCTCAGATGGCTCCCTGGTCCCCTGTCCACATGTGTGGGACACGAGCAGCAAAGGTCCGCCTCTCAGTCTTTGTGGCTTCCTGTCTAGCGCTCCAAAGTAAATTAGCCCAAATGCCAAGAGATGCCGATTCCAGCTTAGTCCCAATGTCCACACCTGTGCCAGTTATCTGTGGCCTTCCGAAGGTGGGTGGAGCCCAGTCAACTCTGATCATACTCATGCTTGTTTCTCCCACAGGCACCGTGGGGGTGGGGAGCCGGATGTTTTGAGAGGAAATACCTTGACTTTGGCAGTTTCAAATTCAACTGAGCTGGTCAGCACACCCACCTGTCTCTAGGGCACTGGTTGCCGTGGTTGAAGCTCCTAAAGAGGACACACAGGTTGTTCCAGAACCTGTGGGTTCAGGTTAGACTAGAAAATGATATTACAGTGTTTTCACTCTGTCATGTGCCAGGCTTCTTACATTTGTTATCTTTAATCTTCCAACACAACGACTAACATGCTAAACATGTAATGCTCTGCACCTTGCAGATAAGAAAGCTGATACTCTGTGAGTTAAGTACGATCCCAAGGTGAGCTGGCTGGTTAGGGGTGGGGCTGTTATTTGACCCAGGACTATCTGACATCAGAGCTTATGCCCTTTCTACAACGCAACACTGTCTCCTGAAGAAGTTTTTGTTTGTTTGTGTGCTGGGGATTAAACCCAGGGCCTCTTGGATGATAGGCAAGTGATTGACCACTGAGCAATATCTCCAGCCCCCAAAGGCAAGGAGCTTAATCTTTTTTGTTCCATGACATATCATATACTTCTACAAGAGTCCCGACACATAGTAGGTGCACAAGCTGGTGCAGTGGTGCAGGCCCTCAGTCCCAGCTACTTGGGAGGCTGAGGCAGGGGGATTTCAAGTTTGAGGCAAGACTGGGCAACCTAGTGAGACCCTGTCTTAAAATAAAAGAAGAGCTCAGGGAATAGAGCACTCCTGTGTCATGCATGAGACCCTGAATTCCATTCCCAGTGCCATGAAAAATTAAACCGTTGAGTGGATTTTGCTCTGATGAGCTCTTCAAAATCAGAGAGAAAAGGGTCACTTTACTATTTATTTATTTAGATGCTAGATTAAACCCAGGGGCATTCTACTTTTGAGGTAAACACATACCCCCCCCCCTTTAATTTTGAAACAGAGTCTCACTAAATTGCTAAAGGTCTAAGTTTCTGAGCCTGGCCTTGAGCCTATAATCCTCCTGTCTCATCCTCTCAAATACTGGGATTATAGGCATGTGCCATCATGCCTGGTTAGGAAAAGAGTCATTTTCTAGGCCTTGGAGAATGGCCCAGTGAAATAAGTAGGGTAGACCTCTGGGGGTGCTTCTGGTTCCTAACCCTGACCTCTACTTTTATGGGGAATGGTGGGAACAATCCCTCAATGTGGAAAAGTCTGAAGGAAAGTTTAACCTTAGAGCCCTCTGTTTCCTGTTTTGTACATCTAACCTAAGACAGCCCTGCAAGGAAGCAGGTGAGGGGAAACTTCCCTAACACTGGAAAATCCATTTACTGGGACCAGCAAATAGGATATTGAGGTCCTATGTTGATAGGAAAAAAGAATGCCAGTTTTCATTGTGTTTTTAGCCCCAAAGGTCAGAGTTTACCAAATCCTCAATCCCTCCAGTGCTTTTCTCTGTTGCAATTCCCTGTGTCTCCAACCATCTACTGGGTCTTCTCATTCCTAGCAGTTGGGGTTACATAAGAGCACAGGTGTAGGGGCCATACATTATACAACACAAGATTTCCCTTTCATGTATTTAGACAAAAAACAGGATCACCCATCATACACAATTGCATCCTCAGTGTTCAAAAACATAAGGTCTTACATTCACGTTGGATAATGACAATCTGACAAAATCGCCTTCAGCTTGCATAAAAAATTGATGAAAACTATCAAGGTCAAAACCTCACTGCTGTTACCACCATGGCTGCTGCCTAAAGCATTGTTACTCCATGGTGTGAATGAATCCTCTAGCATGAGGGCTTTCTTTAACTCTCACTCTAAGCTAGGCATGATGGCGTATGCCTATAATCCCAGCACTTGAGAGTCTGAGGCAGGAAGATCACGGGCCAGCCTCAGCAACTTACCCTGTTTCAAAATAGAAAAGGACGGGGGTATAGCTCAGAGGTAGAATGTCCCTGGGTTCAATCCTCAGTATCAAGAAAAAAAAAAAAAAATATATATATATATATATATATATATATATATATATATATATATTTGTGGTATTATAGAGTACCACTATTTGTATTGGTATTATAGAGTACCATTATTTGGTGAAAAAGGTTCCCACTAAGACCATGACTTCCATAGAATCATGGAGTTGAAAGGGATTCACAATAACTTCCCAGCAAGATTGCCTTTACCCCTCCATGATGGGGATGGAACCCAAAGCCTTGTGCATATAGCCTATCACTCAGCTCCAGCTTAGCCCCCTGCCTGTACTTTGTAACCTGAGAAACCAGAGTATTAAGAAGAGGAGAGAGGGTTGAGGGATGTTGCTCAGTGGTAGAGGCTTTAACTAGCATGCAAGGAGTCCCTGGATTCAGTCCTCAGAAGTAACAGACAGACAAGACAGACAGGCATGGGAGAGTCAAAGTGAGCTGGGCCAGCTGTGTGACCATGGGTGAATTAAAGAGTGATACATATTCTGAGGGCCTGACCCATCAGATGTGCTCATCAAATTTTAGTTTTTTCTTTTTCTATTCCTCCATTTCTTCCTTCTCCATCAATCTGGAGTGGTCAGCCTGCCATCTGCCCCTTGCTAACCTCTGAACTCAGGACATTTTTTACACTGGTCATAGTCCATTATGCCCCAGTAACTAAAAGTCAAAGAAGCCCCAGCCTCCTTCAGTTCTCCAGTAAAGCACCTGCAGGGGCTCCCCGAGGGCCCCGTCATTACCATCTGATGAGCTATCCTCATTGTCAACTTTGGAATTTTGCTTGCTTTGAGCAGAAGAGTCCTGGGAAAATAAGGTGGAATGGAGGGTGGAGAGGGCAACCATTTCACCTTGTTTGTTCTTGCCCTGCATTCCTCTCCCAGGAATAGATGCTTAAGAACTAGTGCTGGAAAATCTCTTGTTGATGGAGGGAGTCAGGCTGGGTGACAGTGCACTCCCAAGGGAGCAATCCCTATTTGGTCACCCAGATCAGCTGCCAACAGGCGCTGGAGTTGACTAGACCACTGGATAAACAGGCAGGAGAGTCCCACCCTGGAATCTCCCTTGCCATCCCCAGTACACACCCACAGAGAGAATTCAACTGGTGCAAAGTGACCAAGATAATGCATGAACCATTTTTGCTTTCCCCGTGCTGGAAAGGGCTTGGCACTGAGCGCACTCTTGTCCTGGCTTCTTATGGATCACTTAAGTACGCCAGGCTTCCTTGGAGTGGAGGATAGTCTCTAATCTCCTCCCAGTTTCTCAGGTATTGCATCCAGCATTGGGAGATGCTTTCAGAGAAAGTGACTTACAGACAAAGGTGTGAATATTAGCTGTTCATGTGAACAGGCTATAGCAGAACAATTGCTGGGATGCAGCATTTTTGCCATGCCCACTTACCAGCCTGTGAGCTACTTGAAAGGAGGAGTGGTGCCTTAGTCATCTCTGCATACCTCGTGTTTAGCGCAGCCTTTGGTGTATAAAATTATGGCCAGTAAAGGATGGATGGATGGATGGATAGATGGATGGATGGATGGATGGATGGATGGATGGATGGATGGATAGATGGGTGAATGGATGGATGGATGGATAGATGAACAGATAAGTAGACAGGTGGATGGATGGATGGATGGATGGATGGATGGATGGATAAGTGGAATTTTTTTTTAATTGAGTCAAGACCACAGTAAAATTTACCTTCTTTCTTCCCAAGGCCACCATTCCTGTTCAACACTTCATCATCTTATGTTTAAATAATTACAAAGGCCTTCTAATGACAGGCAGGGTGGTCTAGAGAAATAAATTGTAGACTAGAATTTGGGAGACTTGGGATTTGAGCTATTTAAGTTCTCTATTACCTTTCGAAACTCATGAAACATAGCCACATTTCAACTTGTTCATGTGTGAAATGCATAGTCGGGCAAAATGTACTTCAAGGACATTTCAACTCAAGAATTCTCTGCTTCCTCCTACCCAAACAACCCTGCAGGTTAATTACAGTTGGTTACCAAAATTTGAAAGTAAGAAGATTTCATGTTGACATCCACATTTCTTGCTGCTTTCTGAAAATCAGAAGCCCAGACAATATCAGCCTACCTTTTTTTCCATGGCAACGGTCAGCAGGAGCTACAAAACCCAATGGGCACACAGTTACTTGTGGGTCACAGTCTCCTCCCCTGTTGCCTAATGCTCAGCCCACTCCACATATTTTTGTTATCTGCCTGGCCCCTGGAGCCATTTCAATGTGCAAACCCAAGATAGAATGGGGAAAATAAAATTCCCAAGGGCAAAGGTAAAGGTGCCTAGGGTAGGTGGACAGCCTGGGAACCAACTCCCCTGCTCAGCCGAGCTTAGGCGGCAGAGATTATGGGAGTCTTCCTGGGAAGTTGGTGACTGGGGTATGAAAAGAAGCTGGCCAGTACCCTGGGAGACTTGGCTTTGGGACGTGGTCTTCCAGAATTATTGAGCTATTGTCCAAGAAAGCTCTCCTTCAGCCACCTCCCCCTCCTCACACCTGTCCTAGGAGCATGGGAGGCCTCTGCAGGCCTTCTTGGATAACTTTATGTGGCCACACCAAGGTGGAAAGGAGGGCTTGGGCTCCATTAGAGTACCTTGGGCATGGTGGAAATTTCTTTTTCTCTGTGTTTGCTTTTTGTGATATTGAAAATTGAACCCAAGGGACTTCTACCTTTGAGCTACACCTCAAGCCCTATTTTATTTTTTACTTGGAAACAGGGTCTTGGTAAGTTGCTGAGAGTCCAAGTCACTAAGGCTGGCCTCAAGCCTGGGATGCTCCTGTCTCAGCTTCCCAGTATTGGGATCACAAGCATGTGTCACCACACCTAGCCTTATGGTATTAAACCTCCACATATGTCTTTGGCACAAAAGAGGTCAGGCTGTGGAAAGGTCAAACTGCTTCAAATCAACGTGAGGAGATCCAGGATGCCGGCTACACTGAGATCAGGGAAGGGCAAGTTCTCCTGTTTGGCTCTCAGGTTATCTTGTGCACTTGTTGCTATAAACAGCAGCTTTGCAGAGCTCCCTGGCCTGGCCCAGTCTACACCCCCATCCTCAAAGGCCTTCGTCTAACTTGGGTCTGACTTTAGCCCCAGTTTAAGGCAGGACTATTTCCCATTCAGCTCTGAGCCCGAGGCAACAGGGCCCCTCTGATGCCCCAAGCAGACAGAGCGTCCTCTGCTTACCCAACCCACAGGCTCTTTTCTCCCTATGTCTTGGTCTGTATGCTTTTTCCTATATTTGTTGTTTTATAGTTGGATAAATTGCTCTATGGTTTGATCTAACTCGTTTTCTTTCTTTTTTCTTTATCCTTTTGGTAGTACAAGAGATTGAATTCAGAAGGAGCATTCTACCTCAGAGCTATAGCTCCAGCCATTTTTTAATTTTTATTTTATTTGATTTTGTGGTCCTGGGGATTGAATCCAGAGGCATTCTACCTTCAAGCTACATCTACCGAGGTTGACCCGAGTCTTACTACTCTTACTACTTGCTAAGGCTGTTCTCAAACCTGGGATCCTCCTGACTCAGCCCCCCAAGTACTGGGCTTGCAGGAACGCACCACCATTCCTGGCTCTTTTTAAATCTTTTTGTTTTGAAATAGGGTCTCTCTAGGTTACCGAGAGTCTTGATATGTTGCTGAAGCTGTCCTTGAAATTCCTATTCTCCAGTCTCAGCCTCCCTATAATCTCTACTGGGACTACAGGCATGAGCCACCTCACCCAGCTTGTTGTTTTTTCTCTGTGTATGTGTGTGTGTGTGTGTGTGTGTGTGCGTGTGTGTGTGTGTTATTGGGATTGAACCCAGGGGCATTCTACCTCTGAGCTATACCCCCAGCCCTATTTTATTTTTCATTTATTTTATTTTTATTAATTAATTAATTTATTTATTTGTGTGGTGCCAGAGGCATTCTACCTCTGACCTGCATTCCCAGCTTTATTTTTTATTCTTTATTTTGAAACAGGGTCTCACTGAGTTGCAAAGGGCCTCACTAAGTAGCTGAGGTTATGCACCAACCGCAATTCTCCTGTCTCAGCCTCCCAAATGCTGGGATTACAAGCGTGCGCCACTACACCTGCTTTTATTTTTTATTTTAAAATAGAGTCTCACTAAGTTGTGGAGGGCCTCGCTGCATTGGTGAGGCTGGCCTGTAACCCGTGATCCTCCAATCTCAGCCTCCCAAGTACAGAGATTACAAGTGTGCTCTACCAAACCTGGTTTGTTTCATATATATATATATATATATATAGCTGTGGGGGTCTAGCTCAGTGGTAGAGTGAGGACTTAGCATGCATAAGGCCCTAGATTCAATCTTCTGCACTAACAAAAGGAAACCCACCATCTGTGATTTCTCGTGGTCATTGCTCCTTGCCTGACCCTCCCCTTTCCAGTATTTTTCTTTTTTCAAATGGACATGGACACATTAAAACCCTGCTTTGTATTCTGACTGTTCTTGTTTCAGTTACTTTCAGAGAGACCATATTTCTTAAGAGGATTTTTGCTAACTTTTTAAGTGTCCTTTATTCCAAATGTTGAATTTTTAGCAGGGTGGTTATTTTTTTTTTAAGGATATTTACTTTCCCTTCAGGTATAAGAGTAATATATAAAAATACCTAACATTTACTGTATGTCAGTAACCAAGCCAGATGCTAAGCTCTCATGACCTTCTTTCCTCCTAATGACACCTTATAAGGAAGGTGTCATTCCTGCCCCCTCTTCAAAAAAGAAACCAAGGCTCAAGAGATAAAACACTTCAACTGAGTTCCCACAGCTATTAAGTGGGGTGTGGAATTCAAACCATGCCTCTCCGCCTTGAGTCTCAGCTCAGTACTACTTTTACCCATGATCATCCCAGGAAGTTTGAGAAATTCAGAAAAGCAGAAAGAAAAATAAACTTCCATAAGGCAGAGATAGAGCTTTTATTTTAGTATGTTTTCTTTTATTCTTTTATATATGTGAGTAAGTATATACATCCTTTTGTGTGTATGTTTAGGAAGCAGAGTCTTGCTATGTTGCCCAGGCTGGCCTAGAGCCCCCCTCACACTTGCTAGGACTTGTAGGTGCTAGGCCTGTACCTGGCTCATATGTACAGTTTAATTACTTGTTTATTTTGTGATACTAGAGATTGAATCTAGGGCCTTGAATGTGTTAGGCTAGCACTCTATCTCTGAGCTACATCCCCAGCCCTTTTTATTTTTTATTTTTAGTAATTATTTGTGGGATTACAAGGGTATTCCACCTTGCCCGGCTTTTCATCCCTTTTTATTTTGAGATAAGGTCTTGGTAAGTTGCCTAGGCTAACCTTGAAATGGTGATCTTGCCTCAGTCTTCCAAGTAGCTGAAATTAGGTGTGTGTTATCATACCCAACAGTGTGTGTGTGTGTGTGTGTGTGTGTGTGTGTGTGTGTGTGTAATTTATGTCTTTTGTATTGGGGATTAAATACAGGGGCATTTTACCTCCAAGCTACTTCCCCAGTTCATTGCTTCTGTTTTTTTGTGTTTATATATGGCACTGAGGCTAAAATCTGGTGGTGAGCTATATATACCCCAGCCCTATTTTTTTTTTTTAAATCAGGTGATGAAAGTTGTACTACTTGTTGAGGCTGTCCTCAGACTCGTGATCCTCCTATCTCAGCTTCCAAAGTACTGGGACTACGCCATGCATTACTACCTTGGGCTCCCTTCTTCCCTCCTTATTTATTTATTTATTTATTTATTTATTTTTTGGTGGTACTGGGGTTCCTGGAAGCCCTTCTACCTCTGGGCTACATCCCAAGACATATATATATATATATATATATATATATTTTTTTTTTTTAAGATTTAAAGAAGTTTATTAGAAAGATTGAAATACAGAGGATAGGTACAGCTCCATACCAGACTGGCATGGAGGGGTGACTCGAATGAATACAACCTATTTTATATTTTTATTTGGAAACAGGGTCTCTTAAGCCAGCGAGGTTGGCTCCAAACCAGCGCGATCCTCCTGTCTCCTCCTCCCAAGCATGGGGATTACAAGCGTGTGCCACCACACCCGGCTTCCCTCCTTTTTTAAACAGGGTCTTACTAAGTTGTTGAAGGTCTCCCTAATTTGCTGAGGCTGATCTTGAACCTATGATCCTCCTGTCTTATCTTTCCAAGTACTTGGATTACAGGTGTGCACAACCACAGCTGGTATACTATATACTTTTTGTTTGTTTTTTTGTGGTACTGTGGATGAAACCCAGGGGCATTTGACCCCTGAGCTACACCCCTAGCCTTATTTTTTATTCTTTATTTTGAAACAGGGTCTCACTAAGTTGTGGCGGGCCTCACTAAGTAGCTGAGGCTGGCTGCGAACCTGCAATCCTTCTGTCTCAGCCTCCCAAAGTACTGGGATTACAAACGTATACCACCACACCTGGGTAGTATATACTTTAAAAAAAAAAATCAGAATTGGGGACACCTTGAATGTCATGCTGTTGATTTAATCTTTGTCGTCCTACCCAATACTATATCATGAGAATTTCCCTACATCATAAGGACTTGGTCACCGGGCAGCCCCAAACATAGCCCAATGAAATCCAACAGTAGCAGCAACCAGAGGCAGAAGATCAACCTGGTTTGAGAAGAAAAATAACGATGCTAATGCCCACAGCCTGTGAAAGCCGCCTGGGTGTGGTGCAGAGGTGTGAACCTGGGCTGGCTGATCACAAAGGCCAGAAGGCTTGGGACTCTCTTGGGTGGTTGCTTTTGGGAAGTTCCTTCCTCCCACTGTAGGTCAGAATCCCACATGAAGGAAGAAAAGGCCATCTTGTGTTTGAAGTGGTAATTAAACGTGCAAAGTGGCTTTCCCATAGGTGTGGGTCAAGGCCAGGCTTTCTGGGAGAGGTTGTGGAACATCCTATAAACCTGTGAGTGAGATTATTCATGAGTGGCAGGTATTTGTGCCCTCGCCCTGGCCTCTGGTGTGAGAGAATGATGAGGCCTTCCTAACTTTATTCTCTTACATGTAGATGTATAAAGACAAACTAAGTGTATTTTTATCTGCAAGTATATCTATTTTTTAGTACTGAGGCTTGAGCCTAGGGGCAGTCTACCTCTGAACTACACACCCCAGCCTTATTTTATTTTCTATTTTGAAACAAGGCCTCTCTAAGTTGCTGAGAGCCTTGCTAAGTTGCTGAGGACGGCCGTGAAGCTGTGATCCTCCTGTCTCAGCCTCCCAAGTACTGGGATCCCAGATGTGTGCCACCATACCCAGCTGAGCCCACTTTCTTGAGTACAGCCAGTTCTCTCTAGGCCATGCATGGATGGGTGAGTCCCAGCAAGTGTGAATGACGCACTCAGTGAGGGTGAGGAATCTGGGAACCCTGGGGTATTAAAAAGTCCCTTGAGACAGGCTGGAGTGATGCCACACACCTGTAACCCCAGGCTGAGACTGGGAAATCGCAGGTTCGGAGACCAACTCACAGCAAGTAGGGAAACTCATCAACCTAGCAAGACTCTGTTTCAAAATAAAAATAAAAAATAGAACTAGGGGGATAGCTCAGAGGTAAGAATGTCCCTGGGTTCAATTCCCAGTACCAATAAATAAATAAATAAATAAATAAGAGTTTCTGATCGAGTTCCACTCATGACCATGCCACAAGCTAGCAGTGTGCTAGCTAGCAGTGACCTTGCTTAAGTCATTTAACTCTGAACCTCATCTGTCATCTGCTTCTAAGAACAAAGAATAGTTAAGATCTTCTGGGGACAGAGTATGGAATCTAAACCCAAGTGCTGTTAAATTAAAAGTGCTTTACAGACCAGAAATTTTTTTTCAATAGAATAGAAACACACAAGCTGAGGAAACGGGTGACCCCCTGAACCTGGTGATCCCTTGAACATGCTCCTGGGCTCAGGCTCCCCCTCTGCTCTGGGATGCTCCCCCCACCCCCCATTTGCCTTCCCTCCTCTCCACTGCAGAGCCAGGACTACTGAGCTCTGTATACTGATAGCCTCACTTTGGTCTCCTTCCCACCTGAGGCAGCCTTCAATGCTCACACCCCAGAATCACCCCACTTTTTATTGTTACTTATTTTGAGACAGAGTCTCACGGTATTGCCCAGGCTGGCCTCAAACTCGTGATCCTCTTACCTCAGCCTCCTCGGTAGCTGGGATGACAGGCATGCGCCGTCGCACTGGACATCACCCAACTTTGGCCTCTGCGTCTGTCCTGTGACATCTATGTCCCTTGGTTAATGGGTGCTTAGCAGGCTTGCTCCCTGTGCTGGGCCCTGCTCCCAGGGGTCTTGGTAGCATTAACAGGTCTCCCCTGAGGAAACTGCTAAAATCTCAAAGCCATTCAAACCATGGGTTTTGTTTAATGGAGGCAGGTGAAGGGCGGGGTGGGAACTAGAAGGCTTGCTGAGGAGTCCTCCTGGGTGTGGCCAGGGGAGGACTAGGGTCCTGGAGAGGGAGAGCACTTCGTGGCTGGCTGGGAGCACTACCAGTGTGGAACTGGCCCGCCTAATTTGGGGGCTTCTGGGCTGAGCCCATCCTCAGGGACTTGGGGTTTGTTTTCCCAGCTGCCCCGGGCCGAGGCCCCGTTGGGAACCAGCCACGCTGGGTGCCTGGCCCAGTCGCACTGAGGGCGGGGAGCAGCAGGTCCAGACCAGGCCTGCCAGGAGCAAGGGTGGTGGGGAGCAGATGCGGCACTGCCACCCCCGCGGTGTGAAGTTCCCCGCAAAGGGAAGTTCCCAGGTTCTGCCCAGAACCTGGCCCCCCAAGCCTGCAGGGCCAGCGTGCCTACGTAGGGCTACTCTTAAGACCACTAAGGGGGCAGCCTGGGCTCACACCTGTAATCCTGGTGCTTGAGAGGCTGATATAGGAGGATGGCAAGTTTAAGGACATCCTCATCAACTTACTGAGACCCTGCTTCAAATAAAATACGGCTGGGGGTGTAGCTCAGAGGTAGAATGCCCTAGGTTCCATCTCCAGTGCCAAAAATAAAGAATGCATGCATACATACAGGCATGGACCATTTCTGACCCCATTTGGGTTCCACCCCAACTGTTTTATTTCAGCTCCCAAAGGGGATGCACATTTAGGCCTTTGGCCCCAGTGTGCAACTTCAAGGCTCCCTCCGTTGTGAAATGTAATTGCAACGATTTGCTTCTACCCATCCCCACCCAAAGCAGGAGACCAGGCCACACCCACCTCGCCAGCTTGCCTCTGCCTCTGTTGGCAAGGCACCACGGGCATCCAGAGAAGGAGTGCCTATCAGCTCGCGCCAGCCTGCCGTTACCTAACCCCCCCACACACACCGCCCCAAGTCAGAATTTCCAGGTCCATTGATATTTTCTTATTAGGCTGATATACTTAATGCAGAACACTGACTATGTGGTTGGATGGCAATTTTAGGCCAGGAAATTCACAACAAATGTTCACATCTAAAAGAGAGTCTTGCTACCTTTTGGCAGGTTTAAATTTTTTCCAGGTGGAAATGGTGGAAATTGCTGGGGATGCGGCTCAGTGGTAGAATGCTTGTCCAGCATGCCTGAGGCCCTGAGTTCCATTTTCAGCACCAGCAGCACCACCACCAAAAATAAATAAATAAGTAAATAATAAAAATAAAAATCCTAAGAATGGGAGAAACTCCTTTTCTTATTTTTCTTTTATTTCTAGCTCCAATGCCTTTTGTTTTTTCTCAAGTGCACAAAACTGGATGAAAAATTTGTGGTTCATAACACATTTACTCCACTGGCCTATGTCTCTCTTTTACTATGTATTTTTATAGGTTATGTATCTTAATAACCTGATGAATGCACTTGAACCCACCACCCAAGCCCAACACACGGCTGCTATCATGAATTTGCACCCACCTATGGACATGCCCTTCCTAACCTCTCTCCACCTGTCACTCACCCCAACTACTAGCCTGAATTTTTTACACACCATTTTCTTGATAAATATATGTATGCCTAAAAAAAATGGTATTTTGTTTCGCCTTATTTAAAAATATACTGTACAAGGCCGGGCGTGGTGGCGCACGCTTGTAATCCCCGCGCTTGGGAGGCGGAGACAGGAGGATTGCGCAGGTTCGAAGCCAGCCGCGCTGGCGTAAGAGACCCTGTTTCAAAAATATAAAATAGGTCTGGGAGTGTAGCCCGGAGGAAGAAGGGCTTCCAGGAACCCCAGTACCACCAAAAAATAAATAAATAAATAAAATAAAAATAAAAATATACTGTACATAATCCTCTAGTATTTGCTTATTTCATTAAAAATTATATTAATATTTCTCCCTGTTGAGTTTGGCTATAGTTCATTCATTTTTAGTTATATTATATTCCATTTTAGTGGAGGCATCGCCTTTTGTACTGCTATGAACAGTATTGCTACAAGCATTCCTGTCTCCTGGTGTACATGTGAAAGTCTCTTACGGGTTATAGATCTTGGAGAGGAATTGCTAGGTCTTAGTATGTGAACTTTACAAGATAACGGAAGGTTGTTTTCCAGTGTTTATAGTTGTTTTTACCCCTACCAGTGGTGTGTAAGAGATGCTCTCGATCCATATCCTCTCAAGTATTTGGTATTGTCACACTTTAAAAGTTTTGCTGGACGTGGTGGTGCATGCCTGTAATCCCAGTACTGGGGAGGCTGATACAGGAGGATTGAAGGTTTGAGGACAGCCTCAGCATTTAACGAGACCCTGCTCCAAAAACAAAAAAGAAAAAAGGACTGTGGGATTCAGATGTGGTGGTTCGTGCCTGTAATCCCAGTACTTGGGAGGCTGAGAAGGAGGATCCCAGGTTTGCCGCCGGTCCCCGCAACTTAGTGAGATCCTATTTCAACATAGAAAATGATGTGTGCATGTATATCTCCACAAGTTTTTATCCCATTGAGATGTATGACTACAATGCACCAAAAAAATTCATAAAAAAATTAAGAAAAAAGAAAAGAAGCTAAATTGCTGAGTAAAAAAAAAAAAAAAACAAGAAAAGAAGGGGACACCAAGAGTGTGTGCCTGTATGTCATTGTCAACATGATTTACATTATGATGTGAGCCTATAGTGCACATATAAAAGCACCAAAAATAACAGAAAATAAAATACAGCTGAGAGTGTAGCTTAGAGGTAGAATGCACCTGAGTTCAATCCCTCGTAACACACATACACACGCGCGCACGCGCCAACTCATTGTATCTCCTAATGTTTTGACTTAAGATTCCCTGATTACCAATAAAGTTGAACAGCAGAAGTTACACATCAGGTCTGACCCACAGAAATTGCAGATAGCAGTTATCAGATTAGATAATAAAAATATATTTAACATGTTAAAAGAAATAAGAGGGTACTGAAAGACTAAGGAAAGGTCAGGAAACTCAGTTGACTAGGTTGGCATGACAAAGAACTTCTAGAAATGAGTAGACAATAAGAAATGAGCATTTATTAATTTTATTTTTTATAATCCCACCCTTTTGGGGAGGTGGGAGGTATTGGAGATTGAACTTCAAAGGCAAGTATTCTACCCTTGAGCTATGCTTCCTTTGGAAATTTTTTTTTTTTTTTTTTTTTGTGGTACTGGGGGTGGAACCCAGAGGCTTTCTACCTTCAGGCTATGCTCCCAGACCTGTTTATACTTTATTTGGAAACAGGGTCTCACTAAGTTGCTGAGAGCCTCACCAAGTACCTGAGGCTGGCTTCGAACCTGTGCGATCCTCCTGTCTTAGCCTCCCAAGCGAGGGGATTACAAGCGTGCGCCACCACGCCCAGCTTCCTTTGGAAATTAACACTTAAGTAACTGGATTAAATATTAGATTACAGCTAAAGATAAAATTAGTGAACAAGAAGATATTTCTGAATAAATTATATAGCAGATGGAGAGATGAAGATGAAAAATAAGGAAGAGGCGAGCTGGACAAGGTGGTGCACATCTGTCATGCAGCGGCGGAAGCAGGAGGATCACTAGTTCAAGGCCAGCCTGGGAACTTGCTGAGACTCTTTCTCAAAATAAAAAATAAAATGGTCTGGGGATGTAGTTCAGTGGTAGAGCTCCCCTGGGTTCAATCCTCAGTACCTGCAAGGAGGGAAAAGAAAAAAAAAAAAAAAGGAAACCCTAAAATTCACACCTGTAATCCTGGTGCTCTGGAGACTGAGACGTGAGAATTGAGGCCAGCAAAGTCCTACAGCAACTTAAGAGACACCTTTTAAAAAATGTTTTAAAAACCAGAAAGAAAGCCGGGCGTGGTGGCGCACGCTTGTAATCCCCGCGCTTGGGAGGCAGAGACAGGAGGATCGCGCAGGTTCAAAGCCAGCCGCACGCGCTGGCTTAGGAGACCCTGTTTCCAAATAAAAATGTAAAAATAGGTCTGGGAGCGTAGCCCGGAAGTAGAAGGGCTTCCAGGAACCCCAGTACCACAAAAAAAAAAAAAAAAAAAAAAAAAAACAGAAAGAATGATGAATACATACAATGCAAAACCTGCAGCTAAATCTAAATATTGGTAGCAAAGAAAATAAAGATAATGATAGATAACAGTGTCTAGTTTATAGGGATAAAATGAAGCTGTAATTAAAATCCTCAGTAAGGTGAGTAATTAGCATTTAAGTATTCTGAGGTCCTTAAATAGTATGGAGAGCAGTTGAAGATTTTATCAGAAGTCTTAACATAAAATAGACATGTTGTGCCGGGCACAGTGGCACACGCCTGTAATCCCAGCATCTCAAGGGACTGAAGCAGGAGGATTACAAGTTCAGTGCCAGCCTACACAATTTAGTGAGACCGTGTCTCAAAATAAAATATTTAGGAAGGGGCTAGGGATGTAGCTCGGTGGTAAGGCACTCCTGGATTCAATCCCCAGTGCACAAAACAAAATATGTTAAGGTTTCTAGGTAAAAAATTAAAACAACAACAAAAACCCTAGGTATAATGTAACTTGCGAGCTAGAGAGGGAAGAAAAGGAAAGGAAAGAAAACAGGAATGAAGACAATAGAAAATGTGGCAGTTAAAAAAATTTCCTTTTACCATTTCTCGAGTAGCTGCTGTGTTAGTCACTTAGAATCATTAATCTCCATAATTTTGCGCAATCCATGTAAGAGTGCCAGGTGCAGCACAGGCATTGAAAATGACAGCTTCAATTATTGCTGGATCTCTACCTCAAACAAAGTCTCGAACTTAAATAGGCACTCCTATTTATTGAAAAATGAGCGAAATGGGTGTGAGTATTGATTTCAATCTTAAGGTTTGCAAACGGGGTCTCTTAGAGCTTGGTGCAAAGAACGGGCAAGGTGAAGATAAAACCCAGCTCTTCTCCTGAGCTCATACCATGTGGTTATGAGCATTGTACAACATGCCCCTCGGTGCCAGGTGTTTGTGGGGTTGGCTGTTTTGTTTTGTTTTTGGTTGTGGGGTCGACTGTTTTGTTTCGTTTTTGCTTGTGTGGGGGGGTACTGGGGATTGAACCCAGGGGCATTCTACCTCTGAGCTATGCCCCAACCCTATTTTTTTATTTTTGAAATAGGGTCTCACTAAGTTGCTGAGGCTGACCTCGAACCTATGATCCTCTTGTCTCAGCTTCCCAAGTTCTGGGATTACAAGGGTGCACCACCACACCTAGCTGAGCCTTTGCTCTTGACAACTGCACTATACTTCCCCACCCCCTCTGGTACTAGGAATTGAACTTAGGGACATTCTAACTCTTAGCTACATCATCAGCCCATTTGTGGAAGTATGTATGTATGTATGTATGTATGTATCTATCTACTGGGAATTAGACCCAGGGGCATTCTACCTCTGAGCTACACCCCCAACCCTATTTTTTATTCTTTTTATTTTGAAACAGGGTTTCACTGAGTTGCAAAGGGCCTCATTAAGTAGTAGCTGAGGCTGTCCACAAACCATGATCCTCCTGTCTGAGCCTCCCAAATGCTGGGATTACAAGCGTGTGCGACCACGCCCGACTTTTATTTTTTATTTTGAAACAGGGTCTTTATAGGTTGCTGAGGACCTTGCCAAGTTGCTAGGCTGGTCTCAAACCTTTGATCCTCCTGTCTCAGCCTTCCAAGTGCTGAGGTTATAGGCATGTACCACCTCTCCTGGCTGTGCCCTGTCTTCTTTCTTTAAAGACTTGTCTGCACTGGGAGGTCCCTGTGGGAAAGAGACCTCTCCCTTCCTTTCGCTGACTCTTCCTCCACTCCTTTTCTTCTTCTTTCTCTGTCTCTCCTTTTATGCCCCCCCCCATACCAGGAACTGCACAGCCTTCTCTCTAGACCACAGTCTGCACCCTCAGGGTGTCTACAGCCAGTGAAGATGACACACACAGACACTGGGCATGTCTCCTTCGCCTTGGAAAAAAGTAGGAGACACCTATATTAATCTCTGAGCTCACTAGGACGGTACTCCCCCATTTTCAGTGTCCAGCTGGGCCTGAGAGCCTCAGGCTTCTTTATTCGGGCCGCCGTCCTGTTCTCTTGGTACTATCTCTGCTTTCTTTATAGGACCTCGGGGCCTTAGCTGCTTCCCAGCTCTCCCTGTGGCTCCATGGCCTTAACTGGGTGGGTCACTTCACCTTTAAGGCCATGTTTGTAAGATCTGTAAAAGGATTAATGCTGTCAGGCCTCTCTGTTTTACTTAACCCGTTAAATCCTACCGTCCTGGATGTGGGGCAGCCATAAAAACTTAAATAAAGCAACAAATACACCAATTATGGCAACTTTTGAAATAAATAGGATGTTTTTAGAGTTCTATTCTTAGGGGCATTCTGCCTCTGAGCTCTACCCCCAGTCCAATTTTATTTGTTATTTTGAAACTGGGTCTCACTAAGTTACTGTGTATGTGCTGGCCTCAGACTTAAGATTCTCCTATCAGCCTGGCGTGGTGGCGGACCCCTGTATTCCCCGCGCTTGGGAGGCAGAGACAGGAGGATCGTGCAGGTTCGAAGCCAGCCATGCTGGCTTAAGAGACCCTGTTTCCAAAAATAAAAAAGTATAAAATAGGTCAGGAGTGTAGCCCGGAGGTAGAAGGGCTTCCAGGAACCCCAGTACCACACAAACAAACAAACATTCTCCTATCTCAGCCTCCCAAGTACTAGGATTACAGGCATGTGCCACTGCGCCTGACAAGTTCTATTATTCTGAAAAAAGTATTAGGCAACTGATTAGAATATTGAAAACATAAGCTCTAGATTATGGTTTCCAGCCTATTTTAATGCATCTATGTCAATTTCCTTGAACTATTCACAGATTGAAAACTTGGGACTTAGTGTGTTAAAAAATTGTCACTAAGAACAAACATTCAAGTGCTCTGAAAACTGGAAAGAATTACTCCAATAAGAGTTCTTACCACAACCTTCACTTATTCTCACAAACTTTTTTCTTCCTTCTTGCTGACACCATTTAACAAGGAGTCTCAGGCAGACAGATTCCTCAGGTATAGCTGCAAAAAGTCTGAGATTCTGGAGCAGTCTGTGACTGGGAAGGACCAATTTCTTCCTAACACACAGAGCCCAGGACTGAGAAGTATAGAGCAAGGTGCCAAAACCCTGGAGGGGTGGGGGCATCTCACTTCCACCGTGTCATTGCTTCCTTTTGTAATTCATCTTCTCCAATGACAGTGGGACTTTGGGCACGAAAGGAGTGATAATCCTTCAGCTTCGTGGTAAAGTGGATTCCTCTCTTTTGGTACTGGTGGTGGAACCCGTACCACTCTACCTTTGAGCTCCCCTCGCCACCCAGCCCATTTTTTCTTTTTCTTTTTAAACAGGTTGCTAAGCATCGCACTAGGTTGCTAAGGCTGGCCTTGAACCTGCAATCCCCCTGTCTCAGCCTCCCAAGTACTGAAATGACAGGCATGTGCCACCACCCTAGCAAATGGGTTAACTTTTGATGGAAAAACTAAGAGTTAGGGAGAATAGTGTGGGAAGAGCTGTCGTGGGAGAGCCTGTGAGATGTGAGAGGCAGGAGTTGGCCAAGGCTGGGCAGAGCTCTAGGTGGGCCTGGGCACGGGGGGCTCAAAGCACTGGCATCTTTATCTCTGCTTTCGGTACGCCCCATAGTCAACCTGGACTCACTTTTGCTTTTTTTCCTGGGATTTTCTTAGGGTCTAGTGGCCCAAGGAAACGTGCCAGGTTGACAGTTGGCCACAGCTGCTAGCCCATAAGGTACCTTTCTAAAGATTTTAGAAAGATGAAATTAGCATATGGTTGCCTGGCAAAACTTAGTGTGAATTTCATCTCCCGACTATCTTTACCTGGTACCCACATCCAAAGCACAGCCTACACAACTGTATGTAGTGGTTCTAGAAAGACCTAAGAACGTTTCCTTTTGCTCAGAATGTAGGGCCGAGCCCATAGAGGGAGGCCTATGCTGTGGGCGAGCTCCCTCCTGCAGCAGCCCGATGACCACCGCTGACCTCCAGCGTAGCCCCCAGAAGTGTTGGATGCACACACATGAACGGGTGAGGGAGATATTTCTACCCCTCACTTGACACCTGACACAGATATCTGTGCATTGTCTGCCTCTGCCTCTGTCCCGCTTGCCTGTCTAGATAGTGTTTCCCTGTCTAGATAGCGTTTCCCCTGTGTCCAGTGCCCAGCACAGGGTTTGACTCATAGGTGCTTAAATCAGAGAGTTTTGTATTAGACTTCTAAAGTCCTCTGCAAGGCTGTGAGACTCTTATCAGTTGTTTGACGCAGTTGGTGGGACTTGCTCCCAGAGACAGTCAGGAACATATTAGTGCATGTCCTAGTGATGAAACTGGACTTGCATGTGACCTGCCTCCCGGCGTGCAGTCAGCTGGTCTGAGTTCCTTTGGGCTGTGGAAAGGCAGCAAGGCGTAAGTGGCACTTAGGCTACATGATGCCCCAATTGCCGCTTCCCAGGGTAGCAGAGTCCTGAGCGACTGTCACCTTGCCAGCTCTCCAGTGGGAGCCAAGCTGGCACCAGCTCAAGAGTGTGCAAGGGGGTCTCAGAAATGGTGAGAGCTGCCCCCTAGTTTAAAAGGGACTTGCTCGGCCACGTGGCCCCATTCACTGACAACTCTTGTGGGAGAACATGGTACTTGTTGGCACTTTACCCCATTTTACCGACCTGGCTCCTTTGGAACAAGAGTTAAAGGGCCCTGACCAACCTGAGGATGCCAGCATAGGGATGGGCAGTGGACCGAAGTTCTGGGGAATAACACCTAGACATACTGACCTCACCTGTCGTTTTGTACTGGGGATCGAACTCAGGAGCGTTCTAGCCCCCCAAACTACACCCCTCAGGACTCCCCTTCTTTGTTTTTTATTTTGAACTAGGGGCTCACTAAGTTGCTGAGGCTGGCCTTAGACCTGCAATCCCCCTGTCTTAGCCTCCCAAGTACTGAGATTCTTACCATACCTGGCTCTTAACTGCCTTCTTGCAGGCAAAAGTCCAAGATTCCCTGAGACATTAGCAGCTCACGTTTGGCCTCCATAGTCCCTGCCTCTAGGGTTGACCGATGAACATTTGGTATAGAAGAGAGGTGCTCCTCTTCCTGTTAACTTCCCAGGTGAATCTCGCCTCTCCCACAAAGGGACCACCTGCCTGTGCTCCTGGGAAGACCGGGGAACCATCTGAGCTGCAGGGTTCTTTCTTTCCCATGTTCTGTAACCTTCCCCTTATTCTGCCACAGCTCCCTCCTTTACTCTCCAAACTATTCCCATAGGAAGAAAAAGGCAGTTCTCCTGGGCCTCCATAGGGCCAAACCTCTGCTTGTCCTCTTGGGAGCCATGACAACCTAGCCTAGGAAGCCTCTTGCCCCCTCCTGGAAGTTAGTAGCCCAGAGGCTGAGGCTCAAACCTGCACACTCTCTAGCACTTTTTCCTCTTAAGGGGGACAAGAGCCTCTGAGCTTTCAGGTCCACTAAATTAAAGAGAGAATTTCAAATAAAACACGCCAAACCCCAGGCAATTTATTTATGAGTAGGTTAGCTGTGTACATTTTTCTGTAGGGGCTGGGGGGAGGGACAGGCTGCCTGGCTGGGATTCTGGAAGGGGTCTCCGGAGTGTGGTCTGGGCTTATTTTTTTGGGCTCTTTTCTTCTGTCCCCTCCTCCCCATTCCTCAGAAGGCCGGTGTGGGAAGCGGTTATCATTGAGCTCACACCAACCTGTTTTCTTCTTCGCCTCCCTGACATGTTTTGCTCTCTCACTCCAGTGCTACCTTTTAAAGCCCCAAGTTGGGAATGCAGGGAGCTGAGATGATTAACTGCAGGAGCCCAGTGGGAGAATTCCACAGCCTTAGACGGCAAAGTTTCCAGAGCCCCGCTGCCTTCTGGGGACTGGCAGTTCTCTCTCTTGGGCTGGCTCTGGAAGAGGGAGGGAGAGAGCAAGCCTGCATGTCCTCAGCTTCTCTTTGGACCCAGCTGCTCACAGAGAGAGGGCTCAGTGACCAAAACCCTAAAGGGGCACACCTCCTGCCCCGCTGAAAAGGACGGTTCTCTGGTGATGGGGAGCTTGCTGATTTGGAACAGCTGGCCAGGGTGTGTGAGGCTGGAGAAACTGCAAAGCTCACTTTAGCTAACTTGTGCCGAAGCCAATGTAGGCAAAGAGTGTGGCATGCCTAAGGAGGGTTGCCCCGGCTGCCACTCCTCCTCTGGTCCCTCTGTGAATCCTTGCATCGTGGTGGGAAGTGATAGAAGACACCTTGTCCCCAGTGAGTTGGATTTTATCCTCCACATGTCTGTCCCTACCCAAGCTCTGTAGGCTCAGAGTACAACAGAGGTGGGACAGTGGGACCATCTCGTAGCTCGTAGTTGGGCAGGGTCAGCTCATCATCTGCAGTGCTTGGATGTACAGGCTCTTTGGGAGCACTGGAAGGAGCCAGAGTCAGATTACAGCCCTGGTGCGCGCTCCATCTGTCTGGTCTCCCAGCCCCTTCCTCCATCAAGCTGCTCCCCTGTTCGTGCTAAAGTGGGAGTTTGGCCGAGTGTACTAGATTCTGACTTTTTAATGCATAAGAATGTGTGTGTGTGTGTGTGTGTGTGTGTGTGTGTGTGTGTGTGTGTGACTACAGATTGAACCTCTGAGCCACACCCCCCAACTCTTTTTATTTTTATGTATTTATTTTTGTGGTACTGGGGATGGAACTCAGGGGCTTTCTACCTCTGGGCTATACTCCCAGACCTGTTTTCTATTTTTATTTGGAAACAGGGTCTCACTAAGTTGCTGAGAGCCTCACTCAGTAGCTGAGGCTGGCTTTGAACCTGCGCATCTTCCTGCCTCAGCCTCCCAAGTACTGGGATTACAGACATGCACCACCATTCCCAGCTATGAATATTTTTATATTCTTTCTTTCCCCCTCATCCTTGTTAGAGTTCCTTACCTCTAAGTCCTCAATGTTAGCATCGTTTTATGCATAGTTTGGTGGGGTTTGGGTACCGGAGATGAAACCCCAGGCCTCGTGGATACGAGACAAATGCTGTACTACCCAGCTCTGAAGCATAGTTAGATGCTGCCTAAATAATTGACTGAGCCAGGCCAACTCCAGATGGATTTGAGCCCCATCCTGTGTGTCTTTGGCCCACCATCCATGACTCAGATGATACAGGTGGGCCCCGTGTTGGTGCTGCCTCTGGTGGCCCCACAAGTGCCTGACTGCTTCCCAGCACGTCCCTGCTCCTTCCACTATCTGAGCTCCTGTGGACGTGGACAGGGCTAATTGGATTCAGAAATGATCTTGGTAAGAAGAATTCTGTCCCATTGAGTTGTCCCTGGAGATGTAGAAAAGGAGAATAAGCAAGACTGAGATGCTGAAAGAGACAGACGGAGCTGGGCATGGTGGCGCACACCTGTAATTCCAGTACTTGGGAGGTTGAGACAGGAGGATCGCAGATTCACAGCCAGCCTCAGCTACTTAGGCCATGCACACTTAGTGAGAGCCTGTTTCAAAATAAACAATAAAATAAACATAGGGCTGAGTGTGTAGCTTAGAGAGTTCAATTCCCAGTACCATACACACAAAAGAAAGAGAGGAGAGAGAGAGAGAGAGAGAGAGAGAGAGAGGGAGGAAGGGAGAGAGGGAGAGAGAGGAAGAGAGAGGAAGAGAGGAAAAAGGAAGTAAAGGAGGGAGGAAGGGAAAAGAAAAGAAAGGAGAGGAGAGGAGAGGAAAAAGGAACACCCTGGGGCAGAGGTCTCCCTAAGTATGAAAGAATAAAGCTCAGAGGCTTGGGGATGAGATTTACAGAGAAGAGTGCGGAGGTGGATAGAGTGCCACTAAGTGTTTGTCCCATAATTCCTGACAACTCCGTGCTTCATAAATAAACGAATCCAGACACCGTCCCCTTTGCCACTTCCTACCGAGCTCCCCGCCCCACACCCCGGAGGTCTCACAGGTGTTTTCTTTGCCAAATGCGGTGCGGGAGGTTAGACTAGGAGCGCTTATGCATCTCTTGCCTCTCCAGGCGAGAAAGAGTGACGACCCCGGCACTGACGGTGTACCCCCACTCCGCACCTGCCCCAAACTCTGTCTCTTCTGGAGAATCAGGCGGAGGAGCCGCCAATTCCATCAGTCAGGGCCCAGAGAAGGGGGGGAGGCAAATGCTGAAGTGGCTGCACTTGGGACTCAGAATCACTGAGTCTCCCTGGAGATTGAGTCCCTCCTCTGGGATGTCCCTGCTTTTCCATCCCTTGAAAATGAAAGCTCAAAGGGAAAGAGGAACGTGCTTCATTCATTAATTCCACAATGGAAGGGTTAGAGAGGAGGCTCTACCTTTCTGCTGCTCACTGGGAAGAAAAATACACCATGCCCTCTGCTCTCTCTCTCCCCTGAGAGGCTTCCATCAACAGTGACCAGCTGGGGCTGAGTCACCTCTCCTCCCGCCCTTTGTCTCTTTCAACAATGGGCCCCATGTTCATCCCCATGGATCTGAGCCCTTCTGAATAGATGTCCTTTATAGCCTATGATTTTTGGAAGCTTGTGCTACCTTGGGATTCTGAGAGTCTGTGTCTCATTTTCTTTTTATATATTTCCAAGTAATAGCTACTCAGCCGGAGTAAATGCTCTTAGGCCTGGGAGAGACTCACCTAAAACATTAGTTCGAGCAAGGTATGGTGACACAAGCCTGTAATCTCAGTATTTGGGAAGTCGAGACAAGAGGATCACAGGTTGGAGTCTAGCATCAGCAATTTAGCAAGGCTCTCAGCAGACAGCCTGCTTCCAGTTCTTTAAGGTGATTTCCCCATCCCCTCTGTATCCTTGTACTGGGAATTGAACCCAGAGGCATTCTACCTCCTATTTTTTAGCCCTATTTTTTATTCTTATCCTATATTTTTATTCTTATATCCTATATTTTTTATTCTTATCCTATATTTTAGCCCTATTTTTTATTCTTTATTTTAAAACAAGGTCTCACTAAGTTGCAGAGGACCTCACTAAGTAGCTGAGGCTGGCTGCAAACCCCCGATCCTTCTGTCTCAGCTTCCCAAGTACTGGGATTACAAGTGTGTGCCACCACACCTGTCTCGTGTGTGTGTGTGTGTGTGTGTGTGTGTGTGTGTGTGTGTGTGTGTCTGTTACTAGGAACTGAACCCCTGGGGGAGATCTACCTCTGAACTACATCCCCCAGCTTTATTTTTTATTTTTATTTATTTATTTATTTATTTTTGCGGGTCTGGGGATGGAACCCAGGGGCATTTGACCTCTGAGCCACACCCCCTGCCCTTTTTTTTTTTTATTCTTTATTTTGAAACAGGGTCTCACTGAGTTGCAGAGGGCCTCACTAAGTAGCTGAGGCTGTCCGCGAACCGCGATCCTCCGGTTTCAGCCTCCCGAATGCTGGGATTACAAGCGTGCGCCACCACGCCCGGCTATTTTTTATTTTTAAAAAAAGATATCGCTAATTTATCGCATGCTGGCCTTGAACCTGAGATCCTCTTTCTCAGCCTCCCAAATACTGAGATCACAGGCGTGTGCAACCGTGCCTGGATCCTTTACTTACCTCCTCCCTTCTTCTCCCCTACCCTCGGGGAGCTGAGCTGCTGATGACAGCTGGCTTGACAGGCTTAGATATGATGCCCGCTTCGCTCTTCTGACCTCAAGGTGCTGCCAAGAATGATATCTGTCCCAGGTTCTGATTTTTCCAACAAGACTTTATCAGCTAAGCAGGCTGTCAGCTAGGACTCCGACCTCTCCTGGGGCAACAGAAGGTGCTTCCCCTCCAGAATCGTCAGCATCCTCCCCCTTCTCTCGTCTCTCCTCCCGGGGGGGGGGGGGGTGTTGTTTTCTGTATCCTTTCCAAGCCAGGGTAGCATTTGGGAGGCATTTGATTATCCTATGATATGGAAGGGATTGGAACAGTCTATGGGATTTGCATGTATGCGCATTTCCTCTCTCTTTGTCTGTCTGTGTGTGTGTGTGTGTGTGTGTGTGTGTGTGTGTGTGCTGAGGATTCTACCTCTGAGACATACCCCCCCTTTTTTTTGGTGGTACTAGGGGTGGAACCCAACTCCGGGCTATACTCCCAGACCTTTTTTTATATTTTATTTGGAAACAGGGTCTCGCTAAGTTGCTGAGAGCCTCACTAAGTAGCTGAGGCTGGCTTCGAACCCGTGCGCTCCTCCTGTCTCAGCCTCCCAGGCGCGGGGATTACAAGCGTGCGCCACCACGCCCGGCAGACATAGCCCTTTTTATTTATTGATTTATTTTAATTTTGATACAGGATCTCACTAAGTTACTGGAGGTCTCTTTAAGTTGCTGCATCTGGCCTCAAATCTGCGATTCTCCTATTTCAGTCTCCCGTGTACTAGGATTGCTGGTGCACATCACCACAGCCAGCTGGATTTGCTCCTTTTAGCACTGCCCTAACTTTATGTCTCTCTGGTTAATACCCCATCAGCAGTGGGGGGCTCTTCTCCTGATAGGTGTATACTAATCAGGAAGGAGCTAGATTAACGTCGAGGGAAAGGGATGATAAAAAGCCCGCAGTATCTTTGGATTCTATCCAGCTATTTCTGGAAGGTGACGCTCATAGGTGCAATTAAGTGATTAGCAATCTACTACGTTTTTCTCAAAGTTGGTACACACTTGCAGTTTAGCTACCTACCTGTGTATTTGTGTGTTTGCCACATGAGCTAGTGACTTCCCTCTCTTGCCCCTCTCGAGCTGCCTATGACTCCTGACCCATGTTTTCTTTGCAGTCCTGGGGATTGAGCCCAAGAGTGGCTCTCCCATGGAGCCACACCTCTAGACCTTTTTATTTTTCTTTTTAAACAGTCTTGCTGAGTTGCTAAGGGTGGCCTCGAACCTGCAGTCCTCCCGCCGCAGCCTCTTAAGTGCTGGGGTTACATGCATACACGGCTGCGCCTGGCAGGCACCCGCTTCTTTCAGGGAGCTTACCCATGCTCCTTACTCACTCCGTGTTTCCTCTTCCCAGCTCAAGGCATAACTTCTTTTTTTCTAGCTATATTCTTTTTGTGCCTGGGAAAGTTGTGATGTCTCTTCCACCCTCCCCCACCTTTTTATAAGCTGTTTTAGGGGGTTGGGAAAGGAAAACTTTAAAAGTGAAATAATAAAAACAGACCACTCTGCCATTGCAGGCACATAAATAGCTGCACCGTAGCCGGGCTGCGCACTCACTTTGCCATAGCAACCTAAAGGGAGTGTTTAGAACAGCCTGTCAGCAGGCCTGGAAGCATCAGCTGCTGCGCCCCAGCCCAGCGCTGTTGGCCTGGGAGCGGTGGGCAGGCCCCCGGGAGGTATCATCGAGGCCTGCGCCTGGCCCTTCTGCTGGGGCTGTGAGGTTGGCAGGGAAATGGCAGCCTGGCGTCTAGATGGTGTCTTCTGTTCTGTTTTGCCCTCACCTGTGTGTGCCTCCCCCGGCCCCGCCCATTCTTCACCTCCCATAGACAGAAAACAAGAATGGGAGGGGCTTAGCGCCACCTGAGCCTGCTGGGGACTGGCTGCCCTGTGAGCCTCGCGGAGTTTAAATTTCCAAATCAGCCTGGGCTTCTGTTGCAGCCTGTTGAGGAACGATGTCCTCTCAAGTCTCTTTGCTCAAGGACTAAAAGGAGGCGGCCTTTCCTCGGGAAGCTCCCACATCTCCTGAGAAGGAACTATCCAGAGATGAAGGAGACAGAGATCAGCCTGCCAGGAAGACTGTAGGAGGGAGAAGACGAGAGGAGAGGAGAGGAGAGGAGAGGAGAGGAGAGGAGAGGAGAGGAGAGGAGAGGAGAGGAGAGGAGGCCTTCTCGCACCTTCTCCTGCCTGCCTGGAGCTAGCCCAGTGTTCTGACTGCCTACCCTGGTTGTCCTGGAGATTCTTATGAAGTAGATGGTAGAAATGCTTCAGAGCCTTTGTAGTACTCAGCGCGTAGGCCCTAAACCACCGCCAGCAGCCCACCTTGTTAAGGAACATGTAAGAAAAGCCATCCCGGCCGGGCCTGGTGAAGCATGTCTGTAATCTCAGTACTTGGGAAGCTGAGACAGGAGGATCACAGGCTTAAGGCTGGCCTCAGCCACTTAGCAAGGTCCTCAGCTACTTAGCCAGACCCTGTTTCAAAATTAAAAATAAAAAGGGCCGGGGGAGATGTCTGCGGAGTGCTCACTGCCACTGCTCTCAACACTGCACAGGTGAAGAGGAGCAAGCTTAAGGCCACTCACCAAAGCTCTGGTCTGTGCCCTGTAAGAACAGGGACGAGTGGAGCAGGCAGAGAGATGGCAGGTTGTTAGGGAGTGCCCCTGGCTCACTCTTGTAATAAATGCCATCTTTTAGGTATAGAGCATCTGTTTATTTGCCTTTGATTTCCAGGAAATAGTTGGGCTGAGAAAAAGCTGGAAGGGGAGGAGGCTCTCTCTACCCTGTATAGTGGACACTGTGATGGAGTACAGGGGCCACCGTGTGACACCCTGTTCAGTGTCTGGGTCACACAGGGATGCTACACTGCTTCCTCTCCTGCTGAGCCCTGGGGACAGAGTAGTTGCCTTAAGCACTCCCACTTTGGATGTGATATGTGACCTCTTTGAAACTAGCAACTCTCCCCTCACCCCTGAGGGCTCTGGCAGAACCCGAGGCCTGGAGCAACCAGGTCCTGACTCCCGTAGCCAAGGGAGATTGACCCTCAGTCTCCCTCGCCATGAGCATGACATGATTCTGCTGACATTTATTTCTAAAAATAACCCCAGATCCAACCCAGCTGCTATAAAGCCCCTTTGTTCCCTTGGAACCAAAATGTGGACAAGCCCCAGCAGCCCCAAGAAAGGCAATCTGTATTGTCCAGGAGAGAATACATACCAAATACTCAAATGTCGCTGCCCTGGATCTGCATGTCTGCGGCCTAGCAGCAGCCTTCTCAATGTAAAGAGAAAGACGCTGACACGCCTCTAACTCGTATCGTGAGCATTTTTTGGAGAGGCTCCAAATCCCCTGTTAAACAACAGCCCTTCTAGATGCCCCTGACTCTCCCACCTGAAGTCCACTCTCCTGAACCAACAGAAGCAGATGGCCAGTGTTTTTATTCATCCTCTACATTTCTTTTGCATTTGAGCTTGCTTTGAAAACACACACACACACACACACACACACACACACACACACACACACACAGAGTGACTCAGCGGAGAATACAGAGATGACCTGGGCCCGTAGCTTCCCCCATGACTCTGCACTTGGGAATTACCGTTTCTCATCTTTTTGTTTGTTTGCAGCACTAGGGATCAAAACCAGGGCCTCACACACGGGTAGGCAAGCACTCGGCCACTGAGCTACTTCCACAGCCTCTTTCTCATCTGATAATATTGGTGCTGCTTCAGGGTGAAGCCAGAGACGTCATCGCTCTCTCAGGCACGTCCCTGCGTCGTCCCACACACTGTCCCTCTGCCCATACCGTGGGACTCTTGTCTTCCTCTGGGTGTGTTTTGGGGTCTCTGATGGGCTGGAGCTGAGTTCTAGTTCAACTCTCAGAATCACTGTTTGGAGAAAACTTGTCCTATCTATGAGCCCTACCTGCTCCCTGCCCCCTAAAGGCGTCTGGCCAGAACTGATAAGTTTTGCTGTCATTGTCACAGCATATTCTAGACCACATTTTAGCATCATGGTGTGTTTTATTTTTATATTTTTGGACCTCAAGTTCAGATGGGTGAGTCTATCCTCCTCTGGATCTATGGCCTGTTATTATCATTGGTCCATGTGAGGCCCCTCTTTGGCTCACTCTTTCCCCATTTGCTATTTTTGTTCCCTTCTCTGCCACACTCTAATGTGCTAAGATATCTTTTTGTTTAAATATGTCCCTTAAAATGTATAGCATTGCTTTAGATGTGTGTATTTTTAGTTTTTGTAAAAGCTGTGGATATTTTTTTTTCCCTCCCACTAGGCACTGTGTTTTTAAGACTGCTAGGCTTGACTGGGCATGGTGGCGCACACCTGTAATCCCAGTACTTGGGAGGTTGAGACAGGATGATTGCAGGTTCGAGGCCAGTAATTTAGTAAGGCCCTGTTTTGAATTAAAAATAGAGCCAGGTGTAGTAGGACACACCTGTAATCCCAGTACTTGGAAGACTGAGACAGGAGGACTTCAGGTTTGAGCCAGCCTCAGCAACTTAATGAGGCTCTCAGTAATTTAGAGAAAGCTGTTTCCAAATAAAAAAATAAAGTAGGGTTGGGGTGTAGCTCAGGGGTAGAATGCCCCTGGGTTCAATCCCTAGCACCAAAAAACAAACAAAGAAAATGGATGGGGATGTGGCTCATTGACTGAGCCTTTTTAAAAAAAATTTTATTTATTTAATTTTGCGGGTCTGGGAATGGAACGAAAAGACATTTGACCTCTGAGCTACACCCCCTGCCCAGTTTTTTTATTCTTTATTTTGAAACCGGGTCTCACTAAGTTGCTGAGGGCCTCACTAAGTAGCTAAGGCTGTCCTCGAACTGCGATCCTGCAGTGTCAGCCTCCCAAATGCTGGGATTACAAGCGTGCACCACCACGCCCAGCTTGACTGAACCTTTTGAGTTAAATCCCCAGCTCCCCCCGCCCCCCACACACACACACAAATTACTAGTATTGGCATGTGTACATCTAATCTGTGTTTCTAATGTTGGATAGTATTTCATGTTATCTAGCTAGTATATCTTATGTATCCATCACTGGGAGAGTGGATTTCAGGTTGCTTCCAATTCCCTGTCATCACAAATAGCAGTGAACATCCTTCCACATGCCCTTCAGGCCCTGTATGAGAACTCCTTTGGGAGACACACTTAGGCGTAGATAACTGGGTCCAGGGTCTAAGAAGTGTGTGGTGAGCTGGGCATGCTGGCACAGGCTTGTCATACCAGGTGCTTGGGAAGCTAAGACAGGAGAATCAGAGGTTGGGGCAGGCCAGCCTCAGCAATTTAGTGAGACCCTGTTTCCAAACCCTGTTTCGGCTCCCCTCTGAGCTGGGAATGTAGCTCAGAGGTAGACTGCCCCTGGGTTCAATCCCCAGTACAGAAGAAAGGGAAGAAAGGAAAGGAGAGGAGAGGAGAGGAGAGGAGAGGAGAGGAGAGGAGAGGAGAGGAGAGGAAAGGAAAGGAAAGGAAAGGAAAGGAGTGAGAATGACATCTTTGGGGAGCAGGAATGAATTCTGGATGCCTGAGACCCGGGGGTCAAGGTTGGACATTTTCTCCAGAAAGTTGCTCTGATCCTCGCACTTCATTTTCTGCTGCTGAATTGAAGAAGATGCTCTCAGGGTCGCACACTCGGGGAGAGGGAGAGGAAGGAGTGCAGGAGCCCTTGCACACCCTCCCCAACCAGGAAGTAAGAGTTCTTCTCCACGAAGAAGCCAACAGAACCCAAAACTTAAGGAGGGGAGCACCCAGCAGAAGGCTGGGTTCTAGGGGCTAGCTTAGGGTTCCCAGAGCAGGCCACAGAGTGCCATCCTGTGGTCAGTGCACAGAAGCCTGGCCTTGGTGCCCAGCCCTCACGTGGCTTCCTGGCATGGGTGTGGTTGTTGGTGATGATGACAAGCAGGGCCACCCACCACTTGAAATTTGATGCACTCTGCCTCCGGCCTCCTTCTCATGGCCCTGAAGGAGGGCATGTGCTCAGGTCAGCTCTGCAAAGCAGCAGCCACTGAAGCAGAAACGGGCAGGGCGGGCACCAGCAGCAAAGGAAGAACCCTGGGCCGTGGCGAGGGTAGCTGCCAGACCTGTGCAGTGAGAGATGGCCAGGGAGGGCTGGAAATAAGGGGCTTGGAGTGAGGAGGGGCTCTGTGTCAGCTTCAGAGTAAAGAGCCACCAGGATGCTTCAGGTGGGCAGCCTGCTATGGACAGGTTCGCGCCAGCTTTTGTGGCAGGGCACAGCCCTTTTGGAAGCAGAGGAGAGGCTGAGAGGAGGAGGAAAGTTCAAGAAATGCCATGTGATATGCAGGAATTAGCCCTGATCAGGGGCTCTCTGTGCCTCTCCCAGATCACCAGGGATCTCAAGGCCAAAGATGTGAAGTGATGATTAAAGGAAATCCATATCCCCTCTCCCAGGCTCTCTCCAGGTGGGAAACACCAGTGCTTGGAGCCATGCTGTTCTAGCCATTGCTTATTGGCTCAGGGTGGTGGCTAGCAGCCGGTAGAGGAGGAGCAGGTAGGGTATCTACTCCTGGTGAGCTGTGGGTCTATCCCTACACCTGCCCAGAAAGTCAAAAGAGGCAGGTATTTCTCTAACCTATTTCAGAGCCTTTTAGGGGGCCTCAGCAAGGGACTAATATAGGCCTTCTCATCAAGGTTGGTTGGTTGGTTGGTTTTTGTGGTACTAGGGATTGAACACAGGGACAGTCTACCTCTGAATTACATTCCAGCCTATTTTTATTTTTTATTTTGAAACAAGGCCTCACTAAGTTGCTGAGAATGGTTGCAAACCTGCGATCCTTCTGTCTCAGCCTCCCATGCACTGGGATTACAGGCACGCACCACCACACCTGGTTCTCATTAAAATTTAGAAAGTAAACTGGGCGTGGTGGCGCACACTTGTAATCCCAGCATTTGGAAGGCTGAGACCCAGAAGATCACGGTTCGTGGACAGCCTCAGCTACTTAGGCCCTCTGCAACTCAATGAGACCTGGTTTAAAAAAAAAAAAAAAGGAGCCGGGCATGGTGGCACACGCTTGTAATCCCCGCGCTTGGAAGGCGGAGACAGGAGGATTGCTTAGGAGACCCTGTTTCCAAAATAAAAAAATATTTTAAAAAAAGGTCTGGGAGTGTAGCCCGGAGGTAGAAGGGTTTCCAGGAGCCCCAGTACCACACACACACACACACACACACACACACACACACACACACACACACACACACGAGATAAAAAATAGGGCAGAGGGTGTAGCTCGGAGGTTGAATGCCCCTGGATTCCATCTCCAGACCCGCAAAAAAAAAAAAAAAAAAAAAAAAAAGTAAATACATAGGTTTGTTTCCATTTTTACAACATGTGATTTTTTTTTTTTTTTGCTTGTTTTTGTTTGTTTGCAGCACCCAGGGGCACTTTAACGCTCCTTTTTATTTTTTTTATTTTGAGACAGAGTCAAAGTTTCCAAGGCTAGCCTCAAACCTGGAGTCTTCCAGTCACTGGGATTACATGTATGTGCCATCACGCCCAGCACAGTATATGTCTTGTACTTGAGGCAGGGTGGCTTTGGTTTCAGACTGGGACACAAATCCTGGGTCTAAATCTATGTGTCCCTGCTTTAGAATGAAGGAATCCTTTTTATAGGGTTGGCGGTGAGGATTCATTGACACAGTATATGTATATATGTAATAATGATAATAGCTACTGTGCAATGGACCCACCACTACATGTCAGCCATGCTAGGCACTGTATAATATTTACATTAATATTATATGCATTTAAATTCTCATTTTCACATAAAAAGCCTAGTAATGGCACCTGACATATTGTAAGAGCTGAAGAAATATTTTTCCCTCCCCTCCCACCTCTCCCCATCACCAGTCTGCTCCTGAACAGGGGAAGAAACGGAGGCTCACTTGGGATGAGGAAGTCTCTGGGTCAGAGAAAGACAGCAGGTGTTGTCTGAAGCAGCTCTCACATTTCAGTTTGGTGCATCTGCAGGTGTGACCAGGCCGCTTCCCCTCCCCTAGGGCTCTCCTTGGTTCTTTCTGCCCTGCTGGCACTCCCGCCAAGCATCAGCCCATTGAAGAGGCAGGGCAGGGCAGGGCACGCCATTCAGCTTCACCAAGCAGCCCCCATCCTCCCGCAGCTGGGCGGGAGCTGACTGGAGCCACTTAACTATTCCAGGCAGGTCCCTCTGCAGCGGGCCTTGCAGCAGCCCAGACCTGCTGCTCCCTTTCTCTCTGTGCGTATTTTGCTTCATGAGATTCAAGAGGAGCCTTGGGCAAGGGAGGTTCAGGGGGCAGATTTCTGTCACACCCTCAAATGTGCCCTGCTCTGTACTACTCGGGGAGTTAGCCCTTTTCTTCGTAGGATGGGAATGCATTTCTTCTTTAGCACCCTGGGAAAGCGTCCATGAGTAAGGGATTCCTTAGACAAAATTGGAGGAAATTAAAAGTGTCTGGCTGTTGTTGATGGCTTGGTGGCTTGGACCATAAGGTCTTTGTCTCTGGCAGCTCTTACCGGGAACTTGCTAGTGAGGCTCGATGCAGGCTGGCTTATCAGGAAGCATGAGGTCATGTGTAGCTCAGTGTGTATAGAAGAGGTGGGGGTGGGGGGCTGTTTTGCCCTATTCCCCAGGATGTGATGTAGTCTACTCTGAAAGGGAAAGGGTGGGCCTTTCCTCTAAATGGAAGTGGTTATCTTTTGTCCCTAGCGATGCCTGCATTTATTTATGTATTCTTTCTTTATTGTGGTACTGGGGATTGAACCTAGAGGCATTCTATCTTCGATCTACACCCTCAGCCCAGATTTAATTTTTTTTTTTTTTTTTTTTTTTGGAGGTACCAGGGATGTTGAACCCAGGGGCATTGTACTTTCGAGCTACACCCTCAGACCTATTTTTTAGTCTTTTCTTTTTTTTTTTTTTTTTTTGAAACAAGGTCTCACTGAGTTGCCAAGGGCCTCACTAAGTAGGCGAGGCTGTCTGCGAACCATTATCCTCAATCTCCGCCTCTTGAATGCTGGGATTACAAGCCTGTGCCACCATGCCTGGCACTTAATTATTTTTGAAACAGGGTCTTGCTGGGTTGATGAGAGTCACACTATTTGTTGAGGCTGTCCTCAAGCCTGCGATCCTACCATCTCAGCCTCCCAAGTACTAGGATTACAGGCGTGTGCCACCTCACCTAGATTGAGATGCCTGTATTTTAAGGGGCCTCTTAGGTGTTTGTTAGAAAGCAAAGGAGTAGCCGGGCATGGTGGCCCACACTTATAATCTCAGCATTCGGGAGGTCGAGACCAGAGGATCTTGATTCACAGACAGCCTCAGCTACTTAGTGAGGTCTTCCACAACTTAGTGAGACCCTGTTTCAAAATTAAGAATAAGAAATAGGGCAGGGGGTGTTGCTCAGAGGTTGAATGCCCCTGGGTTCCATCCCTAGACCCCTTCCAAAAAAAAAAAAAAAAGAAAAGAAAGAAAGCAAAGGAGTTAACATGTAATAAAAAGAGCACTGGCAGTGCATGATGGCACATACTTGTAAGCCCAGTCTTTGAGAAGCTAGACAGAGGTCACAGGTTCACAGTCACCCTCAGCAACTTAGGGAGGCCCTCTGCAACTCAGTGAGGCCGTTTCAAACTAAAATATAAAATAGGGTTGCAAGTGTAGCTCAGCTAGAAAGCCCCTCATATAAAAATAAAATAAAAATAATAATAAAATAAAATAAAAAAAAATAAAAATAAAAGAATAAAATAGGGCTCGGGTTGTAGCTCAGATGTGGAATACCTCTGGGTTCAATCCCTAGTACCTAATGATAAAATTAATAATAATAATAATACATAACTTTTAGAAAGGTTGGGGGTACAGGTCAGTTGGTAGAGCACCCCGAGTTCAGTGTCCAGTACCACACACACACACACACACACACACACACACACACACACACACAGCACTAGGCAGTCTAGGACCCTGACCTGCCAGAGACCAAATCACGTTTTATCTCCTTGGGCCTCATCATCTTCATGTGTGACCTGGGACCCGGCTCACCTCCCTAGAATGGAGATGGAGATTCTTTTGCATGATATCTACAAATTATCCAAGAAACATTACGGGACTTTGGGAGAAAAAATGTTAAAGGGATTTAATGATCTCATAAAGTAATATGATTTCTTGCTCCAGGAAAAAGGGAGGAGAGAGAGTTCATACTTCTAGCATCCCCTAAGTTAAAAAAAATGCTAGAAGTGAAGCATGAGGACATACCTTACCTAGAATGCCCCAAGCAGAACGACTAACTGGGACCTGAGGAGAGAAAGTCCCTCTCAGGCTGCAGCGGAATGAGCGCTCACAGATGAATCTTTGGCGGTTGCCTAATAAGGTCAGGGGCCAGGCAAGCTCAGCAGTTGCAGAAAGCTCATATTCTAGAGCGCCCAAAGAGGAGTACGGGCACCCCAACATGCCTCCTAATTACAATAAGCCCCTGTAGAGATCCCATCTTGAGCCTGGGCCCCAACCACACAAGGCCCCTTTGACTTTGCCACAGCTGATGCTTCACTAACTGTGTCTGTGTCTTTGGATGAACCTGAAACAGACAAATCTCCTCCTTCACATGTGTCCTTTAGTCCCATGTGTTCTGACCTTACGTGCCCTTTTCCATCCCTTGCCTGTGGGAGTGGAGGAATCTCTCCCCTTTGGTGCCCAGAGGAGAGGTTTGAAGTAAGGAGTCCAGACCCAGACTGTCTCTTCTTATTCTCCAGAGACACAGGACTATATATGCCAGTGTTTTGTTTTTTTCTTGTGTTGCTAATGATTATAACCCAACTAATGGTTATTGTTGAGGAAGCTGCCTTGGAATTTTCCATTCTTTGGGTGTGGGGTTCTCTAGCAAGAAAAGGTAGAGGGGGCTTGGTATGGTGGCACATGCTTGTAATCTCAATACTTGGGAGGCTGAGACAGAAGAATGGCAGGTTTAGCCAGACTCTGTTTCAAAATAAAAAAGGTTGGGGAGATAGTTCAGATATAGACTGCCCCTACGTTCAATCCCCAGTACCAAAAAAAAAAAAAAAAAAAGAAAGAAAGAAAAAGAAAGAAAGAAAGAAAGAAAGAAAGAAAGAAAGAAAGAAAGAAAGGAAAAGATAGAGGGACACATAGAGCAGAAAGGGCTGGGTAATAGAAGTGGATTCAGGTCAAAGTAAGCTTCCTCCTATCATTTCAGTGTTGTATAGATGCTGGGCATCTTTCCAAAATTTGAAGCACTATTTTGATCTGTAATCCAATATGTCCCTTTCTTAGGGTTATATGAAAAGATTAGGCTGCTGCTTCTCCCAGTGGAAGGTGAGAGGAACTCGTCCTAAGGAGGTGAAGTGGCTTGCCCAAAGAGTGACTGGGCAGGTGGCAAATCTCGGTTCCAAATCTGCTACTGGTCTTTCAGTAACAATTTCAAAATAGCAACTGAATGCCCAGGTTCTCTTCTAGGCACTGAGGAGAAAACAGTGAAAAAGACAGGTGAAATCCCTGTCTATGGAGCAAGCACTGTCGTGGGCAGACAAAAATGGTAAAATCTGATTCCCAGTTTCACACTCCAATAGCACTGTCCTCTACACCCCCGCAAAAGGCAAAAGGTTAAGGAGTTCCACTTAAGGGTCAGATGGATTTCTTGCTGTTCTGGTCCCGCCCACTCCTTCCAGGCCTGGAGAATGGATGAGAAGCTTAGTTGAAGAGGACATCCTGTCGTGCAGTCATCCTCCCTTACTGGAAGGGATGCTTCCCAGTGGAAGCCTAACAGTACATACAGTGCAGGATCCTGTATTGCTAGGTTTTTTCCCTAAACATACATACCTATGATAAAGCTTAACAAATTAAATTTTAATTAATGAATTTAATAGATTAAGCACAATTAGCAGTTAACAACAATAACTAATAATAAAATAGAACAGTTATAACAACATGCTGAAATAAAAGTCATGTGAAACCAGATGTGGTGGTACACATTTGTAATCCCAGCACTTGGAAGGCTGAGACAGGAGAATCAGAGGTTTGAGGCTAGCCTCAGCAATTTAGCAAAATTGCTAAATTATATCTGTTCCAAAATAAAAAATTAAAATAGGGCTGGAGGTGTAGTTCAGAGGAAGATCACTACTGGGTTCAACCCCCAGTACATTATTCACATGTATATATTTATGTGAATGTGATCTCTCCCTCTTTCTAAATATTGTGCTGTATTCACCCTTCTTTCCTTGGGACTGTGGGTAAGGAGAGATTATTGTATGCCAGTCTGAATACAGGGCAACCTATATCCTCAGGTTCTTTTCAGGCCTTACTTGTTCCCTGATTACATCCTAAAAGAATGGGAGTGTGATATTAAAACAAACAAAACCCTGCTTGCTTAACTCATTATCCCCCCCCACTTTTTTCAGTATTGGGGATGGAACCCAGGGGTATTGTACCTCCGAGCTACACCCCCAGCCCTATTTTTTATTCTTTATTTTGAAACAGGGTCTCACTGAGTTGCAAAGGGCCTCGCTAAGTAGCTGAGGCTGTCCTCAAACCGCCATTCTCTGGTCTCAGCCTTCCTCCGAAGCTAGGATTACGAGCCTGTACCCCCACGCTTAGCTCCTTGTCAGTGCGGTGCGGTGTAAGTCTGTGGGAGGAGGGGCAGCAGAGGCACTTGGGAGAGGGAGGGAACACGCGGGGAACGCAGTTGGTGGAAATCAGCAAAGACTTTGGCCACAGGTGATTTTGTAGCTGAGACTGGCCTCCGACCTGTGATCTTCCTACCTCGGCCTCTCAAGTAACCGGGGTTTCAGGCATGAAACCTGTGCCACGATGACCGGCTGGCCGCAGGTGATTTGTGAAAAAGTAATTGATGAGAGAATCAAGGCCTTATGGGATGGTTCTTGGGCTTCTCTGTTCACCTTCTAGAAAGAAGGGTGCCATCCGTTTAGTAGGCTCTCTGTCAATCTCTGGTAACTTAAGTCACTGGGGACTACCGAACCAGGACTGGGCCCCCCATTTTCTGGCGCTACGCTCAGGAAGAGGCCTTTCACCTTGGAATGGCTGACCTGCGGCAGTGGCTCCTGCGTGACCCCGAGCCAGCCTCTTTCTGAAGCTGGGCAGCGGGGTTCAGGACCGACCTCCTACTTCCTCCTCCTCCTTTCAGCCCAAGTCCTCAGGGCGCATAGCTCCGCCCCCCGGGCGGTTGAGAGGTAACTTGTCCGCCTCCCCCTGATGCGGTTAGGTGCGGTGCGTGCGCGGACCCAATGAACTTGCTGGGGCCCCAGGCGCTCTTTGAACTGATAGCTGTCTTATCCCTGTCATGCTGGAGAAACTTTGAACACGAGTAGGCTTCAAATTCACTATCTTTCCTCTTCAGAGGTCCTTCTGTCCCCTTTATAGGGGGAAAAAAAATCTATCCTGTATCATAAACTGACAGTAATTAACTTTCTCCTTCCCTCCAAAACATGGAGGTGGGGCTTAGTACCAAGATCGAAACTGGGCGCCTGACTGGTTGACAGTTATAGGCTGCCAACTTTCCATACAGCTGAAAGCTGAGTATTCGAAGGGGTCTCACAGAATTTGGGCATCTTCTTTCAGGTTGTCTTTCTGGTTTGTAAATGTCTGCCTTGGGAGTAGGGACCAGTATGGGGTGTGGGAGAGTGACAGGCTGGCAGGCCACCCTCCAAACCACTTGAGTCTGGACTCCTTTTTCTTCTTGTCTTTTTTTTTTTTTTGGTGGTGGTGGTGGTGGTGATAGTGGTTGTACTGAAGATTAAGCCCAAGGGCATTCTACTCTGCACTACATCCAGCCCTGTTTTCTTTTTATTTTGAAACAGTCTAAGTTGTGGAGGGCCTCACTAATTTGCTGAGGCTGCCATGATCCCTCCTGTCTCAGCCTCCCAAGTACTTGGGATTATGAGTGTGTGCCAACCATGTCCAACTAGGTTGTGGGATTTCTGTGGCTTGGTTTGGGAGAACTAAGACTAGCTGTTTCCTGAAATAACTTCTCTTCATTGCAGTTTATAGGCTGCTAGGGCCTCCCAGGGAAGGAAAAGAGCCTCTCCTGAATGGATTCTGTCAACTTGGGCCTCAGCTATCAGTTCAACCCAGACATCAACTGTTAACTAAACTCTTGTCCTAGAATTGGTTCCATCTGCCCTTGCAGGTCCTAGAGCTTCTTGGCTGCACTAATTGTTTCTTTTTGCCTATCTTGACTCTATTCCAGAGATCCAGCTGTCATCGGCATCCAGGGAGCTCTCCTCTTCTTCCTCCTGCTGGCACTCTACCACCTCAGTTGCTGGTTGTTGCTAAGGTTGTCTCCATGGTAACCTGTACATCCTGTTTACACCTCCATCTGGGCCAGTCAGTCTAAGCTAGGAACCTACCTACCCTGGACAACCACTTCCATCACTACCCAGGGGACACCAATCATCGTGACACGACGTCCGTCTTCCACTCCGTTCCCCCATCCTTTACCTCCTTGCACTGCCAGGTTTCATACAGAAGAAAGAATATAGGCTTTGGTTTGCCTCTGTGAAGTTTATTGCACAAGATATAGTCAATCTATTTCCTAACTGGGCCCCCAGTGAAGCAAGAAGCCAGAAGAAGTGGGGACAAGAAGACAGGAGACACCCATTAAAGGGAAACTTCACATCTTCTCTGGTTGAGAGACTGGTAACCGCAGGCAAAATGACGAACCCATCAGAACATTCCTTCCCGGCCAACTCCACAGCCCAGAGCCATGAAGGGGACTTTGGCTGCACGTTAACAGAACTGAGGAAGCTCATGGAGCTGCGTGCGGCTGATGCAGTGACCCAGATCAATGACCACTATGGAGGTGTACACAATCTCTGCAGTAGACTGAAAACCTCCCCTGTGGAAGGTAAAGGCCATTTCAGGGGTGGTGGAATTGGAGAAAAGTGGCTAGTGTTTCAAAATATTGTTTTCCAGCTTCTAAGAAAAGTATATTTCTGGAGACTCAACTGATGTATTTTTATCTGGTGGGAAAAGTATCTCATCTAAAACTCTGAAAGGAGATGAGGCCATGAAGAGCCATTTCTTTCCCAGAGATGATGTTGAGGGACTGTGATATTTTCTGAAGATCATTCTTTCCTCTTTTTCTGTATCAATTTGTAGAAAAGAGGATATTTATCTTATAAAGTTTATAGTATAAATGCTTTTATCAGTAAATAATCATTAAGTCCCTCAATTTTGAACTGCAAAAGAGATTAAGTTATAATTCTTCCTTACATTGATCTTAAAGTGTAATGGAGGAGTGTACAGAAAGTAAATCATCCATCCACACATTTGAGCACGTTGTTGTATACAGTTAGAAGTTGGATAGTAGCCCAGTGTGGTGGTACACATTTGTAATTCCAGTACTTTGGAGCCCGAGACAAGAGGATCACAAGTTTGCGGCCAGCCTCAGCTACTTGGTTAGGCCCTCCACAACTTAGTCCCTGTTTCAAAATAAAGAATAAAAAAAATAAGACTAGGAGTATAGCTTGGAGGTAGAATGCTCCTGAGTTCAATCCAAAGTTCTGCAAAAGAGAGAGAGAGAATGGAAAAAATCCACCTTTATGCATGCCTGGCTTAGCCCAAATGCCCAGTGTACCATGATGTTTTGAAATTGTATTGTAGCTGGGTGTGGTGGCACACTCTTGTAATCCTAGCATTCGGGAGGCTGAGACAAGAGGATTGCAGTTCACAGCCATCCTTAGATACTTAGTGAGGCCCTTTGCAACTCAGTGAGACCTTGTTTCAAAATAAATAATAAAAAATAGCACTAGGGCTGTAGTTCAGGTAGAATGCCCCTGGGTTCCATCCTCAGTACCACACACACACACACACAATTTGTCTTGTAGACACAACAAGGCTAGGTGTAGCAGCGTATATCTATAATCCTAGTACTTGGGAGGCTGAGACAGATTTCAGGTTGCAGGCCAGCCTTAACAACTTAGCGAGACCCTGTTTCAAAATAAAATATAAAATAGGGCTGGGGGTGTAACTCTGAGGTAGAATGCCCCCAGGTTCAGTCCTAATACAAAAATAAAAAAAATATAGAGAACAAAATAAAAGGAAACTTGCTTTCTTGCCTTTGTCTGGCTGTAGCATCCTTGTAGCAAATTATGTGTTGGTCCTATGCATTGAGCAGTCCATGATTGGACTGCGATCCTAACCTTTAGCCTCCTGCGGTCTCTTGTTTCTAGCCTTCTTCTGAGGCCACATCATATTTTTCACCAATTCTAAGAAGTTTGATGCCGAGCCAGTTCCATATTATATGTTAGTGACTTGGTGTCCAGACTTTTTTTTTTTTTTTCCTCAGTGCTAAGGTCAGACCCCAGGGCTTCCTCATACATGCTAAACAGGTGTTCCATCACGAGCTATACCCCCAGCATGAATCTACACTCTTTGTGATCAGAGAGCGGGAGAGATTTTTACATAGATGTGTACACATTGCCAGGAGTTTTCCTTAGAATCTGGTTATCTATTTCGTAACATTTTTGGGTTCATATGTTAGCTCTACCATTTACAAGCTGAAGAGCACTGAACAGTTTCTTCAGCCTCCGTGAATTTGTTTTTTCTTTGAATATAATGTTAATAATACCGAGCCCAGGTAGTTATTAGAACTAAATAATATAATAACATAATGCATCCAAACTTATAAGTGTTCAGTAAATTAGTTGTCTTAGATTAAGACAGAGCTATGTATTTGTAGATATTTGCCAGAATATGAACACCTGTGGAGTACAATGTTGTATTATCTGATGAGGTTACTGCAGGTATAACAGCAACTACTATCTATTTCCCCCACTCCCTTCAGGACCACAAAAATAATAATACTTGGTTAGGATGGCAGTACTTGTTTGCATATGGCTCAGTCTCTGCCTTTTAGCTAATAAAAGGCCTCCCTAAATTGCTGGGGCTGGCTGCGAACCTGCGATTTTCCTCTCGGCCTTGGGTGCTTGCTTCTCTTTTTATTGCCCCTGAAGTGCCCATATCTCAGGACTCTGGCCACTAGTGCAGTTGCCCACTCTTGTTCTGCTTCCTGAGGTCACAAATATATACCCTGATTTGTTTTCATGTAAGATTTACCATAGGGCTTGTCTGAAGCTAAAGAGGCAGGGTGTCAGGAAACAACCTCTCCATTAGTAATTTTTAGTCCTAATTCCAACAGCGACCTCCTTGTGTGTGAAATAAAGGGATATGAAAGGAAGACTCAGAACAGCTAAGACACAGGAATCTCTATCTAGACAAAAGTGATGCTGAGCTGTTTAGGGCAGAGACAAGAGCATCAGTATCCGGGTGCCCCCTTGAGCTGATGCTATAAAAAGCCAGCCTGTTCACAGAAGACCACACTCAGGTGCCTGACGGCCTAGCATAATTTTGTCACCTGTGGGAGGCCCCTGTAGACTAATAATAGGAATAAAGATATTTACCTGCTGTTTCAATTCTTCTGGTTGGAAACTAAGGTAAAGTGAGATTGGGGAGATTGGAGCTGGCATGAAGACTTGCATCTATAAACTTGTAGCTACTCTGGAGGCTGAAGAGGATCCCTTGAGCTCATGAATTCAGGGCCATCCTGGGAAATACATAATGAGATCCCATCTCAAAGAATAAAGAAAAAAAGGAAGGAATTTGGGAGATTGGTTCATAGATTGTGACCCTTTACTTTCTGTGGACTAATAGCATGTTTAATATAAATTGACAGAAATTTTTTTTATCGTACTGGTTAAGTAGCCTTGTAAAACTTGGGATTTATAATATGTTTAACATGGTCTTATTAGCCTAAACTCATACAATTCTAGTGGTACTTATTTGGGGGGAGGTGATACTGGGGATTAAACCCAGGAGCTTCTACTTCGGAGCTATACCCCCAACCCTATTTTATTTTATTTATTTATTTTATTTATTTTGGTGGTACTGGGATGGAACCCTTCTACCTCCAGGCTACACTCCCAGACCTATTTTATATTTTATTTGGAAACAGGGTCTCTTAAGCCAGCGTGGCTGGCTTTGAACCTGCGTGATCTTCCTGTCTCCGCCTCCCAAGCTGCAGGGATTACAAGCGTGTGCCACCATGCCCAGCTCATTTTTTATTTTAAAACAGGGTCTCACTAAGTTGTTGAGGGCCTCACTAAGTTCTTGAAACTGGCCTTGAACCTGCATCCTCCTGTCTCAGCCTCTGAAGTACTGGAATAATAGGACTGAGCCACCACACCTGCTTATCCCCTTTCTTTTATGTATGTATGTATGCATATATTTATTTTGTGGCACTGGGGCTTAGACCCAGGGGTGTTCTACCTCCAAGCTACATCTCAGCCCTTTTTTTTTTTTTTTTTTTTTTGGTGGTACTCCCGGCTTTTTTTTTTTTTTTAAACAAGGTTTTGTTCAGTTGATGAGAGTCTCACTACTTACTGAAGCTATCCTCGAACCTGCGATCCTCCTGTCAGGCTCCCAAGTACTGAGATTACAGGCATGTGCCACCACACCCAGCTATTTTCTCCCTTTTATGTGCTCTTCTTTTCTTGTCCCTTTGTCACCAAAGCCTATGTCCAATATGCAAATCTCCAAATAGGTAGAATGCCTCTGGATTCAGGACAGTTCAGTTGTGTGGCTAGAAGATAGCCACTTATTTTCTGAATAGTCTCCAGAGAATTCATGGGCTCATGAGTAGGAGAAGCCTTTGGTGAATTTGGAATAAGAGTTACCTGTGGCCTGAGAGGAAGAAGGAAGAAGTATATTCCTCAGGTAAAAAGGAAGGATACTAGAAGAGAGATTCTTTAGATCAAGGGATCATATTCTTCTTTCCCCATCAAACTTTTCCATGCTGGTCCTCAGTTATGCTACCCTGTTTTGGAAGAAGAATATTTTCAGAGGAGGAGTTAGGTTAGCAGTTGTGAGGAAGGTCTGGGCCCAGACCAGATTTCTTTCTCCCCAGTCCCTTCCCCTCCCCTCTCTCCCTCCCTCTGTCCCTTCCTCTTCCTCCTCCTTTTTTTCTTCTTCTTTCTCCTCCCTCCCCCCTCTCTCTTTCCCTCTCTCTCCAGGAAATGAACCGAGGAGCATTATACCCCTGAGCTACATCCTCAGCCCTTTTTGTTCTTTATTTTGAAATAGGGTCTTGCTAGATTGCTGAGAGCCTCACTAAGTTGCTGAGGCTGGCTTCAAATTTGCGATTCTTTTGTCTCAACTTCCCAAGTACTGAGATTACCAGTACACCCTCTCCTCTCCTCTCCCCTCCCCTCCTCTCCCCTCTTGTCTCGTTTCTTTGTATTGGGGATTGACTACAGGAGCACTCTACCACTGAACTGCGTCCCTTGCCTGCCTGCCTGCCTGCCTGCCTGCCTGCCTGCCTGCCTGTCTCTCTCTTCTCTCTCTCTCTCTCTCTCTCTCTCTCTCTCTCTCTCTCTCTCTCTCTCTCTCTCTCTCTCTCAACAGGATCTTGTTAGGTTGATGAGAGTCTCACTACTTGCTGAAACTGGCCTCAAACCTGTGATATTCCTATCTCAAACACTGGGATCACAGGCATGTGCCACCACACCTGGCTGTGGCCTCAAACTTTCAATCCTCTGGCCTCAGCCTTCCAAGTTTCTGGGATTACAGGCATGTACCACCATGCCCAACAAGAAGGGGACTCTTGAATAAATAGTAAATCTTTAACTGTGGGGCTTCTTTCATAAAGCTAAAGACGATTTCTGTTGAATTTGGATGTAGAAGAATGGCAGTGTTTCTCCTGTACCCTTCCACATCTTTTCTCCTCTGCGGAATTGTGGGGTGACAGTGGGATAACTGAGGGCCTCCAATTCCCTTTCAACAATATGCAACAAGTAGTGGTGTATTCATTTCGAGTCACCCCTCCATGCCAGTCTGGTATGGAGCTGTATTTCTATTTTCTGTATTTCTATCTTTCTAATAAACTTCTTTAAATCTTAAAAAAAAAATGCAACAAGTATATAACGCCCATTGGCGCTGGGCACAGTGGTAAACGTGAAAGGAGCTAAAAGAAGTCGCATACAAATGAAAGCAATTGCAGAAATGTTGGCGTAGTGTTATGTTGGGGAAGAATAGGGTGTTACGAGGATACTTGGCATGGAAGCCTAAACATGAAGGGCTGCACATAAAGGAAGGGACTTAGCAGCTCAAGCTTCCTAATGGAGCCCTGCATCATGTGGGCATTGCCTGGGGAAGCTTGGCCACACTCCATCGCAGTTGTACCATGTCCTGAATGTTCCTGGCTCATGATGCAAGCATCTTTGCCTTCCATAATTACTGAGTAGTTGCTGGGTTTAGGAAGCTGACATTCTTTGGGGAGTAGATGACAGGAGGGGAAAGAAACTGTTTTAAGACAGTCTGCCTGGATTATGATTTTGTTTAATTAACCTCAGAATTTAGATTAACATCTCCTGCCACCTTGAGATCACTGGGACTTTTCTGCATTCCTGTCACCATGCCTTTTAAGGGCAGTGTCATGTTCTACCAGGAACTGTCCTTGTTACCACTGGCTAGAACATACAGGGATTACTCTTCTTCAACACAGCAGACTGAATATTTTTTCTTTTTTTCCTTCCTTCCTTCCTTTCTTTCTTTCTTTCTTTCTTTCTTTCTTTCTTTCTTTCTTTCTTTCTTTCTTTCTTTCTTTCTTTCTTTTAGCTGAGGATGGACCCAGAGCCAGTGTTCTATCACTGAGCTAGCTACATCTGCAGCCCTGAAATTGCTACTAGCATTGTCAATCTGGGAAAAAAAAAAATCAGCCAGGCATGGTGGTGAGACAGGAGGATCAACCACAGGTTCAAGGATAGCCTCAGCAATTTAGTGGGGCTTTCAGAAATTTAGTAAGATCCTGTTTCCAAATGAGAAATTAAAATAAAAAATTGGTCTGGAGGTGTATCTCGGAGGTAGAATGCCTCTGGATTCAATTCCTAGTACCACACCCCCCCCCAAAAAATTGAAAACATACCCCCAATAAATTTTCATGTAAGTTCTCTATTACTATTAATAAATACTTCTGACATTAGTATTATTTATGTAAGATATGCAATGTAGAAATGGGTGAGATTATATAAAAGGTTCTAATATTTTCTCTACACTTCAACAGATAGATACGTGTCCCCTTCCACCAAGCGTACATGCAGAGACCACTGCCGTAGGGACTTTTAGTGTTGGGGGAATTGGAAGTCTGGGTGAATGGATGTAGTTGTGTGGTGTTGGCGATTGAACTCAGGGGCATTCTACCTCCAAGCTACACCTCCAGACCCCCTTTTTTTTGTGGTGGTACTGGGGTTCCTGGAAACCCTTCTACCTCCAGGCTACACTCCAAGACACCTATTTTTATATTTTTATTTGGAAACAGGGTCTCTTAAGCCAGCGAGGTTGGCTTCGAACCTGCATGATCCTCCTGTCTCCGCCTCCAAGCGCGGGGATTACAAGCGTGCACCACTACACCCTGCTTGGAATATCAGTTTTGAGGAGCTGATCAGAGTTGGAGCAAAGCCTCCATCTTCCTCTCTTTGTCTGTCCTCATGTCTTCTGCCTTGTAGCCATTTCCTTGAAGTCTAGCCCTACCTCTCCTAAAGATGCCAAGTCCATTGGTAGCAACTTATCTGGGCCTGACTGCAGAGATTAGTATTGTGCGGCCCATTTTGCCCATCACACTTCAGGCACAAATATTGGTGCTAATTTTACAATGTATGAGAGATTCACACCAAAAGAATATCTTGGCAGGAGAGGAAGGGATGGAGGTGGACAGCCAGCTCAAAGAGCTAGACAGGGGCTGCCTGTGCCGTGACGTTAAGGAGTAGAGGCAAGCTTGGCTTCATTAAAGAGATTCTTAGTACTTGGTACAGGGATGGGGAAAGTTTTTATAAAACTCAGAGGCAGTCTTATTAGCCAGAGGGTAGATGAATGGTACCCTCCTCCCCACAGGGAGTTCCCCCAAGTGTACCCTGCAAGTTCCATGTCTGGTTTGAGTTAAATGCCAAGAGCTGAATCAGGCCAGGACAGCTGTGGGCCTTCTGTCCCAGACCAACCCTGGCTCTGTTCATTCTTCTCCACCCAGCCCTTCCTTGTCTAGAGTGGGGCTTCTGGTTAGCTGCCACAGGGCTGCCAGGCAGGGGCAGGGCGAGTGTGGCTAAGTCTCCCCCAAGCTTGGAACCTTTATGCTGCATTTCTTTGGGAGCTCAGCAGAGATTCTTGTAAAAAAAAAAAAAAAATCTGTTTTTAGTTTGGTTTGATTTTATTATTTATATATGCGTATATTTTGTAGTGCTGCGAGTGGAACCCAGAGCTTTCCACTTGCTAGGCAGGCACTACCACTGAGCTGCAGCCTCAGCCCGGCTTGATTTTTTTTTTTAAACTTTCTCGCTCTTGCCTTATATTGAATCATCAGCCAGAGTGGGAAGAGATACGGCATTGCTTCCTTGGCTGAGGCAGATGTTGCATCTTTTTCGCTCTTTTTATTTAGCTCCACGGTGTGCACGCCCTTTGGGCGAGGGTGGCAGAGCAGAGGCCGAGGAGGGTGCTCAGGAGCTTGCTCTCCTTGTGCCACCGCTGGAGTTTTCAAAAAAGGCCTAGAGCTGGGGGGGGGGCAATAAAGGAAAACATGAGCCGGGCATAGTGGCGCACACCTGTGATCACAGGTCTGGGAAGGCTGAGACAAGAGGATCACAGGTTCACAGCCAGCCTCAGCTACTTAGCGAGGCCCTCCTCAACTTAGTGAGACCCTGTTTCAAAGAATAAAATAGGGCTGGGGGATGTAGCTCAAACGTAGAACGCCCCTGGGTTCAATTCCTAGTACCATAAAAAAAAAAGTGGAGGGGAGGCATGGCCTGAGGAAGTCCAGGCTTTGTGGACCTGAATGAGAGAAGGAGAGTGTTATCTAGTCCTCCATCCTCTTGCTGTGACTCTGAGATGATTGTGTTATCTGGGGGGACAGAATGTAGCAGATAGAGGATACCCAGCATGGGTGTGTTGAACTGAAGATGCTTAAATAGGGAAAGTGCCCTACAATTTTTTTTTTTAACTAGGAATTGAGCCCAAGGGCATTTTACCACGGACCTATTCTCCCAGTCCCCCCCCCCCCTTTTTAAATTTTAAAACAAGGTCTCACTAAGGGCCTGCTGAGGGCCTCAGTAAGTTGCTAAGGCTGGCCTCAAACCTGTGATCAGCCTTCCATGTACTGGGATTACACGTGTGTGCCACCACACCCAGCTATCTTTGAAAGGACGGCATTTGGTTAGCAGCCAGAGCTAGCTCCATCCCACACGTCCTCTGATCTTAAGCAACTCCTTCCTTTTGTCCAGGGTTTTAAGGTAAGACTTGAAGGTATTCTCCCCCACAGGTCCCCGTGGTAGACATGAAGCCCAGGGCCTCACACATGCTAGGCAAGCACTCTACCACTGAGCCACACCCCAGCCCTTGAAAGGTATTTCAAAGTCTATACCAAAAGAGGACTGCCTGCCTGCGAATTAGTCATAAGAAACTTCTCCCTGGTGCTATCTGTGTGGGAGAGGCTTCTGCTGCCTCCTGGGGAAGGTATCACAGCTCACACAACTGGGAAGTCCCTACTGAGGTCTGAAGTAGCCCCACCCTTTCTGGGGTAGAGCTGGTTCTGATAAAGGGTGCCTCTGCCCCACCATCCCTGGTGTCTGAAAGAGGCTGTCCTGGGCCCTTCCCTGCTGGATCCAGGCCACTGAGGGCTGGGCTCCTCCCCACCCAGTCCCTGGGTCCTGCACTGGCTCACTGCAGACACATATGTTCCACTGCTGCAGACTCGCCCACCCAGCCTGGGGTGGGGGCGATGACCTCACACCCCAAAATTCTCTCAGCCTCTCCCAGTCCTTGTGCTCAGTCCAGTTAGAGCCCAAAGCAGTCCTGGGTTGGGTGGGGCTGTGTGTGTGTGTGTGTGTGTGTGTGTGTGCGCGCACACACACATTTGTGGTACTGGAGAGTAAACCTAGGGGCATTCTACCTCCAAGCTCTACACCTAACCTGTTTTATTTTTATTTTGAAACAGGGTTTCTTACACTGGGTGTGGTGGCACATACCTGTAATCTCAGTACTTAGGAGACTAAAACAGGAGGCTCTGGGGTTCAAGGACAGCCTCAGCAAGTAGTGAGACTCTCGCCAACCTAGGGAGACCCTGTTTCAAAATAAAAGTTTTTAAAATAGGGCTGGGGGTACATCTTAGAGGTAGAATGCCCCTGGGTTCAATCCCCAGTACCAAGAAAAAAGAAACAGGTCCTCACTAGGTTGTTGAGAGTCTCACTACATGCTGAGGCTGTTCTCCAACCTGCGATCTTCCTGTCTCAGCCTGCAAGTACTAGGATTACAGGCGTGTACCACCACACCTGGGGCTTTCTCTTCATATTCTTAGGGACAGGGTAAGTTCTCATTTTCCTGATAAATTTCTCAGCAGAGCCCTTTCCCCGGATTTCCAACATTCTTCCCCTGCCAAGTCTCCCTTCCCCACTGCACGAGGCTGTGCAAGTATTGGGGGAGCCACTGCAGAGATCAGGGACCAAAACATTTTTCTGGGCTGAACATGTATTTGTGTGAAATTACAGCTGCTGAGATCAAGCCTGAAAGCCTCTGTGGGCTGAAAGAATCGGAATGGGAGCCCAAAATTGGGGACTGGCTGAGCGCCCAGCCCCACAGGGCTTTCCCCTGAGTGCTGCTTGTCAGAGAGGGTTCCCAAGGCTGCTACCTCAGCTCAGGGTGGCAACTTGCCCCACCCTGCTGCAGGGCATGCTGGGAGTTGGGACAGCCTTTTGACTTCTTAAGGTAGCTATTGTACAAGCTCAGGGCAACTTAAGGTGGAGTGGAGAGATGAATGGGGAAGTGTTGGGGGGAATAGTGTGGCTTTAGGGGTGTCTAGGCAAGAGACGGCCTAGGCCCTAAAGAGCCTTTGTGGAGTAGGGATTAGATAGGTTGGACTGTAAAGGACCTGATATCACCACCCTGAGGACAGGAAAGAGGCAACAGCAATGACCCCATCCCGGGAGAAGAGATGGCTCCAGACAAAGTTCTGTAGGCAGAGGGTGGGGTCAGGACCCTGGCTTATGTGATGGAAAAGAATTGAAGCATGTGTCAGAGGCAGAGACTTATTTAGGAAAGCAAGAAATACATATTCATCTTGAAAGTGAGAGAAATGTTTTGGGGGTTCCCAGCTTCTCTTTCAAAGGAAACAGGGAAGCGGGGCACGGTGGTGCACACTTGTAATCCCAGTACTTGGGGTACTGAGACAAGAGGATCACAGGTTCACAGCCAGCCTCAGCAACTTGTGAGACTCTCTACAATTTAGTGAGACTCTCTTTCAAAATAAAGAATAAGAAATTTGGCAGGGAATAAAGCTTAGAGGTAAATGCCCCTGGGTTCAATTCCCAGTACCTTTTTTTTTTTTTTTTTTTTTTTTTTTTTTTTTTTTGCGGGTCTGGAGTTGGAACTCAGGGGCATTCGATCTCTGAGCTACACCCCCTGCCCTATTTTTTATTCTTTATTTTGAAACAGGGTCTCACTGAGTTGCAGAGGGCCTCACTAAGTAGTAGCTGAAGCTGTCAGCAAACCGCGATCCTCTAGTCTCAGCCTCCCGAATGCTGGGATTACAGGCGTGCACCACCATGCCCGGCAATTCCCAGTACCTTAATTTTTTAAAAACAGGAAACTGAGGATGAGTATGGGAAGGTATGAGAGGATGTATCAGTCCAGTGATCTTATCACAGTGGTCTGGTCATTTTCAGGATCTTTAGGCTGTTACGGTTTTCATTAGCTGATAAATAGATTAGGCTGGAAAGTGCCCTAATTTATAGTTTTCTTTCTTTCTTTTTTCTTTTTTGGTACTGGGGATTGAACACACAGGTATTTATTTCCAAGCTATACCCCCAGCCCTATTTTTAAAATTTTTATTTTGAAACAGGATCTTGCTAGGTTGATAAGAGTCTCACTACTTGCTGAGTCTGCCCTCGAACCTATGATCTTTCTGTGTCAGCTTCCCAAGTACTGGGATTGCAGGTGTGTGCCACCATGCCCAGCTAAATTATAGGTTTCTTAGAATACTGTATCTCTCTTTGCTTAAACTATTTTTTGAGGACTTAATTAATAGTACACCAGGTAATTATAATAAGTGAATGAATGTTTTGGCCAACTTTAAGATTTATAGATTTCTCAGGAATTTTTGAGTGATAGACCTGGAAACTGGTTTAGAGAATGACAGGTCTAGAAAAATATGGTGAACTTCTGAATTAAAATTGTCTTTCCATCCGGGTGTGGTGGCACACATCTACAATCCCAGTACTTAGAAGCTGCAACAGGAGGATTGAAGATTCAGGGACACTCTCAGCAATTTAACAAGGCGCTCAGGAACTTAGTGAGACCCTGTTTCAAAATAAGAAATAGGACTAAGGGTATAGCTCAAAGGCATAATGCTAGGTTCAATCTCTAGCACTGAAAAAAAAAAATAATAATAATAATATAATAATAATACCTTCTTCCTTTCTATGTCTCCTTTCTACCTATTTTTTTCTCTTCTTTCTTTCTTTCTTTCTTTCTTTCTTTCTTTCTTTCTTTCTTTCACTAGAGATTAAACCCAGGGACATTCTACCTCCAGGCTACATCCCCAGCCCTATTTTATTTTCATACTTTATTTTATTTTTGTGGTACTGGGGATTGGACCCAGGGGCATTCTACCTCTGAGCTACACCCCCAATTCTATTTTATGCTTAGTTTGAAACAGAGTCTCACTAGATTGGCGAGAGTCTCACTACTTGCTGAGGCTGTCCTTGAGCCTGCAATCCTCCTGTCTCATCCTACCAAGTACTGGGATTACAAGCATGCGCCACCACACCCGGCTACCTCTTTTATTTCTTCTGTCCTACCTCAACCCCAGTTGTAGATTATGGGAACATTTCTGGCCTGTTCAGAAGTGCAGAGGACGCAGCATGTGGACCTGCCCCAGGGTGTAAGAGTAGGCTGGCTCCTATTTTCTGGGACTGAGGCATTCACAGAAGTCAGGAACTAAGTGCTGAAACCTGGCAAGTCCCACAAACTGGGACAAGGTGATCACACTAAGATGAAGCCTCTACTGAGCACAGCTGCCTCTGTACCCCAGCCCCTCTGGTGTAGCTGCCTCCTATGGGTGATACTTCTAGACTGCCACTTCTAGCTGAAGAGGGCTCAGAACCTCTCCAGGCCTTAGTTCGCTTATGTGTAAATGGAGTTTCTAGTAGCCACCTCCTGGGGTTTGTGATATTTGAGTGGAAAGGCACAGCTGTACCTAGAGAAGCATCTGGCACATAGCACTCATTTAAATGTTAGCAATCTTATTTATTACTCATTCGGTTCATTCAATGAATTTGTATATGTATGTTGTGTCAGACACTGACAAAGGAAAATTCCTACCCTTGTTGAGGCAGATAGACGAACAACAGATGTGTCTCACAGGGCATGTTAGGTGAGAAGACAAAAGGCAGGAAACAGCTGAGCAGGCTGAGGGTCAGGTGGTCAGTGTCCTGCGGGGATCCTAATGCAGAGACCTGCAGGAGGTGAGGGATCTGGGCAAGGGGAGTGCTCGCACACAGGCCTGAAGCACATCTGGTGTATCCAGAGCAGAAGGAGGGCTGGCTGAGCCAGAACTCGCTGGACACCAGGATTTAGGGTGACTTATAAGGGGCCCTAGAGGCCACTGGAAAGTCTTTGTACCAAGTTTCACTCCAAGTAAAACCCAGAGAGTTTTGAGCAGATGAGTGGTATGGACTCCCTTAGTTCTTAAAAAAGATCCTCTGGCATCTGTGTTGAGGACAGATTAAGAGTAGAAGCGCTCCAGTGGAAACCCAGAGATCAGTTAGAAGATCGTTGAGATAACTGAGGTAAGAGATGCTGGTGGTTGGGGTGCTGGAGCACATACCTGTAATCCCAGTAATCAGAAGGATGAGACATGAGGTTCCCAGGTTCAAGAACAGCCTCAGCAACTTAGCAAGGTCCTTTACAACTTACTGAGATCCTGCTTCAAAATAAAAAATAAAATAGGGCTGGGGGTGTAGCTCAGAAGTAGAATGCCTCTGAGTCCTATCCCCAGTGAGAAAGGAAGGAAGGAAGGAAGGAAGGAAGGAAGGAAGGAAGGAAGGAAGAAAGGGGCAACACTAGGGTGATAGCAGTGGTAAATGGAAAGGAATTGGGCTTTGGATGTATTTTAATGGTAGAACTGATAAGATTTCTTGACTAAAAGAGAGAGAGAGAGAGAGAAATAAATGGAGAGAAATGGAGAGAGAATATTAAAAAGTTTTGCCGGACGTGGTGACGCTTATACTCCCAGTACTTTGGAAGGCTGAGACAGGAGGATCACAGGTTTGTCAGCTACTTAATGAGGCCCTCCACAACTTAGTGAGGCCTTAGTTCAAAATAAATAATAAAATATAGGCCTTGGAACCGGGCGTGGTGGCACACACTTGTAATCCCAGTGCTTGGGAGGCTGAGACAGGAGGATCACACAGGTTCGAAGCCAGCCTCAGCCACTTAGTGAGGCTCTCAGCAACTTACTGAGACCCTGTTTCCAAATAAAGTATAAAATAGAGCCCAGCGTGGTGGCACACTAGAGCCCAGTGTGGTGGCACACGCTTGTAATCCCTGCGCTTGGGAGGCGGAGACAGGAGGATCATGCTGATTTGGAGCCAGCCTCGCTGGCTTAAGAAACCCTGTTTCAAAAAAAAATTATATATATATATATATATATTAGGTCTGGGACTGTAGCCTGGAGGTAGAAGGGCTTCCAGGAACACTAGTACCACCAAAAAAAAAAAAAAAAAATAGATCTGGGAGTATAGCCCAGAGGTAGAAAAGCCCCTGGGTTCCACCCCCGGTACACCCCCAAGTACCTACCTTGTGGTGTAGCTCAGAGGTAAACGCCCCAGGCTCAATCCCCAGTTTCACTAAATAAATAAATAAATAAATAAATCCTTTTAATATGGGAGTTGAGAGGGCCAAGAAATCTTGTCCCTTAGCTCTGAGATAGGTTGCTTAGATAGACTCTTGGTGGAAGCGTCATTAGGCTATTGGGATGTTTCTTATCATGACCTTTAATATCTGATGTTCTGGTATAACCTCCTAAAGATATACAAAGGCTTATTAAAGGAGAGAAGGGCATCTTCTCCCACTACATCATGAAACCTGCTTCTTTGAGAAACATCCCAGGTAGCTTAACAAATTAGCACAACTCCTGTTTCCCTCAGGCAGACCTGGCCCTCCAGCACAGTAAGCCCAAATTGGCATAGCCCAGCCCTCTCTGGTTCCCAGGGAGAAAGAGCCACCAAGGCCCTCCCTTCTGCCCACTCTGCACTTGGGAGGCTGAGACAGGAGCCTCCCACCCTCTGGGGGATCCAGATGGCCTGCCCAGAACGCTCCTTCCTTGGGCCCTTGCCTTCTTTTTCTATTAAGAACCTGGTTTTGCAGGGTGGAGGGGAGAGAATCTGGAGACAGCTCAGCTTGTTGCTAGTGCTTTGGCCAGGCCCCAGCCCCCACAGGGCTCAGCAGCACCACTCAGCTGGAGGCCAGGGTGATGTACTTGGTAACTGGGCAACAAGAGGCCCCGGGTGACAGCGAGGGGCACCAGGTCCCTAACCAGCAACCTGTTATCTCCTAAGAGCAGCACGTGAGAGAGATCTCACACCCTCAAGCCCCATGCTGGACTGTGGGTGCCATTTGGTCCCCCACGCCCACTTTCCCTCCGCAGGCTCCTAGGTCCTGCTTCCCTGTCCACTGAGTGTCTCAGGTGCCGCTGCTGCTGATTGTATTTTTATAGGAAATGGAGGCATCTCAGACCCTGCAAACAATGCTCCCTCGCATACCTGTTTTGTCATTTTCGAAACCTTTTCCCCTGGAAGCACCCTTCGTGTTGAGCTTAAAGACCTCCGTCCTCTGGCATCGCTGCTGCCTCCCTCTGCTCTCACAGCTCCTTGCAGTCTGTCGTCCCCTCTTCTTTGTTCTGAGTGAGGCTTACTGGAGTATCCCCTTCCCCTGATTCTGACCCTCCCTAGCTACTGACCTTTTCCCAGACAAAAGATTGCCCCACCCTGCCTGTGGGGAACCCATCTAACTGGCAGCCAACAGCTTCCAGGACCAATTTGCTGCAGCCTGTAAACAACTTGATGAATGCCAACTGGCATTAATTGCCACATTAGAATTCCACCCCCAGAGTAACCCTTCTGGGGTGTGGTAGAGGGGACTGAATTCTCAGGCACTGAAAATAATTCTGCCTCTCTCTTTTCCCTCTGGGAATGCGCCTAGAATGTGTATGGTGGTGCTGGTGTTGCGTGGTCACAGGTATATAAGCATGCCTGTGTGTTAGAGAGGAGAATGCCGGCAATCAAAAGCTATGTAGTGTCTGAAAACCCTTGGCCTGGCCTTTCTCTTCAAGCCAAATAGTAGTACTTCTCTTTGTACCTACTAAGTACTTAATACTTGGTAGAAGAGTAATGGGGTGTTTGTGTGTAAGGGGGTATCTCAAAGGTATAGTCTCAAAGCCTTTGCTCCAATGATCTCCTGCAACCCCTAGAACTTGGAATCAGGACATGTGAGTAAGCTCTGCCTCCACCTTTCATGACCTTGAGCAGGTAGCGTGTTCTTTCTGGCCTTTGTATGTGAGCCAGTGGATGGAAACTAACTATATTCAAATCGACACCAGCATGTACATGTTAATATGAGAGAAAAGTTCTGTGTGCATCCCAAGGAACATTTTAATGTTTATATTCTTAGAGCTAGAGCCTGCAGCATGCTTCATGGGGAGTAGGTGAAATTTTGTCTGAGTTAACTTGTTCTAGTTACTAGGAGAAACAAGTGGCTCTGGTCCTGAGGCCAACTTGTTGTACTTTGCCCATTTTTAAAGTCAAAGTTTGCTCGGTGTGGTGGCGCACGCTTGTAATCCCAGCACTTGGGAGGCTGAGACAGGAGGATCGCACAGGTTTGAAGCCAGCCTCAGTTACTTAGTGACACCCTGTTTCCAAATAAAGTATAAAAAAGGGCTGGGAATATAGCCTGGAGGTAGGAAAGCCCCTGGGTTCTATCCCAGTACCACAAATAATAATAATGATAATAATTATTATTAATTAATAATGATATTATTATTATTATTATTATTATTATATTAAAGTCAAAGTTTCACAGTTTGCCCTGAGTTCTGGGCAAATAGGGATGGTTAACCACCCTAACTGGATCCCGTAGTTGGGCAGATCAAAAAGCAAGGAGTCTTTTGAAACAAAGTCTTTTAGTTGCCTTCTCTTCTTATTTCCCTTTTCTTCTCATTCACTTACCCACTCGTATCTTCTTTTTAGGTCTCTCTGGGAACCCTGCAGATCTGGAGAAACGCAGACTCGTGTTTGGACAGAATGTGATCCCTCCCAAAAAGCCCAAGACCTTCTTAGAGTTAGTGTGGGAAGCCCTTCAAGATGTCACACTCATCATCCTGGAGATCGCAGCCATCATCTCCCTGGTCCTGTCCTTCTATCGCCCTCCTGGTGGAGAAAATGAGCGTGAGTGTCTAACCTGCCCACCACTGAGTTCTTCCCACTACCACCAAATCGCACTTGGTGGTTGACAAACTATAGCACAAAACTCCTCCAGGCCCCATCATCCAGCGGGCTCTCCAGAGGAAGCCAACTAGCAGCTAGCAAGCTATTTATCAGATCCATCCTTATTTCAGGATATTTTCCCTTTTTCACATCCCATCAAGTCCTCGTTCAGAATGCCACAGATCCTCTGCACTTACCCAATCAGCAAAGCCCAGTTTTCCACATGTGCTCACCAGTATCTGGCATTATGAGAAATAGCAAGAAGAGCCTGACCCCATTTGGAATCATTTTTCTGTTCTTTATTTGTCGGTTTGTTTTTTTTGTGTGTGGTACTGGGGATTAAACCCAGGGGCATTATACCTCCAAGCTACACACCCAGCCTATTTTGTTGTTGTTTTTTGTTTTGTTTTGTTTTGTTTTGTTTTGAAACAGGGTCTCTCTAGGTTTTTGGGAGTCTCACTATATTGCTGAGGCTGTCCTTTAACCTGTGATCCTCCTATCTCAGCTTCCCAAGTACTGGGATTACAGGCATGTGCCACCATACCCAGGAAATCACAGTCTTTCCATGTGACTTGCACTGAAATATTTTGTACCACTTAGTCATTTGCCTCTTTTAGATTAACAGATAGAGTGATAATAAGACATCCAATCCTGCTATCTTCTTATTTTCTCCCTTTTTTGTATGTGTGGTACTGGGGATGGATACAGGCACCTTCTACCTCTGGGCTACACTCCCAGACCTATTTTGTGTGGGGGGGGTACTGGGGTTCCTGGAAACCTCTCTACCTTCGGGCTATACTCCCAGACACCTATTTTTTTATATTTTTATTTGGAAACAGGGTCTCTTAAGCCAGCAAGGCTGGCTTCGAACCTATGCGATCCTCCTGTCTCCACCTCCCAAGCGCAGGGATTACAAGCTTGCACCACCACGCCCTGCCTCCCAGACCTGTTTTATTTTTTGTTTGGTAATAGGCTCTTGGATCTTGCTAAGTTTCTGAGAGCCTCAGTGAATTGTTGAGTCTGGCTTTGAACCTGTGATCTTCCTGTCTCAGCTTCCCAAGTACTGGGATTACACGTGTGCACCACCATGCCTGGCTCTCATTTCTTAATGTTAACAAAGGCCCTCAATAACTATTTCTCTCATGTCTCTTGATAGTGTGTGGTCAGTCCGCATCTGGTGGAGACGATGAGGGAGAGGCAGAAGCCGGCTGGATTGAAGGGGCAGCCATCCTGTTCTCAGTGATCATTGTGGTGTTAGTGACTGCTTTTAATGACTGGAGCAAAGAGAAGCAATTCCGGGGGCTGCAGAGCCGCATTGAACAGGAGCAGAAATTCTCCATTATCCGAAACGGTCAGCTTATCCAGCTCCCGGTGGCTGAGATTGTGGTAGGAGACATTGCCCAAATCAAATATGGTAAGAGCACCATGTTTCTTGGACTCCTTAACATTTGAGGGATAGGTCCTTTGGCAAGAGGGGGCTGAAATTGCTTTTAAAAAATCCCCAAAGACAAGGACCCTGTCGTATTAGCTATTTGCTGTTGCTGCTCCTTCTCCTCCTTCTCCTTCTTCTTCCTATAGTGCTGAGGACTGAACCTAGGGGCATTCTGCCTCCAATCTACACCCCTAGACTGATTTTTTATTTGGAAACAGGGTCTCACCAAGTTGCTGGGAGCTTTGCTAAGTTGCTGAGGCTGGCTTCAAATTTGCAATCCTCTTGTCTCAGCTTCCCAAGTATGGGATGACAGGCCTGTACAACCTTGCCTGGCTCAACTTCTAGGTTAGAGTTTATGGAGGTTGTGGAAGGGAATTTCAAAGAAAGCAACAGCTAAATTCCCCCAAGACAATATCAGACTTATATCCTGTGTGTGCAAGGCTTAAAAGTATATGTTCAGACCATAGGAAGGTGTTTGGGGGTCAGTGATAAGTTTGGATTTATCATACCTGGAAAGAAATCATGCCCCAACTTGTACAGAACTAAAATCTGAAGTTACTTCTTTATTTTTTTTTTAGTGGTGGTGCTCAAGATGAAACCCAGGGCCTTGTGCACATGGGCAAATGTTCTGCCGCTGAAACATACCCTGGCCCTGAAATTTTTTTTTTTTTCCAATACTGGGAATTGAACCCAGAGCCCTGCACATACTAGACAATCAGTCTACCACTGAGCTACACCCCTGCCCTGAGTTATCTTTTAAAGGCTCTTCAGGTACTGCCTGGGCCGTGGCCCTATAGGTGGGGCTCTCGGGAACAGCCCTCACATGGAGTGCAGGAGTTGGCAGCCCCTCTCTGCCAGGCTCTTACCTCTCTCCTTCACTGTCCCCTTTCATTCTGCATATTAGGTGACCTGCTGCCTGCAGATGGGATCCTGATCCAGGGGAATGACCTGAAGATTGACGAGAGCTCTCTGACAGGGGAATCGGACCATGTCAAGAAGTTGGTGGACAAAGACCCCATGTTGCTCTCAGGTATAGTCTCTGGCTGCCCAAGTTCCTGCTTTACCTCCCCCAGAACAGCCCAGCCATGGTTCAGACTCTGCTCTCTCCTCTGGCTCTGCCCCATCTCCTTCTCTTGGGTTCATCTGGGACACTAGAATATTGGTGGGTTGAATATAAGAATATCAGGCATCCTAAAAGAGTTATCTATGGAACAAGTGTTGTGCGGGTTGGGAGACGGGGATGAAGAGGGCTTGCCCTAAAGCACTTAGATATATTTTCCTCCTTGCCTTCACTTTTGGTCTGTTCTAAATGTGCCCAACTCTTGACCTTTATATACTATCTGCTAAGTGAATCCTTATGGGGGGTATTGTGCTTTATGTTTCTGTTTCACACCAAATTATGGGTTGAAGTAAAAAACATTTCTTCCCATCTTCTTTCCCCTGTAGGGACCCATGTGATGGAGGGTTCTGGCAGGATGGTAGTGACTGCTGTGGGAGTCAACTCCCAGACCGGAATCATCTTCACCCTCTTAGGGGCTAGTGAGGAGGAGGAGGAGGAAGAGAAGAAGAAGAAAGGTAAGGGACACGTGGGCATTCAGAGTAAGATTCCTGTTCCTCTCACGCCTGCGGATGAGCTGGAAGCAAGGGAGCAAGCAGATCCAGTGGAAAGCCTAGTTGAAAGAACCTGCTGGAATGAAAAGGGAGGATAGCCAGACTCCTTGCCAAGATGAAGATGTAAACCTTGGCTGTCCGAGGAGCTCTGAGGAAAACCAGATCCTGGCTCTGGGCTCCCCAGTCAGGCTATATTTCAGTCTCAATTCCTGTGTCTTGGTGGGCCGTAAAGGGCCGTAAAGGGTTGAGTTAAACCTGCCCCATAGGAGCTGGCTAGGTGAAAGCAAGGAGCCCTCTGCCACCTTTTTCTTCCTCCTCCCCCTCCTCCTCCTCCTCCTCCTCTGCCTTCTCTTCCCCCTCCCCTCCTCCCCCTCCTCCTTCCCCCCTCCTCTCTCTCTCCCTCCTCCTCCTCCTCCTCCCCTGCTTTCTTCCTCAAAGATGGGTGATTAAACAAATTTTTCCAGCTTAAAAAAAAAAAAAACCTGACCTGAGGCTAGGCCCAGCAACTTAGCGAGACCCTTTGCAACTTAGCAAGAGCCTATTTCAGAATAAAAAGTGAGCCAGGCATGGTGGCACGCTTGTAATACCAGCATTGGGGAGGCTGAGACAGGAGGATAGCGATTCGCAAACAGCCTCAGCTACTTAGTGAGGCCCTCTGCAACTCAGTGAGACCCGGTTTCAAAATAAAGACTAAAAAATAGGGCTGGAGGTGCAGCTTGGAGGTAAAATGCCTCTGGGTTCCATCTCCAGTACTGAAAAAGAAAAAAAAAATAATAAAAAGAATAAAAAGTGGCTGGGGATATAGCTCAGAGCTAGAATGACCATGAGTTCAACCCCCAGTATCAAAAACAAAACAAAAGGCTCCTGCTGAAACTCTGGGCTCTTAATGGAAGAGAAGCGGCTGAAAGAGTGGGAACAGAGAGGCAGCATCCACCCTAAAGTTAATCCAGTCTTTGCCATCATTTGTTCCTGAAGGAAGAAAAAAGACACTGACACCAAATCTGTACCTTTCCCTGTGCATTTCCCATGGAGGAGAGAAGGGTTTCTACCACTTGGCGGGGGGATCGTCTTGGGCTGTTTATGGACAGTTTATGGAAAGCTTATGAGAAGGAGACTTGGTTTCCACAGCTTCCTGCAGGTGAATGAGGAGGACACTTAGTGCCTGGGGCTGTTGAATGGACCTGGAGACGCCTTGCAGGGCCTTTGTCATCGGGCGGGCAGAAGCCGTTCCCACCTCTCTCTCCCTAGCCCCTAGCCCATTTTTCCAAGAAATATGAGTCCAGCCCGAGCACCCTCCCTCCCTACAGCAGCCCTGCTTCAAGAAAAAGCTGCTTGGGCGTGGACGTGCGGGCGTGGACGTGCGTGCGCCTGCCTGCGCGCTCTGCTCTGAGTCCCAGCGATTCCTGTATCTCCGGGGAGAGCGAGAGCAGAGATCTGAGCTTCCTTTACACTTGTCTCCTCCCTGCAACCCGCCTCCCTCACTGTAGCCCTTCTGGGCTCAGAGCAGGACCAGCAAATTGGATATCTGATCTCTTAATAGTCACTTTGGGTCTCCACCCCACTGTTTTCTTTCTTGTTCAAACAGGTAAAAAACAAGGAGTCTCTGAAAATCGCAACAAAGGTAACCTCTCCACTGTCTCATTTGCCATCTCTACCTGCCCACTCTCAAATCAGACCTTTGCGGGCCATCTGCCCTCTCCCCTTCCCTCTTCATCATCTGTTATCTGCTGCGTGGCCCAGATGCCTCATCCTGAGGAAGGTGCAGAGATCTGGGGGTGGCTCAAGGTCCCAGTCCCAATCTCGGGTGAGACAGCAGCACCCTCTGCTGTTGGCTCGTGGAACCTCATGTCAGGATTTCTCTTGGGTGTGGGATTGATCTGCTCTTTCTGGGTGCTCAATGCTGCTGCACTGCCCCGGCCGGATTTAAGTGCCTATGCTCATCAGTGTCTGGGAGTCCTTCTGGTGGAGGACATTGGGGTGGGCAGTCCCTGCACCCTCCTCTAGCTAGCTTCCTCATTGGTGTTCTCTTCTGGTCTGGATTCCTTCTCTGCTAGTCTTCTCAGGGGTACCTGGAGAGAAAAAGCACTTCTCTCTGCCTCTCTCCCTACCTCTTTCTTTGTTCTCTCCACAGTCTATTTCGTTCCTCCTGATCTTGTGTGTGTCTCTCTTTTGGTGGTTGTGTTTACATCTTGTCTCTGTCTTATTTGTGAGTCTGGCAGCAGAGACAGCATCTTAGGAAGGGCATCCTAGGCAAGAAGCTGAGTTCTGGTGGGCTGACGTTGGAGTGGTGTTGGGAACCAGCAATAACTGCCCTCTTGAGACAGTTCCTAGAGATTTTTTCCTTTTGTCACCCACATCATAATAGTCTTTACAAATAAAGTCATTATATCAGAGAACCAGAGCTAAGCAAAAGTAATTCTTGAATTTTAGGTCTCTAACTCTTCTTTTAAAAGCAAAATGGATTTATAGATCTGTCTTTATCCCTGCTTCCTCTTATTCTGGGGGTTCCTTTACATCAGCTTCTTCCCTCTCCCCCAAAAAACTTTAACCCCCGTCCCATTCTGTACCTCCCTACCTTTTCAGTCAGGGAAGAAAGGGGATTTTCTTCCTCTGACCTTAAACTTATATAAGAAGGAGATGGAACATACCTTGAATCTTGGAGTCTGTATTTCTTCCCTGACAGTGTACAGAGAGAGGGAGAGATCAACCTTTTGACAGAGTAGGCGAGAACCCTCATGCTCTAGAAACATCTACCAGCCTTCCCCTTTAACCCCTTTCTGCAGTCAGCAGTCACTATTTTAAGCCCTGGATTCCAAGAAGATGGTTTGGGAATAGTGCTTAGCGCTTAGTGGCATGATTAATCTCCATGCTGGAGTAAACCTGTCTTGGGGCTCTGAGGTGCTGCCAGGAAGCTGCCACTGAAGAAGATACCCAGGCCCTAAAAGTACCTCCTGTTTCACCTCCAGCTGTTGGGCTGTTATTACAAAGGTCCTAATAGAGGATTTCAGGAAAGTCCCATGCCTGGCATGGATGGGAGTGGCCAAACTGACATGGGGGCCCAAGGTAGGTTCCAGAAGGAAGACTGAAGGGTTCTGTGGCTGCCTGTCGTCCGCCTGCCTTTCCTTGGTGCATCCACCCGGCCTGCTCACTCGTCCTATTTGTGTGTACACCCTAGCCAAGACCCAGGATGGAGTGGCCTTGGAAATCCAGCCACTCAACAGCCAGGAGGGGGTCGACAATGAGGAAAAGGAGAAGAAGGCGGCCAGTATGCCCAAAAAGGAGAAGTCGGTGCTGCAGGGCAAGCTGACACGCTTGGCCGTTCAGATTGGGAAAGCCGGTGAGTGTGGAGCCCGTGTCTTGTCGATTGCCCGTGCCACTGGCCGTCCACCACTTTGACCCCTTCTTTCTACACCAGCCGGGGCTGCCAGGAGGAGGCTGGAGCTCCCACGTGGCTAGTGGAGTCTAGCTAGCTATGCCCTTCTCTCTGCTACCATTTGGCCACTTCTTAGGCTTCTTCAGAGAAACATTTTTCTCTACGTAAGAGTCAGTGGTCCTAACATTTCCCTCACCAAATGGGAAGTAAAAGAGCGTATATTGCAGCAGGGAAGATTCGCATTCAAAAGAAGGGGGTCTTTAATAACTCTGACCTGTCTCTTGCCTTGGCTTGTAAACTCTTAAGGCTCGAGGGGGCTGTTGTTTGCGTAGTGGCGATCCAAGGCACTGTGCATTCCCTGGCACAGAGCAGTAATTAAAAAGTACAGGCTGGAGAAACCTTAGTGGAGTGAGGGAGGGACTTAGTAAAGGGAGGCAGAGGGGGAAGGACGCTCAACATTTCAGTGGACATGATGTCCATGCACAGATTTGTTGATGACACTCACAGTGTCGTGCAAGGGGAGGGTGAAGGAGTCGGGTGGGAGCTGGGGGAGGCTCCCTGAGTGCTGTGTACGTGTGCGCCTCTATCATCTGAACTCCATCACGATGTATGATTACAGTGCACCAATAGACATCAGAAAAGTAGCTGGGCACCATGGTGCACACCTGTAACCCCAGAGACCAAGACACGAGGATCACAGGTTCAAGGCCAGACTCAGCAGACTAATGAGACTCTGTTTCAATAAAGTTAAAGAAAATAAAATAGGACTCAGAGTAGAACTTGAGGTAGAATACCTCTGGGTTTAGTCCCTAATACAAAAGAAAGAGAAAGAAAGAAAGAAAGAAAGAAAGAAAGAAAGAAAGAAAGAAAGGTAAAGAGTGGAGGGAAAGGAAGACCGTGGTTAAGAGGCTCTCTCTGGAGGAGGCCACCAAGCACACTCCTGTGCACAGGATGAGTAGGTGGCTTCTCCATCACATGCCTCCATTCCTTCTGTCTTTTCTCACTTCTTTGAATGGAGGCAGGAGAAGAGAGGGAGGGAGCAGGAGGAAGATCACACAATCCCTGTGTGCCTTGTTCTCCTGGGGTTCTTGCTGAAGTGTTGGTTCTGCTAAGCAGGTCTGCAGTGGGGCCTGAGATTATGCATTTCTTTTCTGTGTGTGTGTGTGTGTGTGTGTGTGTGTGTGTGTGTGTGTGTGTGTGTGTTACTAGAGATTGAACTTACCTTTGAGCCACAACCCCAGCTCTATTTTCTTCTTATTTGAAAACAGGGTCTTACTGAGTTAATACAAGTCTCACTGAGTTGTAGAGGCTGATTTCAAACCGCCTATCTTCCTGTCTTAGCCTCCCAAGTACTAGATTACAGATGTGCACCACCACAGCAGACTTTTTTTTCCCTTTTTTTTTTTTTTTGTTTTGTTTTGTTATTGTTTGTTTTTGGTACTAGGGATTGAACTCAGGGTCATTCTACCTCCAAGTTACACCTCTGCCCTTTTATTTTCTTGTTTTGAAACAGGGTCATGCTAAATTGCTAAGGCTGGCCTCAAACCTGTGATTCTCCTAGCTCAGCCTGCCATGGGCTTACAGGCATGTGCCACCTTACCGGGCAAGATTATGTATTTCTTTTTCTTTCTTTCTTTCTTTCTTTCTTTCTTTCTTTCTTTTTTTTTTTTTTTTTTTTTTTTTTGGTGATACTGGGGTTCCTGAAAACCCTTCTATCTCCGGGCTACACTCCTAGACCTATTTTTATGCTTTTTTTAAAAATTTGGAAACAGGTCTCAAGCCAGCGTGGCTAGCTTCGAACCTGTGCAATCCTTCTGTCTCCGCCTCCCAAGTGTGGGGTTTACAAGCATGCGCCACCACACCTGGCTTAAGATTATGTATTTCTAGCAACCCCCAAGGGATAGTGTTCCTGATCTGCTAAACACATATTGGGTAGCAAGAACCTATGTTGTCTATTATAGCAGCTACTAACTATATGTGGCTATTTCATTTAACTTAATTAAAGTTAAGTAGTTATTCAATTCTTTCATCACATTAGTAACATTTTGAATGGCCAATAATCATGTGTGGCTGGTGGTTACCATATTGGACAGTACAAATGAAGAACATATTAAGTTTCACAAAAAATTCAATGGGAGAGTGCTGACTTAGACTGTTCTAGAATTCTAGTCTAGTTACCCACAATTATGTTTTTCTTGTGACCCTAGGGATTGGATCCAGGAGCATTCTACCTCTGAGATAGACCACTAGCCCTTTTTTATATTTTATTTTGAAACAGGGTCTTACTAAGTTGCTGAGAGCCTCACCAAGTTACCGAGGCTAGCCTTGAACCTGCTGTCCCAGTTGGCTTTGACTTTCTCCATTTTAGCACATCCTAATAAATTGTTTTGTCTGAAACAAACCAGGATGATTGGTCTCCCTACTAGTGTGCCATAACAGAAGCCTCTCTGTGCCTTACTTCTTCGTTTTCTCATCTTTAAATTTGTGGGGTGGTTGTAAAGGACTTACCTGACCACAGTAGGCACTATAGAGATTTTGGCAATTATTATCTTCTGTGTGAGCCACATAGGAAAAGAGTTGAGAATCGTGGCTATTAAGGAGGAGTCAAAATTGATAAACTACTAGTAAATGGACAAATAGAGTCATACATTATGAATTGTGGGATATAATTGTAGAATGATGTTTTGCAACACAGACTCATTATTTACAAATGAGAAACTTGGTCGGGGAAATAAGGCCAGGGAGGGTCAATGGCTAGTCCAAAGCCATGAGTCAAGTTGGTGCAATCCTGAGAATAGAACCTGTGTCTTTGGAACCACTGCCTTTTGCATTCAGGTCTTTTCTCTCATACTACGGTGTACAAGTAACAGAGAGTGAGTAGATGATTATATAATGTATGACTTCCCGAAATCATACTTTTAAAAATTAGTAAAAAGGCTAACCTGTGCTACTTCACTTCTGGGTAGAGCCCTTGGAGCGCCTCAGTTTGGGTCATGTGACTTGTTTCCCTGGACAGGTCTGCTCATGTCTGCTATCACAGTCCTCGTCCTGATTCTATACTTTGTGATTGACCATTTCGCAATACAACGCAGAGGATGGATACCTGAGTGCACGCCCATCTACATTCAGTACTTTGTCAAATTCTTCATCATCGGTGTCACTGTACTGGTGGTGGCTGTGCCAGAGGGGCTGCCTCTGGCTGTCACCATCTCACTGGCCTACTCTGTGAAGGTGAGACTGGAAAAATACTGTTTCTTTGTTGGGAAGGAGTGCCACATAGCCTTTGGTGAAAGGCTAGGCCATTCTCTCTTCTGTAGACATGGGGTGGTGCCTCACAAGAGCCAAAGTCCCTGGCACTGTGGAAGGACCATTGCAGTCAGTTGAATCTCTGTTTAAATAAGCCAATAATGCCGGGCGTGGTGGCCCACGCTTGTAATCCCAGCATTCGGGAGGCTGAGACCCGGAGGATCGCGGTTCGCGGACAGCCTCAGCTACTTCGTGAGGCCCTCTGCCAACTCGGTAAAACCCGGTTTTAAAATAAAGAATGAAAAATAGGGCAGGGGGGGTAGCTCGGAGGTCAAATGCTCCTGGGTTCCATTCCCAGACCTGCAAAAAATAAAAGAATAAATAAGCCAATAGAATATTAAAAGATTCATAGAAACAGTATCTTGCATTTTTGTGTGGACTAGAAAGGAAATATTGCTAGGACATGGCCTTCGGCCTGTGTTTGGGAGAGCCCTGTTGGTTCTTTCTCAAGTCTTTTCTCTCTTTCTTTGTAGAAAATGATGAAAGACAATAACCTGGTCCGGCACTTAGATGCCTGTGAGACGATGGGCAACGCCACAGCCATTTGCTCTGATAAGACAGGCACGTTGACCATGAACCGCATGACGGTGGTACAAGCTTATGTCGGGCACACTCACTATCATCAGGTCCCAAGCCCTGATGTCTTCCTGCCCATAGTCCTGGACCTTATTGTCAATGGCATTTCTATCAACAGTGCTTATACCTCCAAGATTCTGGTAAGTTCTCCCTTCACCTGGGCACTTAGGACAGGAGTAGGTGAAAGGGCAGTGGTGAGCGCTGTAGGGATCTGTGGCCATGAAATGCTCACTAATCACCGTGTAAAGGCAACAACTCTGAGGAGGACCGCGCCCTCAAAGAAGACTTGAGCTTATCGGGAATAAAATTCTCTTTCCAAAATCAAAAAGAGGATATTAGAATAAGACTCATGCAGGTGTCTCACCCTGGAGCAAACTGTAAAACCTCTCGAACCTGGACAGCTCTGGGATCGAGGTCACCACTGACCACTGTCTGCTTACTCTTTTTTTTTTTTTTTTTTTTTTGGTGGTACTGGGGTTCCTACCTCCGGGCTACACTCCCAGACCTATTTTTTTACATTTTTATTTGGAAACAGGGTCTCCTAAGCCAGCGCGCACGGCTACCTTCGAACCTGCGCGATCCTCCTGTCTCTGCCTCCTAAGCGAGGGGATTACAAGCGTGCGCCACCATGCCCAGCATGTCTGCTTACTCTTGAAAACAACAAAGGCTGCCTCCCACAAGGCTCTGACACAGGGTGAAGCTTCTGTCTGGCAGGCCTTGCCTTCCTATATTCCCTCCCTGCTCTAGGTATCTTACTCACCAGCTTCTTGTATATTTTTTCTCTCAGCCTCCAGAGAAGGAGGGAGGCCTGCCACGACAGGTGGGCAACAAGACCGAGTGTGCTCTGCTGGGCTTCGTCACAGATCTGAAGCAGGATTACCAGGCAGTGCGCAACGAGGTGCCCGAGGAAAAGCTCTACAAAGTGTACACTTTCAACTCAGTGCGCAAGTCCATGAGCACCATCATCAGGAAGCCCAACGGGGGCTTCCGCATGTTCAGCAAGGGCGCTTCTGAGATCATCTTGCGCAAGTGAGCAGCCCTTGCCCCTCTTCTCCCCTTCTAGATCCCCCTCCTGGGTGATATGCCCCATGCTGAGCCCATCAGAATAATGTGTGGACCCTCCAGCCAGGCACTGACATCTACCCAATGTCTGAGCTCTTGCTCAGGCCAAGCATTGTTTCTAAGTACTTTAGGTGGCTCCTTTTATTTATTTATTTATTATTTATAGTATTTATGTTGTTGTTTTATGGGGGTGGGGAGGTACTGGGGATTGAACCCAGGAGACTTCTACCTTTGAGCTATACCCTTAGCCCTATTTTATTTTTTTATTTTTTAATTTTTACTTTTAATTTTTTTGCGGGTCTGGAGATGGAACCCAGAGGCATTCGACCTTCGAGCTACAACCCCTGCCCAATTTTTTTCTTTATTTTGAAACCGGGTCTCACTGAGTTGCAGAGGCCTCACTAAGCAGCTGAGGCTGTCCGCGAACCGCGATCCTCCGGGTCTCAGCCTCCCAAATGCTGGGATTACAACCATGCGCCACCACGCCCGGCTTATTTTTTATTTTGAAACAGGGTATCATTAAGTTGCTGAGAGTCTTGCTAAGTTGCTGCAGCTGGTCTCAACCTGCAGTCTTTCTGTCTCAGCCTCCCAAGTACTGGAATTAACAGGCATGCACCACCATGCCTGATATGTGAGGATTAAATGGCTCAGTGAGGGGTGCAAATATTGCCCCCACTTTACAATGAGGAAACAGAAGTACAGGGAAGTTACATAACTTACCGAAGGAGATGCAGCTAATAGTGTCACAACCAGGATTCAGACCTGGACAACCCAAGCTTCCATTTCCTAGTCTGAGAGCGGACAGTCATACTCAGAATGCTCTCAAGTCTCTATGGCTGAACGATTCAGTATATGTACGATGCCTCGCACATGGCAAATACCAGCAATGTTGGTTCTATGCTCCCTTTTCTTAATTAAAAATTAAAAAATGTGTGCATAATTTAAAAATGGCTGAACTGCCCAAAGGTAAAAGTTGGCCTAGTGAGTACAGGACCAACAACATAGCTTTAGCCACCTTCTTTTAATCAACACAGTGTTTAGCACCACCATACGTTATTCTAGATTAGAAAGTCTCTTTGCTTTTAAGAAGTTGAAAAGAGCAGGTGAGCTGGTCATGGTGGTGCATGCCTATAATCCCCATAATTGGAGGCTGAGACATGAGAATTGAAAGTTCAAGGACAACCTCAACATTTTAACTAGACCCTCAGCAACTTAGTGAGACACTGTTTCAAAATTTATAAAAGGGGGGGGGGGCGAGAGTATAGCTCAGAGATAGAATGCCCCTGGGTTCAGTCCTCAATACCATATACAAACAAACAAACAAGTGGTCCACAAGTGACTCAGCCGTGCATTCCCATATGGGTAAGAAGGAGAACCACACTCCTTGCCCCTCTAGACCTATTCAGCCCACAGTCCACCCTGCTTTGGAAAGAGGGACTCAGCTGGGTGATAGACCAAAGAGATATGTGACCAATGAATTATGCCTAGGAATAATGCAGAGTTGCCAGAATGTCTTTAGGTATTGCAGAAGCATATTGATTGGGAAGGGAGATGCTGCTTACTCACTGTGCGCTTCCCTAGGTGTAATCGAATCCTAGACGATAAAGGGGAAGCAGTGCCATTCAAGAGCAAGGACCGAGATGATATGGTTCACAATGTCATTGAACCCATGGCCAGTGAGGGACTCCGGACTATCTGTATAGCTTACCGGGATTTTGATGACGAAGAGCCCTCATGGGACAACGAGCATGAAATCATCACTGAGCTGACCTGTATCGCTGTGGTGGGCATTGAGGACCCTGTGCGCCCAGAGGTGAGGCTTTGGCTTGGAGAAAGGGCGAGAAAATAAGAGTGGCACTCTCCGGATGGCTACTGGCGCACGAGTGGCTTGGTGTGACCTACTGAGAAGCCATCCAGGACTCACAGGGAGCAGGTGCTAGTTTCTTGTCTAGTTGTGACCCCTGGCAAGTGCCTGATTGCTTTTCATTTATGAAGCTAGAGTTTCTCTGCCCCCTGCTTCCCACAGCTGCTGTGATACGCAGACTTAGTGAAGGTAGCATTCCTTGAGTTAATGCTGTCCAGGTGGCGAAAAGCAGAGATTTTTATTGGGTTCATTATCTGGTACTTAAGGATGGTCAGGCAAAATGAACCGTTATAACTTTGTCACCAGCCACCTTGTTTCACCTGAAACATTCTTTTCCGACAGCCTCTATGTGCTGAACTATTCTTAGATGTAAGGGGATCAAAAGAGTCTCTGCTTCAGTGAAGTGCAGACAGGGGCCTGTAGATTGTCAGGGCTGAAGCTGGCAAGAGTGCCCTGCATTTGAGAGACTATAAAGACCTGATACAGTTGGAGCCTGGACCAGGCAGGTGGAGAGTGGTCAGAGCTCATGCTGGGGAGGAAATCGGTGGCCATGTATCCAAGTGAGTCTGGACTGTGGAGGGAGTGCAAGCATTTACTCCTGGCTCCTGAAGCAAGTTTCCTTTTGCACTCTTGGGACAATAAGTGACACAAATGTGACTGTTGTGGGTTTGACAAAAGTGAAGTGGCACCAAGAGCTATTATTATGACCAGACATGACCCATGCCACATGGCACCACTTCCAGGTTGTGTTTCTTCTGTTCACAGTGAAGGGACAACTGCCTCTGGGACAGCTTACCAGGGGCCTCCATCCCCGTGTCCATCTCACCTCTTTCTTCACGCTCCATAGGTCCCGGAAGCTATTGCCAAATGTAAACAAGCTGGCATTACTGTCAGAATGGTGACAGGTGACAATATCAACACAGCCCGGGCCATTGCCACTAAATGTGGCATTCTGACACCTGGAGAAGACTTCTTGTGTTTAGAAGGCAAAGAGTTCAACAGACTTATCCGCGATGAGAAGGGCAAGGTGGGTCCGGGGGAGGAATCAGGGCCTCGCCTGGTGAGGGGAGAGCTGGCTCTAGTGTGCAGCTCCGGGCAAGAGGCGGAAGGTGGGTGGTTCTACACTGCGGTCCATTCACAGTACACTGCCCTTTCCACCAAAGCTGCCCAGAAGCAGAGTGGGGAGTTGTCTTCTCCTTGTCTTCATTCACAAGTTGTGTTTGGAAACAGTGTCACTAACTCCTCATGTCTTTCTGCTTTTTCAGTCGTGGATGATTTTGTACTGATTTCCCCTACATCACCCCTCCCATGCCGCTTCCTTGTGGTGACCAGTGGCCTGGGTTTGTAAGAGAAGATAGTCTGAACATGGAGCAGACCAGAGCTTCCTGGTCTGCACAAAAGTCAAACCTAAAACCTCAAAAGTACCACTTTAGCTACCCAGCCCACCTCCTGTCGAGGGTCTAGGAAATAAAGATTGGCTTCCGGGTAGGAGATTGGGAAGAAAAAAAAGACAAGCAGGGCCTGAATGATCACCATCCATGAATCCACCCTTGGCAACTGAGTTTTTCCTTTCCACTGGAGGCCAGGATAAGGCTCTCCTGTGAAACTGTGGAGTGGTGGCTCTCACAGAAGTTTGCATTGTGTGGAGAAGTCAGATTTTCCAGCATGGCTGATCTGAGTTTGACTGATCCAGATTTGTCTGGTGTTGGCAGGTAGAGCAAGAAAAGCTAGACAAGATCTGGCCTAAGCTCCGGGTGCTGGCGCGATCTTCACCCACTGACAAGCACACACTGGTGAAAGGTGAGGTCGGCTCCTGAGTAGGTGCCTACAATAGATGAAGGCAGGCCCAGGCGAGGACAGGTAAGAGCCATCAGCCAGAGCAACCCTCCTGTCCTGAATAGAGAGGTCCTAGGACACCCCCAAGCCAATGAGGAGAACATGCAATTTAGCAAACATCTGAGCCCTTGGTGAGTATGAAATATAATAAAGTTGGGTTTGTAAACCATTACATATCTTGTTTGCCAATAGTACTGCACTACGTATGGCAGGTCTTTAAAGCCATTCCCTTTAAGAAGGAGGTTGGAGGCTGAAGACAAGTAAGTTAGGCAAATGCCCAGCTGACAGGTGGAAGAGTTACAGTTGGCCCCCAGGTCTCTGCTTTCAGATTCAGCTGGTGCTTTTCCATTGCTCTTGGGCTCTAGATGAGGACTCTAGCTCAGGGTGCTTCCCTTGGTGGATGCTGTAGAGCCTCCAGCATGGGGAAGAAGAAAGGAAGAAGAGAGGAGAAGGGGGAATGGTGGAGGCCGGGGGTGAGACCAGAGGGCAGCTCTCATGGGAAGCAGAGTGCTTGCCAAATGGCCTCAGGTGGCCACGTGTGCCCACTGTGCTCTGTCTGTTTTCCCAGGTATCATTGACAGCACCATTGGGGAACACCGGCAGGTGGTAGCTGTCACTGGTGATGGCACAAATGATGGGCCCGCTCTCAAAAAAGCAGACGTTGGTTTTGCCATGGTGAGTTCAGCGCAGTGTGTCTGTTTGCAGGCTGTCAGGATGCGCTGGTAACCTGCTGCTCCTCTTGCCTTTGCCTGCCATGATATACTCTGTTCTCTAATTCCATCTCTCTACCTACATGGCCAGTAACAAATGTATGTAATGGGAGACCCACCATGCATGGAAGGTAAGTGAGGTTAGGTCATCTTGAAGTTCACTACCCTGGAAAATGCGATCCCTTGAACTTGGCATGAGCACAGCGATGTCTGCTGATGCACGCTATAGGAGACTCACGTTCCATTGGAACGTGTGCTATGTGGTGAGCAGTGTTCAGCACTCTGCTTTTCACTTGTGAAAACAGGAGCATCAGAATCACTCGGAAAGTGTATTTAAAATCATAGTTAGGGGCTGTAGGTATCGTCAATGGTGGAGTGCTTGCCTAGCATACATGAGGTCTGAGTTCCTGGGTTCCATCTCCAGCACTGCCCCCCACCGAAAAATCACTTATTCCAAAATTGGACATCTTGATTCAGTAGGATCTGGAATGGATACCAGAAATATTTGGATTTTTTTTTTTTTTTTAGCAAGTACACCAGCTGATGCTGATGTTCTAGGAAATTTAGAAGCCCCACGCCACAAGTATATTCTCACACCCAAGTGGCTTATGATTGTAAACCTCCCATGCAAATTGAACTATTGATGCTTTTTAAGCTGTGGACAGAAATTCAAGAAGTCATTCATCTTTAGAGAGCTCTCTTTTAAAAGACAATTTTAATTCTAGGAAACTTTAAGAATATGCAAAGAGAACTTGGGTACTCTTATTTCTCTGAAACCCCCATTCTGCCACCACCAGCATCTTCCCCCATCCTCGGCTGAATCACCTTGAAGCCAGTTCGAGACATGTCATTTTATCCATAAAATCTTTAGTATATAGCCGGGTGTGGTGGTGCACGCTTGTAATCCCCACACTTGGGAGGCGGAGACAACAGGATCGCGCAGGTTCAAAGCCAGCCGCGCTGGCTTAAGAGACCCTGTTTCTAAATAAAAAAGTATAAAAATAGGTCTGGGAGTGTAGCCCGGAGGTAGAAGGGTTTCCAGGAACCCCAGTACCACCAAAAAAAAAAAAACCTTTAGTATATATCTCTAGATGATAAGCATGTAGCAATAAAATGTATCTAAAAGAATCAGAATCATACCATTTATTATGACAAAATTCATGATTTCTTATTATTCAAATATCTAGTCAGTGCACACATGTTCTCAGCTGACTCATAAATGTTCTTATGGCCTATTTGTCCAAACCAAGATCCAAATAAGATCTGTCCATTGCAAGTGATACATCTCTTTGTGTGTGTGTGTGTGTGTGTGTGTGTGTGTGTGTGTGTGTGTGTGTGTTTCTCACTCTCTCTTTCTCTTTTAAATTAGGATTGAACCTAGGGGCATTCTGCCTCTGAGTTACATCCCCAGCACTTTTTTACTTTTTCTTTTGAAACAGGGTCTCACTAAGGTGCTGAAGCTGGCCTTTAGCCTGCGAGCCTCCCGTCTCAGCCTTACAATTACTGGAATTGTAGATGTGTGCCATGGTGCCGAGCTTCTTAAGTCTCTTCATGTATAGCAGCAGCTCTTGAAAAGTGCTCCTCCTTCCAGCTGTACCAGTAGGACCTGGAAGTCTGTAGAAATGCAGGGCCTCAGGCCAGGTCTACAGTGCAGATAGCCCATGTCTACTGAATCTGAAAGCCTGTAGGTGGAGCCCAACAGTCCGCTTTAACAAGCCATCTCAGTGATGCTGATGGGCCTTAATGCTTGAGAATCACTGATCTTCTGACATATATGTGAGGGGTCCCAAAGACCCTTCTGATATCTGTAGACTTGCGAAAAAGACTCACAGAACTCAGCATGTAGTTGTACATGGCTAAGATTCATAGAGATGTAACAAGGATGTGGTTGGTTCGTAAGAGGAAAACACTGGAAGAATCTAGATGCATCTTGCAGCTTTCCTTGTGCTCTTCTTCTGAGAGGAGTCACAGTCTGCTCTTCCACCACTCACAGAAACAGAGCAATGCTCTGCCAGGGAAGCCTGTCACAGACTCAGTGCCCAAGGCTTTTATTAGGCATGGTCTCATAGCACCTTCTACTGGCACATACCAAATTTCCAGGTGCCCAGAAAGAAAGCAGGTGTTCACTATGTGCCAGATCAAGCTGAGTCTAGATGCAGCAGACGACCCGTATCAGTTCATTGTTGTTCTGGAGCATCTAAGAGCCGAGCCATGTCCCCGGACACCACCAACAGCCAACATCAGAAACAGCCCTTTCTAGGCATAGCAGTCTCAGGCCTGCTGTGTTCATTCTTTTCTGCATAATCCCCTTCCATCTTTTTTCCTATTTTATTTGGTTTTGAAAGAACTGGATTGCAGCTGGGTGTGGTGGTGCACACTTATAATTCCAGTACTGGGGAGGCAGAGACAGGAGGATCACAGTTTCAAGGACAGCTTCAGCAAGTATTGAGACTCTCATCAACCTAGCGAGACCCTGTTTCAAAATAAAAATAAAGCCAGGCACGGTGGCACATGCTTGTAATCCCAGGACTTGGGAGACTGAAACAGGAGAATTGCACACTCAAGGACAATCACAGCAAATAGTGAGACTTTCATCAACCTAGTGAGACCTTCTTTCAAAATAAAAATACAGTAGGGCTGGGGATGTAACTCGGAGGTAGAATGCCCCTGGGTTAAATCCTCAGTGCCAAAAAAAATTTTTTAAATAAATTAAAAATAAAAATAAAATAGGACTGGGGTAAAGCCGGGCGTGGTGGCGCACGCTTCTAATCCCAACATTTGCGGTTCGCGACAGCCTCAGCTACTTAGAGAGACCCTTTGCAGCTCAGTGAGAACCTGTTTCAAAATAAAGAATAAAAAATTGCGCAGGGGGTGTAGCTCAGAGGTCAAATGCCTCTGGGTTCCATCCCTACACCCGCCCAAAAAAAAAAAAAAAAAAAAAATAGGACTGGGGTATAGCTTAGAGATAGAATGCCCCCTGGGTCCAATCCCCAGTAAAACACACACACACACACACACACACACACACACACACACACACATCAGATGTGGTAGCACACATTTGTAATTTCAGTACCTGAAAGGCTGAAACAGGAGGGTTACAGGTTCATGGCCAATCTCAGCAACTTAGTGAGGCCTTCTGTAACTTAGTGAGACCCTGTTTTAAAGTAAAGGATAAAATAGGGCCGGAAGTATAGCTCAAAGATAAAATGCTCCTGGGTTCAATCCCTAATACTGTAAAATAAATAAACAAACAGACTGGGTTGCTTGTCTGTGCAGACTCTTCTGTAGTGTCATTGTTGATTGCATTCTTCTAGTGTCCTTCACCATATTGTTTTGTTTTGTCCCTTGTATTTCATATAAATTAATAGTTCTAGAATCAATCAGATTTCATTTTCATTCTATTTTCTATGTGTTATGAAATAGTTACATTGTTCTAAGGTCAAATATTCCAAATAAGGTCTATTCGCAGAGATTCCGCTTCTGTTTCTATCACCTCCTCCCGCTGCTTTCTTCTTAACACCTTGTTACTTTTTTCTTTAAGCTTTGGATTTATTCTTCTTTTGCTTCTTCAAAATATAATCAAATATATGATATATTTATATCAAATCTCCTTAGATAAGTGATACCATACTATATATTCTTTTCTACCTTGCTTTTTTCAGTTAACATAAATTGGAGATTATTTCCTAGTACTAAGCATATACAGACACCCTTGTCTCTCTATGGTGCACTGTATTGCATTGTACGGCATTGTGTAGATATATTAGAGAAGTTTTTATTGTGTTTTTTTTTTTTTTGGTACTGGAGCATGAACCCAGGGGGATTCTACTTCTGAGCTACCCCTCCAAGTTTCCCCCATCCCCTTTTTTTTTTTAAACATGATCTTGCTAAATTGCCAAGGCCATCTTCGAACCTGTGATCCTCCTATCTCAGCCTCTCAAGTACTGAGATTATAGGTGTACTACCATGCCTGGCTATACTAGAGAACTTTTTTTTTTTTTTTTTTTTTTTTGACTGGGGATTGAACCCAGGGGCATTCTACTTCCGAGCCACACCCCCAGCTCTATTTTTTATTCTTTATTTTGAAACAGGGTCTCACTAAGTTGCAGAGGGCCTCACCAGGTAACTGAGGCTGGCCACGAACCTGCAATCCTCCGGTCTCAACTTCCCAAGTACGGGGATTACAAGCATACCCCACCATGCCCGGCCCACTAGGGAACTTTTTGATGGGGAAACTGAATTGTGTTATCTATTTAACAAATGATCATATGTTGTAATCTAAATAAGAAAATAACACTACCAGATAATGAGCACAAATAATCTACTAATACACACACACACACACACACACACACACACACACACACACACCAAATTAAGGAATGAGCCCCTCTACAGGCTATAGGAGTTGCAAGGTGTGTGATAGATGTATGGGCTGGGGGTGTTAGGGACTATGTCACAGAGCAGTTAGGAGTTAATTTAATGGGACCTTGACAACAGATAGGATTTAAGTAGATGGGGAAGCCAGGTGTGGTGGCGCATGCTTGTAATTCAGTACGTGGGAGGCATCAGACAGGAGAATTTCAGGTCCACAGCCAACTTCAGCAACTTAGTAAGGCCTTCTACAATTTAATGAGACCATGTCTCATAAAGGTTTCAAAATAAAAAATAAAATGGAGCTAGGGGTATAGCTCAGAAGTAAAACGCTCCTGGGTTCAATCTCCAGAATCACGGAGGAAAAAAAGATGGGGAAAGAAGATGTTTCCGGCTTGGAGAAACCGTAGGAGTAAAGTCTAGACTCTAGAAGTAAACGAGAGATTTAGGAGATTATGAATAAACCAGTAGGTATGGAGTGAAAAGATTATATAAAAATAGACTGGAGCCGGGCATGGTGGCGCACGCTTGTAATCCCAGCATTCGGGGGAGGCTGAGACCTGAGGATCGTGGTTCGTGGACAGCCTCAGCTACTTAGTGAGGCCCTCTGCAACTCAGTGAGACCGTGTTTCAAAATAAAGAATAAAAAATTGGGCAGGGGGTGTAGCTCAGAGGTCAAATGTCTCTGGGTTCCAAACCCCAGACCCACAAAATAAATAAATAATAAAAAATAAAAATAGACTGGAAAATGAAACAGGGCTCTCTTGTTAGGGCATGGACTGCCAGGCCAGAAAACTCACTACTATAGCACAGACATGGCTTTTAAATTGAGAGGCATATTTGGAAATTTTAATGGCTTTCCAGTGACAGAGTGTGTGTGTGTGTGTGTGTGTGTGTGTGTGTGTGTGTTAGTAGGGAGGAACACAGGGGCCTTTTACCTCTGGGCCATACCCTCAGCCCTATTTTATTTTTTATTTGGAAATAGGGTCTCGCTAAGTTGCTGAGAGCCTCACTAGTTACTGAGGCTGGCTGACTGCGAACCTGCAATCCTCCCGTCTCCGCCTCCCAAGTACTGGGATGACAAGCATGTGCTACTGTGCTCTGCCCAATGACAGGATTTCAAACAAGGATAGAACAGCTGAACTGTGCTGCCAGACTGATCCTCCTCAAACAAAGAGTAGGATTTCTTAAAGGTGTAAGGAAGACACTGATTTAAACGAGATACTAGCAGTGCCAAAAGAAATGTAAGGACTTGGAAGTAGAACAGATAGGTAGGACTTGCTCCCTACTTTTTAGTTTCCAAGCAAGGGGAAGTAGGAAGGAAGAAAGATAGAGCTATCAAAGATGACTAATAGCCGGGCGTGGTGGCGCACGCAGAGACAGGAGGATCGCGCAAGGAGACCCTGTTTTCAGATAAAAATATAAAATAGGTCTGGGAGTGTAGCCCGGAGGTTCAAGGGCTTCCAGGAATCCCCAGTACCACCACCAAAAAAAAAAAAAGACTAATTCCCAGTCTGGCTACAGGAGTCAAGCAGTGGCATCGGGCCCCAGCCCTCTTCTCTGTACAGGGACGGTGACGTGGTCTCCCGTGTGTTCTTTTGTGTAGCCAGCGTGTCCTCTAGTGTCTCTATCCAGTTCTGAGGCGGATTCAGAATGTCAGTGAGCTCGGCTCTCTCCACTTCCTCACTGTCTTGCTCCCCCGTCTTGCCCCAGGGAATCGCAGGCACGGATGTGGCAAAGGAGGCATCAGACATCATCCTAACAGATGACAACTTCACGAGCATCGTGAAGGCGGTGATGTGGGGACGGAACGTCTATGACAGCATCTCCAAGTTCCTACAGTTCCAGCTTACCGTCAACGTGGTGGCTGTGATTGTGGCCTTCACTGGAGCCTGTATCACTCAGGTGACAGGATGTGAGGCCGGTTGAGGTGGGAGGGCTGGAGCAGAGGCTGAGGGACATGGGGGTAAGGACCAGGGTTTCCCCAGTGATGCTGGGGCAGGAATCAGCTCTCTTTGTTCCACTGTCTCCACATGCTTAGGTGGAATGATGATAATTTACCTACCACTAACTTAGCATTTTGTTAGCCACTATGATAAGCGTATTTTCTCTATTCTATGATATGTGGTTTCTCTTCAAAATCAAATTTGCAAGGTAGGTATAATTATCCCCGTTTTCCAGGAGAAGAACCTGAGGCCCAAGGAGGTTAAGTAACTTTCTTGAGGCCACTCAGCTAATAGATGGCCAGATTCAAAGTCAGGTGGATACGAGGAGCTAGGCTGTGTCAAAGGCAGGAGTGGCTGGTGAGTAAGATGGGGCTGGTTCCTGAGGATTAAAAGGATTGGTTCTTCTTCCCACCAGGATTCTCCTTTGAAAGCTGTGCAGATGCTGTGGGTTAATCTAATCATGGACACTTTTGCTTCACTGGCCCTGGCCACAGAGCCCCCTACAGAGTCTCTGTTAAAGCGCCGCCCCTATGGCCGAAATAAGCCCTTGATCTCACGTACAATGATGAAGAACATCTTGGGCCATGCGGTGTATCAACTCACTGTCATCTTTGTCCTTGTCTTTGCTGGTGAGTCGCGGGGGAGGGGGACAGTGGTTGGGGTGCTAGATGGAGACGGGGCTAAGAAGAGAAAGGAGCACTGGGAGAGGCAGAGCACAGACTAGGCAGAGTAGCAGCTGCAGATGCTTCCTAGAATTCCTTCTTCATAGCTCAGTGCACACAGTCTTGCTACCAGGCTTTACAACAAGAAAACAGGTATCAGTGAAGCAAACCAAAAGATAAGATCAGATTAGAAAAGTTAGAGGCCAGCACTAACATTTAAAATAGGTCGGGGGTGTAGCCCAGAGGTTGAAGGCCCCCAGGTTACATCCCCACTGCCACAAAAAATAAATAAATAAATAAATAATGATAACCAGTGTAACTCAGAAACCAAACTGTAGCTGGGCATGGTGACACATGCTCGTAATCCCAGTACTTGGGAGCCTGAGACAGGAGAATCGTAGGTTTTCATCCAACCTCAGCTACTTAGTGAGGCCCTCTGCAATTTAGTGAGACCCTGTTTCAAAATAAAGAATAAAAAATAGGGCTAGGGGTATAGCTCAGAGGTTAAATACCCCTGGGTTCCATCCCCAGTACCACAAAAAAAGAAAGAAAGAAAGAAAGAAAGAAAGAAAGAAAGAAAGAAAGAAAGAAAGAAAGAAGTTAAAATGGAAATTCTAAGCTGGAGACAGTGATGCATGCCTGTAATCCTAGTACTTGGGAAGCTGAGACAGGAGGCTCACAGGTTTGCAGCTAGCCTCAGTAACTTAATGAGACCCTCCACAACTTAGTGAGACCCTGTTTGAAGATAAAAAATAAAATAGGGCTGGTGGTATAGCTAAGAGGCAGGATGCCCTTGGGTTCAATCCCTAGTACCACACACACACAAAAGGAAATTCTAGTGGCCATAAGCCACTAGTACAGCCATACCAGTATGCTCTGATTCAACCACAGCCCTGGTTGAGATCGCAGGCTCCCTCCAACACTTGTGTTCTCTCCACTAGGCGAGAGATTCTTTGACGTGGATAGTGGGAGGAAGGCACCTCTCCATTCACCACCCAGCCAGCACTACACCATTGTTTTCAACACCTTCGTGCTGATGCAGCTCTTCAATGAAATCAACTCCCGAAAGATCCACGGAGAGAGGAATGTCTTTGCAGGCATCTACCGCAACCTCATCTTCTGCTCTGTAGTCTTGGGCACGTTCATTGTCCAGGTGAGGTTCTGTCTGGAGGGTGGGGGTGGGCAGGGGTCTAGGAAGATAAGGGCCAGAAGCTGAGAACCAGGATTCCCTAAGTACTCAGGTAAAGGTGTGAGGGAGTACCGGGCCCGGGGCTGTTGGGTGAACACTTTAGGGTTACCATTTGCACCGAGCTGTAGATTAGAACCCAGCATGTTGAGTGCTCCAGTGTAAGGCAGCATGTTGATTGCAGAGAAACTACGGCCTGTAGAATTCTTTCTCATGTACACAAATTTCACAGAGTGAGCAAGACAAGGTTCACTTTTTTTTTTCCAGTCCTGGGGATGTAACCCAGGGGCATTCTACCCCTGAGCTACACCCCCAGCCCTATTTTATTCTTTATTCTGAAATAGGGTCTCACTAATTCATGGAGGGCTTCATAAGTTGCCGAGGCTGGCCACGAACTCGCGATCCTCCTGTCTCAGCCTCCCAAGTACCAGGATTACAAGTGTGCGCCACCAAGCCCGGCTCCAACAGTCACTTTCATTTAACCCCATTCCATGCCTCCTGCCAACATCCAAAAAATATATATGCACACAGACTACCGGGATGCTCCCCACCCCTGCCTCTTTGAAGGGGCTTGTGGTAGAAAATGTTGCACAACTCCCAGGAGAAGAGAAGTTATGGATTGTGCATATGCAGTTGACGTAGTAAGCCTGGCTTGGGCTTTTGCTGTGGGAACTGGAGTTTAGGGCATGGCTGTCCTGGTGGCAAAAAGATTAGGCTCATTCCTTCTTGCAGAGGTATGCTAAAATTGCTGTGGATACAGGGATTTAAGCAGGCCATACAACAAAAGAACCCCTGCCTCATCCCTTTTCTGATGCCATCCTCAGCTCTGGCCCAGGCCATACTGCTTTTTGCACACCTCAGTACCTCATGTATTACACCCATCCTCAATTCCTCCTCTCCATTCTCTCTGTCGCCCGCTAGGCTTAGTCATCTGAAGCCTCCAACTCCCCCGACTGCCACATCTTACATTAGTCCTAGTTCTAGCAGCCATGGGAACTATGTGTGTTCCCCATGAGACCGGTGCTATAAAAACTGTTCATATCTGTCTCCCTTCTATGGTTCTTCTTTCCTGTTCTCCAGCAAGCAAATCAGGACCTGCAGCAGGCGGATCCCGGGGCAGGGGGTGATGTGGCTTTGGCGGCAATGGCTGGAGCGCTCTTAGTCACCTCTCTGATGGTGGCTTGCCTCTCTCTCTGTTCTAGATCTTGATCGTGGAATTTGGGGGTAAGCCCTTCAGCTGTACAAGGCTCAACCTGTCCCAGTGGTTGTGGTGTCTCTTCATTGGGGTTGGAGAACTTCTGTGGGGCCAGGTGAGTCCCAGCACACCCTCCTGTGCCCTCGCTCAGCCTGCACATACTCCTCTGTGTAACATGGAACAAGCGACTCTGGAGGCTTCCCACTCTGTGCCTGTATCTTCTCCACTCCTCCTTCCTACCCACGTGTTCTAGTTCATTCCACCTTGCAGGATCTAAAGTGGAATAGCCACTGCCCATCACTTTAGAGGTTTTAGGTCTAGTTCTCTAACAAGGCCTGGAAGCTGGCAAACCCCTAGCTTCTTAGAAACAGGAGTTGAATTCTTCAGTGGAGTTTTGCTAAAAATGAATTAAAATTTAGGGGTCTTAGCGGAAGAGTTTACAAAGCACATTTGTTTGTTCTGCTGAAGCAGCAGTATGTCTGTACCCCTGTGCTGACATAATCGAGGGCTCCCAGACTCTTCTGCTTCTCACCAGGGCGTACCTGGGTTGAATGCCTGGCTGTCACCCAAGATAAATTCAGATTCATGAGATCTCTAGAACAGCAGTATAGCAGGTGGTTCAGAGCATGGGCTCTGGAAATGACTGGGTTTGAGTCTGAACTCTCCTTTCCACAAGCTGAATCACCTTGGGCAGGTTACTTAATCATTCTGTGTTTCAGCACCCTCAACCTGGAATAATATGGCCATCATTAACTGTTGTTAATCAGTACATTGGGTACCAAGGAGAAAAGACCTAGAATAACATCTAGTATCTTTTGTTTTGTTTTGTTTTTGGTGGTACTGGGGTTCCTGGTAGCCCTTCTCCCTCTGGGCTACACTCCCAGACCTATTTTATACTTTTATTTGGAAACAGGGTCTCTTACGCCAGCGCAGCTGGCATCGAAACTGCATGATCCTCCTGTCTCCACCTCCCAAGTGCGGGGATTACGAACCTGCGCCACCACGCCCGGCAACATCTAGTAACTTATAAGTGCTTGGCCAATGTTAATTTTATGTCATCGGGTCTATTAAGGTGTCATTTCTTCCCCAATACTATCCTCAGCACTGACCAGACTATACTTCTCTTTGTAGACCCCACGTTTCTGCTAATAATCTCGTAGTGCCCCACAATCTGGGTAATACCTGGCCCCAGAAAGCCCTCCCTGGGACTGCACCTCCCTCCCCACCAACTCAGACCAGCTAGCTGTTTCTTTCACACCTCCTAGATGTCTTCCTAAATGGTCCCTCTCCCACTTCCTAAGCCTCCGCCCTGTCTGCTTGGTAAGTGTGTTTACTAGCAGGTCCCTAGAGCAGATTTGCCCTTGGATGGAACTCTGTTATTTTACCTACTGTTTGAAACTCTCAGGTCCGGCCTCACATGTAGCCCTGCGGCCTCGATGCTAGATACAGCCTTCCTTCAGTCTCTCAGCCAGTGACTCCTTCTAGCAGCCAAAGCAGTGCTTTTTACCTTCTTCCCATATCACACTGCTTGGCTCCAGCCGGACTGCCCAGAGCATCCCTCCATCCCATCCAAGCCCTGTCTTCTCACCTTGTTTGTAAAGAACTGGCTGACAGGTATTGACCTCACCGAGTGATTTATCTTGAATTGCAAGTTCAACCTTCTGCAGTCCATGTCTTCTGGTAATACCCATGTGCCCGTTTGTCCCTACTTTTCTTGTGTGTGTGTGTGTGTGTGTGTGTCTGTGTGTCTGTGTGTGTGTGTGTGTGTCTGTGTGTGTGTGTGTGTGTGTGTGTTTACTGGGTCCTGAATCCATGGGTTCTTTACCACTGATCTATATCCCTAACCCTTTATTTTATTTTGAGACAGGGTCTCACTCAGTTCTCCAGCCTGGCCTCAAGCTTGCAATCCTCCTGCCTCAGCCTCTGGAATTTCTAGGATTCCAGGCCAGGTGTACGCCAGCCCTTGTGTTCCTTCTTTCATGTCCTGTCCTGCACACTCCCTTGCCCCAAGTATCCTTTCACTATTACTGTGTAATAATACTGGTGCTACTTTGCATGCATGACTAGGAAGGGGCTCATTCTTTCCCAGCTCCTTTCTTTACCCCATGTCCACACATATGCAGTGACAACATCTTCTCCCCAGGTTTGTTCCCTCTAGATTCTGGTCTCTGCCCCTTCCTTTGATATGGCATGCACTATAGTTCTTAAAAAACAGATAGCAAAATGGGAAGGAAGAACTGAGATAGGGAGAAGTCTATGACCAAGCAGATGGCAGGTAGGTTACTAGAATCTGAATTCTCTTCCACATGTTCATAACTGCTGAAAAACTTCCCTGACAGCTGGTGGACACACGGTGACTGCTTGCCTGAACAGATCCCTGCTTCCACTGCCCTCCCAGCGGGCAGGGTGAAAGAGCAGAGAGTGGCCTTCCACGGCCTGATCCGGCTAAGTTGCCTGGTGGCTCTTCTCTGCCTGATTCTGCCCTCTCCCTTCTGCTGTATCTGCCCTTAGCTCATCTCTGCGATACCTACCAAGTCTTTGAAGTTCCTGAAGGAGGCAGGACATGGCACTGCCGAGGAGGACATCACCATGGATGCCGAGGGGATGGATGAGATCGACCATGGAGAGATGGAGCTGCGCCGAGGCCAGATCCTCTGGTTCCGGGGTCTGAACCGGATCCAGACTCAGGTACTCTGCCATCCCTCCTCACCCTGGGGAAAGAAACCTCTCCATTTTGGGAGGTGTTGGGAGGGCAGCAATTCTTGGGCAGCCAGCATCTCTTCCTTTCCTAAGGCCCACAACCAAAGGGCAACCCTAGCTTTCTAGCCTCAGGGCTGACAAGGGCAGAGGTTCTGCGTGGCTCTTCTGAGGGGAGAGTCAGTGCTCCTAGACTACAGGACACGCCCAGCGGAGTTCTTTACCTGTTGGCTGGGCAGGCCTCCTACGTAATGTCTCTTGCTAGCACTGGCCCTGGCCCCAGATAGGAAATATGCCGTCTCTCTCTACCCTTCCAAAGGAAGGAGTGAGACATATCCCTGTGGCGGCATCCTCAGCAGTCGCTTAAATGTGACATCTTCATGCTGCTGTTATGGTAATAGATGTTCTCTGAAGAGATCTTTGTAAAAGAAATTCACCCTCTTACATCTCCCCCACTTGAAATTTATAGCCCTGTTGGGGAATCTGATGGTTACACATATATAAATGACAGTAGTCATTCAATGCCTCAGTATCTTTTGCAGGATTCAGACTTGCTTCCTGAAAAGAAAGAAGCTGTCGTTTCTCCCACCCCTTCCCTTGTAATTTCTGAAATGGGATAGAAGCTGTTCCTGCTGCCTTTAAGTCCCTGCCTGTAGCCCTACAGTAACTTTATTTTTTTCACTTTCTGTGTATAGATTGTAATTACCTTCTGGGTGAGTGAACTGGTCTAGCACTGTTAGTTCTCTTCCCCTGTGCCCACCCACATACCTTTATTGTTTTACCCCATGATGTCCCATCTCAAGAAACTGTCCGTTCTAAGATCTCAAGGGCACCCACTGTAGCACAGGATTATTTCTCTCTGCTGATTGGCTGGAGATCCTTAAACCATTTCATTCTCAAAAATTAGCCTTGCAAGCCGGGCCTGGTGGTGCACGCTTATAATCTCAGTACTTGGGAGGCTAAGACAGCAGGATAGCCAGTTTGTGGACAGCCTCAGCTACTTACTGAGGCCCTTCATGACAATGTGAGACCTTGTTTCAAAATAAAGAATAAAAAATGGGGGTCGAGCTGAAGCTCAGAGGTAGAATACCTCTGGTTTCCATTCTCAGTACCGCAATAAATAAATAAATAAATAAATAAATAAATAAATGCCTTGCAGATGGTTTCGAAAATTTCTCAGCCAGCCCCATATCTTTAATGCATAGGGAAGATAGGTGAGATTAACATTCTGAACTACATACCTAGTAGGAACTCATCTCCCACAAACAGAAGAGCTAGTCAGGGACCCTGGGGCTCCTTTCCCTTCTCTCAGGTCCCTCTTCCCAGGAAGGGAAATTGCAGGGGGACCTGCGCAGACTGCCTCGTGGTATCCAGAGTTCCCACAGCCTAGAGCCTAGTACCCTGGCTCCCATCTCTAAAGCCCCCAGTGCTTTCCTTTGGGTCTGCTCTTTTCAAAATAACCTCTTTGCTTTTCTTCCCTTTAGGATCACCTGCCTCCTCTTCTACTGTGTGGTTTTTTCCTAGCCAGGATTTCCTCATTCCAGAGGCCCCTCACTCCATGCCAGTCTTCTCTCCTGGAGGGGCTGCAAGTCATGGGTCTTCCTTCCCTTCCACTCCCTATTTTCACTCCCTCAACTCTGCTCCTGCTCAGTCTCGCTGCCTTCATAGCTTTAGGCATACTACCTTTCCCTGTTGGAGCATGAGGCAGTTGGCCAGGATGGCATTAGAGCCTAACTTAAGCACCAAAGGCAGCCTGTTAGAGATGCCACGATGACCAAATCCATGCCATGTCACTGGGCACCTGGCTCTAAACAGATGAGGCCAGGTATGCTAATATGCTTCTGGGATACCTGAAGTTGCCCCTGGATCCACTCGTCAGCCTCAGAGCTCTGATAACTCTCTCACCATCTGATTGTTGAACCTTATTGCCAGTCTCATTTTACTACTTGGAATGGGAAGTGTTGCCAAGCTACTGCCCAGTCCTGGTTGAGATTTTCCCTTTCCCTCTTCTGGGCTGTTTTCCCCTTCTCTTTTATCCATTTACTTTGGGGGAGTTAAAAGCACTAGAAAGCAGTTTGAGGAATTTAAGGCTAGAATCTTGGGAAGGTACACCTGGAATGCAATTTCATTGCAGAGGTTGGGCCTTGCAACCCTACTAAGCACTAGGCAGATGTCTTTGTCTTTACAGCCCCTTCTTCATGGAGCTGGATCCTCCCTGAGTGCAAACCCTTTCCTCCTACAGAGTTAGGTTCCTCAGAACCCTGGTACTGGAAGCTGTGTAATGTAAGGGGTGGCGCTTCCACTCAAAATAACCCTAAATATGCGTGGTTCTCAGCAAGCTTTACAGATAGAACAGCTGTCTGAGGCATGAGGCTCCTGCTTTCCATCTTCTCCTCACGCAGTCAGAGTACTGGGGTCAGCAGCTCTCCTGTACTTCCCGGGGACTGATCCTTGGGATTAGGCGCATGGAATTAGACCCCACTGACCCACGAAGGATAAAAGAATCCCTGTTGATTTGTTCTCTATTACTCTGATTCTGAGGAGTAGTGCACTGAAAACCAGACAGCTGCTCCCCACCAACAACCAGCAGCTGCTCCTGGCTGCTCCCTTGGTCTCACTGACTTACTGCCGGCATTTCTGCTGACACTTCAGGGTCTCCTGTACATGAATGCAGCCTAGTGGTATTCTCTAAGAGGACTGGCTGCTAGATGCCTGAACCCCATGTCAGCCAGGGGAGGAATATCTCAGGGGAAACTCCCAGAATAAGATGAGCCAAGCAGCTCACTGTGCAGTGGCCTTTATACCATGACCTCCTATGTATTGGCTACTACACTGTCTCTTAAAAAAAAAACAGTTGTTTTCCTGGAAAATAAACAAAATTATGTGAGATTCAGTAATATATACTTTGCCTTTAGCATCTCTTTTTATTTTTTTTTTTTTGTGTGTGTAGAGCTGGGGGGTGGAACCCAGGGGTTTTCTACCTCTGGACTACACTCCCAGACCTATTTTATACTTTATTTGGAAACAGGGTCTCACTAAATTGCTGAGAGTCTCACTAAGTAGCTGAGGCTGGCTTTGAACCTGTGTGATCCTCCTGTCTCAGCCTCCCAAATGCGGGGATTACAAGCGTGCGCCACCACACCGGGCTGCCTTTAGTATTTCATATTGCATGCCCTATATACAAGTTAGCTTGGTATGGTGGCACATGCCCGTGATCCCAGTACGTGGGAGGCGCCAGAAGGATCACAGGTTCAAGGATAGCCTCAACAACCTAGTGAGATTCTCAACAACCTAGCAAGACCCTGTTTCAAGACAAAAAATAAAAAAAAACAAGGGCTGGGGGGTAAAAACAAGGGCTGGGGGGTAGAATGCCTCTGAGTTCAATCCCCAGTAAAACACACACACACACACACACACACACACACACACACACACACACAGTACAGGTCAAAAGGTCAAAACAATGCATAAACTACCAGTCTACGTCCAACTGTCAGGAGCGGTGGGATGGGAGAAGACACTTTACATTTTAAGGCTCTTAGACACCTGGACATCTAAAATATCCACCATAGGTTAAAAGGGAAGGAAACAAACCGGATTGTGGCTTGGTGTGGCCAACAATTTGTGGCAAATTGTTCCTGAAATGAAGTGTGATATGCAATTAATGTTTTCCTCCTTTCTTCGCCATTGCTTTGTGGGTGAGGGAATCTCTCACTTCCCATCTCCTGTCCCCTTTTCCCAGCTGCTTCCATCCCCCTTCCCCAACCCCTCTTTCTCCCCTTCTCTCTGACTGGAGCAAAGCTGTCTCACTCTCTGATTCTTTGCAGATCGAAGTTATTAACACATTCCAGACGGGAGCCTCTTTTAAGAGAGTCCTAAAGCGGCAGAACATGTCTCAACAGCTTGATGTAAAACTGGTTCCTAGCTCATCCTATGTAGCAGTTGCACCAGTCAAAAGTTCCCCCACCACTTCTGCTGCTGTTTCAACTCCTACTGTGGGCAGTGAGTGATAGTCTATTATGCTGCATGATTTGCTAAAATGACCACAAGAGAGCACGTGGCATCCACTTTAACCAACCGTGGTTATCTTTTCATTTTGGTTTTTTCCCTTCAATCTTTTGACTTAAGGGAACAAAAGACAAAGATCCCATCCTAAAACCAGGCTGTGTGCCCTTTTGTTTATTTTTTTTTAATGTTGGAAAGGTATTAAACCTTAGCCATCTTAAAGACAATACTCCTATTTTCTGATTGTTCCTCTGCAGTATTTGTTTCTTCTTTTTTTTATTTGGTTTTTTTGTTTGTTTGTTTCACTTGCTTGTTTTTGTTTTGTTTTGCTGTGGTTTTTTGCTTTTTTGAATATGTTCTTGTTTCTCTCTTCTCTTCCTCCTCCTCCTCCTTTTACTTTGAACTCTACCTTCTAAGCTTAGATGTGAGGGTAGGCTGAATTAAAACTCAAGAACTCTCTTTACTTGGGAGCAAGTTTGGGATCCCCTAAAGAAAGGTAGGCAGGAAGCTGCTGGGCCTTTATTAACAGACCTGTCCAAATTGAGCCAGTATTGAACTAGGTCAATAATAATGATCTTTTGGCTACCACTGCTTTGTTAGCTGGCAGTACGAGTAAGAGATGAAGCTGAGGCAGGTGTGTTGGTACAGACTGCAAGCCCAGTACTTGGGAGATTGAGACAGGAAGATCACAGGTTCAAGGCCAACTTCAACAACTTATATTCTCAACAACTAGCAAGCCCCTATTTCAAAATACAAATAAAAAGGGGTTGGGATGTAACTCGAAGATAGAATTCCCATGGGTCCAATCCCAGTACCAAAAAAAAAAAAAAAAAAAGTAGCTGGATATGACGAAAGGTAGTTCAGTTCAAATTGAGCCAGGCGTGCTGGCTCACACCCGTAATCACAGTACTGGGGAGGCTAAGACAGGAGGATCACAGGTTTCAGGCCAGCCTCAGCTACTTAGCGAGGCCCTCTGTAACCTAGTGAAATCCTGTTTCAAAATAAAAAATTAAATTGGGCTGGGGATGTAGCTCAGAGGTAGAATGCCCCTGGGTTCAATACCTAGTGCCACATATAAACACACAAACACACACACACACATACATGTTATCTTGAAATGGTTGAGTATTCTTGTTATTTTACATTTCGGTAACTTTGAACCAAAACCTGGTTTATGAATTAACTAATTCACATATAGGTAGGAGAAATATATGGAAAAATCAAAATAATTTATATTTTTAGTCATAAAAAAAGTTTAAGAGTTTCTAAAGAGCAAAACTTTTTGCTTCTCCTCTATTTGGGTTGTTTCACCAATAGCCAGCCTTTTGTATCTTATTTCACACAGAAAGGTTTAGGAACCCCTTTCTCAGCCAGCCTTTCAGTTGGAGGCTGTGAACTCGCAATCTAAGACCTGGAGTTTTCACTGGTACATTACAAGATTCTTGCTAATGCCATCCTGTTCCTGATCCTTTTACCTTGCCTAGATGGGAGAGAGGAGGCACCAGTAAGGTCACTGATAGGGAAGGGGTTCAACAGTATTAAATATCCGCTCCCGACCTTGGGACCTGGAGTAAGGACAGAGTTGCATTCCTGCGGTTCACCTGACTGTGAGCCAGGCAGACCAACCAGACTTAGATTGGTATTTTCTTTTTAGCCAACCAAAATTGTTCTGTTGTAAGGTATGGTGGGGAGTGGGAGAGATGTCCACTATTTCTTTAGGTCCAAAGACAAGCAAGAAACTCTAAATGAATCTTCTCCTACAAATATCCATGAACCTCTTGCATTAGTCCTTCCATATTTCTCTTAATTTCTGTTTTCTCTAGTTTTGACATCCCCTTCTAATTAGCTTCTGTCCCTTTTTAATTGTCCCTCCCTGGTAAGAGGAATTAACGTCAGCTGTCCCAGTGATTTGACTGAGGAAGGAGACCAGACAGAACACTAAGCCCACTGGGCTCCTGCAGAGGAGCTGGGAGAGAGTGCGCCCCAGGCCCTCAAAGGCCAGATCAGAGAAGAGACAGGCCACACCTCTCTTTCTCCAGCTGTGCCTTCTAACCCAGAGGTCCTAGAAATTATAACTGTGCATTTTAAAGTTCTTATTCCAGATCTCTAAATGAATTTGTCTAAGTGTCCAACCTTCATTAGATATATCTCTAAGAGTTCCCTCTTTAGGGAGACCCTAAACCCTTCTCTCCCCCTGGTTTCTGAAAAGGGAACAGAAAATGACAGAATTTCAGCTAAGGAATCGGAAGCTTCATCTGAGCACTCACTGAGCTCCAGAGAGTAGCCTTCACACCGATACCTCGTCTGAGGTCCAGCCTGCCTAGATCTCCTGAAAGACGTGTCCTTCAGTCAGCCCCAAAGGAAACATTTCCAAAAATTTTGCAGAAACAATGTCCAGGGAGGAGAGAAGGGTGGACTGCTGAGTGAAGAGCGTGCCAAGCCTTCACCACACGGCGTCACTAACCCTGCCATGTCCCCATGTGCTGCTCCCACACCAGGCACCATGCTCCAGAAAGAGCAGGTGCCAGCCTTAGGGTGGATTGGTGGCAACGCATTGCGCGATTGTTCCTTAGCATGTGTTCTCTGAGCCAGAGTTGAAGTTAAGAGCACTCTGGCACAACCCCCTGCCCTCCCCCTCCCCCTTTCTCACCCACCGAGCAGGTGGTGCTCCCTAGCTCTGATTCCTCCTCTTACAGGCGGCTGGTTTCCCTTTGGACTCCAGAAGTCCTGCAGTCTAGCTGAATGACTGTTCCTTAATCCCCCATGGGAGGTTTCCCTGGTTTTTTTTCCCCCATCCCCATTTCACTTTCTCTCTCTCATTTGTTTACCTATAACAGTGTTATTGGTAACACCAGGTGAGAGGAGAAGCCAGCAAACAGGGCTCCAGACCCCTACTCCAACCCCAATTTTTACAAATCTCTTTTATAATGGATCTTACATGTCATTATTTCAATGAAGTATTCAATTGCTTTAAAGAATAGTACCTACCAGGAAGTTTTTAAATCACTGATACAGAAATGATTAATTAGTAGTATAAAAGGCACCTGCTCTCCCTTAGGACTCAGTAAAAATTTTGAGATCTCAAGAACAGACACTAGGGGAGAGGGAGAACCATTGAATTGGGGGCCCACTAGCCTCTGTTGCCCCACATTAAGATTTGATGTAGCTATCAGGTTGGTGGCACACTTCTGTAATTCCAGTACTTAGAAGGCTTAAACAGGAAGATTACAAGTTCTAGGCTAGCCTCCGCAACTTAGTGAGACCCTCTTTCAAATAAAAAATAAAGCTGGGCATGGTGGCACATGCTTGTAATCCCAGCATTTGGGGAGCTGAGACAGGAGGATGGCAGGTTTGCGACCAGCCTCAACAACTTGTGAGGCCCCCACAATGTAGTGAGACCTTGTTTCAAAATAAAGAATAAAAAATCGAAGCCAGGTGTGGTGGTGCACGCTTGTAATCCCAGTACTTGGGAAGCTGAGACAGGAAGATTGCAGGTTCACGGCCAGCCTCAGCTACTTACTGAGGCCCTCCACAACTTAGTGAGACCCTGTTTCAAAAATAAAGCGCTGGGTGAGGCTCCTGGTGTAGCATTTTTGAAGGTTCTAAACAATGATAGGAAGTACTGGAATCCCAATCAATGTATTTAGTTAACTCTTGTATGCTCTGCTTCCCACATTCTTACTTCTTGTCCAGAAGAAACATATGTTTTTGTTGTTGTTGTTGTTTTTGTTGTTTTGTTTTGTTTTGTTTTTGTTTTTGCTTAAACATCAGAGGAAAGAAAGAGCTGCCCTGCCCCCAAATTCATCACTTCTTCCTCTGCTCCTCCCCACCTTAACAATTTCTCCTCCTTACTCCCATTTCTTTTCTGAGGGAAGAATTTTTGGAAAAACCTAGGATTGATCACACACACACACACACACACACACACACACACACACCCCAAACTGTTCTACAACCACCTTTTCCCTGGCTTCCCTCTCCAGGCTCTCTGCCCTCCCTCCCATTCCAACTCTACCAACCTAGGTTCTAAACCACACCTCAGAAACCTGCAGTTCACAAAAGCAGAGCTGCCCAAAGAGCTGGTGCCTACGGAAAAGCAGAAGTTGCTCACTGGGACCAACTGTGGTCGGTTTTTTCCTCTTGATTCTGAATTGGTCGGATTCCTTTCTTTTCATGCTATAAAACAAAAATTTTGTCCCAGGGCGATGCATTTCCCTTTGCCAAGTAAAATTGCAAACTGCTTCCTCTGTCATCTTCCTCCCCATCAGAAAGGCCACTGGCTGGTAACCTACCGCCTGGGTTAGGTTCCTCATCTAGTTTGTGTTTTTCCTTCTCCACATAAGATCATACTCCTCTTCATTATCTGGAAACAGCTGGAGAAAGTGGCGTGATTGGGCACCATTGCTATGGATCAGAGACATGGATATGCATTTTGACTTGTGAAAGCCAGGTCTTTTCTCAGTAGGCAAAAGGAAGGCATGTTTTGACACCTGTGTGTTATCCATGTCTCCCAGGGGAGGGAATGAAGCATTTGGGGGAGAGGACACAGAGGAGGTGGAGAGCTGTAAATATATGCATGATTTCCGACTGAATAGGCAGATCATTAAATTGGAGAATTCTGAATTTCCTGCATGCTGCTGAATGATTGGTTGGTTTGCCTGGCTGCACGGTACCCATGATCACTTGTCACCCAGCGTATGTTGTGTGCAGATTGGTATATGTTGGCTGTTAGAGGATTTAAAATAGATGATTAAACTTCCATGTATAATTTTTTTCATTCTACATTCACAAGCTCTTTAGCCTCAACACAAATATCCACCTGTGTGAATCATCCTTTAAGTTCAGCTATTAATTTGTGCCTATTCCAACATCCATGCCTTCTATCCAAAAGAACTAATGAAACTTTTTGTTTTCTCTTTCATTTCAAGAGTGGATTGTTTGGGAATGCTGACTTTGCTTTGGGTTTTCTACTTTTTTTTAATGCAACTTTGCAAACAGCCTAGTCATTTGCCATCACTCACCCCACCCTAGCGCTTGAAACTTGAGCCATGTGATGCTGCTAGTGCCCCTTGATCTCTTCTTCCATGTTTGGTTTTGGTCATGTTTTGTAGTTTGGGTTTTGTTTCCTCAAAAACCACTAAGTCCTTGTTCTGCTGGTCAATTCTCACCTCCCTATCTTCTCATCCTCCTTTTTTTCCCCCTGATACAGATAAAAGTCGTCAAAGCCTTCCATAGTTCCTTCCACGAAAAAATGCAGAACCAAAACTCCATCCACAACTTCATGTCCCAGCCTGAGTGCGCCATGGATGAGGATTCGCCACAAACACCATTCCTGGATGAGGAAACGGAAAGGGACCTTGACTATCTCACTAAGACTGGGACTGGGGTGCTCCTGTTGGATGGTGACGTCACTCCATACGCTAACAAAAACAACAACGCAGTGGATGGCAGCCAAGTGCAGATTGTTGCCTCGCACTCGGACAGCCCGCTGCAAAGCCTGGAGACATCAGTTTGAACTCTGGTTCTCTGGTTCCCATCCCTGCTTTCCCTGTTTCTTTTTTCACCTATCCCATCTCTAAGGCGATGGGGGGACTTTTCACTGTCACATTAGCTGCTCCCAAGTGCGTGACAACCCCCACCTGACCATGAAGAGGCAAGAACACAGGCCTTCAAGGATTTCGACTTCCTATTGAGTTGGGCTTTGTAGCTGGAGCCAATCAAACCCCAGGCAGGTGATGGTGAATCAGCTCCTCAAGCGTCAGTTGGTCATTTTTAAAGAAACAATGACAATCCTGGCATGGCCCCAATCCAAATTCTCCTGGTGTTCGTCCATATGTCACCATCTCCTGACTTCTGGATTTTATCCTTAGTCTCTGTCATTTATAAGCTAAGTTGACTGTTCAGAGAGAGGCAGATATCCACACATGAAACGGGTTGAGGTAGGGATGGACTGTATAAAATCAGCCAGTAGAGTGATTGTTTTCAAAACAACTTTGCCCATTTTGAAAACTTATTCCTGAAGGCCTCTGGTTCTTTCGGCCCTCCCAGCCAAACCTCCCGTGGTTCTTTTTGACCTTTTTGATCTTTTGGTCTTTTTGACCCTCATTTCACTCACCTCCACCTTTAAAGTGGTGATAATTAAGTGACTCGAAAAGACATAGATAAATTGAGTCCACTTTGACCATTCTCCCTTCTGGCCCCCATAGAACCCTTGATTTAGTGCTAGAGGCAGACAAAAAAAATTTTTTTCCTAAAAGCATTCGTTTGAAGCAATTGAGATTTAGTAAGAATGTTTCCTCTTGCCAGGAGAACTTCTACTCTTAAGCACCATCTTTTCAGGCTACGTGGTTTTTAAGTGTCACAGAGATCAGTCTTGACCTTGAGCTTGCATATGTGTGCTGTCTAGTTTTTACCATAGGCCTAAGTTTCCACCTGTTCCTAAACTGGTGGCTAAAGAATGACAGGGCATGGCCCTGCCCCCCTAGGTAGACGTGAATTTTGAGGACCAACAAGCAGGCCTAGGATGAGACAGTCCATCAAAGCAGACAATTAACAGGGTCATTCCTTAGGGAGGCTACCGTTGTCTGGAGGGAAGGGTGTTGAGAAGCCTTGAGAGAGGCCAAAGAGCCATCCTGGAAGCATCTGAGGAAACCCTGCAGGCATCAAAAACCTTGTGCTTAGGTGCCTGGGTGCCAGCTTCCACACTCTTTGGTTTCCTAATTCTACTCTTTGCTGTGTCCCAAAACTTGTTCAGTCTCTGAAAAGGTCCCAGCCTTTCACAAATACTCCGATTTTGAAAGCAGGTATCCAAAGGGAAAGGCCTCTGTGCATCGTGCTGACTTAAAGGAGCAAAAGGCCCGCCCTGGAAAGCTCCCCTCTTCCTCTCTCCTCTCTCTCACTCAAGCCCCTCTCCAGCAGCGTGTTCCAGCTGCTGCCCAGAAAGCCCGTGCCTTTTTGCCCTGAACACTGCCCAAAGCATGCGCACCTGCCTCTCAGGAGTCGGGCCCTTCGCTAGGAGACTTTTCAAAGTGTTCCTTACTGGGAGACAGCGGAGCCATATTTGCAGGAGCTCCATTTTTATCCCTGCTGTGTTGACATAAGCTTTTCTGGGCAGGTGGAGCTAACTCATATCCCTGATTGCCATGTTCTATTTGGTAAACGAAGCCCGCCCCCCCCCCCCTTTCTAGAGTGATGGGAGTAAGGAAGGGAGGCTTGAGGCTCTTAGGAACTGCCAAATTTCCCCTTGGGAGAGGAAGGTGGCCTGAACCTCTCCACTCCAGCCTTTTCCTCTGGCTCCCTCCACAGCCCTTTCACCTGAGCTGTCCAAGGAGGGACGAGTAAAGAAACGACGCCCTCTACACTTCCCCAGCACCGCATAATCTGTCATTATAGGAAGTAGGAGAACAACTTTGATTTGGGTTTCATAAGGGTTACAGGCTTCAACAACCTTATCTCTGTCTTAAATACTCTGGGAGAAGAAACAGCTCACCCAAGGTGTTAGGTATTCACATATATATTTATTAAGTACATTGGAAGATTTAACTCCTTCAAGTCTCTTATTACCTCAGATCATTTTTAAAAGCAAGCCAACAACAAGCTTTGGAGCTCATGGTACCATTCCCACTCCCAAAAGCCTCTCGAGGTGCCTGGCAGGTCACTCCTGGGGGCTTGTTCTACTTGTTAAAGTCAACAGTTTTGTGTGTGCGTGTGTGTTGTAATTTCCATAGTAAGAGAGAAAAGATAGAAATATTATGCAAAAAATATAGTAGTTTTATTTAGATCAGAAACTGATATTTTTGAGTCAGCCATATGTATTTTGTTTAAAGGACTTAAAATAAAGTGCCGTCATGTAACCCTGTAGAAGGAAGCGGGTAATCAGCTGTTTGACATGACAGGTGTATTTGTAATTAGTTTAAAAACCAAAACACCGTACTTCCTTTCTCTAAACAGCCATCTTTTTACTTAGGGGAAAAAAAATCTGTTGGGTTCTAGACATTTTTAATATAAATTTTGTTAATTGAGTAAGTTTAAGTGTTTACGTGCATATGTCTTTTATATATAAGTTTTTTTCTATTCGGTTTCAGTGATCCAGCTGGCAGTGAGTAAATAGGGCGTAAGTTACTAATGCTTTTCCCAAAATGGTGCTTTGGATTTGAAAAGTTCTGATGAGGGGAAGGAGAAAATATCACTCTAGGTTCCTCTCTTACTAAACCTGGGGAAACTGCAGATAGTAAGGAAAATATCCAGCAGGAAGGAACGCAGCTATCAGGAGAGGAGTGTGCACCCCGCCTGTTCACACCCCTGCACAGAGAGGGGTTGCAGGCTCTTTTGTACCTAGTGGTTAGTATCAGGACCTTCTGTTGGGTTTATGTTTTTTGAAGAATGAGCTGGCAGAGTGGTACCAAAGACATATAATTTTCCCTGGTCTGCAAGGCTATCCTGATTGGGAGTTTGCATTTTTTATGGTTCTTCCACTTCCTGTTGCCCCTGGAGTTTTCCATTAGTAAGTCTTTTGTGCAAGGATCTGATTTGTGACTCCTTCCCTCCCCTAGAAAGATTTTGTACTCTACAGTAGATGGGAGACAGAGCCCCAAATGGAGAAAAAAAAAAAAATGGCTGGTTCAAGCCGTGGGTGACAGTCTCGGGGCTAGGTCTTCCTCGTAGGTGTCCCGTGTCCTCAGAAGTGACTCTCCCATCCCTAAAGGTGTCAAGAGCAAGACCATCTAGAAATCCTGCTGGGCGCTTATGAATTCTTTAGGGTCAGGGTTTCTTCTTCCCTTCAAACTCCTGAGAGGAGAGTTTGCACAGGCAAATCTGCGCGATTACCTCACTGCCGAAAACCCAGAGGGGCACGGCAAACCCCTCACTGTATCCTTTCCTTTCTTTCCTGCTTCCCTTGCCTTACGATCGAAGCCACCCATGACGACATCCCAATATGCACTCCTGCTCACCTTTTATATGTAGGAACCACCCACTGCATTAGTGGGGTGGGCGCTTACAAAATGCCTGCTATTCTTAAGCCATTCCACCCCCTTCTTCACGATAGACCAGGCCCCCTTCTTTTAGCTCAGTGCCACAACTTCTGCCTTCCCGACTCTGCAGCGAGGCCTGCGGTCCTTTCCTCCCGACTAGGAGAGGTGGAGGGAGACGAGGTCTCCAGGACTGAGTCGGCTGCTGGCGCATGCTCTCTCCCCACGTGTATATATATGCCATATGTGAATATGCCATATATATGTGCCAACAGATCTATCCATGTTCTTTTCAAAGCAGCACACAGATAGGAATTTTGAGTTTCTTCTTATTCTTTTCGGTAACTAGTATAACTAGCACTGGTGTTTTTGTACAAAAAAAATAAAAAAACAAAGAAAAGTGTGACTATTGTGGTCTGCATGACAAACAAATGGTGATATCAAAGCATTGTACACCCTCGTGTGTTTCTTTAACTTGCAGTTCAGCTTAACAGTGCACTCAACCTGTATTTGCATTTTGATATTATTTAAGCTCTATGTACAACGTTTTGCATGTATTTATATGGTTCTTAGGCAAAAATGCTATAAACTGGCAAATCTGAAATTCAAATGTGTTGTTCCACTGAGACGGGAAGAAGAGGAGTTTTAAGAGGGATAAGTTTTTGGAACCAATAAAGCTTTTTGCTGATGAGCAGAAACCAATACTGCCATGCACTGAGAATAAAAGCCCGTGCCCACTTGGAACTGTGCTGTGTTCAGTGTGCCTCCACTGTTGGGTCTTGCCACCTGTGGCTGTGCAGTTGCGAAGGGCACGTCCACAGCCGCCCCACCGGAACAAACGTAGAACCCAGCTCGCTCTGACCGGCCTCCGCGGGAGGCTTGCCGCCGTAGGGAGCAGTCTCGGGTCCTTGGAGTACAAGATTTGTTCGGCCCACCCTGGTGAGGGCGGTTAGAGTCCACAAACCAGGAGCTGGGACGATGGAGCTTGGGGAAGAATAAGCAAGAGGCAGTCTTGACGCCTGCTTCTTCTCTCTTTTTAATGAAATTAATCTTGGTCCGGGCGTGGTGGCGCACACTTGTAATCCCCGCGCTTGGGAGGCGGAGACAGGAGGATCGCGCAGGTTCGAAGCCAGCCGTGCTGGCGTAAGAGACCCTGTTTCAAAAATATAAAATAGGTCTGGGAGTGTAGCCCCGAGGTAGAAGGGCTTCCAGGAACCCCAGTACCACCAAAAAAAAAAAAAAAAAAAAGAAAGAAAGAAAGAAAGAAAGAAAGAAAGAAAGAAAGAAATCTTAATATTTAACTAAGTTAGTTCCCTTTTTATTAGCTGCTTTTCCTTCTGAAGTTCACCATCCACCTCTTCCATAGCTTCCTGCTCCTCTTCCTCCTCCTCCTCTTCTTTCTCCTCATTCCATCCATTAAACCTCTAGCATGACTGATAGCAGCTTCAGGTCAAAACAGCTCTCTGACAGGTCGTTTACATTCTGAGTTTTCATAGGCAGATAACTCCTCCCTGGAGCTCTCATCCAGGCATGCAAACAAGTCCCCTGCTCTCTTGTAAAATGCTAAAGGTAGAAAAGGACCTCGTCTGCTTTTTAGGTTCCCTGAGGGAAAGTATGGGCTGAAGAATAGCCAAACCTCCCCACTGGTTTTCACAAGATGATTTGAAGGAGGAATCAGCCTTGGTTGGAAAAGACACTTGCAGCCTGAGTTCTCATCCCCACTTTTCTTAGCACAGTATTGACTCACACACACACACTTTTTTCTTTAAAATAGAGGCTGGGATGTGTGGTAACTTGTGAGACTCTATTTTTTTAATAAAAAGGGTTAGGGTGTAGCTCAGTGGTAAAATGTCCCTGAGTTCAAATCCCCAATACTGCAAAAATATATAGGCCAAGAAGTAATTAAAATAGAATAAAATTGATTTTTTGAAAGAGGCTGGGCTTATTTGATAATAGGAGTTATAAAATAGTCACAACAGAACTAGTCAGTTCTCTCCTAAATACTTTTGCTAGAAAGGATTTAACACACACGTGCACACGCGCGCACACACACACGCGCACACCCCAGAGTCCTTTCTAAAATTTGGCTTTATATTTCCTCCTTTTACTCTCTTGTCTCAAGCTCCAATCTTGCCTCCCTTCTCCAAACAGAAGATCTTAAAAACTCAGCCTCCTAGTCCCAGCATGTGGTAAGGAATAGTGAAGAATGAACCTCAAAAGTGTTGTTCTGGTGGAGACTGAGCTGCCCCAAGACCTGGTTCCATGGGGAATGTAGGCCAGCTCCACTCCTTGGGCCCAGGAACTATGGAAGAGATCATGCCCTTCTCTTCCATCTTTTTCCCCACCCTCAGTTCTAAAAAATAATTGCTTTGCCCTCCATCTTGGTAATGGTTTGTGAGATCTCCTTTCTCTACTACCATATCCTCTCCCTGTGGTCACTAGGTTATTTTGAAGCTCTGCCAATTTCGCCTGGCTTCCTCCCAAGCATACATGTAGCCAGGCAACTCCCTGATGTGCTGTGTGGCACACCCAAGGAAGATGACTCACTGGGTACTGGCAAGGTGGTTTCCAGCCCCTGACCTGAATCTGTTAGGGCATGGCCTTCCTGTCACTGAGATCAGGAAGGAGAGTGAGAATGACATGTCCTTCACTAGCAAAGAATTCTGGAACTCTGTCAGAACCCTCTCATGAATAAAACATGTAAACATGCTGCTATCTCTGTGTGGTGTCATTAACATCCAGTTGCCTCCAACATGAACCTAAGAACATGAGGTAATAACCTGCTGGATTTCTAGACCAGAAATCTTTTTATCTTGAAAAGTAATGGTTTCTAGATTCTGTATCCTGATCTGGAGCCAATCACAAGCCTTTACATCCCAAAAATGTTTTTTAAAGCTGGGTGTGGTGGCACACACTTGTAATCCCAGTACTTGGGAAGCTGAGGCAGGATGATCGCAGGTTTGTAGCCAGCCTCAGCAACTTAGACCCTGTCTCAAAATAAAAATAGGGGAAAGGGTGTAGCGCAGAGGTGAAATGCCCCTGGATATCATCCCCAGTACTACAATAAATTAAATTAATTAATTAATTAAATATATAAAATGGCTCAGGCTGGCCTCCAACTTGCAATCCTCCTGCCTCAGCCTCCCAAGTTCCTGGGACTATAGTTGTGTACCACTACACCCAGACTGCTTATGTATTTAAATATACAACAGTTTGGGGGCATTTCATTTATTCTATCTCCAAATAAAAAAACAAAAAGAGCTACAGATGTCGCTCAGTGGTAGGACACCCCTGAGTTCAATCCCCAGAACCATAAGTAAACAAATGAACAAGCCTAATTTGGATCCTGTTCCAAAGACCTTTCATTGTCATTATCAGCGTATGCACAAGGAAAAGCAAATCAGTGATTGTAATCCAACCAGCTGATTATTATCTGACTCTGTAGTGGAATGAACTCTTCTCCAAGTTCCAAAGGGGATTTGTGTGGCAAGCGTGGTTTGCCAAGGCAGAGATCTAGCACACGCAACAGGAAAATTAGAAAGGAGAAGCAAGATACGCCTCCTGAGGTAAGGTGGAAAGAGCCCGGCCTGGGGAGTAGGAGGCCAGGTCAGAACCAACCCTGCCGCTTGTTCGCTTTGTGACCTCAGGGTCTTTCTAATTCTGACTTGTTCCATTCCTGCCCTAGTCACTCGTTGCTATTAATAGCCATTGGAGAATGTCTAAATGGAATTTCTCTTTCACTGTTTTATCTGCCCTGGAATGTGGTGTAAGTGTGCGTGTACTGAACACTACTGCACACCAGGACTTGTAGAGGCAGGTTTCACCTTGGGCTGAGCCGCTTGTATCTGCAACAAAGACAAATTACTCCACACCCTTAAAAGTGCAGGAAATATGTTTCTCTCCTTTTCTTTCTTTTTCTTTTTTTTTTTTTTTTTTTTTTTTGCTGGTCTGGGGATCAAACTCGGGCATTCGACCTCCGCGCTACATCCCCTGCGCTATATTTTATTCTTTATTTTGAAACCGGGTCTCACTGAGTTGCAGAGGGCCTCACTAAGTAGCTGAGGCTGTCCGCGAACCGCGATCCTCCAGTCTCAGCCCCCCGAATGCTGGGATTACAAGTGTGCACCACCACGCCCGGCTGTTTCTTTCCTTTCCTAAATCAAATCCAGCACTGGACTAACTTGAACTCACCAAAATCACTCTGTGTAAGTGTGTGTGTGTGTGTGTGTGTGTGTGTGTGTGAGAGAGAGAGAGAGAGAGAGAGAGAGAGAGAAAGCATTCTTATCTCCTCACCTTGGCCATTGCTCTTCCCATTCTATTAGCAAATATAGTATGTATTGTACCAGCCACTGTTGTGTGCACTGATGATAAACAAAATAAAGCCCCTGACTTCTTTGAACTTAGTCTCCTGGAGAAGAGACAACATAAGGAAATCTACCACATGTCAAGGGGCAGGGAGGACCAGGGAGAAGACTGAGGCAGCTCAAGGGGAACAGGGAACATCAGATGTCACCGGGAGTGATCAGAGAAGGTCTCCCTGATAAAGAGACATTTTGAGGAAATAAGAAGCTAGGTAAATAGGTGGATGAAGGAACTTAAGGCCAGGGGCATAGTAAGGACAGCAGCCCTTGGGGCGGGGATCTTGATTTGAGGACAAGCAAGGAAGCCAGGAGTTGGAATTGAGTGACTGAGTGGGGAAGTAAAAAGATAAACTCCAAATTGGTAGGTGATTGTAAGTTCCACTTTCATGAAACAGGACTGTCATGGTCTACCTGAGAGTTTAACAGTCATTCTGCCTGTCATGTGGCTGCAATCTAGGAAAATGGAAGGACCATGCAGCTTTAATACCCATGCTTCACGTGGGCCTAACCTACTAAGTGGTACAGGCAGACCCAAGCCCCACTGCCATGCTGCCAGGCTGCGGTCCTGTAGCACACAGAATAGCAAAAAGAAAATGTTAGTTCAAAAAAGAAAAAAAAGAAAAACAGCCAGGCATTGTGGCACATACTTGTAATCCCAGTACTTGGAAGGCTGAGATAGGAGGACTGCAGGTTCTCAGCCAGCCTCAGCTACTTAGTGAGGCCCTCTGAAACTTAGAGGCCTTGTTTCAAACTAAAGAATAAAAAATAGAGCTGGGTGCGGTGGTGCACGCTTGTAATCCCAGCATTTGGGAGGCTAAGATCGGAGGATCGTGGTTCATGGACAGCCTCAGTTACTTAGTGAGGCTCTTTACAACTCAGTGAGATTCTGTTTCAAAAATAAGAAATAAAAAAATAGGGCTGGGGACGTAGCTCCAAGGAAGAATACCCCTGGGTTCCATCCCCAGTACCGCAAAATAAATAAATAAATGAACTGGGAGTATAGCTTGGAGGTAAAATGCCCCCGAATTTAATCTCCAGTGCCACCAAAAGAGAGAAAGAGAGAAAGAGAAAGAGAGAGGGGGGGGGAGGGGAGGGGAGGGGAGGGGAGAGGAGAGGAGAGGAGAGGAGAGGAGAGGAGAGGAGAGGAGAGGAGAGGAGAGGAGAGGAAAAAAACTAGCCAGGCTTGGTGGCATGCACCTGTTATCCCAGCTACTCAAGAGACTGAGACAGGAGGATCACAAGTTTGAAGCCAGCCTGGGCAACTTAGTGAGACCTGATCTTAAAATAAAAATAAAGCAGGAGTCAGGTGTGGTGGTGCATGCTTGTAACCCTAGTACTTGAGAAGCTGAGGCAGAAGGATGGCAGGTTTGTGGCCAGCCTCAGCTACTTAGCAAGGCTTTCCGCAATTTAGTGAGACCCTGTTTCAAAATAAATAAATAAAAACTAAATAAAATAGGGGTGAAGATATATCCCCTGGGTTCAATCCCCAGTACCACAAAAATATATAAATAAAACCAGGCATGGAGTCTCAAACAGGAGGGTCACAGATTCAGAGTCAGCCTCAGCAACTTAGCAAGACTCTTAGCAATTTAGCAAGACCTTGTTTCCAAATTTAAAAAAAAAAAAAAATACAATAGTACAAGGGATGTTGCTCCAAGGTAGAAGGCCCCTGGGTTCAATCCCTCAACCCACAAAAAATAAAAATAAAATAAAAAGGGCTGGGGATGCAGTTCAGTGGCAGAGCACTTGCCTGGCATATGCAATGCCCTGGGTTCAATCTCCAGTACCAAAAAATTTAAAAAATGTGCTGCTTGCCACTCTAGATTGTTCAAGGCATCATGGTTAGTGAGGTGGTTTTTGTTTGTTTGTTTGTTTTTGCTTTTTTTTTTGTACTGAGACTGAACCCAGGGGCATTCTACCTCCAAGCTACCAAGCTTCACTCCCAGCCCAATTTTATTTCTTATTTGAAATAGGGTCTTACCAGCATGTGCCACCATACCGGTGTGTGTGTGTGTGTGTGTGTGTGTGTGTGTGTGTGTGTGTGTGTGTGTGTGTGTGAGAGAGAGGGGGGGGGAACTGGGGATTGAATCGAATCCAGAGGCATTTTACTTCTGAGCTACACCCCCAGCCAGCCCTATTTAATTTAATTTGATTGATTGATTAGCAGGCCTGGGGATGGAATTCAGAGGCATTTGACCTCTGAGCTACACCCCCTGCCCAATTTTTTATTCCTTATTTTGAAATAGGGTCTCACTGAGTTGCATTGGGCCTCACTAAGTAGCTGAGGCTGTCCGCAAACCGCGATCCTCTCTCTGGTCTCAGCCTCCCAAATACTGGGATTACAAGTGTGCGCCACCACGCCCAGCTCCTATTTTAATTTTTATTTTGAAACAGGATCTTATTAAGTTGCAGTGGGCCTCACTAAATTGCTGAGGCCAACCATGAACCTGCCATCCCCCTGTCTCAGCCTCCCAAGTACTGGGGTTACAGGTGTGTGCCACTGCACCTGGCTGTGAGTGGAATATTCTACTATCAACAGAAAAAAAAGAAGAAAAAAAAAAAAACAAATATAACCCCCAGGGCCTGTGCCTCCCTTTTCTGGCCCCCTGCTCCCATCGTCACGTCCACTCTCTGGTCCCAGGCAGGCCCTGGCCTCAGCTGGGCCACACCGCGTGGCTGCCATCTGACTCTGAGGGTGCAGATGCGCCTGCTCCTGAGGCTGGACTCTGTCCTTCCTGAGAGGGCCCTCCCTGGGTCAGCATCGTTTGTTCCTGTGCTTGGAGAAGATGGAACGCCAGCTCGCTCAACACTCTGGGGCCAAAGGAAGTCTCGGGACTGTTAGCAAACATTTGCTCCTCTGGACACACACCACATGCTGAGTGGCTCTCTGGCCAGTAGGCCTCAAGGGTCATTGTGAAGTCTGTCAAAAAGAGAATCCTATGAGGATCGAGGAGTTAGAAGCCGCCTCTGCCTCTGGGACACCAGACCCCAAAGAAATGACCTGCTCTGTGAGCAATAGCAACCCACCTCCTCCATCAGGGCAAAGGCCAAGGGCGGGAACAGAAACTTGCCCTGGTCTGGTCACATTCCTAGCTTCCAAATCCCCCTCAGTCTGCTCCAGGGGTAGGGTTGGGTGGGGGCAGGGAACAGAGAAGAGAGAGAAATGTTCAGTCCCAGCCTGGTCTTAACTCAAGAGGCAGGTGTTCACTGCCTTTGTTCTCTGTGTCGGGCTTGTCTGGACTGGAGAGGCCTCTGGGAACAGGCAAAGTGGGGGAGAGGTGGGGGAGATTTGCCTCTAGTAAGTCTTGCTATGTGTCGCCCGTCTTATGCTTGTCCCACCTGCAAACTTTCAAAAGCAAAGCCCTGTTGGGGATGTTTTTCATGCAAGGCAATCTGGGCTTTTCTTCTGAGGCCCAGAAATACAAAAGCTACTGCTAACACCTCATGGGGCAAAGGACACCAAGCACAGGAGCCCGCAAGGGCAGGATGAGGGCTGCCTGTTTCCTCTGGCCGATGAGTGCACAGCAGGAAAAAGGCTGGCCACTGGTTTGCTGCTCTTTATCTCACCCCATCCCACGCTAGTGACAGACTCACGGCAGCAGCAAGGAGCGCCCAGAGAACTCGGAGGCCCCAGGTGACGCCTGGTCAGGCGCGGGGTGAGATGCAAGAGCTGCAGCGGCAAAACTCAGTCTCTGCCCTGCAGGGCTCTACAGTCTACTGAGACAGACACAGTGAAGCCAGGAATCCCAACCGTGTGAGCAGTATTGTCTCCAAATCAGGGGCATGGTGCTACAAGGACAAAGAATGGGAAGCCAGGTCACAAGAGCTAGAGGGAGGCTCACAGAAGCGGGTAGTCTTTGGGCGACATTTTCCTCGTAATCACAATTTTTTAGGTAATTTATTTATTTTTGTTACTGGGAACTGAACCTAGGAGCATTCTACCTCTGAGCTACAACCCTAGCCTGAGGTTTGTTGTTGTTGTTGTTGTTTTGGTTTGGTTTTTGGTTTTTTGGTGGTACTTGGGGGTGGAACCCAGGGGATTTCTAACTCCAGACTATACCCCCAGCCCTATTTTATAATTTATTTGGAAACAGGGTCTTACTAAGCTGCTGAGAGCCTCACTAAGTACCTGAGGCTGGCTTCAAACCTGTGCTATCCTCCTGTCTCAGTCCCCCAAGTACTGAGAGTACAAACTTGTGTGCCCCTACGCCCACCTTTATTTTTTATTTTGAAACACTGTCTCACTAAATTGCTGAGGGCCTCTCTAAACTGTTAATGATGCCTCAAACCTGTGATCCTCCTGTCCCAGCCCCCCAGGTACTGGGATTACAGGCATGCACCACCATGCCAAGCTAACAATTTTGTTTTTTAGTAAAAATGATACTTTTTTTTTTTTTTTTGGTGGTACTGGGGTTCCTGGAAGCCCTTCTACCTCCGGGCTACACTCCCAGACCTATTTTATATTTTTGAAACAGGGTCTCTTACGCCAGCGCGGCTGGCTTCGAACCTGCGCGATCCTCCTGTCTCCGACTCCCAAGCACGGGGATTACAAGCGTGCGCCACCACGCCCGGCAAGATGATACTTGATCTTTGTAATAATTCAAGCAGTAAGAGTCCAAAGTAGAAAGCAATGGAGCACCTGAAATCCCACAACTGAGAAATGACCAGCATAAAGGTGCAAAGTGTGACTTTATTGGAGTTTCACAAGAGAAAAAGAAAGTGCTGATAAAAAGAAGGACCTTAGGCAAAGACTCAGAATACAGCTGACCTTAGGCAAAGACTCAGAATACAGCTGACAATGAGCTGACAGCTGATAAAAAGAAGGACCTTAGGCAAAGACTCAGAATACAGCTCTGTGGAGTAGGACGCATGTGCAGGTGTGGACTGGCCGTGTGTAAGAGGAGGGCTGGGTCTTTTTTATGTATAAATCCAAGGCCTGCTGCCTGCAGGGGGGGTGCCCCATAAATCTGTGTTTAAAGAAGAAAGTAACATGGAGGCCAACTAGGCAGGAGAAGCATGGGGAGGGTTGGGAAAGGGCACAGGGGGCCAGTCCTTATACTTAAGTAAGTGGGACTGATGTCATATTAATAAGATAGCAACCACCGTTTCAAGAGCTCTTAAGCCAAGCTTTTATGCCAAGTCTTGAGGCAAGCATTTTCTATTATTAGTCCAATTAATTTTCACATCCTCATTACAAAAGAATTATTATTCTTGTTGTTTTACATCCAAGAAAACATCTCAGAACAGTAGATGGCCTGCCAAGATTCGCTAGTAGGTAATTGAGTTTTGTTTTGTTTTGTTTTGTTTGTACTGGGGATCAAACCCAGGGATGACTGATCCCAGGGGCAGTCTACCTCCAAGCGATATCCAGCCCTTTGTTTTTTATTTTTTATTATTATTATTTTTTGTCTTGAAAGAGAATCTCACTAGGTTGCTGAGAGGCTGTCCTTGAACCTGCTATGCTCCTGTTTCAGCCTCTCAAGAATTGGGATTACAGGTGTGAGCCACCATGATTGGCTTGGTAATTGAGAAATTTGACCCAAGATTGGTAGTGGGAACAAAATACTTCTGTCTTTCCCAAAAGGACTTCCAAGAAGTTTTTGGTGTTGACAACATTGAAATAGCATGTAGTCCTCAATCCCCATAAAAGGAATTTGCTAGCCAGGCATGGTAGTGCACACTTGTAATCCCCGCGGCTTCGGAGGCTGAGACAGGAGGATCGCGCAGGTCCGAAGCCAGCCTCAGCTACTTAGTGAGGCTCTCAGCAACTTAGTGAGACCCTGTTCCCAAATGAAATATAAAATAGGTCTGGGAGTATACCCCGGATGTAGAAAGCCCTTGGGTTCTACCTCCAGTACTACAAAAAAAAAAAAAAAGAAAGAAAGAAAGAAAAAAAGAAAGAAAGAAAGAAAGAAAGAAAGAAAGAAAGAAAGAAAGAAAACCAAAAGGAATTTGCTCACCTGGATACAGAATTTAGGTCAACTTGGAATGATCTACTTTATAATCATATATCACATTTAACCCCTAAAACATTAAAAGTGAGCCAGGTACGGAGGCACATGCCTTTAATACCAGTACTTGGGAGGATGAGGCAGGAAGATTGCAGGTTGGAGACCAGCCTCAGCAATTTAGTGAGACCTTCAGCAACTTAGCAAGACTCTGTTTCAAAAAAACAAAATAGGGCTGTGGGTGTGGCTCAGAGGTAGAACACATGTGAGTCCAATCCCCAGTACCAACAACAACAACAAAATTACTAGCCAGGTGTCGTGGAGCTGAGGTTGGCTGCAAAACCTGTGATCCTCCTGTACTAGGATTGCAAGCGTGTGCCACCACCCTGGCTAAGGAGTCCTCATTCTTAGACCTGCCTCAAAGGAAATGTGGGCAGAGACTCAGGGTCCAGCCCTCGAGCTGCAGCTGAGCCACCTCCCTTACCTGCTAGGTCATTCCTAGGAGGGAGGGCAGCAAGGGCCTGGGATGGCAGAGCTCCTGGATTGCTGGTCAGGGCTGGGGGCCCAGTGAGCTTGGGTGCTCATAGGCCAGGACTGCAGCTCACAAACTTTCATGTCCTCTGGGAAGAGATGGGAGAGAAGCACAGTGGTTAGGACTCTGATGTCCATCTGGGGGACTGCTGCTTCTCAGGCTCAGAGAGGCTCCTCACATCCTCACGACAGCCTAAGTGGCCCCTTCTCACTGGACTCTCCCAAGATGCAAAGTATTTGTGGAGAAGAGTCGAGGTGACAGGGGAAGGGAGTTAAAACAATCTTCTTTCAGTAGATCCTGGGGAGGAGCCACAGGGCTTCTGAGATGGGTGCCTGGCAAGTAGACCTGAGATTGCTCTGCATAAGAATCCAGCCAGCAGAGATCACCAGCTGCCAGGAGCCCCTGACTCCGCCTTGAGGGAGCAGGAGTGGAGGTTATGGCGTCCAGGAACTCCACTACCCTAGGCTCAGCAGAGGTTCTCAAAGTGTGAAACCAGACCATCTCTGTCAACATCACCTGCAAAGCTATTTTAAAAACCTGACCTCCCTGTGCCCTCCACCCACGGAACCAGAAGCAGGTGCCAGAGATCTGCACTGGTGTCTAAACAGCACTGTCTAGTGCTCTTTCCACGGGCTAAAAAGCATGATGAGGCTGGGTGTGGTGGTGCACACTTGTGATCCCAGTACTTGGGAGGCTGAGGCAGGAGCATTGCAGGCTTAAGACCAGTCTTAGCAATTTAATGAGGCCCTCAGCAACTGAGCGAGATCCTGTTTCAAATTTTTTAAAAAGGCCAGGGATGATTATATTTTAAAAAATAGCCAGGTGAAACACACTTGTAACCCCAGTACTTGAGAAACTGTGATCATAGGTTCATAGCTAGCCTCCGCAATTTAGTGAGGCCCTCTACAACCTAGTGAGACTCTGTTTCCAAATAAAATAATAAAAGGGGGCTAGGAGTATAGCCAAAAGGTAGAATACCCCCTGGGTTCCATTTCCAGCACTACAAAAAAATTTAGCTGAGTATGGTGGTACAAGCTTGTAATCTCATTACTTGGAAAGCTGAGACAGGAGAATTGTAGGTTCAAGATTTGTCTCGGAAACCTAGCAAGACCCTGTTTTAAAAAAAAAAAAATAGGGCTGGGGGTGTAGCTCTGAGGTTGAATACCCCTGGCCTCAATTCTCAGTAGTACAAAAAAAAAAAAAAAAGAAAGAAAAATAGGGTTGGGGTATACCTCAGAGGTAGAATACCCCTGGATTCAATCCCCAGAACAACAACAAAAAAAAAGAAAAAAGAAAAAAGAAAAAGAAAAGAAAAGAAAACCATGATAACTCTGAAGGCTTAGAAAACTCTGTGTCTAGCCAACCATGGGCATGGTGACACATGCCTGTAATCCAGTGCTTGGGAGGCTCAGATTGGAGGATCATAGGTTCAAGGACAGCTTCAACAAGTATTGAGACTCTTATCAACCTAGTGAGGCCCTGATTCAAAATAAAAATAAAATTGGGCTGGGGATGTAGGTAGGAGGTAGAATGGCTCCAAGTTCAATCCCCAGTACCACAAAAGGAAGGAGGGAAGGAGAAAGGAAGGAAGGAAGGATAGATGGACAGGTGGATGGAAGGAAGGAAGAAAAGAAGGGGAAAGGAGGGAGGCTGGCAAGCAAGCCAAGCCAGAGTAAGCAATCCGGCCCCACGCCCCGCTGTGCTCCAATCACAGCAATCGCAGCGCGCAGACCCGGGAGCACCTGGAGCCCCGCAAAGGAGAGGTGGGCGTTCTCTCTCAGAGGAGCGCCGCAGCATTTCCGGCGCCCCACGCTCCGTTAGCGCTTTGTGGCATTGCTTCCTGTGACTGACTTCTGTGTTTCCATTCTGGCAAGTGGTTTGCTGTTTTGCTGGGCTCTGGGGGCTGCAGGAAGACGAGCTTCTCACGGAGGGAGCCTCTCCTGGGCCTCCCGGCAGTTTCTCCCTGGCTCCGGAGTTCAGGCGCCTGGCATCAGGAGACCCGCAGCGCCGCAGAGAGCTCAGCTCGCCTCCTGCCACCCCAGGTAGAACCACACCTGTCCTTTGTACCCTCCGTCAGCTCAGCCTGACATTTCAGGGGGAGACACGAGGTATAAGGTCTGTTGGGTTAAAGAAATTTCTAAATTGAAAGAGTGAGTGAAACTTTAGGGGATAAAAAGAACCAACTTCAGCCGGGCGTGGTGGCGCACGCTTGTAATCCCTGCACTTGGGAGGCTGAGACAGGAGGATCGCGCGGGTTCGAAGCCAGCCTCAGCTACTTAGTGAGGCTCTCAGCAACTTAGTGAGACCCTGTTTCCAAATAAAATATAAAAAAGGTCTGGGAGTATAGCCCGGAGGTAGAAAGCCTCTGGGTTCCACCCCCAGTATCACCAAAAAAAAAAAAAAAAAAAAAGAACCAACTTCTTTCTTTCTTTTTTCTTTCTTCCTTCCTTCCTTTCTTTCTTTCCTTTTCCTTGCAAGGAGCTTTGGTGAAAAAAAGATTCAGGAAGAAGAAAATTTGAGAGTAAAGAGTTGTACATTAGAAAGTGTAGAGCCCGGCGTAGTGGCCCACGCTTGCAATCCCAGTGCTTGGGAGGCTGAGACAGGAGGATCAGGGTTTTCAGATAGCCTCAGCTATTTAGTGAGGCAGTTTCAAAATAAAGAATAAAAAATAGGGCGGAGGGGCATGTAGCTCAGAGGTAGAATGCCCCTGGGATCAATCTACAAGGACATGGAGAATAGGATGATTTCTGTCATTTTTATTTTAGCTACTAGAAAAAGTGGTTACGCCTGGTATGGCCACTGCTTGTAATCCCAGTACTTGGGAGGCTGAGACAGGAGGATTACAAGGCTCAAAGCCAGCCTCAGCAATGTAGCAAGACCCCCAACAATCTAGCGAGACCCTATTTCGAAACAAAAAATAAAGCCAGGTATGGTGGTGCACACTTGTAATCCCAGTACTTGGGAGGCTGAGACAGGAGGATAGCAGGTAGCAGGTTCTCAGCCAGCCTCAGCTATTTAGTGAGGACTTCCACAACTTAGTGAGACTCTGTTTTCAAATAAAGAATAAAAATAGGGTTGGGGGTGTAGCTCAGAGATAGAATGCCGGTTGTTCAATCCCTAGTACCTAAAAAGAAAAAGAACAAAAAAATTTTAAAAAAAAGGTCTGTAGATATAGATTGGAGGTGGAATGCCCCTGGGTTCAATTCCTACTGTAACACACACACACACACACACACACACACACACACACACACACACACGTCACATGCAAAGTACAAACCAACTTGTCTTTTCTCCTGGGTAGAAGTTAAGAAGAGACAGGAAAAGTAGCAGACATGCTGCCTAGCCGGTTGTGATTGAGAAAAAGCACAGAAGCCGAAGCCAGAGCATTGCAGAGGTTCCTGTACGATGGCCCTCATCGCCCCAACCCTTTCGGATATCAGTGGGGACTTGCAGCCCAGCACTCTGGAGGTGACCCTTGGCAGCCTGGAAAGGTAAGTGATTTGGGGTGAGAAACTCTGCTCTCCCCTGATTTGGACAGAAGCCCTGGTCTAATCAGAGGAGATTTTAACCCAGCTGCTCTGACCCAGCGTCAGGTCCACTAAGAATACCAAACTTAGGCTCAGAGAGATTTGCTAGGGCTGCTGGGAGGAATGAAAGGAGATGGACAGGGTGAGGAGACACTGCTCGATTCCTGGCCGGGTTGGATTTGTCATCTCTCAAAGGACCTGATCTCTTCCCAATCTATAAAAACAAAAGGCTCAATTTCCCAAAGATATGTTTTTAGATTCTAGAACCAAGCCATGAATAGAAAATGGAAAATAGATGCAATAAAGATATGTCTTTAGGATATAAAGTTCTCTCAGGGAACTAATTGCAGATATAAATTGACTCCTGCTGATTTCATTCTCATACAAACTAAAATAAAAGGTCCATCAGGAACTGAAACTTTAGGAACACTGGTAAGTATAAATTTCAGTGCTATGATAAAAATAAAACCCAGTAATGATAACTTTTGTGCATGTGTGGTACTAAAGATTGAACCCAGAGGCATTCTACCTCTGAGTTACACCCCCACCCTATTTTATTTTTTTTAAATAGGGGCTCACTAAGTTGCAGAGGTCCCCACAAGGTTGCTGAGGTGGCCTCAAACCTGCAATCCTCCTGTCTCAGCCTCCCAAGTACTGAGATTAACAGGTGTGCATCACTACACCTGGGCTCCAGTGATGACAACTATTTATTTATTTATTTATTTATTTCGCAGTACTGGGATTGAACCCAAAGCATTCTACCTTCAGGCTATGACCCAGCTCTATTTTTTTTCCCCTTATTTTGAAGCAGGGTCTCACTAAATTGCAAAGGACCGCTCGAAGTAGCTGAGGCAGGCAGCGAACCTGCCATCCTCCTGTCTTAGCCTCCCAAGTACTGGGATTACAAGTGTGTGCCACCACACCTGGCTCACAACTTTTTCTTTTCTTTTCCTTCTTTTTTTTTCTTTCTTTTTTTTTTTTTTTTTTTTTTTTGTGTGTGTGTGTGATACTGGGGATGGAACCCAGGGGCATTCTACCTCCGAATCACACCCCAGTCCTATTTTTTAATTTTTTATTTTGAAACAGAATCACACTGGGTTGCAAATGGTCTCACTAAGTAGCTGAGACTGTCCTCAAACCTCGATCCTCCTGTCTCAGCCTCCCAAATGCTGGGATTACAAGCATGTGCCAACATGCCCCGCTGGCTCACAACTTTTTAAATTGTTGTAGTTTTGGGGAAATAAATATCATTGCCATAGTGAACACCTGTCAATTCCCAGGGAAACATGGGTGCTGGTGAGGAATTAATTCATGAAAGTTGTCAGAACCCTGAAGCACTCCTCTAAAATGAAATATTTCGTATATGTGTGTGATACTGAAGATGGAACACAGGGGGCATTCTACCTCTGAGCTATACTTTCAGCCCAATTGTATTATTTTATTTTGAAACAGGGCTTCATTAAGTAGCTGAGATTGGCCTGCAATCCCCCTCTGTCTCAGCCTTCCAAGTACTGGGATTACAGATGTGTACCACCACACCCGGCTATGAATTCTTTATATAATTGAAAAATAAAAGTTATAGCCAGATGTGGTGCACACCCATAATCCCAGCACTTGAGAGACTGAGACAGAAAGACAACAGGGTCAAGTATGGCCGCAGCACTGTACACTGTAGCGACACTCTCAGTGACCTCGTGAAACACTGTTTAAAAACAAAAAGAAAAGAAAAAAGGGCTGGGGTGTACCTTGGAGGCAGAGTGTCCTTGGATTTAATCCCTAGTGCCACAAAAAAATTTGAAATTAAGCTGGATGTAGTGATACCCACCTGTAATCCTAGTACTCGAGAGGCTGAGTCAGGAGGATCACGGGTTCACAGCCAGCCGCAGCAACCTTGTGAGGCCCTGAGCAACTCAGTGAGGCCCTGTTTTAAAATTAAAAAATAAGCCGGGCGTGGTGGCGCATGCTTGTAATCCCCGCGCTTGGGAGGCTGAGACAGGAGGATCGCACGGGTTCGAAGCCAGCCTCAGCTACTTAGTGAGGCTCTCAGCAACTTAGTGAGACCCTGTTTCCATGTAAAATATATAAAAGGTCTGGGAGTATAGCCCAGAGGTAGAAAGCCTCTGGGTTCCACCCCCAGTAGCAACAACAATAATAATAATAATAATAATAATAATAATAATAATAATAATAAAATAAAATAAAAAATAAAGCAGAGATAAACATGATGGCCCATACTTGTAATCCCAGTACTTGGGAGGCTGAGACAGGAAGATCACAGGCTGGTGGCCACTCCTAGCTACTTCGTGAGACCCTCTGCAACTTAGTGAGACCCTGTTTCAAAATAAGGAATAAAAAATAGAGCAAGGGATTTAACTCAAAAGTAGAATGCCCCCCCGGGTTCAATCCATCCCTAATACCACAAAAATAAATACATAAATAAATAAAAATAAAGTCTAGCTGGGAAATGTATCTCAGAGGTAGAATGCCTCTGGGTTCAATCCCCAGTACTATAAGAAACAAAAACAAGTAAATAGTAAAAATAAAAATTACATATATATTTATTGTATACATGTGGTTTTAAAATATGTATCCATTGTGGAATGGCTCAGTTGAGCTAAGTAACATATGCAAATACTTCACCTACCATTTGTGTGTGTGTGTGTGTGTGTGTGGTACTGGAGGTGGAACCCAGGGGCATTCTACCCCCAAACTATACCCACGGCCCCCCCTTTTTTCCCAAATAGGATCTCGCCAAATTTCTGAGAGTCTCACTATCACTACTTGCTGAGGCTGTCTTGAACTGGCAATCCTCCTGACTCAGCCTCCTGAGTACTAAGGTTATAGGCCTGTATCACCATGCCTGGCTCAGCCTCCTTTTAATTTTTTTTTTTCTTTTTAGTGTTACTGGGATTGAACCAAGGATGTCCTACCTCTAAGCTGTACCCCCAGCCCTTTTCAAAATGTTTTTGTTTTGAAACAGGGTCTATGAGGTTGATGAGAGTCTTACTAAGTTGCTGAGACAGTTCTGGAACCTCTGATCCTCCTGTCTTAGCCTCCCAAGTACTGGGGTTATAGGCGTGTGCCACCAAGCCCAACGGTAAGTCTATTTTTATTTACTCATTTTGGTACTAGGGATTGACCCCAAGGACATTCTTCTACCCTCCAAGTTACACCCCAGCCCTATTTTATTTTTTATTTTTATAGGGTCTCACATAAACTCAACTTGCTGATGCTGTCGTTGAGCCTGCAATTCTTCTGTCTCAGCCTCCCAAGTACTGGGATTACAAGCATGTGCCACCTCACCTGGCTTTATTTCTAATTTTTTATTTTTTTAATTTTTTAAATATTTATTTATTTATTTATTTTGGTGGTGGTACTGGGGATGGAACCCAAGGGCCCTCTACCTCTGGGCTACACTCCCAGACCTATTTTATATTTTATTTGGAGACAGGGTCTCTTAAGTCAGTTGAGGCTGGCTTCGAACCTGCGCGATCCTCCTGTCTCAGCCTCCCAAGCGCAGGGATTACAAGCGTGTGCCACCACGCCCGGCTATTTCTAATTTTTTAAAGAACTTCTATTTTGGTTCTACCACCCTCAAAACTTCCATAGTAGTTTTACTACCTTCAAAAACATTTTGGTATTCATTCATTTATTATTTCATTTATTCACTCATTAAACAAATATTCATCAGGCTCTTACTAACCAAGCACCATTTTAGGCACTAGGAGACCAGGATAAAAAAATCTATGACCTCCTAAAGCTTATAGCCGAGTGTCAGATGACAGATAAATAATTGTATATTCTAATAAATCAATCAGGCCAGACACAGTGGCTGAGTACTTGGGATGCTGAGACAAGAATATCTCGGGTTCAAGGCTGGCCTCGGCAACTTAGCAAGACCCTCAACAATTTAGCCAAGACCCTGTTTCAAAATTTGGAAACAAAATTTTTTTTTTTTTTTTTGTGGTACTGGGGTTCCTGGAAGCCCTTCTACCTCTGGGCTACACTCCCAGACTTATTTTATATATATTTTTTTTTTTTTATAAATTTATTTTTTTTATTTTATTGGTGCACTGTATTCATACATCATAGTGGGATACAAACTTTTGTAGACATACATGCACACATCGCCCAGTCAGCCCCCACCCGATCCCCACCCCATTCCCTCCCCATCCCTCCTTCCCATGCTTGGCTTAGTGGTTGACATCTAGTATTATAGCAATTTATCCAAAATTAAAAATGATAATCTCACATAACAGTTTCATTTGTCTGATGCCAAGCTTTTGATGATTTAAAGATAACATTTCAATATTTCTTTTTGCTTTCTTTCTTACCAGAGCATATTTTTTTCTGTTTTTTTGGTGAAACTATCATATATTTATATATTCATTTTTCAGAAAAAAATCTATCCTAATATGGAATATGAATTCTAGATACCCAAAACGATCTTGAAAAAGAACAAAGCTAGCAGATATATATTTTCTGATTTCAAACCATATAAAGCTACAATAATTGAAACAGTGTAGTACTGTTCTAAAGGCAGATATATAAACCATTGGAGTTAAATACAAGCCTAGAGCTAAATTCTTCCCTATATTGTCAAGTTATTTTTGACAAGGTTTCCACGAACATTTGGTGGTGGAAATAATAATCTTTTAACTAAATATTGTTGAAAAATAATAATTACATGGAAAAGAATAAAATTGGACCCTTACCTAATCCCATATACAAGTATTAACTCAAAATAGATAAAAGACCTAAATATAAATCTTAAGACTATAAACTTTTAGAAGAAAATCTGGGTCATAAAACCTCACAACATTGAAATTGGCAGTGATTTCTTGGATATGATTTCAATGGCACAGGAAACAGAAGAATATACAAACTCCCTAAAAAATAAAAAAAAATATTGTATATCCAAAGACAATGTAAACAGAGTTAAAAGTTACTAATAGAATTGGATAAAATATTTCCAAATGCTATATCTGAAGGTATATTAATATTCTAACTAGAAATCCTAAAAATTAACAACAATAAAGGCAAACAATACAATTTAGAGATAGGTAAAAGACTAACATAAATAATGAATCTCCACAGATAACCAATCTTAGTTGTCTGTTGGATGGAAACTCTTGTTTCTCTGGTTCTGGTGAGTGTTACCTATTTCTTCTTTGTAGTTAATCTCTTTGAGTATTTTCTCTAGCGCTGGTTTTGAAGACATAAATTCCTTCAGTTTCTGTTTTTCATGGAAGCTTCTTATTTCTCCATCTAATTTGATAGAAAGTTTTGCTGGATAGGAAATTTTTGGCTGGAAGTTGTTTTCTTTCAGAGTTTGGAATATGTTACTCCAAGCCCTTCTGGCTCTCATGACTTGGTTTGGGAAGTCTGGAGTGATTCTAATTGGTTTGCCTCTGAATGTCACTTGGCCCTTTGTTTTTGTTGCCTTTAAGATTCTCTGCTTGGCTTCCACATTGGTCATTTTGACAATTATGTGGCGTGGGGATCCTCTTCTCCGATCCTGTCTAAAGGGAGTTCTATAAGTTTCCTGGACCTGTGTATCAACCTCTTGCTTTACGTTTGGAAAATTTTCTGCTATTACTTCCTTGAAGAGATTGTTGATCCCTTTGGTATCACTTTCTTTTCCCTCCTCTATTCCAATTATTCTTAGGTTAGCTCTCTTAAGATGGGCCCATATTTCTTCAATGTCAGATTCCTGCTGTCGGATATTTTTTCCAAGATTAGAAACCATGCGTTCATTTTTGGATTGCTCATCTTCTAAGAGCGAGATTCTGTTCTCCATGTGGTCTAATTGGTTGTTTGTGCTTTGAATTGAGGCCTTTACTTCATTAATTGCATCCTTTATCTCTTTTTGGCTCTCTCTGAGTTCTTTTCGAAGCACCTCTATTATTTCTACAGTTATTTTCCTGATTTGATCTTCTAGAAATCTCTGATTTTCTGTTTTATCAGGTTCTGATGTTGTGGGGTTGTGGGCGGCATTCATTGCTCCAGTATTATTCCTCTTTCCCATGATTTCGGATGTTTGTGCCTTCTCTGGGTTCTTCCCTTGGGTCACTATACCTTCACTTAAGGTGTTCTGGATCTCGAGTCAGTAGTATCTCAGACCTCACTACTCCTTTACTGGGTTTTATCACAGAGTCTCTGACCCAGGGAGTCAATAGAGGCTGCTTTAAACTATGGGGGGTACCAGGTTGCACTTCTCCTATGGTGTGGTATCTCTGCCACCACCACTCCCTCACTGGGTACAGTGAGTACCTCAGTGAGGTACAGTACTGGGATTTCTCCTCTGTGGCCCACAATTTGACTCACTGTTCTTGAGTACGCAGATGTAGCTGTGCTGGATTCGGCGAATTCACTGCTGCTGCCGCCGCCGGTGGCAATATGGCGCCGCGGCCACGCCCTCGGCCATGAGGCTGGCGTATTTTTTCTTCTCTGGTTTTTATTTCCACTCTGAATCCCTGCAGCGTGTGCTGAGCTCAGCCACTGGGAGCTTTAAATCCTCTCTGCGCCGAAAGATCCCGCCTGGCTGTTCTGCAGCGGCTCACCTCGGCTTGCTGTAGCCGTCCGATGAGTTCGCCGCTGCCGCCGGCAGTATGGCACTGCTGCCGCGTCCTCGGGCGCGTGTGTCTCCTCTGTGGCCCTGAGCTCTGTTCTCAGTCAGCTTTCTCTCTGGAGCCTGGTGGTTTTTTTGTTTTTCTGGTGATGGTGTTTTCTGGCTATGAAAGGCGCTGGTTTTGTGGTAATGGAAATTGGTTGTTAGCAGGGCTCTTAAGCCCCGCTTTTCTCGGTCGCCATCTTCCCGGAAGTTCCTTATTTTATATTTTTGAAACAGGGTCTCTGGCTTCGAACCTGCACGATCCTCCTGTCTCCGCCTCCCAAGCGCGGGGATTACAAGCTTGCGCCACCACACCCGGCTCTTGGAAACAAGATCTTACTAGGTTGTAAGTCTCACTACTTGCTCAGGCTGTCCTCGAACTTGTGAACTGCAGATTTGCAGACAGCCTCAGCTACTTAGTGAGGTCCTCTGAAACTTAATGAGATCCTGTTTCTTTGTGTGTGTGTGTGTGGTACTGGGGATGGAACCCAGGGGCATTCTACCTCCAAGCTACACCTCTAGCCCTCTTTTTTATTCTTTATTTTGAAACAGAGTCTCACTGAGTTGCAAAGGGCCTCACTAAGAAGCTGAGGCTGGCCACGGACCACGATCCTCCTGTCTCAGCCTCCCAAATGCTGGGATTACAAGCTTGCACACCCATGCCTGGCTAGTGAGACCCTGTTTCAAAATAAAGAATAAAAATAGGGCTGGGGTGTGTAGCTCCAAGGTAGAATGCCCCTGGATTCAATTCCCCATACCACACCAAAATAAAAAATTGTTTTTAAGATCTGGGGATATAGCTCAAAAGTAAAATGCCCCTGGGATCAATTCCCAATACCAAAACTAATAATAATATCAATCGATCTGCTCTATTTTTCTTTCTGAAAAAAAAAATAGAGTAAGGAGACTGTGAATAATAGTGTGGCCAGGGAAGAGCTGTCTGAGGAGATAACACATCACGCCAGCTAGATGCATTGAAGGGCTGAGCCATGCACACAGCTGGGGGAGGAAAGCTCCCGGGAAGGGGAAGCGGATCTGAGACAGCTTCTGCCTTGAACAGGCAAGGAATCCTGAAGGTCACAGTCAGGGGAAGTGGTAGGAAATGGGGCCAGCAGCTTTGCAGAGGCCAGACCAGATGGAGCTGTAAAGTCCTTGCTGTTTATGGACTATAGGCTTCATTCCAAGGGTGATGGGAGCCCCAGAGGATTACAACAGAGGAGGGACCTGTCTGACTTAATCTTTGCAGCAATCAGGCTGCCTCTGTGTGATGAGGTGTGTGGGGCCACTAGTGAAAGCCAGGAGAGCCGGCAGGGAGGTTATAGCAAAGGTCAATGGGGGACCCAGGCCGGCTTAGACCAGCATGGCCGCAGCGGAGAAACAAGAGATGACTGAGGTTGGGGAAGAAGTCTGTGTCCAGGGTAAAGCAGACAGAATGTGCTGGAGGACTAGAAGTGAGGCATGTAAGAAAAAGAGCAGTCAAGGATGGCACCAAGGTCCCTACCCTGCCACCCGACCATGGAAAACACCAGCGGAGAGACAGGTCCATGGAGGGAGAACAGAGACAGCAGATGAGCGGCTGATTCCTGCTGTTACCTCTGCTGGTTGCTTCCCGTTCCAGCAGGCACAGCACAGCAGCCCGGATTCGCAGTCACATTTCAACAACAAGGCAAAGCAGAGCAGTAATGCCAGCCCTGGCAGGGATCGCAAGGTAGCACAGAGCTTTCATGGGTTAAATTCCACACAACAGTCCCTGTTGCTTGGAAACCAGCTCCACTGGTTGGGGGTGACTTGAGTTCAGCGAGCTGGACCCTGTCCCAGAGCCACTCCCAAATCCTGAGCTGGTTGATCCTCCCCTCCAAGCAGCCAGGGAGCTTAGGAGTGGAAGGAGGGGAAGCAGAAGGAGATGGACTTGACTTTGCAGGTTTGGAGCACAGGGTCGTAGAGTGCAAATCGCATGATCTTTGGTCCCCCACGGACCTAGACTCCCATTCCATCTCTGTGCCTTCTTATCTGCTTATCTTACACTTGTTACCTTTTCTTTCTGAGTCTGAATCTCAGGCTCCTTGACCACAAAGCAAAATAGGATTGCTATGAAGAGTAAATGAATTTCACATGCAAACCTCTGGCACTTGGTAGGCATTCAGGACGGATAGTTCCCAGCCCAGTGTGTGGCACGCGCTGTGATCCCAGTACTTGGGAGGCCAAGACAGGAGGATCACAGGTCTGAGACCCCGCTCAGCAGTAGCAAGCCTCTCAGCAACCCAGCAAGACCTTGTTTCAAAATAAAAATTAAAAAGACTGGCCGGGCGCGGTGGCGCACACTTGTAATCCCAGCATTTGGGAGGCTGAGACCGGAGGATCGCGGTTCGCGGACGGCCTCAGCTACTTAGTGAGGCCTTCCGTAACTTAGTGAGACCCTGTTTCAAAATAAAGAATAAAAAATAGGGCAGGAAATGTAGCTCGGAGGTCGAATGCCCCTGAGTTCCATCCCCAGATCCGATAAATAAATAAATAAATAAATAAATATAAATAAATAAATAAAATAAAAAAGACTGGGGGGGTGTATATTGGAGGTAAAATACCTCTGGATTCAATTTCTAGTACCAAAAAATGGGGGGATAGTTCCCTTCTCACATGTCCAAGTCCCCTCTCTCCATGTAGCTGATATTCAGAGATGACCCTCTCTTTTTTATTTATTTTGTGTAGTACTGGGGATTAAACCTCTGACCTACACCCCCAGCCCTATTTTATCTTTATTTTGAAACAGGGTCTTGCTAGGTGGATAAAATTCTCACTGCTTGCTGAGGCTATCCTTGAACCTATGATCCTCCTGTCTCAGCCTCCCAAGTACTGGGATTAACAGGTGTATGCCACTACACCCGGCTGAGATAACCCTCTCTTCCACTACTCTTGTTCCAAATCCTTGGGCTCTCACTCCTGAAGGAAATGTCCACCACGTCCCCAATGCCCAGCCGCCAGCTGGGGCATAGCACTTGGTTTTCCTCCTAGAGACCAAGACCAGGACAGAAGCATCTTGTCTGGGTTTGCAGTACTCCTCGTCATCTTCCTGATTGCCCTGGCTTCCTGCATCCTGTGGAAATGGAACAGTCGGAAGAAGCGTGAGTCCCTTGATTGCCCCACGTTAAGACGTAGTAGGACCAATCCTTGGGCTTGACATGGAAAGCCAGTTTGTTCTTCATCCGTGAACCACTGCACTGGGGGAGTCCTCTGGCCTGCACTAGGGCAGAAGTGCTGTGCCTGGTACCCAGTTTCCTTCTTTCTTTTTTTTTTTTTTTTTTTTTGGTGATGCTGGAGAGGGTCATCTCTGAATATCAGCTACATGGAGAGAGGGGACTTGGACATGTGAGAAGGGAACTATCCCCCCATTTTTTGGTACTAGAAATTGAATCCAGAGGTATTTTACCTCCAATATACACCCCCCAGTCTTTTTTATTTTTATTATTTATTTATTTATTTATTTTTTTTTTTTTGGTGATGCTGGAGATGGAACCCCAGAGTGTACCTCTGGGCTACACTCCCAAACCTATTTTATATTTTATTTAGAAACAGGGTCTCACTAAGTTGCAGAGAGCCTCACCTAGTAGCTGAGGCTGGCTTCGAACCTGCGATCCTTCTATCTCAGCCTCCCAAGTACTGGGATTATAAGCATGAGCCACCACGCCTGGCTCAGTTGCCTTCTCTTGCTTCCATCCACAGAGACCCCTATTCCTCTAACTCATATGGACCTTTTTTTTCTAGCTCAAACCCCAAAATTTACTTATTTATTCGTTGGTGGTACCCAGGGTTTTTCTACCTCTAAGCTATACCCCAAGCCCTATATTACTTTTCATTTTGAAACAGGGTCTCACGAGGTTGCTGAAATTTTCTGATGCTGACTACAAACCTATGATCCTCCTGTTTGAGCTTCCTAAATACTGGAAATACAAGTGTGTGCCACCACGCTCAGCTTATTTTACTATTTATTTATTTATTTACTTATTTACTTATTTACTTATTTTAGTGTGTGTGTGTGTGTGGTGCTAGGGACTGAACCCATGGGCACTCTATCTCTGAGTTATATCCCCAGCCCTATATTTTTGTTTTTTACAGTACTGGGGATGGAACCCAGGGACATTGTACCTCCGAACTAAATCCCCGGCCCTATTTTTTATTTTTTATTTTTTTTAATTTTTGAAACAAGGTCTCACTCAGTTGTGAAGGGTCTCGCTAAGTAGCTGAGGCTGTCTGTGAACCACTTTCCTCCAGTCTCTCCCTCCCTAATGCTGGGATTACGCATGTGCGCCACCAGGCCCGACTCCCAGCCCTATTTTATTTTTTATATTTTTATTTTGAAACAAAGTCTTCCTAACTTGCTGACAGCCTCACCAAATTGCTGAGGCTGGCGTCAAACCCAACGTCCTCTTGTCTCAGCCTCCCAAATGTGCACCACCACGCCTCTCTTATTTTTGAAATTTTATTTCTTATGCTACCTGGTGACAGGAGGGGACACTTCCAGAGACCATCTCGTCCCCCAGAGTCCCCACATTCTGTACTGCTGACCCTGCCGTGACCTCCATCACCTCGTTGTCTTGCAGGGCGTGTTCCTTACCTGCGTGTCGCTGGTGTGCCCTCGCTGACTCTGCCTCGACCCAGACAACGAGCCAAAAACATTTACGGCCTCTTACCTCGGCGCCAAGAAGAACTAGGTAGGTTTCCTAATTGATGCAGTCCTGACCTCCCAAATTTCTGCCCCCAGAATGTGCCTCTGTCCACCAGGGACTAACTTTTTCCAAATTTCCAGACCCTTCTGCCCTGACAAGAGCACTGTGGAGAATGGTAGGCCGTGAGCTCTGCCTCCAGCCAGGCCTCGGGCTCTGACAAGGGAGCTGGGGGGGATCTGGGCTTGGAGTGTTGTTTTTCTTAGATGTTAGAGCAGCAGAGGAAAGCCGGCCTGTCCAGGCATGGAGAAGATGTGCATAAATCAACCATTGTACCCAGCAGCAAGGGATGGGGGCGTCCCCTGCAAGGAAGGGCCAAGTTTCAGAGCACAGAAGCCCAGGGGATCTGATGCTACCATCACAGAATGCCAGGTGCCACCAGACACGGTCACCCACACTTGTAATACCAGTACTTAGGAGGCTGAGACAGGAGGTTCACAAGTTCATGGCCAGCCCCTGCGACTTAGTAAGGCTCCTTTTCAAAATAAGAAATAAAGTAGGGCTGGGGTATAGCCTTGCGATAGAATGTCCCTGGGTTCAATGCCCTGTATCACATGCACACGCAAAAAGAAGGAGGAGGAGATGGGGAAGAAGAGATGCCAGGTACCATGCAAACCCTCAGCCACCGTGCAGGCTGAAGCACTCCAAGAATGGCTAACATCGAGATCATTTTCTGTCATTACAGGCAGACATCAGCCTAGGAGTATCCATGTTTTCAGTGCTGAGAGCCTTCTCTCCAGAAATTCGGAGAGCCCTGAGCATGTGGTAAGAGTCAAGGGCTGGGGATGTAGTTCAGTGGTAGAGCACCAGCCCAGCATATGTGAGGCCCCGGGTTTGATCTCCAGCACTGGAAAAAAAAAATTACAAAGACAAGCCCCTTGAGAGAATAACAGATCTTTGACAAAATAACTGAAGAGAATGAGTTTTAGGTCTTAAATCTGGTTTCACCACAAACAGCAAGTCCTTTGGTGCTCGCCTTACAGTCTTATTAATACATTGGGAAGTCTAACCTCAGGACCTCCCTCCTGCCTAAAAAGAGAAATTAAGGAAGACCAAAGCAAGTGTTTGGGGTTTGAAGAAAAGCACAAGTAGCCGGGTGTGGTGGCACACCCTTGTAATCCCAGCATTTGGGAGGCTGAGACGGGAGGATCGCAGTTTGCTGACAGCCTAAGTTACTTAGTGAGGCCCTTCACAACTCAGTGAGACCTTGTTTCAAAATAAAGAATAAAAAATAGGGCTGGGGATGTAGCTCGAAGGTAGAATACCCCTGGATTCCATCCCCAGTACCACAAAAAGAAAGAAAAAAAGAAAGAGAAGGAAGAAAGGAAGGAAGGAGGGAGGAAGGAAGGAAGGGAAGAAAAAAGACAAGTATTTGAGTATATGATGTTAGAACTGAAATTATTTTAGCTGCTGCTCATGGAGGTGCATGCCTTATAATCTCAGTACTTGGGAGGCTGAGACAGGAGGATTGCAGGTTTGAAGCCAGTCTCAGCAACTTGGCAAGACCCTCATCAACTTAGCAAGACCCTATTTCAAAATAAAAACAACTGAGAAAAAAAAGGGCGGGGCTTTCTCATCAACCTAGTGTAATCCTGTTTCAAAGCAAAAAAAACCGCTGGGCGTGGTGGCCCATGCTTGTAATCCCAGTACTTGGGAAGCTAAAACAGGAGGATCAGAGGTTTGAGATCAGGCTCAGCTACTTAGCAGGTTTACTTTGAAGACCCTGTTTCAAAGTAAAAAATAAGAAGGGCTGGGCTGTAGCTCGGAGGTAGAACATCCTTGGGTTCGATCCCCAGTACCAGGAGAAAAATTAAAAAAAGATACTAAGCCGGGAGTTGTGGCGCAGGCTTGTAATCCCCGAGCTTGGGAGGCAGAGACAGGAGGATCACGCAGGTTCGAAGCCAGCCGTGCACGCTGGTTTAGGAGACCCTGTTTCCTGGCTTAGGAGACCCTGTTTCCAAATAAAAATGTAAAAGTAGGTCTGGGAGTGTAGCCCGGAGGTAGAAGGGCCTCCAGGAACCCCAGTACCACCAAAAATAAAATAAAATAAAAAAAGATACTAAGCTTTCCTTGGCCGCTCCGCCCTGTGGCCCATTGTCCTCACTGCACTCTGGCAGGCAGGCACTCTACTTTACAGCACTTCCTCCCCTTCCCCAGTGGCCAAAACCCAGTTGCAATTTGTCATCACATTTACGTGATTGCTTGTCTTTGACTCAGCCCACTTCACACACAGCCTGCCTGGCAGCTTGGAGCTTGCAGCCCAGATTCCGAGCTTTTCTCCAAGGTGGGGGCGGGGTGGGGGCTGAAGAAGGAGCTCTGCTGGCCGTGCCCTGCAGGGAAGAGGACAGGCTTTGTAGGCTTTGTCCCCATTTCTGCTTCCATCCTGCCTCTTCCCCGTCTTCTTTGCAGCTCTTGCAAGCTGACAGTGGCCTCCAGATGCACAAAGCCCATGCCCCGGCCATGGGGTACGCAGTGGGTGTCTATGACAACGCCACAGTGCCCCGGATGTGTGGGAACCTCGCATACTACATCAATGTCAGAGCTTCCAGGGCTGACTCGAACAGCTCTTCAGAGGAGTCAAAGGATTATGTCAATGTTCCCCGAGCAGAAGAGATTGCTGAGACTCTGCCTTCCACCCCCAGCCTGTCTCAAAGCCTCTTTGTCCTTCAAAGTGCCCTGGAGCTGGAGTTTACTGAGGTAAGACACGAGGGCTGTGGAGATGCCACTGACTGTACCTGTTTTTGGTCTCCGGGAACTGAGGGCAGCGATCCACTCAGCGACGGGGAAGATTCTTCTCATACGTCAAATGACTATGTCAACATGGCAGGTTTGGATCTCGGGGACATCCAGGAGGAGCAGCCCTGGGAGGCTTTTCAGTGCCTCGGGGATTATGAGAATGTCCCTCCAGCAGATCCTGAGGAGAGCCAGCAGCAGGCTGGGGAAGAAGTGACATCTTCAAGCACAAGCCATGGGGAAGGAAAGACAGATGGTCCAGGGACCCACATTCAACCCGCCACAAGGGATGCCCGGCCTTCAGGGTACCATGTGACCTTTCAGCCATCCACACAGAGTGGGGACAGTCAGATGGAACATGGGGGAGACATCTCAAATGAGGACTCGGATGACTATGAGAATGTGGCTCTTGACCAGTTAGGAGGGAGGGACCGGCAGCTGTGGTCTGATACCCCGCTCCTTCCCGATGAAAGAACACCCAGTTGCCCAGCCACAGAGCCACCTGAAGTAGCCTATCCTGCTGGCTCTCTGGCCATTGGAGAGCCTTGTGAAGCTCCCTGACCACCCTGGCATCTCAGCGGATTCACTTAGGCTAAGAGCGTGAGAGGAATAGGGAAGGCTGCACGAGGCCGAGGTTTGGGAGATCCAGAAAGGAATTCTTCCGATCAGGATGCTGTTCTCTCTCATAGTAACCTAAGTAGGTTTGCTGGAACTGCCTTACTGGACTATTGGAAAATAAAAATAAACAAACAAACAAAGTAGATAGTACTTGGTACACAGTGGAAGTATGAAGTGATCTAAAACAATTACTTTCACTCATACCAGCAGGCTGCAAAGCGAATGTATGGATTATTTTGTAATCCAGGCAGAGAGCGAAGGGAAGGAAAGAGTTGAGATGGGGCAGGCAATTTCCATTTTAAAGAAGGTGGAGAACCAAATGCCCGCGAGGATGAGAACAGGGACTCTCAGTTGTGAGACTGCAAATGTGACTGTTAACGTGACTGCCAGGCAGAACAGCTACCATGAAAAATTCAGTTTCTTATGAGCATACATCTACTTTGTGACCCAGCCATTGCACTGTGAGGAATTACCCAAGTTAACTGAAAACATATTTGCACAAAAAACCCACACATGGCTGTTTATAGCAGTTTCGTTCATAACTGCCAAAAAAATAGAAGTAGCCCAGATGTGTTTCAATGGAAAAATAAACTGTGGATATCCATTCTAGGAGTTTATTCATACTCAACAGTAAAATGGAGTAAACTATCTGTTCATACCATGACGTGGACAAAAAAAAAATTTTTTTTAACGGTACTGGAGATTTAACCCAGGGGCATTCTACCTCCAAGCTACACCCCAGCTCTATTTTTATTTTTTTATTTTTTTTTATTTTTATTTATTTATTTATTTATTTTTTTTTTTTTTTTTTGCGGTACCGGGCATGGAACCCAGGGACATTGTACCTTTGAGGTACACCCCCAGCCCTATTTTTTAGTATTTTTAATTTTTGAAACAGGGTCTCACTGAGTAGCAAAGGGCCTCGCTAAGTAGCTGAGGCTGTCCGCGAACCACAATCCTCCAGTCTCTGCCTCCTGAATGCTGGGATTACAAGTGTGCACCACCACACCCAACCTCTATTTTTAATTATTTATTTTGAAACAGGGTCTCACTAAGTTGCAGAGGGCCTCACTAAGTAGCTGAGCCTGGCTGACAACCTACTATCCTCCTGTCTTAGCCTCCCAAGTACTGAGATTACAAGCGTGTTCTACCACGCCCAGCACTGGCCAAATCTTAAATGTGCTTTGCTAAGTAAAAAAAACTTAAAAGTCTATACACAAGCCGGGTGTGGTGGCACACACTTGTAATCCTGGCATTTGGGAAGCTGAGACAGGAGGATCTTGGATTTATGGCCAGCCTCAGCTACTTAGTGAGGTCCTTTGCAACTCAATGAGACCCTGTTTCAAAATAAAGAATAAGCCAGGTGTGGTGGCGCACGCTTATAATCCCCGCGCTTGGGAGGCAGAGACAGGAGGATCGCGCATGTTCGAAGCCAACCACACGTGCTGGCTTAGGAGACCCTGTTTCCAAATAAAAATGTAAAAATAGGTCTGGGAGTGTAGCCCGGAGGTAGAGGGGCTTCCAGGAACCCCAGTACCACCAAAAATCAAACAAACAAACAAAACAAAACAAAATAAAGAATAAAAAATAGGAGCCAGGCATGGTAGCACACGCTTGTAATCCCAGCATTCAGGAGGCTGAGACAGGAGGATCGCGGTGTTTGCAGACAGCCTCAGCTACTTAGTGAGGCCCTCTGCAACTCAGTGAGACCCGGTTTCAAAATAAAGAATATAAAAAAAAAATAGGGCAGGGGGTGTAGCTTGGAGGTCGAATGCCCCTGGGTTCAATCCCCAGTACTGCAAAAAAAAAAAAAAAAAAAAAGCCTTCACACTATACAGTTCCATTTATAGAACATTCTGAAAAAGACAAAACTACAGGAATAGAAAATAGATTCGTGGTTGTCAGGTTTAAGAAAAGAGTTTACTACAAGGATCTGCACAAGAGAATCCTTAGAATGATGGAGCTGTTCTGCATTCTCTCAATACTACCACAACATATACGTGTATACATTAACATAAGTTCCACCACAATACTATGTGTATTGGGGGAATATATACATAACTGTATATGTATTTGAATTTTGTATATATAATTATGTATATACTCTCTAAAATACCACCACAATGCCACACAGAACAACTCCATCATATACAGTTATATACATATACAGTTATATACATATACAGTATATATATAGTTATATACATATACAGTGTGTGTGTGTGTGTGTGTGTGTATATATATATATATATATATATATATATATATATATATATTCCTCAAAACATAAAAACTGTATATCACTGAGAAACTTTATAATTTTTGTATTGGGGATTGAAACCAGGGGCATTCTACTTCTGAGTTAGACCCCCTAGCCCTATTTTATTTTTTATTTTGAAACAGGGCCTCACTAGGTTATTGAGATTAGCCTCAAACCTGCAGTCCTCCTTTCTCAGCCTCCCAAGTGTACCAGTATTGGGAAGAGGCATCAAAATGTATTAATGTGCTGGTATTGGAAAATTGCTTTGATAATTTCCAAACTGTAAAACCTAGTCAGAGCTTAGGTGCTGTGCACTCAGGCAGGGAGGGGGCAGCAGCGATTACAATGCAGAGTTCCTCTCTGTCGTTGCCTTTCATTCTCATCATTAACCTATAGTAAAAGCCTTAGAGTCAACAGAAGCCATTTAGCCCTAAAATTACAATAGAGGCAACCGGTGCCTCTGTTTACCTCCTCACCTCTGTGATACGGCCTGGGCAGAGGAAAGGTAAACTTTGTGTGCGGCTTCAAAGCACCCTAGTTGATGAGCAACCAATACTGCCCAATACAATAGAGCCGAGGGCCAGGTAGATTCTTGACCCTTGCACTTAGTACATGCACTGTCTGGCGACAAAGAGTCACCACCTGGCTAAGGAGTAAGTAACTAGCCCATTGCCTTGGTAACGCTGATGAGAAAGATACCAATACAAAATCTATTTAAGGGTTGAGGTCCCCAAAAGGGGCCGGAGTTCCATTTTCGGGCTCCCCAGCATGCGGGTCAGCATGCTGCTCTTTTTTTCCCTATTTCCTACTGATCTATTTTCTACTTATTTTGTAATAAAGATTTGTTAAAGCTGCACTGAGCTGCCTGTTAATTTTTCTATTCAACCAACCTTAGTTGAATAAGAAAAAGAACCCTCCCCATTTCAAACCGTAACACCAAGTACTGGGATTAAAGGCATGTGTCGCCATGCCCTTCTGAAGAGGGAGCTTTATGTGAAAAATTTTTTTAATTAAGCAGGCTGTCTGACATAATCTCACTTGGAGGGGATGGAAGATGAAGAAACTGACCTTAACATTGGAAAACCGTGTGTGTGTGTGTGTGTGTGTGTGTGTGTGTGTGTGTGTGTGTGTGTGATACTGGGGCTAGAACTCAGAGGCTTTCTACCTCTGAGCTATACTCCCAGACCTATTTTATACTTTATTTGGAAACAGGGCCTCACTAAGTTGCTGAGAGCCTCACTAAGTAGCTAAGGCTGGCTTCAAACCTGCACGATCTTCCTGTCTCAGCCCCCCAAGCGCGGGGATTACAGGTGTGCACCACCACACCCAGTTCAGTGTCAGCAATTTAATGAGACCCTCAGAAACTTAGTGAGACTCTGTTTCAAAATAAAAAGTAAAATAGGGCTGGGGATACAGCTCAGAGGTGGACCACTGCTGGGTTCGAGCTTCAGAACCAACAAAACAAGAACAACAACAAAAACAAACAAACAAAAAAACAGCTGCATTACAGAGAATGTACTGAAAAGGGGCAAGAATAAAGGAATTAGGGAAAACAGTCAGGAGGTGTTAGCAGCCACTCCACAGGGGCAGGGTGGTGGCTGGGACTACAGAGAGAATCAGCTTGGAGAACAGGATGGAGATGCAGATCTCATTCCTGGGGCTCCAACAATTGGAAGCTACAACAAGAGCCAGCAAAGCAGGCTGGATGCCCAAGGCTGTGGGAGGAACCTCATCAGAGAACGTTGGTAAAGAACCCACGAGAAAAGAAGAGCGTTCCGAGGAGTGTCACCCCTGACACCAAGAAAGGACAACGACCTGTTCTTTGTTTTGCTTTGTTGTGTTTTTGCAGTGTGCCACACAGTGACAACCCCAGCCCTTTTTATTTTTTGTTTATTTGGAGACAGGGTCTACCTAAATTGCCCTTGGCTGGACTGGAACTTGAGATCCGTGACTTGCGATCCTCCTGCCTCAGCCTCCCAAGTTCCTGGAAGACAGGCCTGTGTCACCTACCGTGACTGACAAAGACATATTTCTTAGATGTGTCAATATAGACGACCTGGCAACTTCAGTTTCTCCATCAGTAAAATAAGTCATTCTGGGGATGGCCGATCATAGGGAATCATACCCAAGACATCATCAGGTTGAGTTCAAACAATTTTATTTTTGCAGCTCTACTCCATCAGTGGTTTTCAAGCTTTAATGTTTATTAGCATCACCTGGAAGATATGTTAAACTATAGCTTTTGCCGAGCGTGGAGGCGCACGCTTGTAATCCCCGTGCTTGAGAGGCAGAGACAGGAGGATCGTGCAGGTTCGAAGCCAGCCACACGAGCTGGCTTAGGAGACCCTGTTTCCAAATAAAAATGTAAAAATAGGTCTGGGAGTGTAGCCTGTAGGTAGAAGGGCTTCCAGGAACCCCAGTACCACCAAAACATAAAAATAAAAATAAACTATAGCTTTACTAGGGCTGCAGATGTAGCTCAGTGGTAGAGGGCTTGCCTAGAATGTTCAAGGTCCCAGGTTCAACCCTCAGCACCAAACACCAAAAAAGATTGTTTTGATACAGTAAGTGTGAGGTGGCTCTAAGGAGATTTCAGGCATTGCTGAGTCCTACCTGTTGGGCTCAGAGGAGGATGCAAACTTTCCTGGGAGTTGGCTTGTTCTCTTCCTTTGAGCCTCTCCATGACAACCGTGTGTCCATGATTAGCCCTGGTGACTGCTTGCTACTTTAGTTCGCTGAGCTTTGGCCTGCAATTCCTAGTTCCTAACAAGCAAGGCACTTGTGCCTTCTGGCCTCTTTCCGCACCCGGGCGCCCAGGCACCTGCTGGCACTACTAATAATGGAAACACATGGCCACTGCTTGGCAGAGCTGGAAACCTCTCATGGCATTAGAGTATATTTTTTTGTTTTGTTTTGTTTTTTGTTTTACTCAAACCCCAGGAGTCCTGAAGAAATAAAACTAGTTTACTGACTTGCAAAGGCCTTAGTTTAGGCCTCTCTAGGTTTCTCCAGGCAGCAAGACTTCCATGAAATAAAAGGGAACTCAATTTTCATGAAACCCTGAAGTTAGGCTGTCCCACAGCTGTCTGGTCCCCATGTGACACACACATCCGTGTGTGTGTGTGACCTACCTACCTCTAGAGTCACCTCTTCACATCTCCACCTCACTGTTAAAAGGCTTCCCTGTAGGGTGTGGTGGCACATACCTGGAATCCCAGTACTTAGGAAGGTGAGACAGGAGGGTCACAGGTTTGAGGCCAGTCTCAGCAACTTGGGGAGGCCCTCAGCAACTTAGACCCTGTTTTCAAAATAAAAATAAACAGGGCTGGAATGTAGCTCAGAGATAGAACACCCCTGCGTTCAATCCTCAGTAGCACAAAAAAAAAAAAAAAAAAAAAAGATAAAAAATAGGGCTGGGGCATAGCTCAGAGGTAGAAGGCACCAGAAACCCCCTTCCCAACCCAAACATACACACACACACACACACACACACACACACACACATACACACACACGCTCCCCCACTGGGCCTTTGGGTAGAGTCTTACTCAGTGGCTCCAAAGCCATTTATCCTCATACGTATGTATGTTCCTCTAGGGAACCTGATTGTCTTTCTGAAATCAAAGTTTTGCTGGGCCTGCCCAATCCAACAGGCATGTATTTCTTTTCTTTTTTTTTTTTCTTCTTTTCTTCTTTCTTTCTCCCTCTTTCCCTCCCTCCCTTCCTTTCTATTTATTTTCTATTTCTGTTATTAAAGATGAAACCCAAGGGCATTCTACTACTGAACTACATCCCCCATCCCCAGACCTTTTTACTTTTTGTTTTGAGACCGGGTCTCCCTAAGTTGCCTGAGCTGGCCTCAAACTTTTGCTCCTCTTACCTCAGCCTCTCCGGCAGCAGGAATTACAGTCTTATGCCACTATAATCCCAGTACTTAGGAAACTGAGACAGGAGGATCACAGGTTTGAGGCCAGCCTCAGCAACTTGGGGTGGCCTGCTCAGACGTGTTTTTATAGCCTTAAGTCTTAGTGGGATCAGACTTTCTGCTCCCTCCATTTTGTGGGATGAGTTCATTTGTTTCTGAGTAAATCTGTGACTCTAGCAAGATACAAGGGATCCCATCAAAATTCACCAATCCAGCCCCACAAGCACGAAGGTGCTCAGGGGAGGAGCATGCTGAACTCTTTTTCACAAGAGCTCAAGGGACTATCCAGCCTAAACTTTCTGCTAGGCCTATGAAACACCTAGCACAGACATGATATGAATAGTAAGCAATGGCTATCACTGCCTGCTTCTGCCTTAGAAACTCATCTTTCTCCCCAAACCAGTTTCCCTTCAGGCTTTTCCTACTCATCCCAGGGCCACAGCCCTAATCTTAGCCCTTATTTCTTCACACCCAAATAGGACTGGGGTGGAGCTCAGAGGAATGACTCTGGGTTTAATCCCCAGTATCAAAACAAAAACAAAAACAAACAAAAACCCCCAACCAGCAACCAATCCAAAGTAGTCTAGTCCACCTGAGAGGGCATGATAAGGACATCTCTTTCCCTTTAACCCTGTAAGAAAAGTAACCTCGAAATTGTTACTGAAGTCCTGGGCCAGAGACCTGACTCTGGGGGTCCCAACAAGTCAGGTTTGGCCATTTACCCCAAAAACCAAATGGAAAAAGAAATAGTGAAAGGCTGGAAAGGAGGTTTTTTGTTGTTGTTTTGTTTGTTTGTTTGTTTGTTTTTTGCGGGTCTGGGGATGGAACCCAGGGGCATTTGACCTCCGAGCTACAACCCCCGCCCAATTTTTTTTATTCTTTATTTTGAAACAGGGTCTCACTGAGTTGCAGAGGGCCTCACTAAGTAGCTAAGGCTGTCCACGAACTGTGATCCTCTTGTCTCAGCCTCCCAAATGCTGGGATTACAAGCGTGCGCCACCACGCCGGCTTGGAAAGGAGCTTTAATCAGTGTAGCTACACTGGAAAGACAAGGGACCCAGATCTTTAGCTCTGCCTCTGAGGGGCTGGCTGACAAGGACTTTGAGGTTTTATAGACAGGGAAATGGGCTGCAAATCGTGGTGCACACCTGTAATCCCAGTACTTGAGGGGCTGAGATGGGAGGATTTTGAGGACAGCCTGGGCAGTGTAGCAAGGTTGGCAATCTAGGGAGATCCTGTTTCAAAACAAAAATTAAAAAGAAGCTGGGCGTGGTGGCGAACGCTTGTAATCCCTGCATTTGGGAGGCTGAGATAGGAGGATCACCAGCCTCAGCTACTGAGTGAGGCTCTCAGCAACTTAGTGAGATCCTGTATCCAAATAAAATATAAAATAGGTCTGGGAGTATAGCCCCGGAGGTAGAAAGCCTCTGGGTTCCACCCCCAGTACCACATACACACACACACACACACACACACACACACACACACACACACAAACACATACCAAAAAAAACTAAAAAGAGCTGGTGTGTAACTTGGTGGAATGTCCCTGGGTGGTTTAACTCCCAGAGGAGAAGAAGAAAGAGGAGGTGGGGGGGGGGACCACAATGGAGGAGGTGGTGGTGACACAGGAAGAAAGGAAGGAATGGAGGGAAGGAGGGAGGGAGGGAGGGGGAACAAGGGCAAAGGTGGGGTTTGCATAACTAGCAAAGCAGGTGATCTTGGTCAGGATTGACCAAGATCCATTATTCCACCATCATCTCAGGATTGGTCCTGCAGGGCCTGCCAGGAGTAAGAAATTGCTGTTTCCTGAGGGCTAATTTCAACTCGCCACAAGATGTTTATCAATCAGAGGGCTGTTCCTGGAATCCTCGGTGACTCACAGCAAAGGATGCAGATGCAAAATGCAGGCAGAGATGACAAGTTTTTTTTTTTTTTAATCTTGTGTTGGGCACCTAGTTATCTTTATTCAAAGTTAGGAGTTATAATACAATTAGAAGCATGCAAACATTAGCTTGAAAAGGACGGTCACTAATAACAATTTCCATTTGAAGGATGCCAGCTTGGTAAAGTGTCCTCTTAAGCTATGCATTTTAGAAGGCTTTTACAGTTGGGGTACACTGAACATAGAAGAACCCAGTAATAATTAGCATCACAGTTACATACAAGTCTTTGATATATTAACTTTTATCCTTTTTTTCTTTTTTTGGTACTGGGAATTGAACCCCAAGGGCCTTCTACCTCTGAGCTACACCCTAGCCCATTTTATTTTATTTTATTTTATTTTATTGATGATACTGGGGTTCCTGGAAGCCCTTCTACCACCGGGCTACACTCCCAGACCTATTTTTACATCTTTTATTTGGAAACAGGGTCTTCTAAGCCAGCGCGCGTGGCTGACTTTGAACCTGCGCGATCCTCCTGTCTCTGCCTCCCAAGCACGGGGATTACAAGCGTGCGCCACCATGCCCGGCTGCCCATTTTATTTTTTATTTTGAAAGAGGGTCTCACGAAGTTGCAGAAGGCCTCACTTCCTGAGGTTGGCCATGAACCTGTGATCCTCCTGTCTCAGCCTCCCAAGTACTGGATTACAAGTATGTGGCACCATGCCCGGCTATATTAACTTTTGAGGTGAAATTCTGAATCTATATCTTGGGAGGATAACTATAAGCACACGTCTCTGCTTTAACAGGTCTATATAGGTTAACAGAACCAATAAAAATCACAGGACAGTTTTATATGTTTAGAAAACCACACTAATGACTACATATAGACTTAGTAATGTGTAAGTATCTCATATATACAGTAGCAAAATTCTTATTCAATCAAAGCAAAGAGATGTAAACCAGGTTTTCAATGGCAAGACTGCCAAATGGTACAATTTTGGTTTTGATTTGATTTTTTTCCTTTACCATATCAATGATACTGGGATACAGATTTTTTTTTTTTTTGCAGAAATGTCAAAAATTAGTTGGGCGTGATGACACATGCCTATAATCCCAGCACTTGGGAAGCTGGGATGTGGATCGCAGGGCTGAGGCCAGCCTCAGCAATTCAGTCAAGTCCGTGTCAACTTAGTGAGACCCTGTTTCTAAATGAAAAATAAAATAGTGCTGGGGGTATAGCTCAGAGGTAGAATGTCCCTGGGTTCAATCTGCAAAATCTCAAAAGAGAGAGGGAGAGAAAGAGTTTTAAGAAGTAAAGTTGGGGGACTGGAGATGTAGTCCAGTGTCAGGGCCCTTGCCTAGAAGGTGCAAAGACCTAAATTCGATCCTCAGCACCAAGTGAATAGGAAGAGAGAGAGAGAGAGAGAGAGAGAGAGAGAGAGAGAAAGTCAGTGGAATATCCCATTTGGATTTTTTTTTTTGGGGGGAGCGGGTCTGGGGATGGAACCCAGGCGCATTCTACCTCCGAGCTACACCCCCTGCCCTATTTTTTAGTCTTTATTTTGAAATAGGGTTTCATTAAGTTGCGGAGGGCCTCACTAAGTAGCTGAGGCTGTCTGCAAACCCAGATCCTCCAGTATCAGCCTCCCAATGCTGGGATTACAAACGTGCACCACCATACCGGGCTATAACTATTTGGATAAAGTCTGTAGTGACTGGGTGGCTGGTGGCTGGTACCATCATTCACTAAGACAGAGACTTCAGGGAGGGATGCTGGGGACAGGTGCTGAGTTCAGTTTTTGGTGTGCTGAACTTAAAGAGCCTCTGAGTCATTCAGTTGGAGACTCCTGTAGGCAGCTAAACAGAGATCTGGGTCAGAGATAAGATTTGAGTCACTATATTTAATTAATGTAGAGTAGAAACTCTGGAAATGGATGAGACAATCTAGGGAAAAAATAGAAAGCGAGAAAAGATGAAGGCTAAGGACTAAATCCTGGGTGGCACCCACAGTTTGGGGAAGGATAGAGAAAGAGGAACTTGCCAAGGAATCAGGAAGCCAGAGAGATTGGAAGAAAATCAAGAGAAAATTTAATTCTTTAGACCAAGGGAAGGAGCCAGGTGTGGTGGTCCAGGTCTGTAATCCCAGTATGTGGGAGGATGAGACAGGCCGATTGCAGGTTTAAAGCTAGCCTGCTGTAATTTAGTGAGATCCTGTTTCAAAATAAATAATAAAAAGGACTGGAAGTGTAACTCAGAGGTAAAATACCCCTGGGTTCAATCCCCAGTACCACAAAATAATAACAATAATATAAAATAAACCAAGGGAGGGGAAGTTTAAAGAAATAAAATGGCCAATGAGGTCAAATAAACCAGGTGTGGGGGCACATACCTGTAATTCGAGTACTTGGGAGTCTGAGACAGGAGGATCACAGATTTGAGGTCAGCCTCAGCAGTGTAGTGAGACTCTCAGCAACCTACTGAGAGATTGCTTCTTCTTTCTTTCTTTCTTTCTTTCTTTTCTTTCTCCTTTTTTTTTTCTGGCACTGGAGATTGAATCCAGGTGCATTCTATCTCTGAGCTACACCTCCCATCCCTATTTTATTTTTATTTTGAAACAGAGTCTCACTAGATTGATGAGAATCTCACTACTTGCTAAGGCTGTCCTCAAACCTGTGATCCTCCTGTCTCAGCCTCCTAAAGTACTAGGATTACAAGCGTGCACCGCCACGCCCGCTCCCAGGTTGGTCATGAACTTGCCATCCTGCTTCAGCCTCCCAAGTAGCTGGCATTATAGAAGTGTTCCATCACACCTGCCTCAGAAGTAACATCTTGACAGAAACCTGTCCTACAGCCTGTGGTACCAGAAGAATGTAGATTGTGGAGGAGAGACAAAGTGTGAAATGTGCGGAGCCAGCCAGGTGTGGTGGCGCACGCTTGTAATCCCAGCATTCGGAGGCAGAGACCTGAGGATCGCGGTTTGCGGACAGCCTCAGCTACTACTTAGTGAGGCCCTCTGCAACTCAGTGAGACCCTGTTTCAAAATAAAGGATAAAAAATAGGGCTGGGGGTGTAGCTCAGAGGTAGAATGCCCCTGGGTTCCATTCCCAGTAAATGCCAAAAAAAGAAAGAAAGAAAGAAAGAAAGAAAGAAAGAAAGAAAGAAAGAAAGAAAGAAAGAGAAATGCAAGGAGCCAGAGGGGAGTCTAGCAACATGTAAAATTTACATGTGTCTTCACACATGTAAAATTTTATGTGGAAGATTCAGTTACCTTTAACAATAGTATGGCAGCACTCCTCTGCGCTAGACATCAACTTTCTCTATCTCCCATTACCCTGTCCTTCTAGGCTCCCTCTCCCCCTGTGATGTCAGTGTGAGGCATGCAATCAGTAGAATACAGAGGAGTGGTGGTCTGTCCTTTCTAAGGCTAGGTCATAAAAGGCATTTCAGCTCACAGCTTCTGTCTCGTACAAGCTCTGCTCTTACTCTCACTCTGAGAGAAGCCTGCTGCCCATGCCCTCTGGTGAGGAACTAGGGTCTCCTGTGGACCCCGAGATGAGTTGGCTTGAGAATGGATCCTCCAGCCCATATAGAGTCTTCAGATGATTGTAGACCTGGCCAACAGGTTCACTACAAACTCAAGAGAGTCTCAGACAGCATCACTCAGCTCTGCTGCTCCTGTGTTCCTGACCCACAGAAACAGTGAGATGATACGTGTTGGTTAAAACCAACTAAATTTTAGGGTAATCTGCTAAATAGGAATAGATAACTAATACAACTGTAGTGCAGGCCTGTAATCCCCACTGGGATTTAGGAGGCTGAGTCAGGAGAATCACAATTAAAGATCAGCCATAGTAACTTAGACCCTAAAATAAAAAATAAATAAATAAATAATGGTTGGAGATGTAGCTCAGTGGTATAGCTCCCCTGAGTTCTATCCCTAGTACTGCAGAATGAAAAAATAAATAATTTTTTTTTTTTTTTTTGGTGGTACTGGGGTTCCTGGAAACCCTTCTACCTCCGGGCTACACTCCCACACACCTAGTTTTTATATTTTTATTTGGAAACAGGGTCTCTTAAGCCGCCTATGCGATCCTCCTGTCTCTGCCTCCCAAGCACAGAGATTACAAGCATGTGTCACCACACCCGGCTAAAATAAAAATTTAAGCCAGGTTTGGTGGCGCACACTTATAATCCCAGCATTTAGGAGGCTGAGACAGGAGGATCACAGGTTCGTGGACAGCCTCAGCTACTTAGTATGACCCCTACTTGCAACTCAGTGAGACCCTGTTTCAAAATAAAGAATAAAAAACCGGGATAGGGATGTAGCTCAGAGGTAGAATGCCCGAGTTCCATCCCCCATACTGCAAAAAAAAAAAAAAAAAAATTTTTTTTAAATGGGCTGGGGATATGGCTCAGTGGTTGAGTGCTTCTAGGTTTGATCAAGTACTGAAAAAATTTATAATAGTATACTTAGCAAAAATGTTAGTTTTCAGCCAGGTGTGGTGATGCATACCTGTAATTCCAGTACTTGGGAGGCTGAGACAGGAGGATCACAGGTTTGCAGCCAGCCTCAGAAATTTAGTGAGACCCTGTTTCAAAAAATAAAAAAAATATAAAAGAGCTGGGAGTGTAGCTTGGAGGTAGAAGCGCTAGCACCAATATCACCACACACACACACACACACACACACACACACACACACACACACACGAGGCTAGTGGGTGAGGTAGAGCATGAATGTAATCCCAGTACTTAGGGGGCTGAGATAGGAAAATCAAAGGTTCCAGGACAGTCTCAGCAACTTAGTGAGATCCTGTTTCAAAATAAAATAGGGCTGGGTATGTAGCTCAGAGGTAGAATGCCTCTGGGTTCCATCCCCAGGACTTACCGCTCCCCCCTACACACACACACACACACACACACACACACACACACACACACACGCTATAGAAGAAACTGATTTATCCTTTTACTCTCCTTACAGCACAGATTTTTTTTTTCCAGTATGGAGGATTGAACCTAGTGATGGTCTATCACTGAGCTACATCCGAAATCTCTTTTCTTTTTCTTTTTCTTTTTTTTAGATATGGTCTTGCTAAGTTGCCCAGACTAGTCTCTAACTTGGGATCCTCCTGCCTCAGCCTTCCAAGTAGCTGTGATTGCAGGCATGTGCCACCACACTGAGCTAATAGAAACTATTGCAAAATTGGTGTCATATAAAGAAGAGATCAGTTGGGCATGCTGGTGCACACCTGTAATTTCAGTATTTGGGAGGCTGAGACAGGAGGATCACAGGTTCAAAGACCACCTCAGCAAGCAGTGAGATTCTCATAAACCTAGTGAGACCTGTTTTAAAATAAATATAAAATAGGGCTAAGGGTATAGGTCGGAGGTAGAATGCCCCTGGGTTCAATGCCTAGTGCCAATGAAAAAATTAAAGAAGTGATCAGCCTGGCCTGGAGGCACATGCTTTAATCCCTGTACTTGAGAGAGGAGGATCCTGGTTTGCGATCAGGCTCAGCAACTTGTGAGCCCTCCACACCTTAGTGAGACCCTGTTTTAAAATAAAGAATAAAATAGGGCTGGAGATGTAGCTCGGAGGTAGAATGTCCCTGGGTTCAATCCCTAGTATTACACAAGAACAAACTTTACAAAAAAAAAGTGATCAAAGAGCATGCAACCATATATATAAAAATGTACTATTGAGGATTATACTAGCAGTTTACTGGTAAAAAATAAATATGACTTTTTCCGTTTGTAATGTGGCACAATGATTTGGTACGGTGAAATTACTGGGCACTCTACCACTGAGCTGCATACTCAAACTTTTGTTACTATTATTAGTTTAGTCTTTTTTTTTTTTTTTTTTTTGGTGGTACTGGAGGTGGAACCCAGTGGCTTTTCTACCTCCAGGCTATACTCCCAGACCTATTTTACATTTTATTTAGAAACAGGGTCTCACTAAGTTGCTAAGAGCCTCACTAAGTAGCTGAGGCTGGCTTTGAACCTGTGCAGTCCTCCTGTCTCAGCCTCCCAAGCGCGGTGATCACAAGCGTGCACCACCACGCCCGGCTGCTTTAGTTATTTTGATATAGGGTCTTGCTAAGTTGCCCAGCCTGGTTTGGAACTTAACATCCTCCTGCCTCAGCCTCCTACATTACTAGGGTTACAGATGTGTGTCACCATGCTCAGCTACAACGTTTTCAAATGTGTAATTTGTTGTAATTCCTTTTCCTAGTCTAATATATATTTTATATAACATATACGATTTATATAATATATAATTTATATAAAATATATATACTTTTTTTGTATGCGGTACTGGGGATGGACCCCAGGGGCATTCTATCTCTGAGCTATAACACCAGCCCTATTTTATTCTTTTATTTTGAAACAAGGTCTCACTAAATTGCAGAGGGCCTCCCTAAATTGCTGAAGCTGGCTGTAAACCTGAAATCCTCCTATCTCAGACTTCCAAGTACTGGGATTACAAGCGTGTGCCACTATGTCTGGTTTACATTCTCTTTTGAATGTAATTTTGTCTCAATAATTTTGCATTCTTTTTCTAGAATTCTCTACAAAACCTTTGCACACCAAAACCACACTGAATATTCTAAAGGGGTTGGTCATTTATTGAAAAGGCCTACAGACTGGTTAAAATTCATTCATAATTTCAGGTGCTTTATAGGTTCCTCAGTATGAATGTATATGTATATACATACATACATACATACATACACACACACACTGGGGATTGAACCCAGGGAAATTCTACCTCTGAGCTACACCCCTAGCCCTAGTTTATTTTTTCTTTTAAACAGTCTTGCTGGGCCAGGCGTGGTGGCGCACGCTTGTAATCTCCACGCTTGGGAGGTGGAGACAGGAGGATTGCGTAGGTTTGAAGCCAGCCGAGCTGGCTTAAGAGACCCTGTTTCCAAATAAAAAAGTATACAAAATGGGTCTGGGAGTGTAGCCCGGAGGTAGAAGGGGTTCCGGGAACCCCAGTACCACCAAAATAAAACCAAAAAACAAAACAGTCTTGCTGAGTTGCTGAAATTGGCCTTGAACCTGTGATCTTCCTGTCTCAGCCTCCCAAGTACTGGGATCACAGGTGTGAGCTAGTATGCCCAGCTTCTTATTATTATTGCTTTAGTTATTTTGGTATAGGGTCTTGCTAAATTGCCCAGGCTGGTTTGGAACTTACTGTCTTCCTGCCTCAGCCACCTACATTGCTAGGATAACGGATGTGTATCACCATGCTCAGCTACAAACTTTATAAATGTGTAATTTTTTGTAATTCCTTTTCCTAGTCTAATACATATTTTTTACCCCCTGTAATATAAGAAGTCCCCCCCCCCCGAGAATCCTATGTGTATACACTGGTGGAGTATTCCCACATAGACTCTTCCCTCTGGGGGGAGCGGGGGTTCCCAACTAGTTCTGCCTTTTTCAACAGTCTCAGGTGTTTAACTTCTGTTCTCTTCAGTGTCCCTAATTCCCTATTATTTTTCTTTTCCATCTTTGGGAAGCCTAAGAGAAACCGAAACACGATTATTTCTACCAGTGAGGGACTAGAGGATCAAACTGTAGAAGTTCCTTGGCAATCAGAGCACTGTCTTTGTAAAGCAGGGATCAGAGCTAGGATTCTGATGTTGTAGCTTCTCGCTTTGAAAGAACGTAAAAGCTTGAGCCTGCAGAATCTCAGGAGAGGGTCTCGCTGTTGGTCACCAGCTGGCTGTGACTACTGCGCTAAAGGGACTGGCCGAACACAGGAGGAAATAAAAGGTGCCTGGAGTCCCCATCGTTTACCATCAGGTGTATCCTTCCTCAGTACAAAACAATCTTTTATCTAGGTTACACAAAACGTGGCCTCCTAAATCCTGCTAATCTACTAACCCAAGGCAATCTGTGGTTCTCATTGCAATAGCGTTGCAATATCAGAATTTTAAAATGTAGGAAGGGTTGGGCTGTTGACACAAACCAATAATCCCAGTATTTGAGAGGGTGAGACAGGAGAATTTCAGCTTCAGCAATGTAGAGGCCTCTCAGCAATTTATGGAGAGAAAAAAATATATATAAATGGGCTGAGGGTGTTGCTCAGAGGTAAAATTCCCTTGGGTTCAATCCCCAGTACCCAAAACAAACAAAACATGTCAAAAGGATATAAAGGATGTAACTTAGATTATTTCACAGGAATGAGATTAATGTAGACTTTATACTCCTGACATTTTCTTTTTCTTTCTTTCTTTTTTTTTTTTTTTTTTTTTTGGTGGTACTGGGGTTCCTGGAAGCCCTTCTACCTCCGGGCTACACTCCCAGACCTATTTTTTACATTTTCATTTTGGAAACAGGGTCTCCTAAACCAGCGCGCGCGGCTGGCTTCGAACCTGCGCGATCCTACTGTCTCTGCCTCCCAAGCGCGGGGATTACAAGCGTGCGCCACCACGCCCGGCTTCTTTTTCTTTTTTTCTCTTTCTTTTCTTTTCTTTTCTTTTTTTTTTATTTTTTTATTTTTTTTTTGTGGTACTGGGGGTGGAACCCAGAGGTTTCTACCTCCGGGCTATACTCCCAGACTTATTTTCTATTTTACTTGGAGACAGGGTCTCACTAAGTTGCTGAGAGCCTCACTAAGTAGCTGAGGCTGGCTTTGAACCTGTGCGATCCTCCTGTCTCAGCCTCCCAAGCCTCCCATCTCAGCCTCCTGTGCGCCACCACGCCCAGCTAAACGGCCTACTTTTTTTTTTTAAGGCAAAACCATTCCAATGGGAAATGGAAAGGCATCTGTTCACCTTTTTTCTTTGTTTTTATTTTATCTTTTTCCTTTTTTATCCCTAACTCATAAATTTAATAATGAGCTTGCACTGCTTCTGTAATACACAAATTTGTCTTAAGAAATCAAAAGAAACTCTCCCCCATCCCGAAAGCATAATTTCACTTCTTCAAATAAAAATAAACACACCTGGGCTAGGGAAGTAAGTCATAGGACCCCTGCCTAGCTGCCTAGCCTGTGCAAGGCCCTGAGTTCAATCCCAGGTACCTCCAAAAAATAAAAAATAGAAACCCTTACATAAATCCTTCCAACATCACATGGGAAAGATACCATTTATCTCTAACGTACGCTTTGGATAATTTATTCGTCACACAAACTTTGGTAAGAGTAAGCGGAACAATAAACTTTATCCAAGATAGTTTCTAGAGGCCTGGGCTTTTAGCAACGCACTCCTAGCTAAGGAAAGACCCGCACGTCAGCGCCGCCCCGCTCACGTGACCCTGTGACCCCGGAGCCATCTTAGACATGGCCTCATAGAGGAAACTACAACTCCCAGAATCCCGCGCGGCGCGGCGCGCTGGCACCCTAACCGGCCGGTCCTTAGAGCGGAGCCTGTAGCCGGGCGCCATCTTTGACGCTGGCAGCCTGGGGTTTCTGCGGGTTCTGCTTGCTGGTGCGGACGGCGGGCGGCAGCGGCTCAGAAAAGAAAGACGTGGCAGCAGACGGGAGTCGGAGAGAGTGTCCTCGGTTCGGTAAAGTTTCTGTTCTCTGGTAACTAGACCCGTTTTTTGATTCCCGGGTGGCCTGGGGCCAGGGAGTGGGGAGAGGGCGAGGGAGTCCGCTCGTCCCCCGGACTCGGCCTAGCCCGGGAAGTCAGCCCTGCGGCAGCGGCGCTCCCCGCCCTCCCCGGGCGCTCGGCCGCGGCCCCCCGGGTGGGCGCCCGCTCCCCTTCCCACCTCCCCGCCCCCACCCGCCGCGGCGCCCTCTCCCCTCGCTCCCCTCCCCCACATCCGGTGTTCGCGCCCCGGAGCCCGGTGCAGCCCGACTCCGGCCCGGGAACTGGCCCCAGGCTGCTTTCTTTGGGGGCAACATTTCTCCAGCTTAGCGAGTCCTCACTCTGCCAGGAGCTGAGTTGACCTGCTCTCATTCCTCTACAGGGTCCTCTTACTTCGCTGATCTTTTTACCCTCAAACTGCACATACAAGGCCACTGGCCTAATTCCGGCATTCTATCCCCTTCCCACCACCCCTCCTTCCGCCCCTACAACTCCCCCTCCGCCCCCAGCATTGGAGCGAAAAACTACAGGGACACTTCCGTTCTCCTTATAGGATTGGTGAAACTGTAATGAAGAACACCCCCTAAAGTCCCATAGTCGGTGCGGATTTCTATGGGGAAGGCCCAAATTGTTGACATCTTCCAAACTTTGGTTCTGGACCTTGAGAAGGAGGCTGTGGAACTAACTAGTGGTAGCAATGCTTTTTAGGGTAAATGTGTTGGGGAAAGGGGAGGGATCAATAGAAAAGGAATGGACGAATGGAAGTGGTTTAAAGTTTTTGCTGTTCATACAGAGTCCAACTTGTGAGTTACATATTAACAAGCTATAAAGTTTCTTCTAAGAACATTAACTCTTGGTAGGAAGAGTAATTCGAAAATGCAGCTCATTATCTTGTTTTAAAATATTATTCCCAAAGAATTTTTCTTAGCCACCTATATTAAAAACAAAAAAGTGTGATGCTCATAGTCCTAACTAAAAGGGCTCAACTAGTATTTACTGTTAATGACCAGTATGTGGAGTCTGATTTAGCTTTCCAGAATTGACTTTTGGGTTTGTATTGGCAGATCAGTCATAAATGATGAATGTTGAATGATGCACTATGTTTTTGTTTAAATGAAATTTCCTGAAAATAATTTCAGAATTAAGGGGAAATCGTTGTTGCTATCATGAGACATCATAAAACGTATTTTAACAACTGAAGACATTTCGAATAGATAATAGTTATTGATGAAGCAGAAAGAGCATGAACCTGAGATTTGAAAGTCCTGGCTTCTAGCTGCTGCTAATCAACTCAACTCTATGACTGTGGGAAAGTGGGCCTCATTTCTGGACTATTTGGATTCTGAACTCAGAAAATTGAAAGGGATCGTAAAGCTCTCTAAAGAGTTTGGGAATGTTCCCCACTGCTGTCACTTTTGCTACAAAAATAAACTGGCTTCTAGATCATTGGTCCACAGGGAATTTGACTCCTCATAGGAATTGGAGAAAAGGTAATGCAAGAAGAGAGAAACAGCTATATTTCTGCTTGAGTAATAAACCCACTAACAGATTCTGGTACCAGTTGTGGAGACCTAAAGAGAATGAATATATGTACTTTAAGTGTACCAGTTTCTCCAATCTCTCCTGGTAGAAGATGCAACACTTTTAGTGGTGCTGGGATTCTGGGTTGTGTTTCCATTAATTCTAATACAAATGAAGATTTGGTAGAGGAAAAGATGGTGGCAGAAGGAGTGGATAAAGAGGCAAAATTGCCTGCTAAAAAGAAAAGAAAGAAGGGTTTGCGGATCAAGGGTAAAAGGCGCCGAAAAAAGTTGATCCTTGCCAAAAAGTTTAAGGATTTGGCCTCTGGGAGGGCTGTTGCAGATGCCCCAGCTTTGTTAGCTTCCAGTGCTCCTGAGCAAGATGAAGAAAGTCTCTTTGAAAGCAATATAGAAAAACAGATCTACCTACCTAGTACCAGAGCCAAGACTTCTATTGTGTGGCACTTCTTCCATGTTGATCCCCAGTATACCTGGCGGGCTATTTGTAACCTCTGTGAAAAAAGTGTCAGCAGGGGTAAACCAGGTAGTCATCTTGGTACATCTACTCTTCAACGACATCTACAAGCAAGGCATTCACCTCACTGGACCAGGGCCAACAAGTTTGGAGTCACTAGTGGGGAGGAGGACTTTGGCTTGGATGTATCTTTATCTCCCTCTTCTCCTGGAAGCAGTGGAAGCTTTGAATATATTCCTGATTCATTAGATGATAATAGATTGAGGAAGAAGCGTGGTAAATCAGCATCTGATGCCCTAAGGGCAGAAAGAGGGAGATTTCTCATCAAAAGTAACATTGTCAAGCATGCCTTAATTCCTGGAACCAGAGCCAAGACATCTGCAGTTTGGAATTTTTTTTACACTGATCCTCAGCACATCTCAAGAGCTGTGTGTAATATATGTAAAAGAAGTGTAAGCCGGGGGAGGCCAGGTTCCCATTTAGGAACTTCAACACTTCAGCGACATTTGCAGGCCACACATCCCATCCATTGGGCTGTTGCCAACAAAGAAAATGGTGCTATTGCAGATGACCTAGATGAAACTGAGACTGAGAGCAATGAACTCTTAAATGATACTTTGCATGGAGAAAAGTCTACAGGCAGCCAAGATTTAACAGCTGAGGACCTTAGTGACTCTGATTCAGACGAGCCCCCGGTGCTAGAGGTTGAAAATAGGTCTGAGAGTCCTATTCCTGTTGTAGAGCAAGACAATCTGATACATACACAAGAGAGAGAAACAACATATTGTGAAAATCCAGCCTCAAGTCAAATAAATCAGGCAATTATTCAAATGATTGTAGAGGATATGCATCCTTACAATTACTTTTCAACACCAGCTTTTCAAAGGTTCCTGCAGATTGTGGCTCCTGACTATAGATTGCCATCAGAGACACACTTTTTCACTAAGGCTATACCTCAGTTATATGATTGTGTCAGAGAAAAAATATTCTTAACTTTAGAGAATGTTCAAAGCCAAAAGATCCATCTGACTGTTGACATATGGACACATGACCCATCCACTGACTATTTCATTGTGACTGTACATTGGGTCTCTTTGGAAACTGAATCTTCTAACAATGGTAGGATACCCAATTTTAGAAAGTGGGCAGTGCTTTGTGTTACAGGTTTGGCCAAAGACTGTTTGATAACCAACATTTTACAAGAATTAAATGACCAAGTTGGTTTGTGGCTTTCTCCCAATTTCCTTATCCCTAGCTTCATTGTTTCTGACAATTCCTCTAATGTGGTACATGCAATCAAAGAGGGTGGTTTCACCCATGTTCCATGCTTCTTGCATTGTTTAAATATAGTCATCCAAGACTTTTTCTGTGAGCACAAAAGCATTGAAAATATGTTAGTGGCTGCTAGGAAAACCTGTCATCATTTTAGTCATTCAGTCAAGGCCCGTCAGATACTGCAAGAGTTCCAAAATGATCACCAGCTACCATGGAAGAATTTGAAACAGGATGAAACAGGCCATTGGATTTCTACCTTTTATATGTTAAAATGGCTCTTGGAGCATTGCTACTCAGTTCACCATAGTCTTGGTAGAGCCAGTGGAGTTGTGCTCACCTCCCTTCAGTGGACTCTAATGACATATGTTTGTGATATTCTTAAACCATTTGAGGAGGCTACCCAGAAAGTGAGTATAAAGACAACAGGATTGAATCAGGTGCTACCCCTAATCCATCATCTACTCCTTTCCCTTCAGAAACTCAGAGATGATTTTCAAGTCAGAGGTATTACTCAGGCCCTCAGTCTGGTGGACAGTTTATCTCTGAAACTTGAAACTGACACCCTTCTAAGTGCAATGCTCAAATCCAAGCCCTGTATCTTGGCTACTTTGTTAGATCCTTCCTTTAAGAACAGTTTGGAAGATTTTTTACCTGAAGGTGCTGATTTAGAAACTTATAAACAGATTCTTGCAGAAGAAGTTTGCAGCTATATGGAATCTTCACCAGAGGCCTGCCAAATTGCAACTTCAGAAGCATCTGGTCCCTTAGTTACAGTAGGAGCTGATTCATTTACCTCATCTATTAAAGAAGGCACTTCCAATTCAGGTTCTATGGATAGCTCAGCTGTAGACAGTATTACCATTGGAGGCAAAGGTTTTATGTTCCCTTCTGCTATAGCAGTAGTGGATGAGTATTTCAAAGAGAAGTATTCAGAACTCTCAGGAGGTGATGACCCTTTGATTTACTGGCAGAAGAAGGTGAGCATATGGCCAGCTTTGACCCAAGTTGCCATTCAATATCTAAGTTGCCCTATGTGTAGTTGGCAATCTGAATGTATCTTTACTACAAATAGCCACTTTCATCCAAAGCAGATCATGAGCTTGGACTTTGAGAATATAGAACAGTTGATGTTTCTGAAAATGAACTTAAAAAATGTTAATTATGATTATTCTACATTGGTTCTGAGTTGGGATCCTGAGAATAAGGTTGTTCAAAGCAATGAAAAAGAAATGTCTTAATTTCTTTTCCTTTCTCCATTTAATGGGCAAATCTTTGCTATGTTACTGTCTCCTTATTGCTATAGTTATTATATATAGTCATACTAATTCTATAAGAAAATACTTGGACATGGTGACACACTTCTGTAGTCCTAGCTACTTGTGAGGCTGAGGCAGGAGAATAGCTCAAGCCCATGAATTCGAGACCAGCCTGGGCAACATAGCCAGATCCCATCTCAACCAATCTCCCACCCCCAAAAAGTCAAATAACCACAAAGCCAAATCTCTGGAAACCTGAAAACACAAAAGGGCTAAAAGATTCCTCAAAGGCAGTTATAATGTTGAGAAAGTGAAAGTTGACTTTTAAAGATTTCAAGGCTGTAACTCAATGTTACACTTGAAAATTTTGATGTTTATATCATTTGAGAAGATTTTTTTAAACTAAAAAAATATAGTGCAGCATTGAAGAGGCCTTAAGCTATTTCTGACTGGTATATTTAACTAGTAATTGAAATAAAAATTTTCCTCAACTTGGAAAATTTGATTACTCTGGAACAAATGATAACTTTTCTTCAAAAGTTATTTTTGAAGAAAAAAATAACCATACTAAACTAGTATTCCTTTCTCCTCTCCATTTTCTATATGCTTAAAAAACCCTGATACTTGGCAAAAAGAAAAAAATTGTTTTATATTTGGAAATTTCTAATTACCTCCTCATACTGGTCAACTCTATAATTTCAAATGACTGGGCATGATAGAATTACTCTTTTTAGGATTGGATCTATATAAAAGGGAAATATTAGAAAACAAATTAGGAAAAAGATTAATTTTAGTCTTCAAATTGGCTTTTTTTAACCTTTATAATATAAAAAACAAAAAGCAGGCATTTTGCATAATTTATGCATAAATAATAAAAAGACTACAAAATTGAAAAACAGTGATTGGGAATTGGAATACAAGCCCTATAAGCATACTTTGACAAACTCAGTATGCATTTCCCAAAGAATGCACTCTAATTTTATGTGATCTTTTTAAAAACATATTTAATGATCCTTAATTTTGTTATTAACTGATGTTGTTTTGGCTACCATATACCTTAACTAAAAATAAACCGTCAATATTTTCATGTGTTAGGAATCATTGGTGAAATGTGAATTAATCTCAGTGATCTTAAGGTCCCTTTCCACTCTGAAAGTATGTTTCTGTGATTGAGTGGAAGACCAGAAAATGATGACTTTTAGTAAAAGTCTATTAAATAAAGTTTCAGACTGAATAACTAATGTAAGATCCCAATTTTTCCTTTTTTTCATTTTAGATTTGGGGATATTCCCTGCCCAAAAAATTCCTGGAAAATTGACTAGTATTAAGTGTGAGTAAAAGGTGTCCACTTTTTAAAAATTTTGATTTTAGTTTTGTCTTGGATAGTATTTGGCAAGATTTAGCTTAGAAATTATGTAGTATTTATTATGTGAGAATCAAAATTGCTTTGTCACTGGTCTGGTTTCACAAATTTTTTAAAAAACTCATTTCTGTGTATCAAAATACTTTTTTTTGTTCTTAAATGTACCATTGTGAAATGAAATTTCAACGCTAAAAGTTTACCTTTTTACTAACTGGAGTAAGTGGATAAATTACGAAGTCTTTGAAAGCTATAGCCATCAGTAGTGAAGAATTTGGTTCTAGGCTGCATAAGCAAGCCTTTGCAGGGCCATTATTGAATGTCTTATCATTAATGCTGCTATTTGATATTTAAAAAAAAAAGAAAAAAATCTTCCTTTGGATAGAAGCTCTCTGTGTGCTGACAGTGCCAGTTCAGAATGGCTATAATGCTGCTCTGCCTTCTACAGCTTGCTGCACCACTCTGTAGTTACTCCGTTACTATACGTTTTTATCTTTTTTGGTTAAACACTCCTTGATGATGACAGACATGCACCCATGTTATATACATTGACGGATGTGTAAGGATTCCCCTTCATCTTTATTTTGTGGGCTGGGCAAGATTTAATGTAACATTAACTTCATGGTACTTTGGTATAAGAATAAGTGCACTATTTTTATAATGAACCTAAATCTAAAGACTTTTATTGTGTATTTTAAAAGGGGAAACTTACCCAGATATTTTGTTTCTACACATTTGTGTGTCTGTGCGTGTGTATATATAAGCCAATTAGTCTATATGTATATGTATATTATATACATAAACACTATATTTTTACATACAAGTATGCTTTTATTACACAGATAATAAAGATGGGGGAAGGTTTCTGTTTTTTTTTCTTAATAGGTGAAGAATCTTGAAGACCAGGAATTGGATCTTATTGAATTTTTTTTTGTTTTTTCATTTTTCTTTTTTCTTTTTAAATTATATTGTTCGACAGTGGAAGATGGAGTTTTTATTTTGTTTTTAATCTCTGAATCTCAAGTTCATCTTTAAATGAACTTTTTTTGTTTTTGTTTTTTATTTTTGAGGAGATAACTAATGCTAGCTATCTCCAGGCTGACAAAGGTTATTCGAATGGACTTAATCTTCCAGTAGTTGGAAGTTGTTTTAAAGATATTTTAAAAACACATCCTGTGTTTCAATTGTGGCTGAGAGGTTTCCTTGGCAATGTGAGGAGGAAAATTCTTTCTGCCTCATTATTATTAATTCATGGATTGAGTGTTGGTTCGACCTACAGGCGTAATAGATTGGAACTCAGTGAAGACACAGACGTTCCTGTTGAGAGCAACCAGCTAATGTAAGTGGGGGGAATGGGCCTTTTCTCATTAAAAAAGTAAACTTTTTTTTGTAATTTAGGCATAATTTTTTGGACTAGTAAGACATTAAAAGGCCATTGTCCAGACATTTTTTTTCTTGTAATTGTTAACAAGTGATTAGTTTTTGGATGAAAACATCTTTCTTTCTGTTTTTTTTTTTTAAATAATGCACATTGTAAAAAAAAAAAAAGGTAAAAATTATATAGCCAAGAAGAAATCCTTCAGTATTTCTATTTCCTAAGATCTGAAGAAACACTGTTAGTAGTTTATTATTATAACATAGTTCCTTGTCCATAGACATATAGCTCTTGCCTCATTATTTTTAATGACTATGTAGTGTTCTGTTGTAAAAGTATGCCTTTAATGTATCACTCCTTGATAGACATTTGAGTTTTGTCATCAAACAAAAATAGCCCCGTATCCAATAACAGTCTTATGCACACATTTATGTAAAAAACCTTAGGACCAATTATTAGATGCAAACTTATAGCATTATTATATATTATTTTCAAAAGGTTGTGACAGTTTACTGAACAATTACAACTAATGAGATCTTCTTGATTTGCAAAAGCTTTCAGTATATCCTTTTTAGTAAAGATACTAATCTTTGGTCATATTGTTGATAGATCTTTTGCTATATAAATATTTTTCATTTTAATCAGTCTTATGGTTCTGGTTTTTAACTTTGTTAACATAGGAATGGTTTTTACATGGAGCTTTTTAAAATGCCATGATTTATCCAGGTGCAGTGCTATACAAGTGTAATACCAGCACTTGGGAGGCTGAGATGGGATGGGAGGGTTTCAGGTTTCAGGCCAGCCTCACCAATTTAGTGGAATGTTACTTGAAAAAATACAAAGGGCTGGGTGTATAGCTTAGCGATAGAATGCCCCTGGATCCAGTCAGTGTCCCTTACACAAACATGCACACAAAATGGCATGATTTTGGGGGGGATGGGCAGGGTACTGAACATGGAACCCAGGGCCATTCTCCCTCCAAGCTATTCCACAAGTTTACCAAGTACTGGGATTATAGGCCTGTGTCACCACTCTTGGTGGTTTATTTTAATCTTTATAAAAGGTATAAGGTCTGTGTCTAGATTTTTTCTTTTTTTCTTTTTTTTTTTTTTTTTGGCATGTGGATATTCAGTTGCTCCGGTACCATTTATTGAATTTCTTTGCTCCTTTACCTGTGTGTGTGTGTGTGTGTGTGTGTGTGTGTGTGTGTGTGTGTGTGTGTGTGTGTGTGTGTTTTAGAGGGGATTGAACCCGGGAGCATTCTACTTTTGAGCTATACCTCCTATTTGATTTTTTATTTGGAAACGGGCTCGCCAAGTTGCCCCTCCCTGAGTTACTGAGTCAGGCTTTGAATCTGCAGTCCTCCTGTTTCAGCCTCCCAAGTATTATGGTTACAGGTGTACACGATTATGCCTGGCTCCAGCAATCATTTTTCTATCTTTGCAATCTGTATTCATGTCGTAGGACTGCCATAGCACAAAGTGCCACAAACTGGCTTAGAACAAAAGAAATTTATCATCTTAATAGTTCTGGAGGATATAGTAACTGATTAGGTGATAGCAAAGCCATGGTCCCTCTGAAACCTGTAGGGGAATGACCTTGTTTAGCTTCTGGTGCTTGTTTGCAGTCCTTGATTATTAATGCGTCACTCCATATTCATGAACATCTTCTCCCAGTGTGTCTTCTCATTATCTTCCTTCTCTGCATGTCTGTCTCTTAGTCCAAGCTGGTAGCATTTTGCTGAGGTAATTAATTTTATTCAGTTTTATCCACAGTCACACACCTAATCTCTTCAAAAGCCATTGCACAGCCACATCCTTGGGGTGGGCTGGGAATTTTCCAAGTCTTCAACTTCCATCCCTTTTTGCTTCATAGTTCTTTCCTTGATGTATTTCTTTCCTTTTGTGTGTTAATATAAACTATAAGGAGAAATCATGCTCTTCCTTCCACACACTGCTTAGACATCTCAGGTAAATATTCATGTTCTTTGCTTATAGATTTTACCTTCCACCCAAGAACTCTCAATAAGTTCTCTGTCATTTTGTAGCAAGAATCATCTTTCAGGTTTTCAATAACTTACTTCTCATTTGTAGTTGAAATTTCATAAGAAGGACCTTTAACATAGCTGCATCCACATTGTTAGGTCCTTTTTTTTTTTTAAAGCAATGGAATAACAAACTCTTAATCTCCAATTTTTTTAAATTTAGATTTTTGGGTGATGTTTGCTTATTAGAAACAAGATAGTGCTGAACTTGCTTGTGCATTATTTTGTGTATATGTTGAATATTTTTACTTTAGGATTCATTTTAGAAATGGAATTGTCTTTTAGACAAAGAATATATAAATTTTAAAGATTTAAGTACATGGTTAGATGCAAACACTCACTTCTAACTTAGCTTGTTAGCTTCAGGGTTTTTCACCATGGCATATTATTATTGGATTAGAAATTATTAGTGGGAGATAAGATTGAATTTGGTTTGATTTTTTTGAATGGTAGGTCAGTGTTTTCATAAAACCCAATTTTCCGGTGTGTGAGTGTGTGAAAGAACCTTCTGCATTCTGGTATGTGCTCTAATTTGACTTTTATAGAAGTATTCTTGGACTCTAGTGTAAGGATCAGGGTATGGCAGAGACTAGGGAATAGAGTATTGGTTGTTTTGTTGAATCACCATTTCATGGGGATTAGTCTTACAGATTTCCTTTACTCCTTGTTTTATAATTGATGTGTGCAGCTCTTTAGCCAACTTTAATATTAAGCTAATTTCATAGGGAATTGTTTCATCAGTTATTCTAATTAAATATGATTCTCCATCTAGTTACACTTGTATACATTTGAAATAACATGCGTGTATATGAAAATATTTGAACTTTCTTACTTGGATTTAAAAAAACCTAATTTATCAGAAATGTAGATTTGCCAAGTGTCTTGTGTAAAGTAATCTAGGTTCAGTTAATCTAAAATGTTGACCATGTGTTTGGTTAGCAATGCTTATTTAAATTTTATGCTAAAATTTTTTTAAAACAAAAAAAAGTTTATGTTGAAGCAATAAAGAAATGTATCGGCAAGTTTGTGTAAATAACTAAAATTTGGCTTTAACAGTGATCACATTAGGGTGTTTTAGAGGTGGAAGTTGGAATAATTTGCCTGAAATGTTTTAATTCATTTTCTGTTTAGGATTACATTTTAAAGACGATTTCTGTGATTGAGTTGTCATTTGGAAGATTAAGAGCATTTCAAGAGGACGGAACTGGTCCTCACCTTGAGGAAGCGGTGGCTTACTTCAAGAAGCCACTCTTGGTTTAAGAATTTACCCAGCATGTCTAATCAAGGAGAAGACTGCTACTTCTTTTTCTATTCTACATGTACCAAAGTAAGAATTGGCATCTCTAAATCAATTCTGTCTAGTTTCTTTAGTAAAATTGAATAAAATTCCCCCTACATTCAAAATTGTTTCCATATTTTGTTTTGCTCAACTGTTTATCTACTGACAGTTTTTTAGTAACGGATAATATATTTAGGAGAATGCATTCTCATTTTTTCTCTCTTTTTTTTTTTTTTTTTTTTTTGGTGGAACTGGGGGTTGAACCCATGGGCATTCTACCTCCAAGCTACACCCCTAGCCCCCTTTTTTTTTTTTTTTTGGTGGGTCTAGGGATGGAACCCAGGGGCATTTGACCTCCAAGCTACGCCCCCTGCCCTAGTTTTTATTCTTTATTTTGAAACAGGGCCTAAGTAGCTGAGGCTGTCTACGAACTGCGATCCTTTGGTTTCAGCCTCCTGAATGCTGGGATTACAAGCGGCTGCCACCACTCCTGGCTCCCCAGCCCTATTTTTTATTCTTTATCTTATTCTAAATTGCAGAGGGCCTAAGTAGTTGAGGCTGGCCATGAACTTGTGATTCTCCTGTCTCAGCCTTCCAAGTACTGGGATTACAAGTGTGCACCACTATGCCTGGCTTCTCTTCATTTATAACTAATTTCCCATGTTTTTTTAAAAAAGTGAAATGGTTCGTAGTACATGGTCATAGTCAGTATTCTTTTATCTCTATTCACAGTGCCGTTAGATTTGGGGCACTTTGATCTAATGGCTTGCTAACTTTGATTTTATATATTTTATATTAAATGAGTAGGTAGATTGTATTATAAACATATAGAAACTATTATGGATTGAATTTGACCCTTTCTCCCAGATATTTTGCTGCTAAGAATATAAAGCTGTCTTCTAAATATGCTTTTGTAGCCTTTTGGTTTTATCTTTGTCAAAATGTTCTGTTTTTCTGCTTGATTTTTCTGCAGTTCTATTTAAGTGTTTATTTTGCTATTTCTTTACAATTCTATATATTCGTATATTGCAGTATCTTTTTCTTAAGTTATCTTGATGCTGTGTTTTAAAATGATACGTTTTAGGGCTAAGGTTGGTTCAGAGTGCTTGATTAGCATGCATGAGGCACTGGGTTTGATCTCTAGCACCAAAAAGTAAAAGATAAAATGAAAGTTTTGAGCAGAACTCTGATAATTTTATCTGTCTTACATAGTACTCTGCTCAATAGTGTTTTGTTTCAGATGAAAATGTAGAAAAGCATAATCATATTGGTTATACACTAATTACACAGTAAGTATACTTAAGTTATTAAATGAGGATTAATAAAAGTCAGAACACATGAAACCGTTTTGAAGATGAACTAAGAATTTTTAGAAAGTACCTCACAGTCCTCTTTGTCTTTTTCAGCCCCATCTTTCATTATGTCACTCATGTTGTCAGATTGGCTAGAAGGTGCTCTCAGAAAATGAGTGATGGGAAACAATGAGCTGGTGGTGGTTGTCCTGCCTCAGTTGTTCCCACCTTGCCTTTCTCTACTGAACTGGCTAGGGAATTCCTGTTGTGAACATTGTACCTCAAATGTAGTTCAGAGCCATAGCTGTTTTTTTGTGTGCCCTTTTTGTTAACAGGGTGACAGCTGCCCATTTCGTCACTGTGAAGCTGCTCTAGGAAATGAAACTGTTTGCACATTATGGCAAGAAGGGCGTTGTTTTCGACAGGTGTGCAGGTTTCGACACATGGAGATTGATGTAAGTTTCCAGTTTGCCTTACTGTAATAAGTAGTCTAGGATCATTGTAGGCCAGTAAAGAAATATATGGACAAAAATGACATTTGGTGTATTTGTTTTAATGATCCAGTGAAATTATTTACTTTCAGTACTGGGGATGGAGTCCAGGAATGCACTCATCCTGAGTGTATGCGCATGCACGTGTGTGTGTGTGTGTCCGTGTGTGTGTGTGTCCGTGTGTGTGTGTGTGTGTGTGTGTGTGTGTGTGTGTGTGTGTGTGTTACTAGGGGTGGAACCCAGAGGCCTTCTACCTCTGGGCTGTACCTGCAGCCCTGTTTATTTTTTATTTGAAAACAGGGTCTTGTTAAGTTATTAAGAGCCTCATTGAGTTGCTGAGGCTTACTTCAAACCTGTGATCCTTGAATCTCAGCCTCCCAAGTACTGGGATTACAAGCATGTACCACCATGCCCAGTTCCCTTTTTATTTGTTTGTTTTGTTTGTTTGTTTTGAAACAAGGTCTAGATTGTTGAGGGTCTTGCTGAATTGCTGAGGCTGGCATAAAATCTGCAATCCTCCTATTGCAGCCTTTCACCTACTAGCATATGCCACCATGCCTGGTTTATGTATTTTTAAAATTTGAACTGTTTATTAAAATATATATAGAAAAGTTTACAAATAATAAAATTACAACTTGAAGAATTTTCACAGAGTAAGTACATTTATTTGGACATACCCATTTTAAGCAATGGAGCATTAGCCACACATGATGCATGCCTGTAATCGCAATACTTGGGAGGCTGAGACAGGAGGAATCCAGGTTCAAGGCCAGTCTTAGCAACTTAACAAGACCCTCAGCAACTTAGTGAAAATCTGTTTCAAAAATAAAAAGTAAAGTAGGGTTAGGGATGTGGCTTGAGAAGGTAGACTGCCCCTGGGTTCAATCCCTAGTACCAAGGAAAGGAAATAAAGCCTGAACATTCTTATATTCTCTCTTCATTGTCTCTAGCTTCGTGTCCAAAACTAAACACTGTTCTCATTCCTAACACAGAGATGTTTTGACTATTTTGATCATTACATAAATGGGATTTTATAGGGTTTTCTCCCTCCCCCCATGTTTATCTTCTTATTACTGGTTGGTATTCTATTGTATGAATATCCTACAGTGTATCCATCATTCTTTTTTTTTTTTTTTTTTTTTTGGTGGTACTGGGGGTAGAGCCCATAGGCTTTCTACCTCTGGGCTATACTCCAAGACCTATTTTATATTTATATTTTATTTGGAAACAGGGTCTTACTAAGTTGCTGAGAGCCTCACTAAGTAGCTGAGGCTGGCTTCGAACCTGTGCGATCCTCTTGTCTCAGCCTCCCAAGTGCGGGGATTACAAGCATGTGCCACCACGCCCTGCTTACAGTGTATCCATTTTGGTTTTGGTGGGCCTGTGGGTTGTTTGCAAATTTTTGAAGTAGTTAAAGGTAGAATTGTTTTTGAACATTCTCCCCACCCTTGTGGGAGGGATTAAACCCATGATGTTTCTCAGGCTCGGCAAATAGCTTTGAATAATCTTTTTCTTTTCTTTGGAGGGATAGGGATTGTGCTCAGGGACATTCTGTCTCCGAACTACACCCCAGCCCTTTTATTTTTTAAGCAAGTTTTGTATTTTGCTGTGGTCTTGCTAAGTTGTTGAGGCTAGCCTCAAACCTGTGATCTTCCTGTTCCAGGCTTCCCTCTGTACTGGGATTACAGGCATGTGCCACCACACCTGGCTTTCCTTTTTATTTTGAAACAAGGTCTCACTTAAGTTGCTGGGACTGGCCTTAAACCTGTGATCCTTCTTGTCTTTGCCTCCCAAGTATTGAAATTACATGTCTGTGCCACTGTGCTGGGCTAAACTTTTTTATATGCTTTTGAAGAATGTACTGCTCTCCAAAAGATACGTATCTTTTTTTTTTTTTTTCCTTTCTTCTTTCTGACAAAGATCCTATGATGTGCGAGTTTATTCTAGATATTCAGGTGCTTTGGGGTTTTGTTTTCTCTTTTTGCGGTACTAGGAATCAAACTGAGAACTTTGTGCATGCTTAAACAGGTACTGTGCCACAGAGCCCACAGGTCTACTTTTCTTAAGAAACAAATTAGATAGCTATTATCATATTCATTTTATATCTACTAAAGGTGAGGCTGAGAGGCATTAAATTTTCCAAGGCCACATGGCCTATACTTAGCATAATAATGATGTAAACTTTGTTACCTTTAATTCTATACTCAGCTACTGCATCATCTTGCTCTAAATTAAATGTAGAAGGCCGGGCGTGATGGCGCACACTTGTTGGGGAGGTGGAGGCAGGAGGATCACGTTTCTTGGACAGCCTTAGCTACTTAACGAGGCACTTCGCAAACCAATGAGACTCTGTTTCAAAAAATAATAAAGACTAAAAATAGGATAGGGGGTGTATCTCTGAGGTACGATGCCCCTGGATTCCATCCCCAGTACTGCAGTAATAATAATAATAATAATAATAATAATAATAATAATAATAATAATAAAATGTAGACAGGTTTAAGGATGAAGACAAAGAGAAAACCACAACAGATCAACTCCTCTTTGCATCTTGCCATCATGCCTAAAGCATATCATGTTCATCAGCCTTTCTCCCTGTTGATAAAAACCATCTCATAGCCCTCCCTCTGATTTTGGAATCTAGTATAGAAAACCACTTTCTGAATTAATACAGGTCTCACTTCATGTTTTGTTTTAAAACAATGTTGTTGTTTTTTTTAACAGAAAAAACGCAGTGAAATTCCTTGTTATTGGGAAAATCAGCCAATGGGATGTCAAAAACTAAACTGCGCTTTTCATCACAACAGAGGACGCTATGTCGACGGCCTTTTTCTACCTCCAAGCAAGAGTGAGATCAATTTCTAATTTTAAAAGAATAGTTAATACTAACTGAATACCTACTATGCATACTATACAAAGTACTTTATATACCTTGTCTTTTTTCAGTGAGGGAGCAGTATTATTTCTACCTTACAGATGAGTTCTCTAAACCTTATGAAGGTTAAATTATAGCTGAATGTGGTGGCGTGCATGGTTGTTACACAGTACCTGGTAGGCTGAGCCGGGAGGATCACCCAGCATCAACTACTTAGTGAAGCTCTCCGCCAACTTAGGCCCTGTTTCAAAAAATAAAGAAGAAAAAATAGGATTGAGGTTATAAATCATTGTTAGAATGTCCCTGGGTTCAATCCCTAGTACCACACAAAAAGGTTAAATTATTTGTGCAGTCGTGGAACCTAATGATTCTTGGCATGCCAGATTGGATTCCTATAGTTTGGTGCATTTACCATTCACCATTCTCTTAGACACATCGAAGTTTCTTCCCTTCCCTTTTTTTTGTGTGTGTGTGTGTGTGTGTGTGTGTGTGTGTGTGTGTGTGTGTGTGTTTGTGTTACTAGGGATTGAACCCAGGGCCATTCTACTCTGAGCTACACCAGCCTTATGTTTTATTCCTTTTTTTTGGGGGGGGGGTGGTACTGGGGGTGGAACCCAGAGGCTTTCTACCTTCAGGTTATACTCCCAGACCTATTTTATATTTTATTTGGAAACAGGGTCTCACTAAGTAGCTGAGGCTGGCTTCGAACCTGTGCGATCCTCCTGTCTCAGCCTCCCAAGCACAGGGATTACAAGCATGCACCACCACACCTGGCTTATTCCTTTTTTTTTTTAAACGGGGTCTCACTAAGTTGTGGAGGACCTTGCTAAGTAGCTGAGGCTGGCCTTGAACCTGTGATCCTCCCAGGTGTGGCACATCTGGTCCTGTGCCTGTTTTGTTTAAGGAGGGCAGGTATTAGAATACACCCTTGTCCATTTATTTACATATTCTTTTTATTTGGAAACAAGATCTCACACTAACTTGATGACAGCTTCACTAAGTTTCTGAAGATGGCTTTGAACCTACTCTACTCTCTGCCTCCAACCTACTGGCATTATAAGTGTGTACCACAGCCAGCTCTTATTTTTTATTTTGAAACAGGTCTCACTAATTGCTAAGCCAGCCTTGAACCTGTTATCCTTCTGTCTCTCAAATAATGAGATTATAGATGTGTGCCTGCACGTGGCTTTTTTTGTTTTGTTTTGTTTTCCTTTCTCTCTTTTTTAATAGGTCTAGGGACCAAATCCAGGGTCATACTACCACTGAGCTACATTCCCAACTTTATTTTTTTGAAACAGGGTCTCACTAAGGGTCCCAGGCTGGCATCAAACTTGCAGACCTCCTCTTGCCTCAGCTTCCCTAATCATTAGGATTCCAGGCATTCACCAATATGCCAAGCATTATCTTCTATCTAATAATCATAGAATTGGCTTGGTATGGTGGCTCTACTTGTAATTCCAGAACTTAGGCTGATTACAGCCAGGAGGATCACAGGTTTGAAGCCAGCCTCAGCAACTTAGTAAGGCCCTTTACAACTTAGTGAGACCCTGTTTCCAAATAAGATATAAAATTGGGCTGGGGATATAACTCATTCCCAGTGCCACATACAAGCACACACACACAAAATAGAGCTGGAGATGAAACTCGGAGGTACAATGCTCTTGGACTTAATCCCCAAATCCCAAATACCAGGGAAAAAAAAAAGCATAGTCTCAATTTTAAAATTAAATATCTAGATGGGTGGGGTGGCGCACGCTTGTAATCCCAGTGCTTGGGAGGCTAAGACAGGAGGATCTCACAGGTTCGAAGCCAGCTTCAGCTATTTAGGCTCTCAGCAACTTAGTGAGACCCTGTTTCCAAATAAAAATATAAAATAGCTGGGTGTGATGGTGCACGCTTGTAATCCCCATGCTTGGGAGGCTGAGACAGGAGGATCGCACTGGTTCGAAGCCAGCCTCAGCTACTTAGTGAGGCTCTCAGCAACTTAGTAAGACCTTGTTTCCAAATAAAATATAAAATAGGTCTGGGAGTATATCCCGGAGGTAGAAAGCCCCTGGGTTCCACCCCCAGTACCACCAAAAATAAATAAATAAATAAATTAATTAATTAAATGTCTAGAATTTGCAAATACTATGCACTAGCCTTCTGTTTATTGTTTGGACTGTTCATTTTGTTTTTATACAGTGAAGATTTATTTTGTTGAAAGCATATTTTCCTCCCTAAGAAGTTTAGAGCCCAAATAGGAAGACCAGGTAAAAACCAGAAATGCTTAAGCCGGACATGGTAGCACATTCTTATAATCCCAGCATTCAGGAGGCTGAGACCGGTGGATCACTGTTTTTGGACAACCTCAGCTATTCAGTGAGGCCCTCCACAACTTAGCGAGACACTGCTTCAAATAAAGAATAAAAAATAGGACAGAGGGTGTAGCTCTGAGGTCAAATGCCCCCAGGTTCATCCCTAGACCCACCAAAAAAAAGAAAAAAAAGAAATGTTTTTAAAAAAACATACCAAACTTATCAGAAGGGGCCATGATTTATGTTGAAGTGGTATTGTATCTTCTGTTTTTAACTTGTTGCTGGTTTTGTAAATTTAGCTGTATTACCCACTGTGCCGGAGGCACCAGAAGAAGAAGTGAAGACCAGCCAGCACACAGTTCAGCAGAGCAAATTGTCTGTCCAGTCTAACCCTTCCCCTCAGCTGCGCAGTGTTATGAAAGTAGACAGTTCTGAAAATGTTCCTAGCCCCACACACCCACCAGTTGTAATCAATGCTGCAGATGATGATGAGGATGATGATGGTAAGTTTTAGCTTTTTTTCTTAAGGTAAATAAAGCCACACAGTGAATTGGAAAGAATTAAGACTGAAGTTCTAGTCCTGTTTTTAATTATAATTTGTCCTAAATGTTGACATAACAGATCAGTTTTCTGAGGAGGGTGATGAAACCAAAACACCCACCCTACAACCAAGTCCCGAAGTTCATAATGGATTACGAGTGGCTTCTGCCCGAAAACCTGGGGTCAACTTAAAGCAAGGTAAAAAAGAGACTGTCTTACAGCCCTATCAACTGTGTCCTATTTTACTAACCTTTGAAATTTAATTCATAATGCTAATGTCTCTCTTCCCTTCTCCATGCTGCATAGACATACTTTATCATAATAATTTATTTTAAAAACACTTGAATGTCAGCTGTGAACAGAGAGTGATTTATATTTGGGTTTCTTAGGTGAATGTTTGAATTTTGGGATAAAAACCCTAGAAGAAATTAAATCAAAGAAAATGAAAGAAAAATCCAAGAAACAAGGTGGTAAGTCACTCATAACTTTTAGCACAGTTTGGCTTTACAAGTTTTTGTTACCAAAGAAGAATAAGGAGACTTTTGGAAGCAATAGCCAAAATTATCAAATAGATTTTTAGTTCTGTGGCTTGTTTGAAGAAAGACAGATTTTCAGTCCCTAGCTATTCAGATTGAGACACATAAAATAAGATCCTAAAAAAAAAAGGACAGCTGGGTGTGGTAGCGCTTGCTTTGTAATCCCAGTGCGAATCTGAGACAGGAAGATTGAAGGTTCACAGCTAGCTCCAGCTACTTAGGTCCTCTGCAACTTAGTGAGGCCCTTTTTCAAAATAATAAGTCTTGGGGTGTAACTCAGAGGTAGAGTGCCCCTGGTTTCAATATCTGGTACCCAACCCCAAAAAAGAAAACCTGTATGTCTTGAACCATGTTAGAAAAACCTTCATTTTTGTGGTAGATGAGTTCTTCTGTGAGTGCTGCTGGATTTTCTTCTAGACTATGCCTCGATCTGGTTGATGTGTATTTGCAACTCTTAAAAATTATAAATAAGGTGTGAGGTGTATATGGAGAGACAAATGGTTCTAAGAATTCTTATTAGCGTGTGTGTGTGTGTGTGTGTGTGTGTGTGTGTTTTACTGGAGATTGAGTCCTGGGGCATTCTACCTCCGAGCTACACCCCCAGCCCTATTTTATTTTTATTTTGAAACAGAGTTTCACTAGGTTGATGAGAGTTTCAGTACTTGCTAAGGCTGTCCTCGAACCTGTGATCCTCCTGTTTCACTTCCCAAGTACTGGGATTACAGGTGTGAGCTGCCACACCTGGGTTAAAGCTTTGTGAACTTTGTAGTTGTTTTCAGATGATTCAATTTAGAAAAGATTGGATTCATGTACCTAGTGGTTAGTATACTGCTGAAGTTAGCTTTAGAATAATGGTAGCCTTATTGGTAAATAAAAGGTTGAATGCCTGAATTACTCAAAACAATTTTTATACTTTATTTTGACATTCTGTGCAAGGGTCCCCCTACCATTACCCCATTTAACTGTAGGCAACAGGTATAGAAAGGCCAATTGTCTACTAAGTAGTCTTATAGCAATCTATATTGAACTTTTAACAGGTCATGGAAGCACTTTTTTTTTTTTTTTTGACTTGTGATAGCTTTATTTTTTATAAATTATTTGCTGTTCTTCAACTTACTTTATACAGAAGGTTCTTCCGGGGTTTCCAGTCTTTTACTCCAGTCCCAGCCTGGTCCAGGTCCTGAAAAAGAGAATGTTCGGACCGTAGTGAGGACAGTAACTCTGTCAAGCAAACAAGGTAAGATATAGGTAATACCGAAAGTTACTGGGATTTTACTTTTATCGCTGGGAGTGTAAAGTCCTTGGATATTTTTTTTTACCTTTGATTTGTAGAAAGACTAATATTTTGATTGAATTGGTATATTTGGTCCTATTTATTCTATTGTACACATAATTTATTGGTGCATTATAGTCTCTTATAATGTAGTTCACAGTGATTGTGACATAAATGCATATAGCACATGGCAAGCTTTCCCTTGGCTTCCGCCTCCATTCCCTCCCCTTCCCATACAGAGTATTGAGAATGTAGTATTCTCACATATGTACAAATGTCAGTGGAAGTGAATGCTTTGTTAATCATCCCTCTCCCTCCCCTTCCCCTAGACCACCTCCCTGGCTCCACTGGAGTTTCTCCTCTGTTATCTGAAGTCCCTCTGATAGCCCAGTTACTCTCCCTAGCTTCCTCATATGAGAGAAAATATATGACCCTTCACTTTCTGTCACTGGCTAATCTCACTTAACATACTCTCCAGGTCTGTGCATTTTCTTCAAATGACATAATCTTGTTCTTTGTTGTTGGGTAGAATTCCATTGTGTGGATATCTCATAATTTCTAATTCATTCATCTGTTGATGTTGAATGTTTATGAATGTCTAGATTGGTCCCATAATTTGGCTATTGTGAATTGTGCTGTGATAAACATGGATATGCATATGTTACTATAATATTCTGATTTTAGTCCCTTTGGAAAGATACCAGAAGTGGTATAGCTGGATCATATGGTGGATTCATTCCCAGTTTTCTGAGGAATCTCCACACTAATCTCCATAGCAGCTGCACTAATTTGCAATATCACCAACAGGGTAGGGTAGAAGAGTTCTTATTTCCCTGCATCCTCACCAGAATTTTTTATTGTTAGACTTCTTGATGACTGCTATCTAATTGGAGTGAGATGGAATCTCAGTGTAGTTTGATTTGTATCTTCCTGATTACTAATGGTAAATATATTTTTCATGTGTTGGCCATTTGTATTTCTTCTTTTGTGAAGTATATAGTTCAGTTCCCTATTTTTATTATTTGTTTATTTATTGGTTTATTTTTTGTGGTACTAGGGATGGAACCCAGGGGCATGCTACCTCTAAGCTATACCCCCAGCCTTGTTTTTTATCTTTATTTTGAAACAGCGTCTCACTGAGTTGCAAAGGGCCTTACTAGTAGCTGAGGCTGTTCTCAAACCACGATCCTCCTGACTCATCCTCCCAAATACTGGAATTACAAGCGTGCACCACCACCCCAGGCCTCTTTAGACTCTTGATGGTTTCTTTCCCATTTATTGCTTGAATTTTCTGAGCTTTGAAGGTCTTAATGAGGAAATTTCTCCAACATTCCTATATGTTGGAGTGGTGATCCTACTATTTAAAAGGTTGAGATTCTTAATTAAGCAGCTTTCACATTTATGTAGTTACATTTTTTATGGTTACCAGGGATTTAACCCAGAGGAATTCTATCTCCAAGTTATACTACCAGTTCTATTTTTTATTCTTTAATTTGAAACAGGGTCTCACTGAGTTGTAGAGGGCCTCATTAAGTAGCTGAGGCTGGCCATGAACCTGTGATCCTCCTTTCTCAGCCTCCCAAGTACTGGGATAACAAGCATGCACCACCACACCTGTCTGTATGTTTGATTTTTACATTTAACTGTTTATCTGTATCCATTCAAAAGTATATTGACTTTCCTTTGTGGGTAAAGAATGGGAAATATAGCCGGGCGTGGTGGCGCATGCTCTTGGGAGGCTGAGACAGGAGGATTGCACGGGTTTGAAGCCAGCCTCAGCTACTTAGTGAGGCTTTCAGCAACTTAGTGAGACCCTGTTTCCAAATAAAATATTAAAAAAAATTTTTTTTAAAAAGGTCTGGGAGTATAGCCCGGAGGTAGAAAGCCTCTGGGTTCCACCCCCCAGTACCACCAAAAAAAAAAAAAAAAAAAGGTAAATATACCCTTTGATTAAAGAAAAATATAAATGTCATTTTTACTAAACAGTTTTAAATCTAGTCAGGAATAAGGCTAAGTAATTGTAATATGTAGGTACGTTTAAGTGCTTATACCATTCAAGAACAAAGAACTAAAAGGAAAACTCACTTAAAAAGATAGCTGGGCCCTGGGGATCACACAGGTTTGAAGCCAGCCACGCTGGCTCAAGAGACCCTGTTTCCAAATAAAAGTATAAAAGTAGGTCTGGGAATGTAGCCCGAAGGTAGAAGGGTTTCCAGGAACCCCAGTACCACCAAAAAAAAAAAAAAAGATAGCTGGGCATGGTGACACATGCTTGTAATCCCAGCATTTGGGAGGCTGAGACAGGAGGATCACAGTTCACAGCCATCCTCAGCTACTTAGGCCCTTTGCAACTCAGTGAAACCCTGCTTCAAAATAAAAAATAGGGATGGGGGTGTAGCTCGAAGGTAGAATGCTCCTGGATTCTATCCCTACTACCGCAAAAAAAGAAAAAGGTATGTAACTTATAAAGTGCATAAGTATAGCTTGGGCTTTATAACTAATTGGTTAAGAACATAATCTGTTGGCTGTGCATTCGACTATTTAAATTATTAAGGTTTCAAGCCGGGCGTGGTGGCGCACGCTTGTAATCCCAGCATTTGGGAGGCTGATCCGGAGGATCGCATTTTGCGAACAGCCTCAGCTATTAGGCCCTCTGCAACTCAGTGAGACCCTTTATTTTTATTCAAAATAAAGAATAAAAAATAGGGCAAGGGGTGTAGCTTAGAGGTCAAATGCCCTGAGTGTTTTTTGCTGGGCATGGTGGCGCACACTTGTAATCCAGAGCTTGAGAGGTTGAGACAGGAGGATCGCACAGGTTCGAAGCCAGCCTCAGCTACTTAGTGAGGCTCTTAGCAACTTAGTGAGACCCTGTTTTCAAATAAAATATAAAATAAGTCTGGGAGTATAGCCCAGAGGTAGAAAGCCCCTGGGTTCTATCCCCAGTACCATCAAAAAAAAGTTTCTTTGGGTGGGCACAAAATAATGTCAGAATATACTTTGGTACTTGCTGAGCATAGTGATACACACTTGTAATCCCAGTACTTGGGAGTCTGAGACAGGAGGATTGCAGGTTTGTGGCTAGCCTCAGCAATGCAGTGAGGCCCTCCACACACAACTTGGTGAGGCTCTGTTTCAAAATAAAAGGGCTTGGGGTGTAGCTTGGAGGTAGAATGCCCATGAGTTCAGTTCCCAGTACCACAAAAAAAAAAAAAGAAAAAGAGAAGTACCACCAATATGCACTGGTATTCATCAGCACAGAAAACTTGGTTAACAGTAAAGAAATTCTGTTTTACTCTTTCAGGAGAAGAGCCCTTGGTTCGACTGAGTCTTACTGAGAGACTGGGGAAACGAAAATTTTCAGTTGGTGAGATAAATTTTGTCTATATTTCTAAATTGTTTTATACCTACTATAATGTATCTGTCTCAAAAAATTATTTTTCTGACTCAGAAAATTCTGTTATTCCAGTACTTGGGAGGCTAAGACAGGAGGATGGCAGGTTCGAGGACAGCCTTAGCAAATAGACTGTCGTCAACCTAGTGAGACCCTGTTTAAAAATAAAAGTATAATAGGGCTAAGAGTGTAGCATGGAGGTAAAATGTTCTTGGGTTCAGTTCCCAGTACCACAAAAAAGAGGTTTTGTTTGTTTGTTTGTTTGTTTGTTTGTTTTTTGTGGGTCTGGGGATAGAACCCAGGAATATTTGACCTCCAAGCTACACGCCCTGCCCTATTTTTTATTCTTTATCTTGAAACGGTCTCACTGAGTTGCGAAGGGCCTTGCTAAGTAGCTGAGGCTGTCCACGTACCGCAATCCTCTGGTCTCCGCTTCCTGAATGGTGGGACAGAAGTGTTTTGAACTTGATAGTATTTCATGTTTTCAGTCAGAAAATGTGAATATATTATGAATCAGTTACATAATAAAAACTCCACAATTATCATGCCTATGAATGAAATAATATTTGCTGTGGATTTCCTCTGTGTCACATACTTTATATACACTTTCATCTAATCCTCAGCAACCATGAGGAAACGGAGTACAATACCTGGCACTGAATAAATATTAGCAAATATTTTTAGCACTGAACTCAAACTGTTTTCCAGATAACGTGCCCAAGGTTACATTCAGATGAACATATTATAGATTAAATCATCATTTCTAAAATGAGAGGCTGAGGCAGGAGAATCTCAAGTATAAGTCCAGTCTGAGTAATTTAGCAGTGCCTTGTATCAAAATGAAAAATAAAACAGTCTGGAGATATAACTCAGTGATACAGCACCCCTGGGTTTCATCCCCAGTATTGTAAAACAACAACAAAAATGGAAATTGGGCATAGTAGCACACACCTGTAATCTCGGCGGCCCAGTCGAGGCAGATTCGCGGCTAGCCTAGGCAGCTTAGTTTAGACCCTGTCTCTAAAATAAAAAGGACTGGGGATAGCCAAGGCTGGTGGCACATGCCGTAATCTCAGAACTTGGGAGGCTGAGACACGAAGATCACAAATTGAGGCTAGCCTTGGCAACTTAGCAAGAGTCTGTTTGAAAATAAAAGCCAGATTTGGTGGCACACGCTTGTAATCCCCACACTTGGGAGGCAGAGATGGGAGGATCGCTCTGGTTCAAAGCCAGCTGTGCTGGCTTAAGAGACCCTGTTTCCAAATAAAAATATAAGAGCCGGGCGTGGTGACGCATGCTTGTAATCCCCGCGCTTGGGAGGCTGAGACAGGAGGATCGCACAGGTTCAAAGCCAGCCTCAGCTACTTAAGTGAGGCTCTCAGCAACTTAGTGAGACCCTGTTTCCAAATAAAATATAGGTCTGGAAGTATAGCCCAGAAGTAGGGAAAAAAAAGCCCCTGGGTTCCACCCCCAGTACCACCAAAAAAAAAAAAAAAACAACAAATAAATATATATATAAAATAGTTCTGGGAGTGTAGCCTGGAGGTAGAAGTGCTTCCAGGAACCAAAAGAAAAAAGAAAAAGGGCTCGGGACAAGACAGGCGTGGTAGCATATACACCTGTAATCCGAGTACTTGGAGGCTGAGCCAGGAGAAATGCAGGGTTGAACAACTTGGTAAGACTCAGCAACGTAGCAAGACCTTGTTTCAAAACAAAAAAGGGCTGGGTGCTAAACTTTGAGGCAGAACATTCCTGGGTTCAATCCCTATTAACTACCATAAAGGAGACATCGAGGAGTGAAGTACCTTCAGGTTCCATTCCCAGGACAACCCCCCCCAAGAAAAGGTTAGGGATACAGCTCAGGGGTAGTGTGTTTACCTACTATGTGCAAGGCCCTGGGTTCAATTCCTAATATCATAAATAAGTTACTGCACTCTCAGCATGCATGCAGACTTTATGATTTTTTAGTTTTATATTTAAATTATAATGAGGGGAGAGTAGCTCAGTGGTGGGGAGCTCATCTAGATGCACAAAATCCTGGTTTCGGTCTTCAGTACTGCAAGTAAAAAATGAGAGAGATTTGTGTTCTGTGTAGAGTTTTTTTCAAATATTTAATGGTATCCTTCAAAGAAATAGGACTTCCGTAAAGCGATTCAAAAAACAGACCTTAAAAACTGATAATTAAATAACTTATATTTAACAGTGTAATAGTATTAATAAGCCAGGTATAGTGTGCAGGTTTGCAGTCAGCCTCAGCTACTTAGACCCTCAGCAACATAGTGAGACCCTGTTTCAAAATAAAGAATAGCTGGGCGTGATGGCGCACTCTTGTAATCCCCGTGCTTGGGAGGTGGAGACAGGAGGATCGCGCAGGTTCGAAGCCAGCCTTTCTGACTTAAGAGACCCTGTTTCCAAATTTAAAAAAAAAAATTATGTGTGTGTGTGTGTGTGTGTGTGTGTGTGTGTGTGTGTGTGTGTGTGTGTGTCTGGGAGTATAGCCCAGAGGTAGAAGGGTTTCCAGGAACCCCAATACCACCAAAAATATATATATATATAAATAAAGATTAAAAAAATAGGGCTGTGAGTGTGCCTCAGAGGTGAAGTGCCCCTACATTCCATCCCTTATACTTGGGGGGGGGTAATAGTATTAATAAACTGGAAGCTGGGTATGGTGGCACACACTTGTAATCCCAGCATTTGGGAGGATTGAGACAGGAGGATCGTGATTTGCTAACAGCCTCAGCAACTTAGGCCCTTTGCAACTCAGCGATACCCTGTTTCAAAGTAAAGAATAAAAAATGGGGCTGGGGGTGTAGCTCAAAGATAGAATTCCCTGGATTCTGCTAAATAAACAAACCAAAACTGGAGTCAGGAGACTTGATTTAGGTCTTGCTGTATCAGTATCTGCTTGATGACTTGTGTAAGACAGACCCTTTTTCAGAAAGTTTCTTTTCTAGAATTGAAGAGAGGAGACTGTGGCATTTGTCTTTAAATTACAGGATAATTATTTTGCTATCCTCTATCACCCCAGATACATTTAACATTAATTCAGCATTGCGGTACTGGGGGTGGAACCCCAGGGGCATTCTACCTCTGAGCTACACCCCCAGCCCTATTTTTTATTTTTGAAACAGGGTCTCACTGAGTTGCAAAGGGCCTCACTAAGTAGCTGGGGCTGTCCGAACCATAATCCTCCTTGTTCAGCCTCCCAAATGCTGGGATTCCAAGCGTGAGCCACCACGCCAGGCTATTTTTTATTTTGAAACAGTGTCTTGGTAACTTGTTAAGGACCTTGCGCCTGTCTTGGCCTCCTGCATACTGGGATTGCAGTCATGTGTCACCATGCCCAGCTCTAGGACATTATTCTCTCTCCAACAAAGTTGTCAGGAAGCTGTTGAGCAAACACCATGTAAATGCAGAATCCTGAGAGAATCGTTCTGCCTTGTCTGTTTCTGCTTGTATTTCTTCACCTTGCTCAAGATGGAAATGTTAAAGTAAGTACTTCCTATTTGTAGGTAGTGACAGTGATCCCCCATTAAAGCGGAGCCTTGCACAGAGGCTAGGGAAGAAAGTTGAAGCTTCAGAAGCTAACACTGAGAAAGCGCCAAAAAAAGGTAAGGACATTTGTTCTAATACTGCGTGCGTGCGTGTGTGCATGTGTAACTATGATGCTTGTTTATTCAAGTAAATAAGGTTGTTAGGCTTTGATGATTACCGTTCAGTAGATCCTGGGTGTACCCCTTTGAACAATATAAACAGTAACACTCCTCAGGGACTTATAATGGCACGTAGCAATACTTTGAAATAGTGTGATTAATTCTTTGACAGAGAAAAGTACCTAATTCTATGGAAACATGTAGGAATGGCCTTCTTGTATTTGAAATTCTTCCACCTCAGCCTTCCAAGTCACTGGGATTATAAGTGTGCTATACCACACCTTGACTATATAAAGTCTCTTAAGCTATGTTGGGAGAGTTTGGAGCCAGGTGTGGCGGCCAACACCTGTAATCCCAGTGGGAGGAGGAGAAAGGAGGATCACAAGTTTGAGAGTACGGTCAGCAAAGTAGCAAGACTCTTAGAAACCAGCAAGATTGTTTCAAAAACAAACAAAAAATAAAAAAGGGCTAGGTATGTAACTTGAAAGGAGAATACCCCTGGGTTCAATCCCTAGTACCACCAAACAAAAACAAGTTTATTTCTAAAATAGTTGAAGCCATTGAAAGATTTTGAACAAGGATCAAAGGGTCTGGTGTGCTTTTTGTTGTTGTTTTGGTACTGGGGACTACAATGGGCATTCTACTTCTGAGTTACACCCCCCAGCCCTTTTTATTTTGGGGGAACAAGGTATCACTAAGTTGCTGAGGTGGCCTTGAACCTGTGATCCATCTGGCTCTGCCTATCAGGTACTGGGATTACAGGTGTGTACCACCACACCCAGCTTGAAAAAGCCTTTTTGTGCCAAAAGATCTTAGAAACTTGTACAGTAGCAGAATTATTTTTCTAGCCTGGTGTGATGGCACATGCCTGTAATCTCATTACATGGTAGGCTGAGACAGGAAGATCTCAGGAAGGGCACACTCAGCTTTCGGGAGGCTGAGACCGGAGGATCACGGTTTGAGGACAGCCTCAGCTACTTAGTGAGGCCCTCTGCAACTCAGTGAGACCCAGTTTCAAAATAAAGAATAAAAAATAGGGTGGGGGGTGTGTGGCTCTGAGGTCAAATGCCCCTGGGTTCCATCCCCAGACCCACAAAAAGGGGGGGAGAGCTGGGATATAGCTCAGAGATAGAATGCCCCCTGGGTTCAGTACCCAGTTTTTTTGGTTTTGTTTTTTTTTTTTTTTTTTTTTAATTTTTTTCTCTGAATTCAATAGTTTTGCTTTTCAGATTTAAAGAAAGTTCTATGAAACTTTTTAGAGTACTCTAGGGAGGTCATGATTTACAGAAATCTGTGAATAAGAACCGTTTAAGACCTTGAAAAATTTGTGGAGGGGCAAACTGAGGATTAAATCTAGAGACATTCTACCCCAGAGCTGTATATCCAAGCCCTACTTTTTCATTTTGAAATGTATCTCCCTAGGTTGATGAATCTCACTCCTTCCTAAGGCTGTTCTCAAACCTGGCAGTCCTCCTGTCTCAGGCTTCTAACTACTGGGATTACAAGCATGGGTCACCACCCCGGCTTAAAAGATTTTTTTTTCTGTGTTGGGGATTGAACCCAGGGGCATCCCTAATCATAACCCCCCTCCCCAGCCCTATTTTTTTTTTTTTTTTTTTTTGGCGGTACTGGGGGGTGCAACCCAGGGGCATTCTACCTCCAAGTGACACCCCAGCCCTATTTTCTATTCTTTATTTGAAAACAGGGTCTCACTAAGTTGCAGAGGACTAAGTAGCTGAGGTTGCCCGCAAACCGTGATCCTCCTGTCTCAGCCTTCCAAATGCTGGGATTACAAGCATGCACCACCATGCCTGGCCATTATTCTTTTTTGTGGTACTGGGGGTGGAACCCAGGGGCCTTCTGCCTCTAGGCTACACTTCCAGACCTTTTTTTTTTTTTTAAACAGGGTCTCTTAAGCCAGGGAGGCTGGCTTAAGCGCAGGGATTACAAGCGGGCGCCACCACGCCTGGCCATTATTCTTTATTTTGAAATAGGATTTTGCTAAGTTGTGGAGGGCCTCACTAAGTAGCTGAGGCTGGCTGTGAACCTGGGATCCTACTGTCTCAGCCTCCCAAGTATTGAGATTACAAGCAGGCGCCATCATACAAAAGACATTTGCATTAGAAGTATAGCCTAAGTCGAGCGTGGTGGCGCACGCTTGTAATTCTCGCGCTTGGGAGGCGGAGATAGGAAGATCGCGCTGGTTCAGAGCCAGCCTCGCTGGCTTAAGAGACCCTGTTTCCAAATTAAAAAAAATATAAAATAGGTCTGGGAGTGTAGCCCGGAGGTAGAAGGGCTTCCAGGAACCCCAGTAACAACAACAACAACAACAACAACAAAGTATAGCCTAATTCGTGAATTTTGAAGATATTTGACCTATAAAAGATTTCTGCTCAACTGTTGGATTTTGAAATTTTGTCTTTTTATAGTGCAAGTTTCCAAGTCTTTGAAGGAGCGATTAGGCATATCAGCTGGTCCAAACAATGAGGAAGCCACAGGTAAGTAAACAAAATTGTAGCCAAAGCCCAGTCACAGTTTGTGGAGGCCAGTGTGCAGTAACTTGAGGAGATTGTTTCAAAGTAAAAAGGGTTGGGGTGTCGCTCAGTGGTGGAAAACCATTGAGTTCAGCCGCCAAAAAAAAAAAGTAAGACAAGGTTCTGACATTTTTTCCTTGATATTTTTTGCCATTGTTCTGATTTTTTGCATTTAGCTAGGTGCTTATGGTTTTTGTTCTCTGTGATTCTTTTTTTGTTGTTGTTGCTTTGTTTTTATGGAGGGAATTGTGGTACTGGAGATTGATCTCCAAAATATTATACCTCTAAGCTACATCCCCAGCTCTATTTTTCGTATGTATGTATATATTTGAAATGGGGTCTCACTAAGTTGCAGGGGCCTCACTAAGTTTCTGAGGCTAGCCACAAACTTGTGATTCTTCTGTCTCAACTTCCCAAATACTTGGATTATAGGCAGGCATGTCCCACCACACCCAGCTTGGCTTTTTTGTTTGTGTTTGCTTTTGTTTTTGTTTTTGTTTTTTTTTTGTGGTACTGGGGTTCATGGAAGCCCTTCTACCTCTGGGCTACACTCCCAAATCTATTTTCATATTTTTATTTGGAAACAGGGTCTATTAAGCCAGCACGGCTGGCTGGCTTTGAACCTGCATGATCCTCCTGTTTCCGCCTCCCAAGCCGGGGGATTACAGGTGTGTGCCACCACGCCCGGCCATTGTTTTTGTTTTGTTTGTTTGTTTTTGCAGTGCTGGGGATGGAACCCAGGGGCATTCTACTTCCAAGCTACTCCTTCAGCCCTAGTTTTTAATCTTTATTTTGCAACATGATCTCTCTGAGTTGCAAAGGGCCTCACTAACTGAGGCTATCCTTGAACTGCAGTCTTCCTCTCTCAACCTCCCTAATGCTGAGACAACAAAGGTGTGCCACCACACTCCGGGGCTTTTGATGTGTTTTTTAAATGATTATTCATTGGTATCAATCTCTTGTACTCAGAGATAAAGCAGGGTTTGTAGCTCGGGCTATAGCAAAATAATTGTAGAATGTTCAACAAGGCCCTGGTTGTGGTCCTTGCATCCCTGCTCCTAAAGGGAAAAAAGTAATTTTTTTTGATAGGGGAAAAAAATGTCATTGGTGAAATGAAGGTTACAAAAGAGCAGATGCTAATTTTTACCTGTTGATTTAGGGCTAAAATTTTTTATTATGCAGCTTTTTTTTTTTTTTTGGTGGTACTGGGGATGGAACCCGTCTACCTCCAGGCTACATTCCCAGACCTATTTTATATTTTTATTTGAAAACAGGGTCTCTTAAGCTAGCGAGGGCCTTTGAACCTGAGCTATCCTCCTGTCTCCCCCTCCCAAGTGCGGGGATTACAAGCCTGTGCCGCCACACCCAGCCTGCAGCATATTTTTTAATCACAGAAACTCAGAGAAAACATCTCTATACATAGGCGATGATTCCAGTATGGTAAAGATGTTATTATATGCCTTAAACTTCAGAAAAAGGGCAAGGCACTCGGCTCAGTGGTAGAGTGCTAGCCACCTAGTATGTGTGAGGCCCTGGGTTTGATCCTCAGTGCAAGAGGAAAGACTGAAAAATACAGCCAAATATAATGATATGTTTTTCCCCACACACAGAGAGAGTTAACAAAGTTGGGGAGATCCATGTCAAGACATTAGAAGAAATTCTTCTTGAAAGAGCCAGTCAAAAGCGTGGAGAATTACAAACTAAACTCAAGACAGAAGGACCTTCAAAAGCTGATGATTCTACTTCAGGAGCAAGAAGCTCCTCTACTATCAGAATCAAAACCTTCTCTGAGGTCCTAGCTGAAAAAAAACATCGGCAACAGGAAACAGAGAGACAAAAAAGCAAGAAGGATGCAGCTTGCATCAAGCTAAAGACTGAGAGTGAAATTAAAAAAACAGTGGTTTTGCCTCCCATAGTAGTCAGCAAAGGACAATCAGAAGAGCCTGCAGGTAGAACCAGATCCATGCAGGAGGTGCACATTAAGACGCTGGAGGAAATTAAACTGGAGAAGGCACTGAGGGTGCAGCAGAACGCGGAGAGCAGCACCAGCTCCCAGCCCCACCCCGAGGCCAGCCCTGGGGCCCGGCGACTACTACGAATCACCAAAAGAACAGGTCTGTAGAGCCACTTTCCTGTGTTCAAAATCAAAACACAGAAAACTGAGCCACAGGATCTTAGAAGTTTCTTCAGAACTTCGGTCAGATTAATTTTGAGCCAGCTGCACTATGTAGACTTACAATATTTTATTTTGAGGTGGGTATTGGTGATTGAACCCTGGGAGCATTTTGCCTCCAACCCACCCAGCCCTTTTATTTTATTTATACATACATACATATTCCCCCCTCCCCCCTGGTCTGGGGATGGAACCCAGAGGTATTTTACCTCTGAGCTATACACCCCGCCCTATTTTTTATTCTTTATTTTGAAACAGGATCTCACTAAGTTGCAGATGGCTTCACTAAGTAGCTGAGGCTGTGTCCATGAACCATGATCCTCTGGTCTCAGCCTCCCGCATGCTGGGATTACAAGTGTGCACCACCACACCTGCTTTTATTTTATATTTTGAAACAAGGTCTCACGAAGTTGCAATCCTCATGTCTCAGAGTTCCAAGTACAAGGATTATAGGTGTGAACTTGGCTGACCTTTGATATTTTCATGTGTATTTTGAGGTTTTACAATACTAATGAGCCTCATCTATAATATTTTGTGGTTACTCTCATTAAGACAAGGCTATTTACTTTTATTTTTCTATTTATCTTTGTGGTAATGGGGATTGAACCCAGGGGCATTCTACCTTCGAGCTACACCCCAGCCCTATGTTATTTTTATTTTGAAACAGGTTCTTGCTAGGTTGATAAAGAGTCTTACTACTTGCTGAGGGTGTGTGTGTGTGTGTGTGTGTGACAGACAGACAGACACTGAGGATTTAACCCAGGGGCATTCTACATCCAAGTGTACTGGGATTACAAGCATGTACTACCATGTCTGGCTAAGAGTAGGTTTATTAACTTCACTTCTCACAAAGTTGCAAGGTAATCCAGGCACATGCTTACCACAATTTAGACCTTGTTTCAAAATAAAGAATAGAGCCAGGGCATGGTGGCTCCCAGCATTTGGGAGGCTGAGACAGGAGGATTGTGGTTTGTGGACAGCCTCAGCTACGTAGTGAGGCCCTTTGCAACTCAGACCCTGTTTCAAAATAAAGAATAAAAAATAGGGCTGGAGGTGTAGCTTGGAGGTCAAATGCCCCTGGGTTCCACCCCCAGACCTGCAAAAAAAAATTAGGCTGGAGGTGGTGGTGCATGCTTAGAGAGGCCCTCCACATTTAGTGGGACCTTGTTTCAAAATAAAGAATAAAAAGCCAGGTGTGGTGGCACACGCTTGTAATCCCAGCATTCGGAAGGCTGAGACCTGAGGATCGCAGTTTGTGGACAGCCTCAGCTACTTAGTGAGGCCCTCTGCAACTCAGTGAGACCCGGTTTCAAAATAAAGAATAAAAAATAGGGCAGGAAGTATAGTTCGGATGTTAAAAATGCCTCTGGGTTCCACCCCCAGACCCGCAAAAAATAGAGAAAGAAAGAGAGAGGGAGAGAAAGGAAGAAAGAAAGAATAAATGAATCAATGAATGAATGAATAAAAAGACTGGAGGTGCAGCTCAGAGGTAGAATGCCCCTGCATTCAGTCCTGAGTTCAGGAGGAAAAAAAGTGGCAACATGAACAAAATAACTAATGATGTCTTTCATGTGAATACAGGTGTGAAGGAGGACAAGAATCTTCAGGAAGGAGTTGAAGTTGCTTCTCTGAGCAGTGTTACAAGAACCGAGACTAATGAGGTGAGTGCATAATATTATTGTATCCTTTTGTTCATGACAAATAAAGGCTAGATGAATGATAAAATGTTTATTTTAGTTTCAGTTTATATTAAATGTCTTTTCACTGATATATCAGGTAGTTTTTCTCTATGCTTAGTTTTTTTTTTTTTTTTTTTTTTTTTTTTTTTTTTTTTGGTGGGGTGTACTAGGGTTGGAACCCAGGGGCATTCTACTTCTGAGCTACAAACCCAGCTCTATTTATTTTATTCTTTTATTTTGAAACAGAGTCTCATTAAGTTGTAGAGTCTAAATGCTGAAGCTGGCCTAGCACACACCTGTAATCCTGTCTCAGACTCCCAAGTACTGGGATTATAAGCCTGGGCCACCATGCCTGGCTATGCTTACAGTTTTCTTTGAAAGTTTCTCAGAGTTCTTTGTATGTCAGTATTTGCCCTTATAAAGTTTGTTTCATTGGTCATTAGTTTTTGTCTCTGTGTGTGTGTGTGTGTGTGTGTGTGTGTGTGTGTGTGTGTGTGGTATTATATACACACACATACATACATACATACATACATACATACATACATACATACTGGGAATTGAATCCCTGGGTGTTCTACCTCTGAGCTACATTCCCAACCCTTTTTTATTTTGAAATTTTGAAACAGGGTCTTACTAAATTGTGCAGAACATAAGTTGCTGAGGCTGGCCACAGACCTTCAGTCCTACTGCTTAAGCTTCCCAAGTACTGAATTTACAAGTGTGTGTCACCATGCCCAGCTGGAACTTCTTAAACTGAGTGCAGGTGGTGCATGACTAATCCCAATGCTTTGGATACTGAGACAGAAGGATCACAGATTCAAGGACAGCTTCAGCAATTTAGTGAGGTTCTTAGCAACCTAGTGAAACCCTGTTTCAAAATAAAAAACAAGCTGGGTGTGGTGGCACATGCCTGTAATCCCAGTACTTGGAAGGCTGAGACAAGAGAAATGCAGGTTTGAGGACAGCCTCAGCAAAGAGTGAGACTCTCATTAAACTAGTAATACCTTGTTTCAAATTAAAAATAAAAATAGGACTTGGCGCCAAGTGTGGTGGTACACACTTGTAATTGTTAGGCTGAGACAGGATCGTGGTTCGCAGATAGCCTCACCTACTTAGTGAAGTCCTTTGCAACTTGGTGAGACCTTGTTTCAAAATAAAGAATGAAGCCGGGCGTGGTGGCGCATGCTTGTAATCCCCGCGCTTGGGAGGCAGAGACAGGAGGATCCCAGCAGCGCTGGCTGAAGAGACCCTGTTTCCAAATAAAAAAAATATAAAAATAGGTCTGGGAGTGTAACCCGGAGGTAGAAGGGCTTCCAGGAACCCCGGTACCACAAAAAAATAAATAAATAAACAAAGTAAAGAATGAAGCCAGGCGTGGTGGCGCATGCTTGTGATTCCAGCATTCGGGAGGCTGAGACAGGAGGATCGCGGATCGTGGACAGCCTCAGCTACTTAGTGAGGCCCTCTGCAACTCAGTGAGACCCGGTTTCAAAATAAAGAATAAAAAATAGGGCAGGGGTTGTAGCTTGGAGGTGTAGCTGGGTGTAACTGGGTTTCATCCCCAAACCCGCAAAAATAAATAAATAAATAAATAAATAAATAAATAAATAAATAAATAAATAAATAAATAAATAATGAAAAATAAGGTCGAGGGTATAACTCAAAGGTAGAATGCCCCTGGGTTTCATTACCAGTACTGGGGGGAAAAAAATAGGACTGATGTGTAGCTTGGAGATAGAATGAATTCCAAAGAATTCAACAACAAAAAAATTTTAAAGAAAAAGTAAAGTAGATCTGGGAGTTTATCTTAGAAGTAAAATGCCCCTGGATTTAATCCCAGTACAAAAAAGAAACCTACCAAAAATATTATGTGCATGCATAAATGTATCACTGTGAATCACTATTATATACAATTACAGTGCACCAATAAAGTATTTTTTTAAAAGAACAAGAATGTACAAGCTGGCTACAGTAGCAAATGCCTATAAAATTCCAGCTACTGAGCAGGCTGAGGTGGGAAGGTTTCACTTGAGCTCAGGAGTTCAAAGTCAACCTGGATAACACAGTGAGACCTAGTCTATAAAACACCAAAAGGAATAAACAAACCTTTAATTCTACAGACCCCATGTAGCCACGACTAGTTTTGTCATGAATTTCCTTCAGGCTTTTTGTTCATGGATATATGTGAGCCTGTTTAATGTTTTTTAAGTTTTTGGTTTGGTTATTGGGAATTGAATTCAGAGACTTTCTACCTCCAAACTATGGCCTGATAATATTTTTTTATTTGCAAACAGAATCTCACTAGGTTGCCGAGGCTGGCTCTGAATCTGTGATCCTCCTGTCTCAGCCTCCCAAGTACTACTAGGATTACAGGTGTGCACCACCACACCTAGCTCTGTTTTAGTGTCTAAATTCACATTTAGCCGGGCGTGGTGCCACACGCTTGTAATCCCCGCGCTTGGGAGGCAGAGACAGGAGGATCGCGCAGGTTCAAAGCCAGCTGCTCGCACTGGCTTAGGAGGCCCTTTTTCCAAATAAAAATGTAAAAATAGGTCTGGGAGTGTAGCCCGGAGGTAGAAAGGCTTCCAGGAACCCCAGTACCACTCCCCCCCCCCAAAAAAAAATCACATTTAGAATATAAATGAGGCCGGGCATGGTGGACATGCTTGTAATCCCAGAATTTGGGAGGCTGAGACAGGAGGATCACACAGGTTCGAAGCCAGCCTCTTGCTAGGTTGATGAAAGTCTCACTACTTGCTAAGACTGTCTTTGAACCTGTCGTCCTCCTGTCCCAGTCTCCAAGTACTGGAAATACAGGCATGTGCCACCCAGCCAGATAACTGATTCATGTTTTCTCTTTTAGTTAACTGAACAGTTATCTTGGGCCTCAAAAAACAGTCCTGAGCTGGGTGTGGTGGTGCACGCTTGTAAATTCAAGCGGTTGGGAGGCTGAGACAGGAGGATCTCACAGGTTTGAAGCCAGCCTCAGCTGCTTAGTGAGGCTCTCAGCAACTTAATGAGACCCTGTTTCCAAACAGTATAAAAAAGGTCTGGGTGTATAGCCCAGAGGTAGAAAAGCACCTGGGTTCCACCCCAATACCACCAAAAAACACAAAAAATATAAATGAGAACTCTAGGGTGCTGACTGTTTATACTTTACCATTTTAGTAGTTTTTGAAAGTGTTTGTTTTTATTGACTATAAAATACTATTATGTGAATATAATCTTTTTCTGGACACTTGTATGGTGCTGGAGGTTGAACCCAGGGTCATTCTATCTCTGAGCTACACGCCAGCTCTATATTTTGAAATAGTGTTTCACAAAGTTGCTGAGGCTGGCCTCAAACCTGTGATCCTCCTATCTCAGCCTCCCCGTATTGGGGTTGAAGGCATGCGAAACCTGCTTGAAAGCTGGGTGTCATAGCACATGTTTGTAATCCCAGCATTTGGGAGGCTGAGACAGGAAGATCGCAGTTCGCAGACAGCCTCAGCTACTTGGTGAGGCTCTTTGCAAACTCAGTGAGACCCTGTTTCAAAATAAAGAATAAAAACTAGGGCTGGCAGTGTAGCTCAGAGGTAGAATGCTTCTGGGTTTCATCCTCAGTACCATACACACACACACACACACAAAACCTAAGCTTGTCTTAGGTTTTGTTTTACAATTTCCAATAAGATTGTGTGTGTGTGTGTGTGTGTGTGTGTGTGTGTGTGTGTGTGTGTGTGTGTTGCTATTATTTTTTATTTTTGAAATAGCATCTCACTAAATTGCTGAGGCTGGCCTCAGACCTGCACTACTCCTGTCTCAGCCTCCCAAATACTGATATTATAGGTATGCGCCACCATATTCGACTAAGATGATATCTTTGTAAACCATGTGTGATGGTACACACCTCTAATCCTAGTACTCAGAAGGCTGAAACAGGAGGATTGTAGGTTTGAGACCAGCCTCAGCAACTTAGCAAGCCCCTGTTTTCAAATAAAAAGAAAGGGTTGGGGCTGTATCTTGGAGGGCCCCGAGTTCCATCTCCTAGAAGAACAAGAGTCCCTTTGTGCACAGTCTTTCTGAGTGATAGTGGTCATTAGTGTTTGACCTAGAGTCCTAACTGCCAAGCCTGTAGAATCTGGGCTTTTATCGTTACAGATGTCTTTAATTCTGTTTTCCTCCCTAGCAACATATTTAATAGAATAATATTAACTTAATAAAATTAACTATATAATATTGATTAGTATAATATAATAACCTTAATATTAAAGAGCTTTTCTCACCAGGTGTGGCACAGGCCTGTAATCCCAGTTCTTGGGATGCTGAGACAGGAGGATTGTAGGTTTGAATCCAGCCTCAGCAACCTAGGGAGACTCTATTTCCAAATAAAAAATAAAACAGGTCTAGGTATGTAGCTCTGAAGTAGAAAAACCATGGGTTTGATCCCCACTGCTTTAAAAAGAAAAAAGAACTTTTCCCTTGGTTTCTGGATCATGTCATCCTCTGTTTATGGTGGATTTTAGCCTGATACTTTGTAAATATCACAGGATTTTCGATGTAGTCGGTTTTAATTCTGTCATTTAACTTTGTCCGTAGGCTTCAGATGAAAGCACAGGAGTTGATGTCACTAAAATCCCGGTCAAGAAATGTGAGGCCATGAGAGAGAAGCACGTGCAGAACCAGCAGGAGATGGGGGCCTCACAGAACGAGAAGTCAGTCTTGAGCCCCCTCTGGGGGGGTGCGCCCTCCTACAGTCCCCAGGTGGCCGAGAAGCCCGCGCTCACTGCCGTGTCCGGCATCACACGACATCTGTCCAAGCGGCTTCCCACGAAGTCCTCCCAGAAGGTGGAGGTAGAAACCTCTGGGATGGGGGACTCGATGCTGAATGTAAAATGTGCGGCACAGACTTTGGAAAAAAGGGGTAAAGGTCAGTATTTTCATAGTGTATTTGGCTTTAAAATATCAAAATTGCTAAGTTTGAGTAACTCCTTGCCAACAATAGAGTTGAATTTCATATGTCTTATGTTCTGGTCACGTAGATAGGTAATATTTCTGATATTTTATGAAAACAAAACTGTTTCTCTCTTATCCTAGTACTTGGGAGGCTAAGGCAGGAGAATCGCAGGTTTAAGGCCAACCTTAGAATCTTTCTCATTTTAATACTGCTGTTTAAGAAATTTTGTCCAAAATTTTCTGTGGTGTATTCTGATAATTTATCCTGAGTTACTCTTTATGTAAAGATTTTTTTCTGTCTTTTAATAAGATATTTTCTACCTCTTGTAGCTAAGCCCAAAGTAAATGTGAAGCCATCTGTGGTTAAAGTTGTTTCATCTCCCAAATTGGCCCAAAAACGCAAGGCAACGGAGGTGCACCCTGCTGTCATTGCAGCAGTGAAGCCACTCAGCTCCGGCAGCGTCCTGCAGGAAAGCCCCGCCAAGAAAGCAGCTGTGGTAAGAAGTAGATGCAGTCAGCGGTGCCTCAGTCTGTGCGTGGGAAAGGCTAACCCTCCAGGGGCTCTCTGTGCCTGTGTAACACATCCTGCCATTTCCTAAGCATTTGTTCTTTACGTTGTTACTGTATTGTACATTTACAGTTAGACATTTGTGGAGTGGCAGGGCAGGGTATTTTGAAAGTTGGATTTTTGGTGGCAAGTCATTTTACTTCCTTTGTGTACTCAATCTTTCCATTGTTGGTTCTTGGGTTTTGAGGATAGCCATTGGGCTTGGGATGTGGCTGTAGTGGAGTACTTGCCTAGTATGTGCAACACCCTGGCTAACACCTTGGAAAAGAAGGACCTCGTGTGATGCTGTGTGCCTGTAATCCTAGCTGCTGGGAAGGTGGAGGGAGCTGAGGCAGGAGTCACAAATTTGAGGCCGTCTAGGGCAACTGAGCAAGAGACTCTCCCAAAATAAAAGAAGACTAGGAACCCAGCATGGTGGTGCACACCTTTAATCCAAGTACTGGGGAGGCTGAGACAAGAGGATCATAGGTTTGAGGACAGCCTCAGCAATCTAGCAAGACTGTTTCAAAATAAACAGGCTGGGGTGGAACTCAAAGGTAGAATGCCCCTGGTTTCAATCCCCAGTACCAAAATTTAAAAGGGCCAGGGATATAACTCTGTGATAGAACACTTGCCTGACATGCGCAAGACCCTGGCTTTGACCCCAGGACCTTCAAAAAAGAAAAGAATAATAGGGTTCTGAAATAGCAGTAAAAAAAAAATGAGTATATTCAAACAAAAAGCCTGACTCTTGACTGAATTACCTTACTCTTTTGTAGGCTGTTGTCCCACTCCTCTCTGAGGACAAACCAATTGCCGTGCCTGAGGCAGAAAAACCCAGAGACAGGTAATTAATTCTTCTAAGCCAGACTCTAAGTCACTATAATGTTTATACTCTAAAGAAGAACACTGATAAGTAACATTTAACGTTTAGCCACATCTGAATAAATCTGCTAAACTTTAATTGCAAGAAAGCATGAGATTCAGGATTGCTCTTTGCCCTTGGTGCTATTGTTTATATTTTGCCCATTACCTAAAAGATGTTTTCCATATCCAGATCAATAAAACAATTTGTTTTTTATGTGTATCCTCAGAAGCAGCTTTTTTAATTATTTGTGTCCCTGAGACTGGATGGTTCCGTTAGCCATTGAAAATGGGCTCCACTCTGATTTTTTTAATTTCTTTTTACTTCCAGTTTTGTGCTGTCTCCAACCCAGTCCTCTTCAGATTCCTCACCCCCAGAAGTATCTGGCCCTTCCTCATCCCAAATGGCCACCAAAACTCGCCGGCTCAGCTCCGCCTCAACAGGAAAGCCCCCACTCTCTGTGGAGGATGATTTTGAGAAACTAATATGGGAGATTTCAGGAGGCAAATTAGAAGCCGAGATTGACCTAGATCCTGGAAAGGATGAAGACGACCTTCTGCTTGAGCTCTCAGAAATGATTGACAGCTGAAGGCGGTAGTGCGAACACTTTAAAAAAAAAAAAAAAACTCACCCCAAAACTGGATTTAGTTTCATCTATTATAACATTTACCTGAGATGACCATTTCTTTAGTCTCAGATTTGCCCCAAATCAGAAGTATACCTCTAAATTATCTGTATTTGTTCTGAATTCCTTGGAGTCAGATTTTTCCACTCCCTTGATAACCATTTGTCCATTTGATGCTATTGTTTAGCATCTTTGAGAAAAAAGTTCTGTAATGCTCCTCTCTCCACAAAGAAGAGACTGAGAGGGAGATCTGAGGGAAAAGGGTGCGAAAGGACCGCGGGGACTCCTTGAGGTGTGTCAGTGGAGCTGTTCCCCTTTGTTGTGTTCTTTATTCTATGTATTGTCTTAATGTACTTAATATTATCTAACTCTGAAATGGATGAAATCAGCTGCTACCATTGTGGACCAAATTTCATGCTACCACTAAACAAGAACCCCACTCAGTCTGTGTTCAATTGTATTTCTCTTTAAAGGTATTTGGAGATTCACGTAAGCTTTAAAGAGGGCTGAGCAGCTAAAGAAACCTGAAATATGGACATACAACCCTTTGGACCTGATTTAGATGCTTCCGCTGCTCTATAAGCCTCTGAAGAGCAATAGCTAATGTACTATTACTGTAATTATTACTGTAATTTTTTAAAGGCTTTAAGTGCCTCCGGGGTCCCTGAAACTAATTTTCTACTTCCGGGATTCTTTGGATTCTTTATAAGTGATGGTCACATGATTAGAGGAATTCTTTTTTAATAATTAAAAAAAAAAAACTGTCCCTTATTTAGTACTTGCCTCCTACTGGCATTGAATTATCACAGGGACAAAAATTGGCTAATTTTTTATTTCTCACTCTTCAGCAAGCTCCTCTTGCCCAGTACTTACTTGGTGCCCTTTAGGAACCGGAGGGAAAAACAACAGTCACCGAAGCTGCCGCGATTTGTCAATGGAGTGTCAGCGCACTTGAATTGTACTGTAGCAGGGAGACCGATGTTCTCTGGGGGTGTATTGTATGCCTTCCAGTTCTTCATTTCTGCTTTGTATTTTCTTTTCTCAATGTTGTTCTCCTTAATATCACCTCAAGGTTTAGACTTGTGACGGAACAAGTATGATGGGATAATAGTCTTGAAAGGAGACATATTGTACATAATCGAAGGAGGAGGAAAGAAGGACTTGTCCATTTTGATACTTTGCTATAGGTGGCTAGTTGTGTTTCTCATAGGGAAAACTGAACCACCTGTCATGTTGGCTCCTAAGGAACTGCTGTTGTAAGCGGCTCATCAAGAGTTGAACTTCACGTAGCCTTGTTTGGGAATATGGAAAAGGAAGAAAGCCACAGGACTGCTCATTCAGTCTTGGGAAGATCTGGATGACTGCACAAGCAAAAATGACTTGAAATTTGTGTATAGACATACTTCTACCAATCCATCTTCAGCTGACTGAATGCTGTATGATAAAGCCCTTCTCCAAAGCAGGGGTGGAATGTTTTCACCACAGATTTTATAAACTCATTTCAGTTTTGGAATCAGCTTATAGATTCCAGGTCCCTTTTGTATATAACCTTTATTCTTTTGCATTTTTAAAAAATAATTTGTTTCATATTTAAAGCCCGTGTATTAGTCAATGTTCGTGTTCAGCATTATTTGAACCATTCGCCATTACAGAAAGAGAAATACTTATTGTGTTTTAAATAAAACTGGTATAGGCAAGTCTTGATTTTGTGAGTTAAGTAGTGCTATATCACTTTAGCCTTCATCTGCCTTGACAAGAGGCCCCAGTTAGGATCTCACTGGCCTCTTATGTAGGTGCCCCAATTTCACCTACCTACCTACCTTCCTTTCTTTCTTTCCTCTTCTTTTCTTTTCTCTCTTGGGGGTTATACTAGAGATTCTGCCTCCAAGGTAAATTCCTAGCCCTTTTTTGTTTTGTTTTGAAACAGGGTCTTGCTGGGCTGCTGAGTCTTACCATGTTACTGAGGCTGGTCCTGAACCTGCAATCCTCCTGCCTCAGTCTCCCAAGTACTGGGATTACAGGCGCGCACAGCACACCTAACTGTGCTAATTTCTTTTTGGCTTTAGAAACCTTTCATGAGACAACTTGCCAGATTTATGTGCTGTTTTAGCTGCACATTATATGTGAGGATTTTTTTTTTTTTTCTGGCAGCAATACTTAGTCCTTATCATTGTAGCTCAAGTGATGCCATTAATTTTTTAAAGGAGGAGGGTTTAAAAATGGTCTTACATTCAGTGGTTTGGAATTTTAAAGGATGAAGATGAAACACATGTAAAGTTTTAATTTGGCTGTGCATGGTGGTACAAGCCTGTAATCCCAGTACTTGGGAAGCTGAGAGTGGAGGATTGTAGGTTGGAGGCACCTCATAATTTAGTAAAACCCAGTTTGCACAAAAGAAGGGCTGGGGAGCTGGGCATGGTGGCACACATTTGTAATCCCAGTATTTAGGAGGCTGAGAGTAGAGGATTGCAGGTCCGTAGCCAGCCTCAGCAACATAAAGTCTTCTACAGCTTAGTGAGACCTTGTTTTTAAAATAACCCAGGCTTGTTGGCATATGCTTGGAATCCCAGTACTTGGGAGGTTAAGACAGGAGGATCCAGATTCACAGCCATCCTCAGCTACTTAGGCCCTCTGCAACTTAGTGAAACCTTGTTTCAAAATAAAGAATAAAAGCCAGGCATGGTGGAGCACGCTTGTAATCCCCGTGGTTGGGAGGCAGAGACAGGAGGATCTTGCTGGTTTGAAGCCAGCCCTGCTGGCTTAAGAGACCCTGTTTCCAAATAAAAAAGTATAAAATAGGTCTGGGAGTGTAGCCTGGAGGTAGAAGGGCTTCCAGGAACCCCAGTACTACCCCCCACCAAAAAAAAAAGAATAAATAGGAATGGGGTGTAGCTCAGAGGTAGAATACCCCTCGGTCCAATTCCCAGTACCACAATAAATAAATAAATAAATAAATAAATAAATACGTAAATAAAATAGGGCTGGGGGGTGTAACTCAGGTAAAATGCTTGAGTTCAGGTTTTTAATTTATACCAATTTTTTCATTTTTATGAGAATATATATAAACTTGTTAGTGGCTACAGAACATGGGCTTTTCCTGTTAGTAGTCTAAATAATCCTGGGCTAGCTGGGCATGGCAATGCACACTTATCCTCATACTTGGAAGGCTGAGACAGGAGGATCACAGGTTTGAAGGCATCCTCAGCAAGTAGTGAGATTCATCAACCTAGTGAGACCTTGTTTCAAAATCAAAATAAAGAATAGAGCTGAGGGAGTAGCTTGGAGGTAGAAGGCCCCTGAGTTCCATCCCCAGTACCAAAAAGTAAATAAATTAATGAATTAATAAATAGTCCTGAGCTGGGGATGTAGCTCAGTGGTAGAGCACTTAATCTCTAGCATTGTGAGGGAGGAGAAAATAGCCCCAATGAGTTGATAGTTTTCAATTTTAATGGTAAGAAAAGGGCTAAAATATTGCAGTGTGTTATTCTCAAGATGAAGCCGTAAACCTAAATCCCAATGTGCAGTCTTTCATGTGGTCAGAACATAGTATATTTCATTTTTTTTAATTTTTATTTTTATTTTTTGGTGGTACTGGGGATGGAACCCAGGGGCCTTCTACCTCCAAGCTACACTCCCAGACCTATTTTATATTTTATTTGGAAACAGGGTCTCTTAAGCCAGCTGAGGTTGGCTTCGAACCTGCGTGATCCTCCTATCTCAGCCTCCCAAGTGCGGGAATTACAAGCGTGTACCACCATGCCCGGCATGTATATTTCATTTTAGCCAGTCTTTGCTACCACAAAGATACGGCTTTTTTTTTTTTTCCAGAATTTAAGATTGAACCCAAGGGCCTTCTACCTCCAAACCCCACCCCTAGCCCTATTTTTTTTAATTTATTATTTTTTAATTTTATTTTTATTTATGTGTGTGTGTGTGTGTGTGTGTGTGTGTGTGTGTGTGTGTGTGTGTGTGTATGTGGTTACTGGGGATGGAACCCAGGGGCATTCTACCTCCAAGCTACACCCCAGCCCTATTTTTTATTTATTTTGAGACAGAGCCTCACTTAGTAGCTGAGGCTGGCTGCAAACCTATGATCCTCCTGTCTCAGCTTTCCAAGTACTGGGATTACAAGCATGCAACTCCATACCCAGCTTAGTTATAATTGCACAAACAAAACTTGATTTATGTTGATCAAAATTTTATGACCCTTTTCTACAGTTACGGCGTGTGTGTGTGTGTGTGTGTGTGTGTGTGTGTGTGTGTGTGTGTGTGTGTTACTGGAAATGGAACCCAGGAGCCTTCTACCTCCAGGCTACACTCCCAGACCTATTTTTTTTTTTTTTTAATTTGGAAACAGGGTCTCTTAAGCCAGCGGAGGCTAGCTTCGAACCTGCACGATCCTCCTGTCTCAGCCTCCCAAACATGGAGATTACAAGAGTGCGCCACCACACCCGGCAGTTATGGCTTTATTTTGACCAGAATAATTCTGCACTTCTTTTAATTTTTTTTTTTTTTTTTTTTTTGTGGGTCTGAGTTGGAACCTGGGGGCATTCAACCTCTGAGCTACATCCCCTGCCCTAATTTTTATTCTTTTTTTTTTTTGTGTGTGTGTGGGGGGGGGTACTGAGGATGGAACCCAGGGGCATTCTACCTCCAAGCTACACCCCAGCCCTATTTTTTATTCTTTATTTTGAAATAGGGTCTCACTGAGTTGCAAAGGGCCTCACTAAGTAGCTGAGGCTGGCTTCGAACCTGCGCAATCCTCCTGTCTCAACTTCCTAAATGTTGGGATTACAAGCCTGCGCCATCATGCTCGGCTTTTTATTCTTTCATTTTGAAACAGGGTCTTTCTTTTTGAAACAGGGTCTTACTAAATTACGGAAAACCTCACTATAAGTAGCTGAGGCTGTCTGCAAACCTTGATCCTCTGGTCTCAGCCTCCCAAATGCTGGGTTACAAGCGTGTGCCACCATGCCAGGCTCTAAAATGTTTACCTGAGCATGGTGGTACACTTTTGTAATCCCAAGTAGGGAAACTGAGACAGAAGGATCATAGGTTTGCAGCCAGCCTCAGCAACTTGGGCCCTCTGCAACTTAGACCCTGTTTCCAAATAATAAAATAGGGCCAGGGCTATAGTTTGGAGGTAGAACTCTCCTGGGTTCAACTCCTAGCACCATAAATAAACAAATTAATAAATATAAATAAATAAAATGTTTGCTTTGAATTTGGAAGTTTAGCAACAGTAAATGCATGATCTCTGATTATAACTGCCTAATAGGTAACACTTCTTTTTGTTTGTTTGTTTGTTTGTTTGTTTGTACTAAAGATTGAACCCAAAGGTGCTCTACTTCCAAGCTACACACCCAGCCCTTTTTATTTTATTTATTTTTGAAACATTCTTGCTAAATTGGCCTTGAACCTGTGATCCTCCTGACTCAACCTAGAAAGTACTGGAATTACAGGCCTGTGCCACTACACCCAGATTGTAACACTGTTCAACACTTTTAAGCCTGACTGGTGGCCCACGCCTGTAATTCCAGTACTTGAGAGGCTGAGACAGGATGATCAGGTTCAAAGCCAGCCTCAGCAATGTGAGACTCAGTAATAGCCTAGCAAGACCCTGTTTCAAAACAAAAAGGGGTAGAGGCATAGCTTGGAGATAGAATGCGCCTGGGGTTCAATCCCCAGTGCCACAAAAACTAACATTAATTGGGTTATGTTATTTACCTTTAATTCACATAACCATTTTGTCACTAATCCCTCTACTACATGAGAATATCACTGCTTTATTCCCCCACTAGTTTCAAGGTTAGTATGTTTAGATGTAACTAAGAAAAGTATAATTCTTAAGTGCCATGTGGTTTAATCAATTGAGGTTTTTATTTTTTATTTCTTAGTTATTTTTTTTTTTTTTTTTGGTATTGGGGATGGAACCCCAGGGGCATTCTACCTCTGAGCGACACCCACAGCCCTATTTTTTTTATTCTTTATTTTGAAACAGGCTCTCACTGAGTTGCAAAGCACCTAAGTAGCTGAGGCTGTCTGTGAACTGAGATCCTTCTGTCTCAGCCTCCCAAATGCTGTGATTACAATAGCGTGTCACCATGCCCTGCTTCGGGTGAGTTTTTTTTTTTTTTAAAAGCTGTGTGTGTGTGTGTGTGTGTGTGTGTGTGTGTGTGTGTGTGTGTGTGTGTTTCTGAGGATTGAACCCGGGACATTCTTATTCTGAGTAACTCCCCTAGCCCTATTTTACTGTTCACTTTGAAACAGGGTCCCACTAAGTTGCTGAGGGCCTTGCTAAATCACTGAGGCTGGCCATGAACCTGAGATTCTCCTCCCTCAACCTCCCAAGTACTGAGTTTACAAACATACACTACCATGCTTTGCTCAAGTGTTTCGGTTTGGTTTGGTTTTGGTTTTTGTGGTACTGGGGATGGAACCCAAGGGTATTCTACATACGAGCTACACTCCTTTTTATTCTTTATTTTGAAACAGGGCCTCACTAAGTAGCTGAGCCTGGCCACAAGCCTGGATCCTCCTGTCTCAATTTCCAAGTACTAGGATTACAAGTGTACACCATCATACCCAGCTCTCAAGACTATTTTTAAATATGATCTTAGAAAGCTACTCAATATTTGAAAATGTCTACAACCCAGACATCTGACTCCATTAAAAATTTGTCTCCAACTGTAATTTTTTTTGGGGGGGTGGGTACTAGAGATTGAACTTGGGGCATTCTACCTCTGAGCTACATCTCTAGCCCTTTTTATTTTTTGTTTTGAAACAGTGTCTCCCTAGATTGCTGAGAATCTCTCTAAATAGCCAAGGGTAATCTCAAACCTGCAATCCTCCAATCCTCCTTGTCTTGGCCTCCCAAGTAATGGGATTACAGGTGTATGCCACCATGCCCAGCTATTTATTTATTTATTTATTTATTTATTTATTTATTGTGGTACTAGGGATGGAACCCCAGGGCATTCTATTTCTGGGCTACACCCCCAGTCCTATTTTTATTTTTATTTGGAAACAGGGTCTCATTAGGTTGCTGAGAGACTTGCTAAATGGCCAAGGCTGGTTTCAAACCTGCAGGATCCTCCTGTCTCAGTCACCCAAGTACTGGGATCACAAGCACGCACTACCGCACCGGGCTAAATCAAGTTCCTTGGCATGGCATGTAAGATCTTTTCCTAACAGCTTCTTTTGCCATTCACCACACTCTACCCTTCAGCAAAAATACAGCCTGTGATGACTGGCATAGTGGCACAAGTGCTTGTAATTCCAGCACTTGGGAGGCTGAAATAGGAGGATCTGGGTTCATGGCTAGCTTCAGCTACGTAGGCCCTCTGCAACTTAGTGAGACCCTGTTTCAAAATAAAGAATAAAAAATTGGGCTGGGGGTGTAGCTTACAAGTAGAATGCCCCTGGATTCAATCCCCAGCACCACACACACACACAAAAAAAGTCTGTGGATCTGTCACCAGCTCAAGAGTCCTGTGGAGGTCCCCAGCAGGGAGTTGGGCCTCAAGTCAGGCTGAGGGTCCTTGATGTCAACACAGAAAGGAGTGAAGGGTGGGTCACAGATTGACTTTACTGAGAGAAGGAAAGAAGTACACACTCAGGGTAAAGTGAAGGCATTGACAGGAAACACACGGGCTACATTTTAGAAGTGTCTACTTGTAAAATCTATGGTATTGCGCCATGCCCCGAGGAGAGGATTGCTGTTGCTCTTTAATCAGAGACTGGATTATGTTAGTTATTTACCTACTATAGGTTGTTTCTTCTTTGTCGTTGAAAAATATGATTTTCTTATCAGGGTGTTTTGTTGTTTTGTGAACTTAAAAAATAGTCCTACACTGATGCAGAATTGAGGGTGAATCAAAGGCCTGACGTGCAGTTAATCACTGGCCTATGGATGGTCATGATTGATTTATTGTTCTGGTTGTGGTTAGAGTATATGAAGGCAAACTTTGAGTTGCCCACTATTGTTTTGTCCCTTGTGTCTCCTTTCTGCCTACGTTATGTTTTCTACCCTATCTCACAGTTACCTGCTAAGTCCTTTCTCTAGCCCTTTGCCTTTGGTAACACTGACTCTCTTCTCCCTAAAAGCTTTGTCCTCTCTCTTCTTTTGTCTACCTTTAATAGACCCTGTGAAGGCTAGGCATGATGGGGCACATTTGTAATCCCAATGCTTGGGAGGCTGAGACGGGAGGATCGCACAGGTTCGAAGTCAGCCTCAGCTTAGTGAGGCTCTCAGCAACTCAGTGAGACCCTGTTTCCAAATAAAGTATAAAATAGGTCTGGGAGTATAGCCTGGAGGTAGAAAAGCCCCTGAGTTCCACACCCAATACCACACACACACATAAAAATAATAGACCCTGTGACCTCTTTTAATATCCTCCTCTCTCCAAACTGAGTAACTCTTTTATCTCTCCCCCAGTTTTTGTTTGTTTGTTTGTTGTTGTTGTTGGTGGTGGTGGGTTTTGTTTGTGACTGTGTGTGTCTGTGTGTGTTACTAGGGACTGAACCACCCAGGGGCACCCCGAGCTACACCCAGTCCTATTTTATTTATTTTTTGGTTGTATTGGGGATTGAACCCAGAGGCATTCTACCCCTGAGCTACACCCCCCAGCCCTATTTTGTTCTTTATTTGGAAACAAAGTCTAAGTTGTAGAGGCCTCACAAGTTGCTGAGACAGGCTGTGAATTTACAATCCTCCTGTCTCAGCCTCCCATGCATTGGGATTAAAAGTTTATGACACCATGCTAGGGCTATTTATTTATTTTTTTGAAACAGAGTCTCACTAAGTTGCAGATGGCCTTGCTGAACTATAGGGGCTGGCCCAGAACCTGCAATCCTCCTGTTTTAGCCTCCCAAGTACTGAGATTACAGGCTTATGCCACCATGCCCACCTCTACCCCCTTGTTTTATGTTTGTTTGTTTGTTTGTTTGTTTATTGTGGTACTAGGGGTGGAACTCAGGGGCTTTTCTACATCTGGGCTATACTCCCAGACTTATTTTATACTTTATTTGGAAACAGGGTCTCCTTAAGTTGCTGAGAGCCTCACTAAGTAGCTGAGGGTGGCCTCAAACCTGTGCTGTCTCAGCCTCCCAAGTGCTGGGATTACAAGTGTGCACCACCACACCCGGCTTTACTCCCTTATTTAAAAAATTGTTTAGCTGCACATTTCCTCAAGCAGAGTAGAAACTCCTTGAAGTGTAATCCCAGTGCTTGGGAGGCTGAGACAGGAGAGTCACAGGTTTGAGACCAGCCTCAGCAACTTAGCAAGGTCCTCCACAACTTAGTGAGAGCCTGTTTCAAAATAAAATAGGGTTGGGAGTACAGCTCAGAAGCAGAATGACCCTGGGTTCAATCCCTAGTACCACATAACCCTCCCTCCCCCCCCACACACACACCAAGAAAAAAAAAGAAACTCCTTGAGATAAAGATCTTATTATTAGTATATAGCCAGGGCTTGGGACATAGGAAAATTTGTCACCAAGGACAAGGGGCCTGAGGAGGTATCTAGAAGAGAGATGGACCTCAAATCAGGCCAAGAGGGTTCTTGAGTCATCATAGAAAAGAGTTTTTTGTTTTGTTTTGTTTTGGGTTTTTTTGGTTTTTTGTTTTTGTTTTTGGTGGTACTGGTGGTGGAACCCAGGGGCTTTCCTTCTGGGCTGTACTCCCAGACCTATTTTATACTTTATTTAGAAACAGGGTCTCACTAAGTTGCTGAGAGCCTCACTAAGTAGCTGGGGCTAGCTTCAAACCTGTGCGATCCTCCTGTCTTAGCCTCCCAAGTACTGGGATTACAAGTGTGTGCTACCACACCTGGTTCATAGAAAGGAACTTAAGGGCATGTCACAGTGAGGCACAGACTGCTCTGCAAAAATTCTGAAGTGAGGCTGGACATGGTGGCGCACACTTGTAATCCCAGCATTTGGGAGGCTGAGACCAGAAGATCGCAGTTCACAGTCAGCCTCAGCTACTTAGTGAGGCCCTCTGCAACTCAGTGAGACCCGGTTTCAAAATAAAGAAAAAATAGGGCAGGGGGTGTAGCTTGGAGGTCAAATGCCCCTGGGTTCCATCCCCAGACTTGCAAAAAAAAAAAAAAAAAATTGAAGTGGCCAGACATGGTGGCACATACCTGTAATCCCAGTATTTGGGAGACTTGAGACTGGAGGATCACAGGTTCAAGGACAGTCTCAGCCATTTAGCAAGACACTGTTTACAAATAAAAATAAAATACACCTGGAATCTCTGGGTTCAATCCCCAGCATCTCACATACACACAAACACACATACCACAACAACAACAAAAAAACCACTTTAGAGTATTTGAGGGCATAGAAAAAAAATCTTCCCTTTCTATTCATACCACAGCTATCCAGTTCTCCAAAGCCAAGCTTATCAGTGTCTCAGGATTTCTTCCAGAGAGATATTAGGCCCATAGCAGCAAATACACTTTCATCCAGTATGATGTATAAAACACATGGCATTCTGCATCTTGCTTTACTTATGGAAAATTCCAAATGAGAGTATTGTAATGAACTCTATGTAGTCTGGCAGTGTTAATGATTGAAGTCACGGCAATCCTTTCGCATCTATACTCACACCAACTCTTTCCCCCTATTCTGGCCCCTGGGGCAGAGGCCAGGCTGAGGCTAGAAAGGAGCTTGTGTGCAGTCAGGGTGGGGCTCGCTCGTAGGAGTGACTCCTTGAAATCTGCTAAGGCCTTAATCTTGCTTCATCTGAGATCCAGTCCTGCTTGTTTCACTGATTACTCTGAAGTCAATCTTAAACATGGCATCGCCTGCTTTTTTTTTACTCTTAGTGATATTAGATATTTCTTATCAGGACACACAAGAAGATATACATAAAAGTGTCTTCAATCTTAATTATAGTTGCACAGAATTATATTCTATAACTATGTAATAACTGGTGAACATTTAGGTTGAATATTCCTGTGCTTTTTTTTTTTTAGGTGGTGCAAGGGATTAAACTGAGGGGGTTTCTACTTCTGAGCTACACCCTCAGCCCTATTTTATTTTTATTTTGAAACAGGGTCTCACTAAGTTGCTGAGAGCCTCACTAGGTTGCTGAAGTTGGTTTTGAACCAGGATCCTGTCTGAGCTTCCCAAGTACTGGATTACAGCAGTACTTAATAAGCCACTCCCAGCTTATTAAATTATTAAAATTATTAAATGTGTGTGTGTGTGTGTGTGTGTGTGTGTGTGTGTGTATTAAACTTAGGGGCATTCTACCTCCAAGCTACAAACTAGCCCTATTTTTTATTATTTTTATTCTTTTATTTAGTTATTTATTTATTTTTGGTGGTACTAGAGTTCCTGGAAACCCTTCTACCTCTGGGCTACACTCCCAGACCTATTTTTATATTTTTTTGGAAACGGTCTCTTAAGCCAGAGAGGCTGACTTCAAACCAGTGTGATCCTCCTGTCTCAGCCTCCCAAGCGCGGGGATTACAAGCGTGCGCCACCACGCCCGGCTTATTCTGTATTTTAAAAGAGGGTCTCCGTTGCAGAAGGTCTCACTAAGTAGCTGAGGCTGACAGCGAACCTACCAAACGCCACTACTGGAGCTAACTCCGAGGTATACTCCCAGCCCTGTTTTCTAGTTTTATTTTGAAATGAATCTCGGTAGGTTAGGCCCTCAGCCCTATTATGTTCTTTTATGATCTCAATAAATCTTAGAGAGTCTCACTAAATGGTTGGCCTCCTCCCTCCATCCCTACTTTTAATTAATTATTGTAGTACTGTGGTACTGGGGGTTGAATCCAGGGGTATTCTACCTACCTCTGAGCTCCATCCCCAGTCTGAAGTTTTTACTGTTTATGACATCCTTCCGCCTCCCCCACTCCCTGGCCTATGGTACTGGGGATTGAACGCAGGTTCAACCACCTAGGGCATTCTACCTCTGAGCTCCATCCTCAGGGTCTCAGTTGAGGAGGGTCTCACTAAGTAGCTGAGGCTGGCCACGAACCTGCGATCTTCCTGTCTCAGCCTCCCAAATACTGGGATTACAAGAGTACGCTGCCACGCCTGGCTTGGATATTGCTTCTTAAAGTACACTGAGAAACACGGAGAAACCCGAGCAGCAGCGCCAGGCCTCGCTTCTCCCAGGCCGCCATTTACCGGGCCCCCTGTGTTTCTTCCCATCTCCCTGCAGGTGGCGCTATAGGACCGGCCCAGGTTCCAGCACGTACTCACCCCAGTTTGGCCTCCTCCGGATGCTATGAAGCACAGAGAAAAGCTGCTCCGCGGCTAGAGAGGCACTTCCCAGGCGCCTCCCAGGTCGCCGCAGGATCACCACACTTCCGCTTCCGGTTCTCAGTTCCGGAAGTTGCTTTCGGAGGTAACGTGCTGGTTCGTGCGGCCTTTGTGAGATCCCACCATGGCGTACCGGGGCCAGGGCCAAAAGGTGCAGAAGGTGATGGTGCAGCCCATCGTATCCTATGCAGCTTGTCAAGACTAGGAGTTTCGGGCCGGAAAACGGCGCGAAGGCGCGGGCGGGAGCAGGCTCGGAAGGAGTGCGGGCCTCCCATGAGCCTCCGGGGCCACGGAGACGGGAGAAAGCGCGGGTAGTTGAAGACTGGGTCATAGGTGGGAGACCGGCCTCGGCCGACCCTGCTGTGGGCGTGCAGGAGGCGAGGGGAGAAAGCGGGAGTTAACGGCATGTAGGGGAGGAGGATGTAGCCGCTAGGAAATCCCAGAAGAAAGGGGAAGGGGAAGGAGTTCAGGGGCCCCTGAGCGAATTCCTGGTTGGGTACTCTTGATTGTGTAGGCATCGCCCCTCACCTTTAGAAAGCAAAGGTGAAGCCGGGCGTGGTGGTACGTGCCTGTGATCGCAGTACTTGGGAGGCTGAGACTGGAGAATTGCAGGTTCAAGGACAGCCTCAGTAAGATTCAACCTAGCGAGACCCAGTTTAAGAACGAAAAATGAAAAGGGCTCGGGGTGTAGCTCAGGTAGAATGCTCCTAGGTTCAATCCCCACTATCGTGCAAAAAAAAAAAAAAAAAAGCCAAGGTGAGATGAGGAATGGGTAGGTCCTCGGTTTCAGGGAGCAGAGGCTGCTATTTGAGTGCTTTTTCCCTAATAACTGGTGCAGAATCTCATCTTCAGATACTTGCAAAATGTACGTAAGTTATTTGTTGCTAATTGTTTTGTAACTACCGTGTAAAGAAAAGTTGATTTGATTTGGCTATTAGCACCGATTTTCCTGATCGTTGTGTTCTAGAGTTAAATGAAATCCGGAGATTGGAGGGACAATTGAGGGGCAGGGTTAGAGGAAAAGCTCCAATGTAATAAGAGGGTAAATATTTATGCCAACTTTCCAAACATGCAAAAGATTGTGTCCTAATGACTTTTGAAAGACCAAAATGGCTAACTTAGCAGTATATATTGGCAGACACAACAGTGGTATTTGGGCATTGGCACTTTTGTTGTTAGTGTTTACAGTTAGGACATCGGGAACTTCCTGGCTTCTATTCTCTAGGATGAGAAATTGAAAGAAAAACCCAGTGACCTTAAGCCAGGTCTTAAGGTGCTTTGGAAAAATTTTAATGTAGAAAAGATACTTAAAAGGGGGGGGGGGCTGGGCATGTTGATATATGCTTGTGATCCCAGTCCTTGGGAGGCTGAGACAAGAAGAGGATTGCAGGTTCTCAGCCAGCTTCAGCAACTTAGGTCTTCAGCAATTTAGTGAAATGCTGTTTCAAAATTAAAAACCAAAAAGGGCTGGAGATGTAGCTTGTATTTAGACTGTCCCAGGTTCAATCCCCAGTACCACAAAAAAGGGGAGTAGATTCAGTGGAGTTAATGGCAGCTGCTTTTTTGTGGGAGGGGGGACTTAGCAGCCTGAAAAGCAGCGTGAAACAACACAACTGAAAAATAGCCAGGCATGTTAGTGTATGCTTGTAATCCTAGTACTTGAGACCGAGATTGGAGGATCGTAGGTTTAAGTCCACCCTCAGCAACTTGGTGAGACCCTGACTCAAAATATAAAATAGGGCCATGTGCATTGATGCAAACCTATTATCTCAGTACTTGGGAGACTGAGACAGGAAGATAGCTTTAAGGCCAACCTCGGCAACTTAGCAAGACACTCTTTGAAATGTTTTTTAAAAGGTCCAGGGCGTGGTGGTACACATTTGTAATACCAGTTTTTGAGAGACTGAGACAGGAGGATGGCAGGTTAATGGTCTACCTCAGCTACATGGTAAGGCCCTTCATAACATAGACCCTGTTTCAAAATAAAGAATTTTTAAAAATAGGGCTGGGGGTGTGGCTTAAAGGTAGAATGCCCCTGGGTTCAATCTTCTATACCAAAAAAAAAAAAAAAAAAATTATTTTGTGATACTGGGGATTGAACCCAGAGGGATTCTACCTCCTAGCGACACCCCTAGTTGTATTGTTGTGTGTGTGTGTGTGTGTGTGTGTGTGTGTGTGTGTGTTACTGGAGATGGAACCCAGGGGGATTCTACCTCCAAGCTACACCCCCATCCCTTTTTTTATTTATTTTGAAACAGGGCCTCACTAAGTAGCTGAGGCTGTCCTCGAACTACAATCCTTCTGTCTCAGCCTCCCAAGTGCTGGGATTACAAGTGTGCATCACCATGCCCAGCTTAACTGTCTCCAATTTTTGTTTTGTTTTTATTTTTTGTGGTACTGGGGATGACACCCAGGGGCATTCTACCTCCGAGCTATACCCCTAGCTCAATTTTTTATTCTTTATTTTGAAACAGGGTCTCACTAAGTAGCTGAGGCTGGCTGCGAACCTGCAATCCTCCTGTCTCAGTCTCCCAGATTCTGGGATTACAAGCATGCGCCACTGCACTTGGCTTACTGTCTCCAATTTTAACTCCAAGTATTGAGACTGGAAGCAGTAAGAAATAGATTAGCTTGAGCAATCTCAGTGTAGTATTTATAAATGAAAATGTTTTTAGCAAGTAAGTCTTGGTTACCAATTCTTAGATACGAGCTAATTATTTAAAATTCTTGGTTAACATTCATTAAAAATCTTCTTAGAAGTCATTTATCTGTTGTTTGATCAAAGTGATGTGGGGTTTGTTTGCTTTTTAAACATTACTGTCTTGATTTTTTCAGAGATCCCGGATTCAGGTGTGGCTCTATGAACAAGTGAATATGCGGATAGAAGGCTGTATTATTGTGAGTATTCAGGCTGCTTTTCTCAGAGCAGTTTGTTAATAGAAAAGTATTTCACAGAAAATGACCGGCCAGAGCATTATACAAAGGAACCTAACTCAAGAGAAACTTCAGGTCCTATTTAGCCTTTTCTCCTTGTTGTTAAGAGGTTGGATAATTCAAAAGAGAGAATATAAACTTTAACAAGTAATTTAAATAATAGTATTGAGGAGGATGACAAAAACCGATTAGAGAAAGGTGAAGGTCAGTGGGATATTTTCATTCCAGCCATGTGTGAATAGAGTTGGTGGGGCTAGTTAATACCAAGGTAGCGGGGGCCCTAGGCAATTTTTAAAATTTTGATTGTGCTGGGGATCAAACCCAGGTCTGTATTCATGCTACATCTTTTCTCGACTACTGACCTATATGCCCAACTCCAGTAATGTTATAAAGTAAAATAGAATGAGCCAGCCCAGTGCACCTGTGATCCCAGTTCTAGGGAGGATGAGACAGGAGGGTTGCAACTTTGAGACCAACAGATGGTACCTTAGCGAGACTTGCTTCAAAAAAGCCTGGGGATGTAGCTCAGAGGTGCAATGACCCTGGGTTCATTCTCCAGTAGCACACACACACACAAAGATAGAAGAAAAATGTAGCTGGAAGTATTAGGTATTTTGAAATTCTGTTTAGATAGCAGAAATGTCATCAGTAGCCTCCCTTTCCTCCTTTACCAGTTGGAAAGTAGACGTGATCGTTAGTGGGGAATGTGGAGAGAGCAATGGCGGTAGAAAGTAATATATATGTACACATGCTCTATTTTGAGCAGGTTATAAGACAGGGAGAATGGTTTTTAGGCATATCTAATAAAATCCAGTCCAGAACATTGAGGAAGTAATTTGGACCACTGACTCCCTTTCTTTGTGGGTTTTTTTTGTTTTGTTTTGTTTTGGTGGTATTGGGGTTCCTGGAAACCCTTCTACCTCCGGGCTACACTCCCAGACACCTATTTTTTATGTTTTTATTTGGAAACGCGATCCTCCTGTCTCCACCTTCCAAGCCCACCACGCCCGGCCTCCTTTCTTTGTTATTTAAAGAGATTTCAGGTGCTTCTGTTGAAAGATCAATGGAGAAAATGAATGTCTATAAAGTTAATTGTCATTTTGGTATCTAGATAGACAATATTCTTTTGAATGATTTGGATATGATTTTACTTGAAAATGACTGTCAATTGGCTTATTTCTCTAGGGTTTTGATGAGTACATGAACCTCGTATTAGATGATGCAGAAGAGATTCATTCTAAAACCAAGTCAAGAAAACAGCTTGGTAAGAATATAGTTGGGTTACGGAATTCTAGAAGTCTTTATTTCACAGAATTGAGTGACGTACAACTCAACTCGTGTAAATTTAGTTCGCACTTGAGAAGTTATTTTTGGAGAGAGTCTACTTTTTTTGGTAGTGGGAATTGAGCATTTTGAAGCAGGATCTCACTAGGTTGGTAAGAGTCTCATTAGTTGCTGAGGACCTGCGACCCTCCTGTCTCAGCTTCCCAAGTACTGGGATTACAAGCATGCACCACCATGCTTGGTGTAGAGTATATTTTTTAAATCATCCTCTGCCACTTAATTTCTGCTTCTCTTTCCCTCCAGACATCTCTTATCAAGGGCACCAAAGACTAATGTTGTTAAGTCTGGTGGTCACTGTAACTGTTCATTTTTACTGTGAACAGCATAGTGCATTCCCCCTGCTCCCCATTTAAAACACTTTGATTCCTTGGCTCTGTGACACCATTCTCTGGTTTTCTTTTCTTTTCTCTCCCTTCCCCTTGGTACTGGGATTGAGCATAGGGACAGTCTACACCTGAGCTACATCTCTATTCCTTTTTACTTTCTTGTTTTGAAACAGGGTGTTGCTAGGTTGCTGAGAATCTCACTGAGTTGCTAAGGCTGATCTTGAACCTGTGATCCACCTGTCTCAAGCCTCCTAAATATTGGGAGTACAGGTGTGCAGCACCATGGCTGGCTCTTGGTTTTCATTTTTCATCTGTAATTATTCTTTTTCAGACTTTGGTATGTTCATTTTTGAGACCCAGCCGTTAGGTGTTTGAGTGGCTGGAAGGCCTGGTTCTCTGTCATTCAGTATTTTCTAGAGACTCAAGACCACAGCATCAGTTGCCATCTGTATATTGACTTCCAAATATGTCTGTAGCACAGACCCCTCCTCTGAGCATATACATTTTACCTGAAGGTTTCAAAGGCTTTTCAAAGTCAGCATATCACAAATCAGATTTACTTTCCACTTAAGACACTTTGTGGGGGAGGCAGTGTACTTAGGGTTGAACCCATGGGCATTTTACCTCTGAACTACACTCTCAGACCTTTTTATTTTTACTTATTTATTTATTTATTTTTTGATGGTACTGGGGGTGGAACCCAGAGGCTTTTCTACCTCCGGGTTATACTCCCAGACCTTTTTTATATTTTATTTTGAAACAGGGTCTCACTAAGCTGCTGAAAGCCTCACTACGTAGCTGAAGCTGGCTTCGAACCTGTGTGATCCTCCTATCTCAGCCTCCCAAGCGCGGGGATTGCAAGCGTGCGCCACCACGCCCGACGTAGACCTTTTTATTTTTTAAGACAAAGGTCTTGCTAAGTTGCCAAGGCTGGTCTTGAACCCATGATCTTCCCGTTTCAACGTCCCAGGTACTACCACCATGCCCTTGCTCCCACTTATATACTATTTAGGACTATTTTGGTGTTTTCTGCCTTACTAAATGGTCCCAAGTTCAGTTTGGCTGACTGGTTGATTCTCTGCAGCTGTCTCATCCCTTCTAGGTTTTCCAGGCTTCAGTCATCTGTGTGTGTGTTGGGGGGGGGGGGGGGATATACTGGTGATGGAGCCCAGTGTGTGTGTATGTGATACTGGTGATGGAGCCGTGTGTGTGTGTGTGTGTGTGTGTGTGTGTGTGTGTTGTGTGTGAGAGAGGAGGAGATTATATATATACTGGTGATGGAGCCCAGAGGCATTCTACCTTCAAGATACACTTCTAGCCCTATTTTTTTATTATTTATTTTGTTTTTATATTTGGAAACAGGGTCTTGCTAGGTTACTGAAAACCTCACTACCTTGTTGTGGTTGTCCTGGAACCTGCAATTCTCCTGTCTCAGCCTTCAATCATCTTTTATTTTATTTATTTATTTATTTTTTTGTGGTGTGAGATTGAATCCAGGGGCCTTCTACCCCTGGTCTACACCCCCAGCCTTAGTTTTTATTCTTTATTTTTAAACACGGTCTCACTGAGTTGCAAAGGGCCTCACTAAGTAGCTGAGGCTGTGAACCGCGATACTCCTGTCTCAGTCTCCCAAATGCTGGGATTGTAAGCATGTGCCACCACGCCTGACATCAGTCTTTTTTTTTTTTTTTTTTTTTTTGCTGTGCTAGGGATGGAACCCAGAGGCATTCTACTCCGAGCTACACCCTCAGCCCGTTTTTTAAATTCTTTGTTTTGAAACCAGGTCTCACTGAGTTGCAAAGGGCCTCACTCAGTAGCTGAGGCTGTCCGCAAACCGCGATTCTCCTGTTTCAGCCTCCTAAATGCTGGGATTACAAGTGTGCGCCACCACGCCTGGCCATCAGTCATCTTTTAAAAACACTCATCTGACGTTGTCATCCCTTGGTTGAAAATTTTCATTGACTTTCTATTGCTATGTTGATAAAACATATCTTCCCTGTATTCTGCAAGGTCCTTTGTGATTTGTCCTGATCTTCCTCTCTTCATCTTGTATCATACTCTGCCTCATTTTCTGAGCTCTAGCATCTGGTCTTTTAGTTCCTTGAACATTTGTCTATCACAGTCCCCCTACACACACACATATACATTCTACTTGGGATTGAAAGTAGGGCCTTACAGATGCTAGGCAATTGGTCAACCACCACTGAGCTACATTCCAGCCCCCTCAGATCAAATGGCACCTTGACTAAGAAGCCTAAGGTTTTATTTGGTTCTGCTTGGGGTGGGTGGAAAGAGGGTATTTTGGGTAGTCTGAATCTGATGCTTATTCCATCAGAGCAGAGGCTCCATAGTGCATAAGCCATACCATTTTTGTTCCCTAACATGCTGGTATTATTAGCAAGGGTGTGTGTGTGTTTACTGAGGATTGAACCCAAGGGCTTAGCCGGGCATGGTGGTGCATGTTTGTAATCCCAGCATTCAGGAGGCTGAGACCGGAGGATCGTGGTTCTAGGACGGCCTCAGCTACTTAGTGAGGCCCTTTGCAACTCAGTGAGACACTGTTTCAAAATAAAGAATAAAAAATAGGGCTTGGGGTGTAGCTTGGAGGTAGAATCCCCTTAAGTTCCATCCCCAGTACTGCAAAGAAAGAAAGAATGGGGGGGGGGAGGGAGGAAGGTTGGATGGATAAGAAATATTGGGTTATGGTCTACAGGTTGACTTTTTTTTGTACCAGGGATTGAACACAGGGGCATTTACTTACTTGTTTCTGATAAGGTGAAGATTGAGCCTAGGGGCATAGTACCTCTGAGCTATAGCCCCAGCCGTGTTTGCAGTACTGGAGATGGAACCCAGGGGCATTCTACCTCCTGGCAACACTTCCCCTCAGCCCTATTTTTTATTTTTTATTTTGAAACAGGGTCTCACTGAGTTGCAGAGGGTCTCACTAAGTAGCTGAGGCTGTCCGCGAACCGCAGTCCTCCTGTCTCAGCCTCCCAGATGTTGAGATTACAATTATGCGTCCCCCCGGTTTTTGTTTTGTTTGTTTTTGTTTTTTAAAATATTGGAGATGGAACCCAGGGGCATTCTACCTCAGAGCTACACCCTATCCCTATTTTTTATTCTTTATTTTGAAACAGGGTTTCACTGAGTTGCAGAGGGTCTCACTAAGTAGCTGAGGCTGTCCATGGGAACTGCAGTCCTCCTGTCTCAGCCTCCCAAATGCTGGGATTACAAGTGTGTGCTGTCATGTCCAGCTTGCCTGGCATTCTTTTACCTTTTGTTTTGGAACAGGGTCTTGCTAGGTTCCTGAGAGTCTTGGTGTTTGCTGAGGCTGGTCTTAAGTCTTATATCTTCCTGTCTCAGCCTCTCAAGTTCTAGAATTACAGATGTGTGCTCACACCCCATTTGATGATACTATTTTTATAAAGTAACACCTACCTTCATTAGATTATTATTGAAAAAGCCTTTTAATATATGGGCACTTGAAGCTAGGTGTTGTGGCTCATGCCTGTAATCCCAGCATTTGAGGCTGAGACCGGAGGATCGCAGTGTGCAGGCAGCCTCAGCTACTTAGTGAGGCTTTTTGCAACTCAGTGAAACCCTGCTTCAAAATAAAGAATAAAAAATAAATAGGGCGGGGGGTGTATTTTGGAGGTAGAATGCCCCTGGGTTCCATCCCCAGTACCACCACCAAAAAAAATAGGGAGGAAGGGACACTTGAAAACATTCACATACCCTTACAAGAGAGAAAGCGTTTTGAAAATATTACTCCAAATCAAGGATATAAAATTCTGAGGCTGAGGCAGAGCCAGGCGTAGTGCACGCTTGTAATCCCAGCATTCGGGAGGCTGAGACCGGAGGATTGCTGTTCGCGGACAGCCTCAGCTACTTAGTGAGGCCCTCTGCAACTCAGTGAGACCTGGTTTCAAAATAAAGAATAAAAAATAGGGTGGGGGGGAGTAGCTCGGAGATCGAACGCCCCTGGGTTCAACCCCCAGACCCGCAAAAAAAATATATATAAATAAATAAAATTCTGAGGCAAAAGATAATTAAATGTCTGAGTGTGTAACTACTAATAGCTTTTTGTTTTTGTTGCAGGTCGGATCATGTTAAAAGGAGATAACATCACTCTGCTACAAAGTGTCTCCAACTAGAGATGATCAATGAAGTGAGAAATTGTAGAGAAAGCAGCCCTCTTTTTTTTTTTTTTTTTTTTTTTTTTGGTGTCCTTTGCTGAGCGTATGGTTCTAAAACATTTGTTCATATAATTACTCTTATGTTATTACCAGATAACAATAAATGCTGTAGGATTGTTTTTATTAAAAATTGATATCATTTCTTTTTATTCAGTGGTTAAAAAAAACCTTCTACACAGTGGCATTATTAGCTGTAAGTATTTATTTTAAGGTTTTTAAGTGTTAGTTGTTGCCCTGGGCTATTGCTTTTCTCAAAACATGGACCTATTCATTCCTGAGGCAGCGTAGGAATTCTGCCTGCTTGATGGGTAATTTACCAATATTAGGTGGCTGAGAAAAGGGTACTGTATTGCACTATTATTGTCTTCATCAGTTCTAATTCTTGGGGTTGGAAGTATAGCTCAGTGGTAAAGTGCTTGCCTAACATATTCAAGGCCCTGTGATCAATCCCCAGCACAGCAAGAAAACAAATTTTTTTTAACGGGTCTGGGGGTGAAACCCAGAGGCATTCAATCTCTGAGCTACACCCCCTGCTCTATTTTTTATTCTTTATTTTGAAATGGTCTCACTGAGTTGCGGAGTGCCTCACTAAGTAGCTGAGACTGTCCACAAACCGCAATCCTTCAGTCTCAGCCTCCCGAATGCTGGGATTACAAGCGTGCACCACCACTCCGGGCTTGTTCTTTATTTTGAAATAGGGTCTCAGTAAGTTGCAGAGAGTCTCACTAAGTCGCTGAAGCTGTCACTTGAACTGCTATCCTCCAGTCTCAGCCTCCTGAATGCTGGGATTACAAGCGTGCACCACCATGCCTGGCTTAAGAAAACAAAATTTTAATTCTGGGTGTTTGAACACTATAGTATCCAACTAAAATACATTCAGGACTTTTTTTTTTAAGTTTGTGGTATGGTACTGGGGATTGAACCTGGGGGCATTCTACCTCAGAGCTACACCCCAAACCTATATGTATGTGTATGTATGTATGTATATATATATACTTAAATTTAATATATTAAAATTTAAATTTAATTAAATTTTATATATATTTAAATTTTGAAACAGTATCACTAGGTTGATTAGAATCTCACTACTTGCTGAGGCTGTCCTACTATATTAGCCTCCCAAGTACTAAGATTACGGCATGCACCACCATACCTGGCTTTTGTGGGGGGATGGGTAATGGGGACTGGGGGTTAAACTCAGTCTACCTTTGAGCTATACTCCCAGCCCTATTTTATGTTTTAGAGTCTCAATTAGTTGCAGAGGGCCTCACTGAATTATTGAGGCTGGTCACAAGTCTGTGGTTCTCCTGTCTCAGTCTCTCCCAAGTACTGGGCTTATATGTGTGCATCGAGTCCAGCTCAGTTTAGGACATTTTATTATTTATTTATTTTTATTATTTATTTATTTTTTGCAGGTCTAGGGATGGAGCCCAGAGGCATTCGACCTCTGAGCTATAGCCCCTGCCCTATTTTTTATTCTATATTTTGAAACCGGGTCTCACTGAGTTGCAGAGGGCCTCACTAAGTAGCTGAGGCTGTCCACGAACTGCGATCCTCTGGTCTCAGCCTCCCAATTACAAGCGTGCGCCACCACGCCCGGCTCCTCAGCTGAGGACATTTTAATGGCTCCATTATTTGCTTAGCATGACTACCAAGACACTGGAGTCCTTGGTGATTGTATCACTAAGATAAGAATGTGAGGAGTATTTGGGTATACAGAAAGATTAAGATGCCTTTTAAGCACATTAAAAATAAGCTCTTATAAGACTTAACAGGCTGAGTGTGTTGGTGCACACTTGTATTCCTGTTACTTGGGAGGCTGAGACAAGAGATTGGCAGGTTCGCAGCCAGCGTCAACTACTTAGTGAGGCCCTTAGCAACTTAGTGAGATCCTGTTTCAAAATAAGGAATAGCCAGGCATGGTGGCGCACACTTACGGTCCCCATGCTTGGGAGGCAGAGACAGGAGGATTGCACCGGTTCGAAGCCAGCCTCTCTGGCTTAAGAGACCCTGTTTCCAAATTTAAAAAATATAAAAATAGGTCTGGGAGTGTAGCCCGGAGGAAGAAGGGTTTCTAGGAACCCAGTACCACCAACAAAAGAATGAATGAATGAAAAATAGGGCTGGGCTTGTAGCTCAGAGGCAGAATGGTTCAATCCCCAGTACTGAAAAAAAAAAAAAAGAGAGAGACTTGAAAGACTGGGATTGGGCCGGGCGTGGTGGCACACGCTTGTAATCCCCGTGCTTGGGAGGCGGAGACAGGAGGATCCTGCAGGTTTGAAGCCAGCCATGCTGGCTTAAGAGACCCTGTTTCAAAAAAAAAAAAAAAAAAAAAAGTCTGGGAGTGTAGCCCGGAGGTAGAAGGGCTTCCAGGAACCCCAGTACCACAACAACAACAAAAACAAAAAAGACTGGGATTGGTAGTTTGAAAAGGACTACAGATGGTAAATTACTAGGCATATTAATTTATTGAAGAAGCATAGCCATCTTTTGGGTTTTCCCTCAGTGATTATGTATAATCTAATTCTTATGTGGCCAGCCATCCCCTCTCCTAGTAACTCAGGGTGGTAGAATTCTGCCCAGTGGTTGTTGAGCTTCTACTGTTTTCTTGGCACAAACGAGTAAATATAGTGCAGCAGATAGCTTCAGTGCCATGTCCCAAGTGGTATATTTATTCATTTATTTGGTGCTGGGGATTGAACCCAGAGACATTCTACCTCGAAGCTACACCCCAGCTCTATTTTTTTTTTTTTTTTATTGAAACGGGTTCTCACTAAGTTGCAGAGAGCCTCACTAAGTAGATGAGGCTGGCCATGAACCCCCTACAATCCTCCTTTATCAGCCTCCCAAGTACTGGGATTACAGTTATAAGCATGCAGCACCACGCCTGGCTCCAAATGGTATTTATTATTTATTTTGGTACAAGGGATTGAACCCAGAGGCATTTCTACCTCCAAGCTACACCCCCCTCCTCTGGGGCCCAATTTTATTATTTGGAAACAGGGTCTCCCTACATTGCTAAAAGCCTTGTTAAGTGCTCAAGGCTGGCTTTGAACCACGATCCTCCTTTCTCAGCCTCCCAAGTATTGGGATTGCAAGCATGTGCCACCATGCCCAGCTTGAACCTGGCTTTCTGTATTTATTTTTGTGGGGATTTATTTTACTGAGGATGAAACTCAGAGGCATTCCATCTCTGGGCTGTATCTCAGCCCTGCTTTTGTTTTTTTGGAAACAGTCTAGGTAGGTGATGAGACTCACTACTTTGTGAGGCTGTCCTTCAACCTGTGATCCTTCTGTCACAGCCTCCCAAGTACTGCGATTATAAGTATGTACCACCGTGCCTGGCTCCCAAGTGCTATTTAAATTTGATCTTTTCTCAGGTTTTTTTTTTTTCTTTTCTTTTCTTTTGGTGGTACTGGGGATGGAACCCAGGGGCCTTCTACCTCTGAAGTACACTCCCAAACCTATTTTATAGTGTGTGTGTGTGTGTGTGTGTGTGTGTGTGTGTGTTTTGTGGTACTGGGGGTGGAACCCAGAGGCTTTCTACCTCCGGGCTATACTCCCAGATCTTATTTTATATTTTATTTGGAAACAGGGTCTCACTAAGTTGCTGAGAGCCTCACTAAGTAGCTGAGGCTGGCTTCGAACCCGTGCGCTCCTCCTGTCTCAGCCTCCCAAGCACTGGGATTACAAGTGTGCGCCACCACGCCCAGCTTCAGGTTTGTTTTGTTTTTGAGACTGGGTCTTTATTGCTCAGACTGGCCTCTAAAAGCCTTCCTGCCTTAGCCCCAAGTGGCTGGTATTACAGGTACACACTGTCATGCCCCCAGCTTTAAATTTAATTTTGAAAGGTGAATAAAAGCAAGCCGTTCATGGTGCACGCTTGCAATCCCAACATTTGGGAGGCTGAGACAGGAGGACCATGGTTCGCAGACAGCCTCAGCTACTTGGTGAGGCCCTTTGCAAATCAGTGAGATCCGGTTTCAAAATAATTTTAAAAATAGAGCTGGGGGGGTTAGATAGTCTCTCTTTTTTGTTGTTGTGCTGGGGTTCCAACCCAGGGTTGCACATATGGCTAAGCAAGTGGCCTGCCAACAAGCTACACCTCTGGCCCCAAGGTTTATCTTAAAGTTTGTTAAAGGAAGCCAGGTGTACTGTAATCTTAAGTACTGTAATCCCAGTACTTAAGAGGCTGACACAGGAGGGTCACAGGTTTGCAACCAACCTCAGCTACTTAGGCCCTCCACAATAAGTGAGACCGTGTTTCAAAATAAGGAATAAAAAATCAATCCCAGGCACAGTGGCACGTTTGTAATCCCAGCATTCAGGAGGCAGATTTTGGAGGATAGCCTCAACTACTTAGGCCCTTTGCAACTCAATGAGACCCTATTTCAAAAACAAAAAGACTAGAGCTGGGCGTGGTGGCGCACCCTTGTAATCCCAGTGCTTGGGAGGCTGAGACAGGAGGATCACACAGGTTCAAAGCCAGTCTCAGCTACTTAGTGAAACCCTGTTTCCAAATAAAATATTTAAAAAATAGGTCTGAGAGTATAGGCTGGAGGTAGAAAAGCTCCTGGGTTCCACCCCCCAGAACCACCAAAAAAATAAAATAAAAGGACTAAAAAATAGGGCTGAGGGTGTAGCTCAGAGGTACAATGCCCCTGGGTTCCATCCCTGATATCACATACACACACACACACACACACACAAATAATCATTCTGGAGGTATATCTGGGAGGTAAAATGGCCCTGGGTTCAATCCCTAGCACCGCACACAATATATATGAAGGCAGTATTACTAAAGATGGATAAAGAAAGACCGAAAAGTCCAGCTCTTGCTTTTTTACATGTCTATAAGGGAAATAGACTTTATGCTAAACTGAATAAAAGAAATTCTGAGATAGAGGAGATTTGTAGGTGAATGTACAGGTTGATCAAGCATAGAACTTTGCATTCCAGCTGCAGACCTGTCTTGAACATATACCTTTTGGGTTATATTTTGGATAAAAGGCTGTGTTTGCTCTTTTTAACATATTTTGAGTTTGAGATTCATTAAACTAGCTGGAGCATTCAAAGTGTTGGGCAGTAGAGGGAGTTGCAGCCCCAAGACTGCTTTAGCCCTGCTGGTGCAAAGATTGAAGCTCTTTGAGAGCAGAGCAAAGACCTCCCTGCGGCTTGCTTGGCACCAGAATAGCTGGGAAGAAGGATAAAAGCTGGAACAGTATAATCCCTAAGAAAACCTGCTGGCCGCTTTCCATTTCCCCGTGCGGCCTTTCTGACCTGGCTGCCCTGTGTAAGCAGAGCTGTGCCTGCTGTGGCTTATTCTGAATGGATCAAGACGTGGAAGGTTCTATTTTAGACAGAGCAAATGATGATAGTGAGAAATAAGGTACAGTGAGCTCTTACAATTGAGCTCTGTATTTAGAAATCTCTGCTTGCTTTCCTTCTCCACTGGAGCCTGCGGTGTTTGCTTTTTAAGTTGTACTTTTCCACAATCTGTAGATCCTTTCTTCCAACCAGAATTTGTATTGCAGGGGGCGTTGCTCTCTGCTTCATTAAGGTTACTAAAACATGCTACTGGGAAACCGCTCTTGTTGGCAGCCCTTAGTATGTGAGCAATTATTTTTCTGGAATGGCTGTCAGTTTCTGGGGGGGTCTTTCTAACCACCCACTAACTCTTCTTGTATGTTCGTGAAGAAGGGGATGGGAGGACTGAGAATAAGGCTCTGAAAGGGAGGTACTGCGGATGTAAGCTTGATGTTCTAGCAATAGGTTGGGGACCAAAAACTTTGATAATTCTAGGAGTTTTGTGTTTCAGGTGCCAACCCTTGGTCATGTCACACCTGTCGGCAGTTTTAGGATTAGGGAGAGGCTCTGATTTAGATTTAAGATATTAAGGACCAGAAAGTGTCATGGCAGTTCCTGAGGCAAGCCTAATAGCATTTCATGTAACCTGGATGTGGGATCTTTCCTTGGCTTATTATTCCCTCTATAAATATAACCACCTACTCAATGCAGGTTTTTGGGGAGAAGATACTTGACAAAACTTGAGTCTATTAGTACCTAGAGTTTAATTTCTTTTCTTTTCTTTTTTTTTTTTTTTTTGGTACTGGGGTTCCTGGAAGCCCTTCTACCTCCAAGCTACACTCCCAGACCTATTTTTATATTTTTATTTGGAAACAGGGTCTCCTAAGCCAGCGCGTGCGGCTGGCTTCGAACCTGCGCGATCCTCCTGTCTCTGCCTCCCAAGCGCGGGAATTACAAGTGTGAGCCACCACGCCTGTCTAGAGTTTAATTTTAACTTCTTAAAATTATAGTCAATGGAATTTGTTTGTGGGGAGGGTACTAGAAATTGAACCTAGCAGCATTCTACCTCCAAGCTATACCCCCAACCCTATTTTATTCTTTATTTTGAGATAGTCTCACAATGTTGCCAAAGGGCTTACTAAGTAACTGAGGCTGGCTTTGAACCTGCCATCTTACTGTCTCAGCCTCCCAAGTACTGGGATTACAAGTGTATAGCACCACACCTGGCTATAATAGATTTTTTTTTTTTTTTTTTTTTGGTGCTGGGGATGGAACCCAGAGGCTTTCTACCTCCGGGCTACACTCCCAAACCTATTTCCTATTTTATTTGGAAACAGGGCCTCACTAAGTTGCTGAGAGCCTCACTAAGTAGCTGAGGCTAGCTTCAAACCTGTGCAATCCTCCTGTCTCAGCCTCCCAAGTACTGGGATTACAAGCATGTGCCACCACGCCCGGCTTATAATGGAATTTTAAAAAATTGAATATAAGATGAGTTTGTGGTAGTTCATGTCTGTAATCAAAATCACAGTATTTAGGAGGCTGAGACAGGAAGATCCCATGTTCCAGGCCAGCCTCAGCAACTTAGCAAGACTATGTTTCAAAATTAAAAACAACCAGACGTAGTGGCACATGCCTGTAATTCTAGTACTTTGGAGGCTGAGACAAGAGGATTGTTGGTTCAAAACCAGCTTCATAGCCGGGTATGGTGGCACACATTTATAATCCCAGTACTTGGGAGTCTGAGACAGGAGGATCCGGGTTTGCAGACAGCCTCAGCGACTTAGTGAGGTTCTCTACAATTTATGAGACCCTGTTTAAAAATTAAAGAATAAAAATTGGACTGGAAGTATAGCTCAGAGGGTGTAGCTCAGAGGTAGAACACACATGGGTTCAATCCCAGCACCACAAAAAAACAAAACCCAAGCGAGTATGGTGATGCATGCTTGTAATCCCAGCATTTGGGAGGCTGAGACAGGAGGATTATGGTCCACAGACAGCCCCAGCTACTTAGGCCCTTTGCAACTCAGTAACACCCTGTTTCAAAATAAAGAGTTAAAAATAGGGCTAGGGGTATAGGTCGGAGATGGTACTGGGTTCCATCCCCAGTACCGCAAAAAAAAAAAAAAAAAAAAAAAAAAAGACAGGCGTAGTGGTGCACACTTGTAATCCCAGCGCTTGGGAGACTGAAACAGGAGGATCGCATAGGTTCAAAGCCACCTTAGCTATTTAGTGAGACTCTCAGCAACTTAGTGAGGCCCTGTTTTCAAATAAAATAGAAAATAGATCTGGGAGTATAGCCCGCAGGTAGAAAAGCCCCTGGGTTCCACCCCAGTACCACACTCTAAATAAATAAAATAAAGAATAAAAAAAATAGGGCTATGGGGTATAGCTTGGAGATAGAATGCCCTGGGTTCAGTCTCTAGTACCACACACACACACACACACACATATACACACACACAGAAATGGTCTCACTAGGTTGCTCCAAATCTAATTACATTGCTAAAACTGGTCTTTTTTTTTTTTTTTTTTTTTTTACAGGTCTCGGGATAGAACCCAGGGGCATTCGACCTCTGAGCTACACCCCCTGCCCTATTTTTTACTCCTTAGTTTGAAACAGGGTCTCACTAAGTTGCAGAGGGCCTCACTAAGTAGCTGAAGCTATCCCCGAACTGTGATCCTCTGGTCTCAGCTTCCCGAATGCTGGGATTACAAGTGCGTGCCACCACTCCCGGCTCTAAGGCTGGTCTTGAGCCTGCTATCCTGTCTTGGCCTCCCAAGTACTAGGATTACAGGCATGTATCACCATGCCCAACTTTTTGTTTTTAAAAATTATTGGGCTGAGCCAGGCGTGGTAGCTATGATCCCATGACTTGGGAGGCTGAGATAGAAGAATTATATATTTGAGCCCAACTTCAAAAATGTAGCAAGCCAAGACCCTAAAGTTTCCAAATAAAAAATAAAATAGGGCTGGAGATGTAACTTGGAAGTAGAATTTCCCTGGGTTCAATCCCCAGCACTACACACACAAAGTTATTGGGCTGGGTATGGTGGCACATGCCCATAATCACCGTATTTGGGAGGCTGAGACAGGAGGATCACAGGTTCGAGGTCAGCCTCAATGATTTAACAAGGCATTTAGCAATTTGGACCCTATTTCCAAATTTAAAAAAAGACTGGGATATAGCTTGGAGGCAGAATGCCCCTGGGTTCAATCCTAAATACCACAAAACAACAAAAACAAAGCTAATAAAAAGGGCTGGAATTTAGCTTGGAAGTAGGATACCTGGGTTCATCCCCATACCAAATAATTTTTTTCCCCTCAAGCCAGGTGTGGTGGCATACACTTGTAATCCCAGCATTCGGGAGGCTGAGACAGGAGGATTGCAGTTCGTGGACAGCCTCAGCTACTTAGGCCCTTTGCAACTCAGTGAGACCCTATTTCAAAATAAAGAATAAAAATAGGGCTGGGAGTGTAGCTTGGAGGTAGACTGCCTCTGGGTTTCATCTCTAGTATCACAAAAAATAATTTTAAATGTAAAATGCACATAGTACAATATTTACTATCTTAACTGTGTGTGTGTGTGTGTGTGTGTGTGTGTGTGTGTGTGTGTGTGTGTGATGCTGAGGATGGAACCCAAGGGCCATCTACCTCTGGGCTATACTCCCAGACCTATTTTATATTTTATTTGGAAGCAGGGTCTCACCTAAGTTACTGAGAGCCTCACTAAATAGTTGAGGCTGGCTTCGAACCTGTGCGATCCTCCTGTCTCAGCCTCCCAAGCACTGGGATTACAAGTGTGCACCACCATGCTCAGCTTCGTAACAGTTTCTAAGCGTATAGTTCTTGTAGGATTAAAACTCCATACCTGTTAGAAAACTTTCCATTCAGCCGGGCGTGGCACACGCTTGTAATCCCAGTATTTGGGAGGCTGAGACAGGAGGATTGTAGTTCACAGACGGCCTCAGCTACTTAATGAGGCCCTTTGCAACTCAGTGAGACCCTGTTTCAACATGAAAAATATTAAATATTAAATAAAAAAAGAAAACTCTCCATCATTCCTTCCTCCTAGCCCCTGGCAACTATCCCCGTCTACTTTTCCTTTATGATTCTAACTACCACTTCCCACCCCCCAATCTCCTAGTACTGAGTGTTGAACCCAGAGGCTTTCTACCACTGACCTATATTCCAGCCCTATATTTTACTTTGAGGCAGGGTCTTGCTAAGCTGCCTAGGCTGTCCTTGAACTTGGAACCTCCTGCCTCCTCTTCCTTAGTAGTTAGAACTACAGGTGTGTGCTACCACATCTGGCGCTTCTGGGTCTTTGATAGCAGCCATCCAATGGACATGAGTGATTTTGTCCACTCCAATGGACATGTATTGTGATTTTGACTTGCATTTCCTTTATGTATGATTAGTGGTGTTGAGCCAGACGTGGTAGTACCCAGCTATGACATAGGCTCTTTACCCTTTTTGTTTGCTTATTGTATTGTATTAACAGTTTATAATGTATGTTTATGAAGTACAAAGTGATGTTATAACATGGATACAATGAAGGGTAATAAGCAATTGCCTACTTGCCTTCTTTGCTTTCTTCCTTCTTTTTTTTCTTCAAGATCCTCTAGTGTCAGCTAAAATAGGAACAATTTCAATTTCACTTCCTTTTCTATTTGGAAGGTTTTGTTTTGTTTTGCCTAATTGCTTTGGCAAGGACTTCTAGTACTATGTTGAATGGAAGTGGAAAGACCGAGCATCTTTGTCTTGTTCCAGGTCTGGAAAGGCTCTCAGTTTTTCTCTGTTGAGTATAGTATTAGGTGTATGGCCTTCACTGTCTTGAGGGCCATTCCTTCATATCTAATTTGGTAAGTTTTTTTTTTATCATGAATGAATGTTGAATTTTGGGGGGAGGTGAATACTGAGTCTTGAACCCAAGGACATTCTACTCTGAGCTTCTGAGCTACACTCCTAGCTCTTTTTATTATTTTTTTTTTCTTTTTGTTTTGAAACAGGTTCTTGATAGATTGAAGGTCTCACTAAATTGCTGGTGCTAGTCCTTTTTTCTTTTTTCTTTTTTCTTTTGGTGGTGCTGAGGATTGCACTCAAGGGCATTCTACCTTCAAGCTACACTCCCAGTCCTATTTTATTTTTTACTTTGAAATAGTCCTCACTAAGTTGCAGAGGGTCTCACTAAATTGTTGAGGCTGACTGTGATCATCCTGTCTCAGCCTCCCAAGTACTGGGATTACAAGTGTGTAACACCTGGTCCAATGTTGAATTTTGTCAGATGGTTTTTCTGTATCTAATGATATGATCATTGTCCTACATTCTGTTAATATAATGTGTTAACTTTTTTTTGAATCCACATCTCACTGAGTTGCAGAGGGCCTCACTAAGTATCTGAGGCTGTCCATGAACCACGATCCTCTGGTCTCAGCCTCCCGAATGCTGGGATTACAAGGGTGCGCCACCACGCCCCAGCTAATGTATCACATTTGTTGTTACACATATATTAAACCATCCTTGCATACTAGGGATCACTCTTAACTTAGATTGCTAATAAAAACTCTACACTTTTATCTCCCCCTTAGTTTTTTAATAAATTCTTAAGTTTGCAAAGGCTTGTTTTGTACCCAACATATGATCTACCTTGGAAAATGTTTCATGTGTACTTGATAAACTTGTGTATTCTGTTGCTGTTTAATGTAATGTTCTGTATATGTTCATTATGTCCATTAGTTTCTAAAGCGTTGTTCAAATCTAGTATATTCTTATTAATTTCCTATGTGGATGATCTGTCCTTGTTGAAAGTGGGGTCTGGAAGCCCCTACTATTCCTGTCTGCAGTCTGTCTCTGCAGATCCTTTAGTGTTTGTTTCATATGTTTAGGTACTCCTGTGATTGGTACTTACAGATTTGCAATTGTTGTATCTTCTTATGAATTGACCTTTTTTACCATATAATAGTCTTTCTGGTTTCTTATAGTCTTTGACTTAAAGTCTGCTTTGTCTGATATAAGTATAGTTATTTCTGCTTTCTTGATTTTTATTTATTTGGAATATCTTTTTCTACGCCTTCACTGTCAGTCGTTGAGTGTCCTTGAAATGAGGTGAATCTTGGATAGACAGTGGATATTTGGGATGTTTATGCATTCAGTCATTCTGCGTCCTTGTACAAGAGAATGTGTGTGTGTGTGTGTGTGTGTGTGTGTGTGTGTATGGTACTGGGGATTAGACCCAGGGGCATTCTATCTTCAAGCTAAAACCTCAGCCTAATTTGTTTGTTTGTTTGTTTGTTTGTTTGTTTTAAACAAGGTCTCCCTAGTTGATGAGAGTCTCACTACTTGCTTTTTTTCTTTTTGTAGTACTGGGGATGGAACCTAGAGGCATTCTACCACTGAACTATACCCTCAGCCCTGTTTTTTATTCTTTAGTTTGAAACAGGGTCTCACAAGTTGCAGAGGGCCTCACTAAGTAGCTAAGGCTGGCCGTGAATCTGCAATCCCCCTGTCTCAGCCTCCCAAGTACTGGGATTACAAATGTGTGCCACCATGTATGACTTTCACTACTTGTTGAAGCTGTCATCGAACCTGTGATCCTCCTGTCTTAGTCTCTCAGGTATGCTAGAAAACTTAGTGCATTTTTATAGGTGCATTTATAGGTCAGGATTTACCCTTGACCTTTTCTTAGTTATGGTCTGGTTGTTTTGCCGATAGTTCATTTCTTCCTCTCTTGTTGACTTCTTTATGGCTTGATGGTTTTCTATAGTAGTAGGTATACTTTCATTCCCGGCCCTCTTTTCTATTTTTGTTTTGTGCTTCTAAAGATTCTTACTTTGTGGTCATCATGTGGCTTACATAGAAAATCTCATACTTTTATCCCCCCCCCCTTTTTTTTTTTTGGTGGTACTGGAGTTCCTAGAAACCCTTCTACCTCTGGGCTACATTCCCAGACCTATTTTATATTTTTATGTGGAAACAGGGTCCCTTAAGCCAGAGAGGCTGGCTTCGAACCTGCGTGATCCTCCTGTCTCTGCCTCCCAAGCGCGGGGATTACAAGTGTGCACCACCACACCCAGCCCCTCCCCTTATATTTTTAATACTAGAATGTATATCATTTTGTAATGTATACTCCTTGATCATTTATTTTAGCTATAGTTATTATTATTTTGTCTTTTTTGGCACTCTACCACAGAGCTACATCCCCAGCCTCTTTTATTTATTTATTTATTCATTCAGGGTCATGCTATTTATTTTATTTTTATTTTGTGTGTGTGTGTGTGGTACTGGGGATTGAGCCCAGGGGCATTCTACCTCCAAGCTACACCTCCAGCCCTACTTTTTATTTTATTTTATTTTATTTTATTTTATTTTATTTTATTTTTTGCGGGCCTGGGGATGGAACCCAGGGGCATTCGAGCTCTGAGCTACACACCCTACCCTATTTTTTATTCTCTATTTTGAAACAGGGTCTCACTAAGTTGTGGAGGGCCTCAATAAGTAGCTGAGGCTGTCCATGAACCGTGATCCTCTGGTCTCCACCTCCCAAATGCTGGGATTACAAACGTGTGCCACCACGCCTGGCCTCTTTTTCTAATTTTTGTTTTGTTTTGTTTTTGCTTTTTGGTGCTGGGCATTGAACCCAGGGACATCCTACCTCCACACTACACCCTACACCTCAGCCCTATTTTATATCTTATTTGAAAGTAGGGTCTTGCTAAGTTGCTGAGGCTGGCTTTGAATCTGAGATCCTCCTGTCTCAGTTTCCCAAGTATTGGGATTGGGATTACCGGCATGTGCCACCGTGCACAGTTCTTTCATGAAGTAGAAGCGTTCAATGTTAATTCAAAATTGTTTCTTTTTCATGCTGAGGATGGAGGAACCTAGGGTCGACTCATGCTCCAAGGTAAGTATGCTGTCTTGGAGTATACACCCCAACCCTGTATTTTTCAACCTATACATTTCACTATGACTCACAATTTTGATATGTCTTATTTTCATTTTTATTTCAAAATACTTTGTAATTTCCTCTTTTAGTTCCTCTGTGAAGCATGGGTTATTTAGAAAATTGTTGTCTAATTTCCAAATATTTGGAAATTGTCCAGCCATCCTTTGTTACTGATTTCTATTTTAATTCTCTTATGCTCAGAAATATATTTTGCGTGATTTTAATTACTTAATTTTTGTGCATTTGTTTGTTTTGGTACTGAGAATTGAAACCAGAGGCATTCTACCTCTTAAGTTATACTCCCAACTTGATTGTATTTCTGATTTGGAAACAGGGTCTCACTAAATTGTAGAGGATGGCTTCGAATCTGCAATCCTGTCTTAGCACCCCAAGTAAAACCTGTGCCACCATATCCAGTTTAATTACTTTAAATTTATTAGTTTTGAGCTGGCATGGTGGTGCACACCTATAATTCCAGTACTTGGGAGGCTGAGACAGGAGGATCACAGGTTCAAGGCCAGCCTTAGCAACTTAGTGAGGCTCTGTTGTAAATTTAAAAAATTAAAAATAGGGTGGGGGGGGGTCTAACTCAAAGACAAAATGTCCCTGGATTCAATCCCAAATAACTGTGAAAACAAACAAATAAATAATTTGTTAGGTTTGTTTTATAGGCTACAGTATGATTTTTTAATTGAGTATTTTACATGCATTTAGAAAGAATATATTTTCTGCTGGACACAGTGGCCCACACTTGCATCCCAGCCACTTGAGAGGCTAAGGCCAGCCTGGGCAACTTGGCACACCCCATCTCAAAATTAAAACTCGTGTGTGTGTGTGTGTGTATTACTGCACATTGAATCCAGGGGCATTCTACCTCCAAGCTACACCCCTAGCCCTGTTTTTTATTTTTATTTTGAAACAGGGTCTTGCTAGGTTGATGAGAGTCTTATTACTTGCTGTTCTTGAACCTGCAATCCTCCTTTATGATAAAATAAAATAGGGCTGGGGGTGTCAGTCAGAGGTAGAATGCCTGAGTTTAATCACAAGGACCACAAAAAGAAAGACGAAAGAGAGAGGAAGGAAGGAAGGAAGGAAGGAAGGAAGGAAGGAAGGAAGGAAGGATAGAGCAGGGGGGAAGGAAGGGGAAAGAGGGAGGGGAGGAGTGAAGAGAGATAGAAAAAAAGGAGCATTCTGTTCTCCTATATTCTTGCTAATTTTCTATCTACTCATTCTCTTTTACTGAATGAAGTAAGTTTATTATAGTTTATATAGTTTGTGTCTAGTCTCACATTTACCTTTTTTTTTTTTTTTTTTGGTGGTACTGGGGTTCCTGGAAGCCCGTCTACCTCCGGGCTACACTCCCAGACCTATTTGGAAACAGGGTCTCCTAAGCCAGCGCTCGTGGCTGGCTTCGAACCTGCGCGATCCTCCTGTCTCTGCCTCCCAAGCTCGGGGATTACAAGCGTGCGCCACCACGCCCTACATTTACCTTTTAATTAAGGTGTTTAAGTTGTTTAAGCTTGACAGGATGGGGGAAGTTCACCAAGTCTTGTGTACATGTATATCCCTATCACTCTGAATTACATTATGATATGAGAATACAATGTACCAATAAGACTATATATATATATATTTTTTTTTTTTTTTGGTGGGCAGGGAGTACTAGGGATCGAACCCAGAGGCATTCTACCTTTGAGCTATAGCCCCAGTCCTATTATGAAACAGAGTCTCACTGGGTTGATGAGAGTCTCTGTTGCTGAGGCTGTCCACAAACCTGCCAAACCTACAATCCTCCTGTCCCAGTTTCGTAAATACTGGGATTACAGACATGTGCTACCATGCCTGGCTGAAAAGTATATGTAGATTTTTTTTTTTTTTTGGGGTACTGAGGATTAAGCTTAGGGGCTCTATCCCCAAGCTACCTTCCCAGCCCTATTTTTTGTTTTATTTTGAAACAGTCTCACTAGATTGGTGGGAATCTCACTACTTGCTGAGGCTGTCCTTGAATCTGCAATCCTATCTCTGCCCCCGATGGACTGGTACAGATGTAGCCTCCAGGCCTGGCTGAATTAATTATTTTTTTGGGGGTGGTACTGGGGATCAAATGCAGGGACATTCTACCTTCAAGCTATAACCCCTATTCTGTATTCTTTATTTTGAAACATGGTCTCACTAAGTTGCAGAGGGCCTCACTAAGGAGCAGGCTGGCCAGGAACCAGCGATCCTCTTGTCTCTGCCTCCCAAGAATTGGGATTTCAAGTGTGTGCCACCATGCCTGGCTTGAATTATTTTTATAATCCCATTTAGATTTTACATGAACCCTAGGAATTGCAATATATTGCAATATATGTATCTTTAATTCATAAGATTACTTTCAGGCAGTATTTCACCACTTTATTTCTGGCATAAGAACCTTACACCTCCAAATTCCTCCCTCCTATCCTTTGTGCCCTACTTTGTAGCATACTTTTAGGTAATTTCTTACAACACATTGTAACTATCTTTGCTTTAATAGTTTATCAAGGTTCATATTAAGCCGGGCGTGGTGGCGCACGCTTGTAATCCCAGCATTCGGGAGGCTGAGACCGGAGGATCACGGTTCGAGAACAGCCTCAGCTACTTAGTGAGGCCCTCTGCAACTCAGTGAGACCCGGTTTCAAAATAAAGAATAAAAAATAGGGCTGGGGGTGGAGCTCAGAGGTCAAATACCCCTGGGTTCTATCCCCAGACCCACACACACACACACACAAAAAAAGATTCATATTATACACCACCATAGTAAATTGGAAAGTGTCCCATCTTTTCTGTCTTAGGAATTTTTAAACATTTTAACAAACTTTTAAATTAGAAATAATTTTGTAGGTCATTCTTATGGAAGAGGTGGGAGGTTATTTTTGCCAAATGGATCCTTTGTTGGCTTCTCTGTGAAGTCTCTCCACACGCAGCCTCTTCTAGAGGAATCTGAAGGCTGCGTCCACTTAGCACAGGCGGTTTCCACAGTGTTGGCCAGAGTCCAGGGTCAGGGAGGTCACGGCAGGAAAGGCTGGAGGGAAGGTCAGGCAGGGCATTTCCTTTTCTCCTCCTATTGTTAATTTCCTCCAGACTGGGAGAGAAAAGAAAAGGTACTTTTGCTCTGGTCTGTACACCCTGTTTCCACTCTGGGGCGTTCCTTACTCCAGACCACTCCATTGTTGAACAGTTTATTATGACATTCAGTGATTTCTAAAATATCGCCAATAATTGTGCTTCCCCTGATAGACCATTTCCTTGTCCTCTAGGCTTTGTACGTAACATTCTATTGAGTTGACAAATGATAATTTATGAAACATTGTGTGGTTTCGGCTTTTTTGAACTATTATAAGTTATGCCACAGTGAACATCTTCATGCAAATCTCTTTTGTATCTCATAAAAGTATATGCATTTTGTAATTCTTATTATATATTATAAAATAAGTTTAAAATTTTGGAATATACATACCCTGGGGAATAATTTTGCCTAGAGAAGTAAATTGAATTGATTATACACTTGGAGACAGACTTTTTTTTTTTTTTTCAGGTCTGAGGATGGAACCCAGGGGCCTTCTACCTCTGAGCTACACACCCAGGCCTATTTTTAATTCTTTATTTTAAAACAGGGTCTCAGTGAGTTGCAAAGGGCCTCACTAAGTAGCTGAGGCTGTCCATGATCCGCGATCCTCCAGACACAGCCTCCCAAATGCTGGGATTACAAGCGTGCACCACCACGCCCAGCTGGAGACAGGCTATTGCAAGGGAAATTTATAAAATTTGATTATGGATCATATACTTTTTTCTAAAAGTTACTTGAGGTGTTTTTGTTTTGTTTTTGTGGTGCTGGGGATGGAACCCAGAGGCTTTCTTCCTTCAGGCTACACTTCCAGACCTATTTTCTATTTTATTTGGAAACAGGGTCTCACTAAATTGCTGAGAGCCTCACTAAGCAGCTGAAGCTGGCTTCGAACCTGTGCCATCCTCCTGTCTCAGCTTCCCAAGCACTGGGATTACAAGCCTGCGCCACCACACCCGGCTTGGCAAGAAACTACTTTTGGGGGCGGGGGAGTCGGGGGATGGAACCCAGGGGCATTCGACCTCCGAACTACACCCCCTGTTTTATTTTTTTATTCTTTTTAATTTGAAACAGGGTCTCACTAAATTGCAGAGGACCTCACTAAATAGCTGAGGCTGGCCACGAACCACGATCCTCCCATCTCAGCCTCCGGAATGCTGGGATTACAAGTATGAGCCCCATGCCTGGCTAAGAAACTACTTTTTAACTAGGCAACTTCGTGTGTGTGGGGGGGGTACTGGGGTTCCTGGGAACCCTTCTACTTCCAGGCTACACTCCCAGGCCTATTTTATATATTTTTTATTTGGAAACAGGGTTTCTTAAGCCAGCGAAGCTGGCTTGGAACCAGCGCGATCCTCCTGTCTCCCTCTCCCAAGCGCGGGAATTAGAAGCATGCGCTGCCACACCTGGCTAACTAGGCAACTTCTAAGTATGTTTGGAACAACCTGGGTATGAGAATCTGCTTTAAGCTATATATTTAATAAAAATTAAATAAAGGTCAAATATTTCTGGTGAAAACTTATATCCCAATTTAATATACTATGAGTATAAAATACATACCAAATTGCAAAGGCTGAGTAAAAAATTAGGAACTAAAGTATCTCGCTAAGTTTTTGTATTTATAAAGTTCAAATGAAAATATTTGGGGTAAGCCAGGCGTGGTGGTCATACTTGTAATCCCAGTACTTGGGAGGCTGAGACAGGAGGATCCAGGTTCGCAGACAGCCTCAGCTACTTAGGCCCTTTGCAACTCAGTGAGACCCTGTTTCAAAATAAAGAATAAAAAATAGGGCTGGGGGTGTAGCTCAGAGGTTGAATGTCCCTGGGTTCCATCTCCAGACCCACACACACACAAAAAAAAAACAGAATAAAAAATAGGGCTGGGGCATAGCTCAGAGGTAGAATGCCCCTGGGTTCTAAACCCAGTACTGCAAAAAAAAAAAAAAATTATATATATATATATATATATATATATATAGTATTTGAATTAAATAATATGTATATAGTTATACTAAGGATTGAACTCAGCAAAATTATTTTATATGTGTGTGTGGTTTGTTTATACTGGGGATTGAACCCAGGGGACATTCTAGTTCCCAACCATATTCCCTGACCTTATTTTTTTATTTGGATACAGGATCTTACTAAGTTGTTATAGGTCTTGCTAAATTGCTGAGTGAACCTATGATCAAACCTATGATCCTCTTGTCTTATTTGTTTATTTATTTATTTATTTATTTTTATTTAATTTGGTAGAACTGGGGTTCCTGGAAACCCTCTCACCTCCGGGCTATACTCCCAGACCTATGATCCTCTTGTCTTATTTGTTTATTTATTTATTTATTTATTTATTTTTATTTAATTTGGTGGAACTGGGGTTCCTGGAAACCCTCTCACCTCCGGGCTACACTCCCAGACCTATGATCCTCTTGTCTTATTTGTTTACTTATTTATTTATTTTTATTTAATTTGGTGGAACTGGGGTTCCTGGAAACCCTCTCACCTCCGGGCTACACTCCCAGACCTATTTTATACTTTTTATTTGGAAACAGGGTCTCTTAAGCCAGCGATGCTGGCTTTGAACCTGCACGATCCTCCTGTCTCCGCCTCCCAAGCACGGGGATTACAAGCGTGTACCACCACGCCCGGCTAAATTTTATTTTATTTTTTATTTTTGGTGGTACTGGGGTTGGAACCTAGGGGCTTTCTACCTCTGGGCTATACTCCCAGACCTACTTTATATTTTTATTTGGAAACAGGGTCTCACTAAGTTGCTGAGAGCCTCACTAAGTAGCTAAGGCTGGCTTCGAACCTGTGTGATCCTCCTGTCTCAGCCTCCCAAGCGCAGGGATTACAAGCGTGCGCCACCACACCTGACGATCCTCTTGTCTTAGTCTCTGAACTACTAGCACTATAGGTATGCACCAACCTGTCCAGTTTTAAAAAAAATTAAAAAATTAATTTTCCTGCCCCTTTTCTTTTGCGGTATGGGGGATCTTTATACCTCTGAGCTATGCCCTTAGTCCTCTTTTTTATTTAAACACAGGGTCTCACTAAATTGTGGAGGGCCATATGAAGTAGCTGAAGCTGGCTATGAATCTACGATTTTTTTCTTTTTAGTACTGGGAATTGAACCCAGGAGCATTCTGCCTCTAAACTACACTCCCAGCCCTTTTACTTTTTATTTTGGAGCAGTCTTTCTATGTTGCTGAGGCTGTGCTTGAACCTGTGATCTTCCTATCTCAGCCTCCCAAGTACTGGGATTATAGGTATGCGCCACCACGCTTGGTTACTCTGTGTGTGTGTGTGTGTGTGTGTGTGTGTGTGTGTGTGTGTGTTACTGGGGATAGAATCCAGGGTAATTATACCTCCAAGCTATACCCCAGCCCTATTTTTTTATTCTCTATTTTGAAATAGGTCTCACTAAGTAGCTGAGGCTGGCCGAGAACCTATGAGCCTCCTGTCTCAGCCTCCCAAATGCTGGGATTACAAGTGTGCAGTGCCATGCCCGGCTGCTACTCCTTGCGATGTGGCAACTAGGATACTTAAAATTACATATGCAACTTGCATTTCTCATCTACTTGACAGTGCTGGCCTGGCTTGTATTCAGTATTAAGGAAACAGCCCCGTTGCACAGCTCCAAAGCATTGCACTTACAGGTACCTCACGTCTAAGGCAGGACTTGGGGACTTGCTGAGATTCTATGTTACTGATGTAGGAAGGGGCCCAGAAAGGCTAATGCAGGGCCATGGCTAAAGGCAAAGAATAGGAATCAGCAGGGTTTATTGCTTAAAAGGAGTTAGTGTCCCATTTAATGTATGGAGTGTCTATGGTACTCACCACATAACCATGCTTTTTGCCTGCCTTCAGTGTATAACATAAGTTTTTAAAGGGTAGACATGATAGTTAAGGAAGCAATAAAAAGGATAAAATAGATAAGAGAAGATGATTAAACACAAAAATAAAAGGGAATAAAAGGGTAAAATTAATAGAAAAGCAACTTAAGAAAATTCTAAAGGAAGAATAAAATGAGAGTTCTTAACAGTAGACCCATGAATCCTCGGTACTGGATACAGGAGCTAGTGGACCTATCTGAAATGATATTAAAAGTTTGTAGGAACAGTCTTTTTTTAGGGGGATGTAATCAAATAGCTTTCATTAGACTCATAGTTGACTTTCTTCTCCCCACATCATGCTCATAATTATAACAGTAAAAAATAAAAGCTGGGCATGCTGGTTCATACCTGTAATTCCCATTCATCAGGAAGCTGAGACAGGAAGATTTCAGGTTTGAGGATAGCCTCAGCAAGTAGCAGGACTCTCAACAATGTAGCAAGACCCTGTTTCAAAATAAAAAAAATAAGCCGGGCATGGTGGCACAGGCTTGTAATCCCAGCATTTGGGAGGCTGAGAACGGAGGATCGCAGTTCGCAGACAGCCTCAGCTACTTAGTGAGGCCCTTCGCAACTCAGTGAGACCCTGTTTCAAACTAAAGAATAAAAAATAGGGCAGGGGGTGTAGCTCAGAGGTCAAATGCTTCTGGGTTCCACCCCCAGACCCGCAAAAATATAAATAAATAAATAAATAAATAAATAAATAAATAAATAATAAAAATAATAAAAATAATAAAAAATAATAAAATAGGGCTGGGGCTGTAGTTTGGAGGTAGAACACCCCGGGGTTCAGTCCCCAGTACCACACACACACACACACACACACACACACACACACAATTTATATGAAACAATGGATTATGACATTGTTTTTTGTTTTGGTGCTGACAATGGAACCCAGGGGCATTCTGCCTCGGGGCCATACCCCTAGCCTGATTTTTATTTTTTTTTATTTTGAAAGAGGGTCTCACTAGGTTGCTAGGAGTCTCACTATGTGGCTAAAGCTGGCCGTGAACCTGTAATCCTCCTGTCTCAGCCTCCCAAGTACATGGGTTACAGGCATGGGCCACCTCGCCTGGCAAAGCAATTGTGAACATGAGGCACCAGGCTGCTAAGAATGCTGATCTCTGATAATGAAAACCAACAGAGCCCTGCAATCGGCCCAGCTGCTGACTGAAGATAGTTGCTAGGAGGTAGGGAGGAGCGATCCCGACCTAACCTAAATATCCTGCATTAGAGTGACAGAGCGGGCAACTCTGCAGCCAGGTCTCAGTGCAGGGATAGGCAGGAGGGATGTGCGACGGCACACTCAAGGGCTGCGGCTTTTCAGATGTCCACATGTAGCTAACGAGAAAAACACAGGGAACTAAAGCAAATCACAGCCTGTCTTTTCAGTTCTTACCCGAGCATTTTTTTTTTACCAAGAATTGTTGACTTCAGTAGCAGAATGTGCCAGTATTTGACTTTACTGTTGACCCTCTGTAGAGCCCAAATCTGTGAAGTAATAGGTTAACTTGTAGCCTTGTTTCCAGTAGGAAAGATGTCCTCTACACTGAGAATTTAGCTCAGTGGTGGAATACTTACCTAGCATGTATAAGGCTCTGGGTTTGATCCCCATTGCACAAAAAGAAGAAAAGAAGGTATATCCAAAAGTTATAATTCAAGCAGAGAAGGTGGCACACACCTGTAATCCCAGCACTTGGGAGGTTGAGACAAGAGGACAACGGGGTGAGGACCGCCTCCGCAAGTAGTGACACGCTCAGCAACCTAGAGAGACCCTGGTCCAAAATAAAAATTAAAAATAGGATCTGGGTGTGGTGGCACATGCTTATAATTCCAGCATTTCGGAGGCTGAGACAGGAGGATTGTGGTTTGAGGACAGCCTCAGCTACTTAGTGAGGCCTTTTGCAACTCAGTGGGACCCTGTTTCAAAGTAAAGAGGCCGGGCGTGGTGGCACACGCTTGTAATCCCCACGCTTGGGAGGCAGAGACAGGAGGATCGCGCTGGTTCGGAGCCAGCCTCGCTGGCTTAAGAGACCCTGTTTCCAAATAAAAAAATATATATAATAGGTCTGGAAGTGTAGCCCGGAGATAGAAGGGCTTCCAGGAACCCCAGTACCGCCAAAAAAAAAACCCATAAAACAACAAAAAAAAAACAAAGTAAAGAATAACAAATATGGCTGGGGGTGTAGATCGGAGATAGAATGACCCAGGAATCAATCTTCAGTTCCACATACATACACACACACAGTTATAGTTCTGTTGCTCTTAAACTTTTCATCAGTTTTATATTTAACCTAGAAATTTTAATGTAACATTTATGTGTGTGTGTGTGTGTGTGTCTGTGTGTTTGGTACTGGGGATTGAATCCTGGGGCATCCTATATCTGAGCTACACACCCAGCCCTGTTTTATTTTGAAATACCGTCTTGCTTGGTTGATGAGTCTACTACTTGCTGAGGCTGTCCTTGAATCTGTGAGCCTCCTGTCTCAGCCTCCCAAGTACTAGGATTATAGGTATGTGCCACTGTGCCAGGCCCAATATTCTTCTCCTCCTCCTCCTCCTCCTCCTCCTCCTCCTCCTCCTCCTCCTCCTCCTCCTCCTTTTTCTTTTGTGGCAATAGGGATGAAACCCAGGGGCATTCTATTTCCAAGCTACACCTTCAGCCCTACTTTATTCTTTTATTTTGAAACAGGGTCTGGCTAAGTTGTGAAGGGTCTCGCTAAGTTGCTGAGGCTGGCTGTGAACCCACGATCCTCCTGTTTAAGCTTCCCAAGTACTGGGATTACAAGCCTGTCACCATCCTGGGCACCAATATTCTTCTTTAAAAATAATATATCCAAGCCAGGCATGGTGGCGCATGCTTGTAATCCCTGCGCTTGGGAGACTGAGACAGGAGAATCGCACAGGTTCAAAGTTAGCCCCAGCTTAGTGAGGCTCTCAGCAACTTAGTGAGACCCTGTTTCCAAATAAAGTATAAAATATATCTGGGAGTATAGCCTGGTGGTAGAAAAGCTCCTGGGTTTCACCCCCAGTACCACAAAAAATAAAAAAATAAAAATAATATACCTGGCAGGATGTGATGTCACACACCTATAATCCCAGTACTTGGAGGCTGAGACCAAAATGTAGGATTAAAGCCAGCCTAGGGACTTAGCAAGACTCTAGAACTCAGTGAGATCCTATTTCAAAATGAACAATAAACTAGGGCTGAGAGTAGAATGCCCCTCGGCTCAATCATCAGCACTTATATTTGTGTGATGTGTGTGTGTGTGTGTGTGTGTGTGTGTGTGTGTGTCTACCAATACACTTGGAATAACCTTTATTACTTTCTGGTTGTATCTTTAATAAATTAATATATTTTTATATGGGTTTACTCTACCATTTGTATAAAAACCATACTTTAACTTTTTGAGTATTACACTCTAGTTACTACGGAGGTTCCACTGACAACCCGTCCGAGGGCATTGCCTTGGACTGCAGCTCAGTGCTGGAGCAGTTGCCTGGCACACATGAAGCTGGGGGTTTAATTACCAGCAGCAAAAAGCGGACCTTTTGACAGTCAAGCATTCCTAATGAGATATTTAAGTTCAGGCATGCTTTGTTTTGTTTTGATGCTAGAGTAGAATCCCGAGAGAAAATATAGCTTTATTTAGTCTCCATCTCTCTCTTTATTTTTGTTCCTGGTTCTCTGCCAAATTTGGTTCTAGCTCTGTTTGGCATACAGTTGATAAGCTCTTCTCAGTTGGTGATAACAGTAACCAGGGACTGATTTTATGATCTGAATGTTTGTTCTGTGTGGTGCTGGAGTAGAAACCAGGGGTGTTCTACTTCTGAACTATACTTCCAGGCATATTTTATTATTTGTTTTGAAACAGGGTCTTTCTAACCTTGCTAAGTTGCTGAGACTAGCCCCAAACCTGGAGTCCTCCTGTGTGTGTGTGTCAGCCTCCCAAGTATTGGGATCACAGCCATCATGCCTGGCTTGAACATCTGATTGCTGATATGAGCATGATGAAGTTTTAGGCCCTAACAGCTAAGATATGACAGAGGAGTTTGTTACTTTTATTTTTCTTTATTTAAAAGCTTGCCTATTTTTGAGTCCAAAATCCATTAAGAAAACATTCTTGCCAGGTATGTTGGCACATGTCTGCAATCCCAGTACTTGGAAGGCTGAGACGGAAGGTTCACAAGTTTGAGGACAGCCTCAGCAATTTAGTAAAAACTATTTCAAAATTTCAAAAAAGAAGCCTGGTGTGGTGGCGCACGCTTGTAATCCCAGTGCTTGGGAGGCTGAGACAGGAGGATCGCACAGGTTCGAAGCCAGCCTCAGCTACTTAGTGAGGCTCTCAGCAGCTTAGTGAGACCCTGTTTCCAAATAAAATATAAAATAGGTCTGGGAATATAGCCCAGAGGTATAGAAAGCCTCTGGGTTCTACCCCGAGTACCACCAAAAAAAAAAAAAAAAAAAAAAAAATTTTTTTTTATTTAAAAAAGAAAAAGTACTGGACTGTAACTCAGAGGTAGAATGCCCTGATTTAAATTCCAGTAGTGTTATAGAGTGACCACCAGAGAAGACCATTCATACTTAGTTTAAGCTGGATAGAAAGTCTATTACACCAGGTGTGATGGTGCGCGCTTATAATCTCAGTACTTGGGAGCCTGAGACCAGAAGATAGCAGGTTCAAGGCCAGCCTCAGCTACTTAGTGAGGCCCTCTGCAACTTAGTGAGACTCTGTCTCAAAATAAAGAATTTTATAAAATAGGGCTAGGAGTGTAGCTCTGAGGTAGAATGCCCCTGGGTTCAATTCCCAGTACACAATTTATTTATTTATTTATTTATTTAAAAATTTATTTTGGTGGTACTGGGGTTTCTGGAAGCCCTTCTACCTCCGGGCTACACTCCCAGACCTAATATATATATATATATATATATATATATATATATATATATATATATATATAATTTTTTTTTTTTTTTAAACATGGTATCTTAAGCCAGCACAGCTGGCTTCAAACCTGTGCGATCCTCCTGTCTCCACCTCCCAAGCACGGGGATTACAAGCGTGCGCCACCACGCCCGGCTACAAAAAATATTAAAAAAAAAATCTTTATTAGCCAGCTGGCAACCATGGTACAGGGCGTTTGGTCCTGAGTGCAGCGCCACGCTGTTTCTCAGGCCTCCTTTTATAAGTCAAAATCACAAGCTCATGAGTGACGAGTTTTAAGTTCTCACAGATATGGACAACTCCCAACAGTTTTTTTCAGTGGGTGTGCAAGTCAAGCGGAAAGTACAAAAACCAAGAACAGCATTGTGCAGGAGCTCAACAACCTGTGTCCTTCTACTGCCCACCTTTGATTGTTTTAAGGATAGAAAGTTCCTAATGGCCTTTGTTTCTCTGCAGGTGCAAGCTAAGCAGGAGTTACAGAAGCCAAACAGGCAGCTATGCACGACTAGCAAGGTACCCGGTGATGAACATTAGTTCTCAGGCTGTCGAGCATCAGTGCCTTGGGGTTAACTCGGGTACCGTCATGGCATTACTGAAGCTAAGGCCTAGGCTCACTTTATCACAGTAGTACAGTACTATAAATATCACAATAAAATAAAATAGGTCTTAGGGTGTAACTTGGAAGTAGAATACCTCTGCGTTCAATTGGAAGAAAGGATGGAAGGAAGGATTAGAAACAGATTTTAGGAAAGTTGCAAATAAAAAAACCCTCATCCAGGAGGCTGAAACCGGAGGATCGCGGTTCGCGGACAACCTCAGCTACTTAGTGAGGCCCTCCGCAACTCAGTGAGACCCTGTTTCAAAATAAAGAATTAAAAAAAAAAATAGGACATAGGGTGTAGCTCAGAAGTCAAATGCCCCTGGATTCCATTCCTAGACCTGCAAAACAAAAACAAAAGCAAAAACTCATAAAACCACAAGTAACTCAGCAAGGTGACTTATTTCTGTGCAGAAGGGCACTTGCGCAATGGACAGGCTCCATCTTTAGCTCTGAATGCAAAGCTACGACACCGTTTCCATAGGCTGGAGTATGGCTTTTACAATCTGATCTGTTTGGCTGCTTCTCACAGGCAGATTTTATAAAAACCAGTATATCTGGGAGTAAAACATACAGACACATGTGCAAAGGTTACAAAGTGGATGCCTAGAGTTACAAAACAGAAGCCTGCCAGTGTCTATGTGATCTTGTAACTTCAATAGAAAAGATTGCTTTCCTTTCGTACAATCTCTCCCTCTTCTGTTATACACTTCTGTTCTTTTCTTAGAATTCTGTTAACATGAGCTGACTTTCTCAGTCTGGGTTTGCAAGTAGAAAAAGGTTATTATGGTATCTGGGCAGAGATTGTTTAGTAATGGCTGTCTCTATAAGACTCCGGACAAATCCTTATATGCAAGGCATTACACAGCATCCTACCAAAGCATCACTCTGATAGCAATGGTAAGAGACGTCAGGACAGATGTCATTCTTCCCTTCATTGACTGAACATTATTCTGTTAGATTAGTGAAGAGATCGTCTATTCCTGAATTTTCAGCAAGTTCGTTTGCTCGGGTTGTTAATCCTTGTAGAGCTCATCTATTTTCCTGCATCATCTGGCTAGTAGCATCTAATTGTTTCGATATTCCTTCTACGTAATATAAATAACCCACTCTACATTTTATATTTTTAATGCAGTACTAGACATTGAACCTAGGGGCATTCTACCTCCAAACTGTACCCCCAGCACTATTTTTTATTCTTTACTTTTGAAACAGGGTCTCACTGAGCTGCAGAGAGCCTCACCAAGTAGCTGAGGTCAGCCGCAAACCCAGATTCTCCTGTCTCAGCCTCCCAAGTACTGGGATTACAAGCATGCACCACCATGCCTGGCTTTCCACTCTACATCTTATTTTAATTTAATTTAATTGGCCGGGCGTGGTGGCTCACGCTTGTAATCCCCACGCTTGGGAGGTGGAAACAGGAAGATCGCGCTGTGTTCGAAGCCAATCTCGCTGGCTTAAGAGACCCTGTTTCCAAATAAAACTATAAAATAGGTCTGGGAGTGTAGCCCGGAGGTAGAAGGGTTTCCAGGAACCCCAGTACCACAAAAAAAGTAATGATAATTAAATTAAATTAATTAATTAATTATTTATTTAATGGTACTGGGGATGAAACCCAGGGGCATTCTACCTCCAAGCTACACGCCCAGCCCTATTTTTTAGTCCTTTTATTTTTGAAATTGAAACAGGGTCTCACTGAGTTGCAAAGTGTCTTGCTAGGTAGCTGAGGTTGTCTGTGAACCACAATCCTCCAGTCTCCACCTCCTAAATGCTAGGATTACAAGCACATGCCACCATGCCTGGCTCCACTCTACATTTTAAAAACAAACAGCATAAACGTATAATTTAGTATACTGACTACTATCACCTTGTCCATTAATACTAATAATTTGTTTATTATAAGGGTTGTCCACAACTATCTGCCTTCTGTTTTTACATATTTGGCAGAGCCATCTGTAAATCAAGTGTCTTGTTTCTTCTTTAAGAGTCTGGGGGCCCTGGACTTGCAAAACCTGAAGAGGGACAGGTTTAGTTTTATAGCATTTTATAAAGACTCGGAAATTTTGGCCATCAGTGGCATATTATTATTATTTTTTTGGTTAGACTAAAAACAGAAGCACCACTATGAATTATAATGTAGAATATAAGGTGGAGCTAAATTTAGATATCTAGTTAGCGAGAATGGTGGCACATGCTTGTAATCCCTGCGCTTTGGAGGCCGAGACAGGAGGATTGCACAGGTTCGAAGCCAGCCTCAGCTACTGAGTGAGGCTCTCAGAAACTTAGTGAGACCCTGTTTCCAAATAAAGTATAAAGTAGGTCTGGGAGTATATCCTGGAGGTAGAAAATTCCCTGGGTTCCACCCCTATTACCCTCCACAAAAAAGAAGATATCTAGTTAAATTATGTGGTGGTCTTTTAAATGATTTTATGAGTATGGCTCCTTTTACCTCAGAATAGCATACTTGTTTCCAGTTAAACTTTCCTGTTGGTTATTCAAGACCAAGAAGGTAGCCCTATGTGGGCCCAACGTAACCTTTTGTAAAATTATTTTACTGCTAAATTCAATCAAGGCTCCTCAGGGTTATTCGTAGGGAGTTTATGTTGGCTAGTTTTCACTGGGCAGATTTTACAAAAACCAGTATATCTGGAAGTAAAACAGACACATGTAGAAAGGTTAGAAAGTGGATGCCTAGGCTGGAGTTACAAAAGAGAAGGCTGCCAGTTTCTATGCGATCTTGTAACTTCGATAGAAAAGATTGCTTTCCTCTTAACAGTTGTGCCATCTGCCAGGATGGGCCGTGGTCTTGCTGACCACATGGCTTTCTTTGAAACACTGGGGATGTGTCCCTCTTTAGTGACCCTCCTTCTTACACCTTGTGAACTGGTGGCTTTTAGTCTCTGGAGTCCTCACAATATCCCTGGTCAGGGGGTGGGAGTCTTACCGTAATTACAGAGCCCTTAGGAGTCCCATAATCCCTGAGATCTATTTGACCTTGGAGAGCAATGCCAAAATACTGGGTTTATATTTTATTTTAGCTTTGTAATTTTTTTTTTGTGTGTGTGTGGTACTGGGAGGTGGAACCCAGGAGCTTTTCTACCTCTGGACTACACTCCCAGACCTACTTTATACTTTATTTGGAAACAGGGTCTCACTGAGTTGCTGAGAGCCTCACTCAGTAGCTGAGGCTGGCTTCGAACCTGTGCGATCCTCCTGTCTCAGCCTCCCAAGCGCTGGAATTACAAGCGTGCGCCACCATGCCTGGCTTAGCTTTGTATTTTGGAAGATACTTAATAAGATGCAAATTTTTTTCTAGGCCAGTTTTTGTAATATTTACCAAGAACAGATCCATATTTTTTAAAAAGCCTAATTTTTTTAAACAGGAGATTGAACTTAGGGGAATTCTACCTCTGACACTGCCGAGGCCAGCCGGCAAAAGTCCGGGTTCCAAAGAGAGGAGTGAGGATTAAAGAGCGTAGGAGGGGCCACCAGTCACTACTAGCGCCAAGTTTATTCTCTCATGGCCCTTTTATACAGTTTCTAGCTTTGGGTTGCACAGGAATGCAAGAAAGACAAGCCCAAAGTACATACATCACAGGCAAGTCAAACAATACCCCGTACAACACAAACCCAATCTATCTAGCAGACAGAACAATAGCATCAATTGTTCTGAGAGAGTCTTAATTACTTTGGAACCCCCAGGACTCCAAACCTTGTGGACTCTGGGCGAAGGACAGTCAGAAGTACTCTTTTAGTAAAGATTAGGGAAGACCTTAATGGTTCCCCCGCAATGGCCAAGGACATGGGGAAGTACTTAACGGCTCCCCACATGACGTACACTTCTAGCCCTATTTATTTTTTAATTTTTAATATGAAACAGGGTCTCAATAGGTTGATGAGAGTCTCACTACTTACTGAGGCTGTCCATGCACTTGCAACCAAACTGTCTCAGCCTCTCAAAGTACCAGGATGACAAGTGTGCATCACTATGCCTGGTAACCTAATTGTTTTAAGCATAGAATCAAAGCATTAAATGTGACTCTTAAGTTGGGCGTGGTGGTGTAACTCGGAATTCAAATGCCCCTGGGTTCCATCCTCAGACCCACACAAAAAATAAAAAAATGTGACTCTTAGATAACATTTTAAGTAATTCCTCTTAATTACATCCAGCTTTAGTACGCATTTTGTGTGTGTGTGTGGTACTGGGGGTGGAACCCAGAGGCTTTCTACCTCCGGGCTATACTCCCAGACCTATTATATATAAATAAATAAATAAAAATAAATAAATAAATAAATATTATAAATAAATATATATTTTTTTTATTTTTTGGTGGTACTGGGGGTGGAACCCAGAGGCTTTCTACCTCCAGGCTACACTTTCAGACCTATTTTATATTTTATTTGGAAACAGGGTCTCACTAAGTTGCTGAGAGCCTCACTAAGTAGCTGAGGCTGGCTTCGAACCTGAGTGATCCTCCTGTCTCAGCCTCCCAAGCGCGGGGATTACAAGCATGCGCCACCACACCCGGCTGACCTATTTTATATTTTATTTGGAAATAGGGTCTTGCTACATTGCTGAGACCCTCACTATGTAGCTGAGGCTGGCTTAGAACCTGTGCGATCCAGATGTACTCATTCGAGTCACCCCTCCATGCCAGTCTGGTATGAAGCTGTATTTCTATTTTCTGTATTTCTATATTTCTAATAAACTTCTTTAAATCTTCAAAAAAAAAAAAATGCCGGGCGTGGTGGCGCACGACTGTAATCCCTGCGCTTGTGAGGCTGAGACAGGAGGATCGCACAGGTTCGAAGCCAGCCTCAGCTACTTAGTGAGGCTCTCAGCAACTTAGTGAGACCCTGTTTCCAAATAAAATATAAAATAGGTCTGGGAGTATAGCCTAGAGGTAGAAAGCCCCTGGGTTCCATCCCCAGTACCAAAAAAAAAAAAAAAAAAAGAACCCGTGCGATCCTCCTGTCTCAGCTTTCCAAGTGCATGCGCCACCACACCCGGCTTTTAGTACACTTTTTTTTTTTAAGTACTCAGGGACATTCTACCTCAGAGCTATACCCCCAGTCCTATTTTTTATTCTTTATTTTGAAACAGGGTCTCACTGAGTTCAAAAGGCTTCACTAAATAGCTGAGCTTGTTCATGAACTGTGATCCTCCTGTTTCAGCTTCCCAAATGCTGGGATTACAAGCATGCTCCACCATTCCTGGCTCATTAAAAAAAAAAAAAAAAAAAAAAAAAAAAAAAAAAAAAATATATATATATATATATATATATATATATATATATATATTCTATCCTTTACAAATCATTTGCAACTTCCTCAAACCCTTTGTAACTTGCTTAAACCTCTGATTTTTTTTCATCCTTTTTTTCTATGAGACAATTCAGTCATTTAGAACAAAAATATTACCATACAAACTCCTTTCCTCCTCCTTTTAACCTAAAAGCATTGTCTTTTCCTTTTTTTTTTTTTTAATTAAAATACCAGCCCAGCATTGTGGCCCACTCTTATAATTCCAGTACTAGAGAGGCTGAGACAGGAGGATTGTGGGGTAGAGGACAGCCTCAGATACTTAGTGAGGCCCTCTGCAATTTAGTGAGCAACTGTTTCAAAATAAAGAATAAGTGGGGTGTGATGGCACATGCTTGTAATCCCAGTGCTTGGGAGGCTGAGACAGGAGAATCACATAGGTTTGAAGCCAGCCTCAGCTACTTAGTGAGGCTCTCAGCAACTTAGTAACACCATATTTCCAAATGAAGTATAAAGTAGGTCTGGGAGTATAGCCCAGAGGTAGAAAAGCCCCCGGGTTCCACCCCCAGTACCACACACACAAAAAAAGAATAAAAAATAGGGTTAAGGGTATACTTGGAGATAAAATGCCCCTGGGTTCTACCCCTATTATAGTAAAAAAAAAAAAAAATTAAAATACCTACTTATATCAATAAATATATTCTTTTATTTACTTGGTTTTCTTTTAATATTTTAAATTTACTACCTTTTAGCCCCTTTTTTCTTAACTATGCCTGACCCCATGGCATATGGCAGTCTCAGCACAGTTATGGGATTGTCCCAAACCAGCAGGCATTGTCACTGGGTTCCCTTATGCTGTCTTGAAGCCACAGCACCATTTTGGTCTCTGCTTCATCCTCCACATTTTGGCAGCCCATGGAGATCATAATGACCAGGTGCTCCTGGCCAGGCCAGATGCTCACCGGGTCTGATATACCATCACCTGGCTGTGCCTGAACTTCAGTGATCTCCTGCCAGGAGAGTGTTGTCTATAAGTCCTCCTCCACAACTCCCTGGATCTCTGTGGCCCAGCTGTGGACCTTGCCTCACTCAGAGTGACCTCATCACTTTATGGGTGAGATTGTCCACCTTGGAGGAGCTCAATGGGTGCCACCATCCATGGCCTTTATCATTGGACCTCCCTTCAGTCATTTTACCTTCTTTGGCGACATCATCTCTCTGGACCCCAGTTTTAAACATGCCTTTCTGGCCAAATTGCAAATCTATAAAGTCTTTCTGCTCTACTTTTTGTTCCCCAAATTCAGTATAACCAATATAATCTTAATTGGCTACCCTGGATGATATGTGTGTGTGCGAAGCTGGGCATGGTGGCGCATGCTTGTAATACTAGTACTTGAGAGGCTGAGACAGGAGGATTGTGGTTTGCAGACAGCCTCAGCTACTTAGTGAGGCCCTCTGCAACTTAGTGAGACCCTACTTCAAAATAAAGAATAAAATGGAGGGCATGGGGTATAGCTCAGAGGTCGAATGCCTCTGGGTTTCATCCCCAGACCTGCAAAAATTACCTCCCTCAATGTTGTAACATTAGGCCTAAGGGACTATCAGAAGGAATTTTGTTCTTAATCTTGTTATTTTAGGTATCTCTCTTTTCTACTCCCAGTAGAGGCTCAACCCATTTCTTTTGCCTAGAGGCGCAAGAGCTCTCCAGCAATTCTGGCCCTTGCTTGTATGTTCCCAGAGTCTTAACCTCCCTTTTTTCTGAGGGTTTCTCAAACTCTGACCCTACTTCCCCCTCCAGCCAGACCCCTCGCAGGGAAGGTGTAACCTTTGGGGTCCTCTTTCCTTAGGTGTCTTGAGACACCTCCATCATTTGCACAAAAAACCTTATTCTCTGTGTCCACTCACCATGAAAATGCTTTGCCACCCCCCTGTGGTGTTTCTTATCTTGGTTCATGTGCAAAATCATCAGGTTGGAGTCAGGCATGGTGTCGCATGCTTGTAATCCCAGCATTTGGGAGGCTGAGACAGGAAGATTGTGGTTCAAGAACAGCCTCAGTTACTTAGTGAGACCCTTTGCAACTCATTGAGACCCTGTTTCAAAATAAAGAATAAAAAATACAGCTGGGTGTGTAGCTTGGAAGTAGAACGCCCCTGGGTTCAATCCCCAATACCACAAAATGAAAAAAATAAAATAAAAAATAGGGCTAGAGATATACCTCAAAGCTAAAATTTCCTTAGGTTCAATCCCCAGTACCGTAAACAAACAAACAAACAAACAAACAGACAAAAAAACATGGACATCAGCCAGGCGTGGTGGTGCACACCTGTAATCACAGCATTCGGGAGGCTGAGACAGGAGGATCAGGGTTCGTGGACAGCCTCAGCCACTTAGGCCCTGTTTCAAAATAAAGAATAAAAGCTGGGCGTGGTGACGCACACTTGTAATCCCCATGCTTGAGAGGCTGAGACAGAGGATCGCACAGGTTCGAAGCCAGCCTCAGCTACTTACTTAGTGAGGCTCTTAGCAACCTAGTAAGACCCTGTTTCCAAATAAAATATAAAATAGGTCTGCGAGTATAGCTTGGAGGTAGAAAAGCCCCTGGGTTCCACCCCCGGTACCACCAAAAATAAAAATAAAAATAAAAAATAAAAAAATTGGGCAAGGGGTGTAGCTCAGAGGTCGAATGCCTCTGGGTTCAATCCCCAGACCTGCAAAAATAAAAATAAAAATAAGTAAATAAAACAAGGACATCTAGGAGTGGAACATATAGACGTGTGTACAAAAGTTACAAAATGAAGCCTGTCTTTCATGTGATAGAGACACTTGCTTTCCTTTCATATAGAAGAAAGGAGAGAAGGAAGGAAGGAGGGAGGGAAGGAAGGAAGGAAGGAAGGATGGAAAGAAATATTCGTTGCTGGAAAGAAAAATACCCCTTTGAGATAAGCAATGGTAAGGTTTTGTATTTGTATTTACATAGCTGGAGTAGAACTGAGGCCACATTCTCTGTGAGCCTGTGAATCTGTGATAAAATCGCTCTCATTGTATGAATTTGTAATGTTTTCTTATCTGTGGATATATTAATTAACTATACTCTCCATTGACACAGTACAAAACAACTTCACCTGGTGATTCCTTTTCATCTTGTCATCTCTGATACTTTCTTTTTTTCCTTTATTTTGTGGTACTGGGGATGGAACCCGGAGGCATTCTACTTCTGAACTACAGTCCCAGCCCTATTATTTTATTCTTTATTTTGATACAAGGTCTCAATAAGTTGCAGAGGGCCTCACTAAGGAGCTGAGGCTGGCTGCTTGTCTCAGCCTCCCAAGTACTGGGATTGCAAACCTGGCTATCTCTGATACATTTAAAAGATTACATGTGTGGATGTAGATGTGGCTGTGGCTGTATGTTTATATATTTGCTTGTTTTTATGGTGTGGGGGATTGAACCCGGGTTGTTTTCTCCTCCTCCTCCTGTAGGTAGGATTGAAACCAGGAACTTCTGTCTCTGAGAAAACACCCCAGCCCTTTTTAATTTTTATTTTGAAACAGAGTCTCACTAAGTTGATGAGGGTCTTATTAAATTGCCGAGACTGTCCTTAAACTTGAGACCCTCCTGTCTCAGCCTCCTAAGTACTGGATTATAGGCCTTCCTCACCACACCTGACTTCAGCTTTGTTTTTCTCAATGGCTACCTCAAGTATTTAAGAATATTTTGTCTTTGTTTTGTCTACTTTTTTATTTTGTTGTGGAGCTATGTGTAATTTAAAAAATTTATTCTGCTTTGGATTCTTTGTATTTCTTGCATCTGTAAATTGAATTGTTTCTAAAATGTTGAGAGCCATTATCTCTTCAGTTGTTACCAGTTGTTACCTCTGGTCCTTTCTTTGTTCTATTCTCCTCTTGGAACTTTAACTTCTTTTTTTTTTTTTTTTTTTTTTTTTTGGTGCACTGTATTCATACATCATAGTGGGATACAAACTTTTGTAGACATACATGCACACATCGCCCAGTCAGCCCCCACCCGATCCCCACCCCATTCTCTCCCCATCCCTCCCTCCCATGCTTGGCTTAGTGGTTGACATCTAGTATTATAGCAATTTATCCAAAATTAAAAATGATAATCTCACATAACAGTTTCATTTGTCTGATACCAAGATTTTGATGACTTAAAGATAACATTTCAATATTTTTTTTTACTTTCTTTCTTACCAGAGAATATTTTTTTTCTATTTTTTTTAGGTGAAACTATCATATATTTATATATTTATTTTTCAGGAAAAAAAATCTATCCTAATATGGAATATGGACTCTAGGTACCCAAAACGATCTTGAAAAAGAACAAAGCTAGAAGATATATATTTTCTGATTTCAAACCATATAAAGCTACAATAATTGAAACAGTGTAGTACTATTCTAAAGGCAGATATATAAACCATTGGAGTTAAATAAAAGCCTAGAGCTAAATTCTTCTCTATATTGTCAAGTTATTTTTGACAAGGTTTCCACGAACATTTGGTGGTGGAAATAATAATCTTTTAACTAAATATTGTTGAAACATAATAATTACATGGAAAAGAATAAAGTTGGACCCTTACCTAATCCCATATACAAATATTAACTCAAAATAGATAAAAGACCTAAATATAAATCTTAAGACTATAAACTTTTAGGAGAAAATCTGGGTCATAAAACCTCACAATATTGAAATTGGCAGTGATTTCTTGGATATGATTTCAATGGCACAGGCAACAGAAGAGTATACAAACTCCCTAAAAAATAGAAAAAAATATTGTATATCCAAAGACAATGTAAACAGAGTTAACAGTTACTAATAGAATGGGATAAAATATTTCCAAATGCTATATCTGAAGGTATATTAATATTCCCAACTAGAAATCCTAAAAATTAACAACAATAAAGGCAAACAATACCATTTAGAGATAGGTAAAAGACTAACATAAGTAATGAATCTCCACAGATAACCAATCTTAGTTGACTGTTGGATGGAAACTCTTGTTTCTCTGGTTCTGGTGTGTGTTACCTATTTCTTCTTTGTAGTTAATCTCTGAGTATTTTCTCTAGTGCTGGTTTTTTTTTTTTTTTTTTTTTTTTGGTGGTACTGGGGTTCCTGGAAGCCCTTGTACCTCCGGGCTACACTCCCAGACCTATTTTTACATTTTTATTTGGAAACAGGGTCTCCTAAGCCAGCGCACGGGGCTGGCTTCGAACCTGCGCGATCCTCCTGTTTCTGCCTCCCAAGCGCGGGGATTACAAGCGTGCGCCACCACGCCCGGCTCTAGTGCTGGTTTTGAAGACATAAATTCCTTCAGTTTCTGTTTGTCATGGAAGCTTCTTATTTCTCCATCTAATTTGATAGAAAGTTTTTCTGGGTAGAAAATTTTTGGCTGGAAGTTGTTTTCTTTCAGAGTTTGGAATATGTTGCTCCAAGCCCTTCTGGCTCTCATGACTTGGTTTGGGAAGTCTGGAGTGATTCTAATTGGTTTGCCTCTGAATGTCACTTGGCCCTTTGCTTTTGTTGCCTTTAAGATTCTCTGCTTGGCTTCCACATTGGTCATTTTGACAATTATGTGGCGTGGGGATCCTCTTCTCCAATCCTGTCTAAAGGGAGTTCTATAAGTTTCCTGGACCTGTGTATCAACCTCTCGCTCTATGTTTGGAAAATTTTCTGCTATTACTTCCTTGAAAAGATTGTTGATCCCTTTGGTTTCACTTTCTTTTCCCTCCTCTATTCCAATTATTCTTAGGTTAGCTCTCTTAAAATGGGCCCATATTTCTTCAATATCAGATTCCTGCTGTCGGATATTTTTTTCTAGATTAGAAACTATGCATTCATTTTTGGAATGATCATCTTCTAAGAGCGAGATTCTGTTCTCCATGTGGTCTAATCGGTTGTTTGTGCTTTGAATTGAGGCCTTTACTTCATTAATTGCATCCTTTATCTCTTTTTGGCTCTCTCTGAGTTCTTTTCGAAGCACCTCTATTATTTCTACAGTTATTTTCCTGATTTGATCTTCTAGAAATCTCTGATTTTCTGTTTTATCGGGTTCTGATGTTGTGGGGTTGTGGGCATTCATTGCTCCAGTATTATTCCTCTTTCCCATGATTTAGGAAGTTTGTGCCTTCTCTGGGTTCTTCCCTTGGGTCACTATAACTTCACTTAAGGTGTTCTGGATCTCGAGTCAGTAGTATCTCAGACCCCACTACTCCTTTACTGGGTTGTATCACAGAGTCTCTGACCCAGGGAGTCAATAGAGGCTGCTTTAGACTGTGGGGGGTGCCAGGATGCAAGTTCTCCTATGGTGTGATATCTCTGCCACCGCCCCTCCCCCACTGGGTCAAGTCCCAGGGAGTACAGTACTGGGATTTCTCCTCTGTGGCCCGCAATTTGACTCACTGTTCTTGAGTACGCAGATGTAGCTGTACTGGATTCGGTGAATTCTCTGCTGCTGCCGCCGGTGGCAATATGGTGCCGCTGCTATGCCCTCGGCCGTGAGGCTGGCGTATTTCTTCTTGGTTTTGATTTCCACTCTGAATCCCTGCAGCGTGTGCTGAGCTCCACTGGGAGCTTTAGATTTTACCTGTGGCGAGAAATCCCGCCTGGCTGTTCCGCAGCGGCTCACCTCGGCTTGCTGTAGCCGTCCGGTGAAGTCGCCGCTGCTGCCGGCAGTATGGCGCTGCTGCCGCGGCCTCGGGCGTGAGGCCGGTGTATCTCCTCTGTGGCTCTGAGCTCTGTTCTCAGTCCGCTTTCTCTCTGGAGCCTGGTGATTTTTTCGTTTCTCTGGTGATGGTGTTTTCTGGCTAAGAAAGGCGCTGATTTTGTGGTAATGGAGATTAGTTGTTAGCAGGGCTCTTAAGCCCCGCATTTCTCAGTCGTATTCTTCCCGGAAGTCCTTTAACTTTTTTTTCTTCTGGTTTTGAACCTGCAGTCCTCCTGTCTCAGCCTCCCAAGTACTAGGATTATAGGTATGTGCCATATTGCCTGGCTCTTCTGAAACTTCAATATTATTATTATTATTATTATTATTATTATTAGGTACTGGGGATTGAACCCAGGGGCATTCTACCTCTAAGCCACATCCCCAGCCCTATTTTTTATTCTTTATTTTGAAACAGGGTCTTGCTAAGTTGCAGAGGGCCTCACTAAGTAGCTGAGGTTGGCCTCCATCAGTGATCCTCCTGTCTTATTCTCCCAAGTGCTGGGATTACAAGTGTGCGCCACCATGCCCGGTTCCAAAATTTAAAAAAATTTAATGATTACCTTTTTTGTGTATGTGGTACTGGGGATGGAACCCTGGGCATTCTACTTCCAAGCTATACTCAAATCCTATCTTTCTTCTTTCTTTCTTTCTTTCTTTCTTTCTTTCTTTCTTTCTCTCTCTCTCTCTTTCTTTCTTTCTTTCTTTTTGTGGTACTGGGGATAGTACACAGGGGTACTATCCAGGATAGTACCTCTGAGCTACACCCCCAGCCCTATTTTTTATTTTATTTTATTTATTTATTTATTTATTTATTTAGTGGTACTGAGGGTGGAACCCAGGGGCTTTTCTACCTCCGGGCTATACTCACAGACCTATTTTATTTATTTATTTATTTTAAAATTTTTTTATTGGTGCATTATATTCATACATCTATTTTATACTTTATTTGGAAACAGGTCTCACTAAGTTGCTGAGAGCCTCACTAAGTAGCTGAGGCTGGCTTTGAACCTGTGCCATCCTCCTGTCTCAGTCTCCCAAGCGCTGGGATTACAAGCATGTGCCACCAAGCCCGTATATTCTTTACTTTTGAAACAAGGTCTCACCGAGTTCCAAAGGGCTTCACTAAGTAGCTGAGGCTGTCCTTGAACCACAATCCTCCTGTCTCAGCTCTGCTTTTATTTTTATTTTAAAACAGGGTCTCACTAAGTTGCAGAAGGCCTCCCAAATTGCTGAGGCTGGCTGCGAACCTGTAATCCTCCTGTCTCAGCCTCCCAAATGATTACCTCTTTATTACACTTTCTGTTGTTTTTTTCTTCAGAATTTTTTTTTTTTTAAACTGGGGATTGAGCTGAGCGTGATGGCACATGCTTGTAATCCCAGCATTTGGGAGGCTGAGACAGGAAGATCTCAGTTTAAGGACAGCCTCAGCTGCTTAGTAAGGTCCTTTGCAACTTAGTGAGACACTGTTTCAAAATAAAGAATAAAAAATGGAGCTGGGGGTGTAGTTCAGAGGTAGAATGCCCCTGGGTTCCATCCCTAGTACCACAAAAAAATAAAATAAACAACAACAACAAAAACACACCTGGGAATTGAATCTGCATTTTATCTCTGAGCTATACCTTCAGCCTTTTTAAACTTTTAAATTTCAGCTGGGGGTGGTAGTGCATGCTTGTAATCCTAGTACTTAGGAGGCTGAGACAGGAGGATTGCAGGTTTGCAGCCAGCCTCAGCTCCTGTGAGATCCTGTTTCAAAATAAAGAATGAAATAGGGCTGGGGGTGTAGTTCAGAGGTAGAATGCCCTGGTGTTCAATCCCCAGTACCGCAAAACAAAACCAAAAAACAACTTTTTAATTCATAAAACAGAGTCATGCTAGGTTGCTGAGACTGGTCTAAAACCTGTGGTACTCCTGTCTCAGCCTCTCAAGTACTAGAAGGTGTGTGCCACCATGCCCAGCAATGCCAGAGCTGCTTTAAATCAGTTTCCTGATTAAGGGTTTCTTTCCTTTTCTTTTAGGCATTCAGGTTGTATGTGATTAGGCTGCAAACCTGCATTAAGACTAGCTTGTGGTTACAGATTCTTAGAAAACATAATATCCGACAGGTGTGGTGGAGCATGCTTGTAATCCTAGTACTTGTGAGGCAGAGATGAGAGGATCATAGGTTCATGACCCGTCTCAGCAACTTAGTGAGACCCTGTTTCAAAATAAAAGAATAAAATAAGGCTGGGAGCATAGCTCAGAGGTAGAATGCTTCTGGGTTTCATTCCCAGTACCACAAAAAGAAGAAAGAAAGAAAAAGAAAGGAAAGAAGGAAAGAAAGAAGGAAAGAAAGAAGGAAAGAAAGAAAGAAAGAAAGAAAGAAAGAAAGAAAGAAAGAAAGAAGAAAGAAAAAACATAATATCCTCTTCTTCTTGACTTGGGACTAAAATTTGAAATGAGGAAAAAAAATTATAATCTACTAATGGTTTAGTAAAGATGGAAAAATTGATGATTTCTAATTTGTCTCACACTGAAGGTGTGACTCTTTGAGGACCCAGCTTTATTCCAGCTTCATTGCTGCTCATCCTTATTAGAACTGAACCGAGCGGGGTGTGGTGACGCACACTTGTAATCCCAGCATTCAGGAGGCTGCGGACAGCCTCAGCTACTTAGTGAGTCCCTCTGCAACTTGAGGCCCTGTTTCAAAATAAAGAATAAAAAATAGGGCAGGGGGTGTAGCTCAAATGCCTCTTGGTTCTATTCCCAGTACCTAAAAAAAAAAAAAAAAAAAAGCTGAACCTTGCCAGACACAGTGGCACACTCTTGTAATCACAGCTCACAGCTACTCTGGAGGCTGAGGCAGGAGAGTACAAGTTCAAAGCCAGCCTCAGCAACTCAGGAGTCTCTGTCTCAAAATGAAAAATAAAAAGATACTGGGAATGCAGCTCAGTGGTAAAGAAACCTGGGTTTAATGATCCCCAGTCAAAAAGAAAAAAAAAAAAAGCCAATTGAACTCTTCCATTGGATATTCCTTCCTTCCTTTCTCTCTCTCTCTCTCTCTCTCTCTCTCTCTCTCTCTCTCTCTCTCTCTCTCTCTCTTTCTTTCTTTCTTTTCTTCTTCTTCGTACTGGAGTGGAACCCAGGAGTGTTCTGCCTCTAAACCATACTCCCAGCCCTATTTTATATTTATTAATTTATTGGTCCTGGGGATGGAACCCAGAGGCATTCTACCTCTGAGATAAACCTCCAGCTCTATTTTTTATTCTTTATTTTGAAAAAAGGTCTCACTACATTGCAAAGGGCCTCACTAAATAGCTGGGGCTATTTGCAAACCTACAATCCTCCTGTCTCAGCCTTCCAAGTACTGGGATTACAAGCATGTACCTCCACACTCAGCTAATTTTTTAGTTTGAAACATGTTCTCCCTAAATTACTGAGAGCTTCACCAAGTTGCCAGGGCTGGCCTTGAACCACGATCTTCCTGTCTCAGCCTTCCAAGAACAGGGATTACAGGCATGTGCAGTTCATCAGTATGCATTTTAAACTAATGGCAAGCCAAGCGTGGTGATGCACGCTTGTAATCCCAGTGCTTGGGAGGCTGAGACAGGAAGATCCCGCAGGTTCGAAGCCAACCTCAGCTACTTAGTAAGGTCTCAGCAACTTAGACCTTGTTTCCAAATAAACTATAAAATAGGTCTGGGAGTGTAGCCCAGAGGTAGAAGGCTCCTGAGTTCCATCCCTAGTACTACACACACACACACACACACACATACACACAACCCCCCTCCACAAAATAATAATTATAAATTAATTAATTAATTTAAAAAACAAATGACATTTTACAACCAATTATAAAACTGATGTCATGGTTTATACAAGTATGAATACCAAAGTGCAGCTTCAAAAAACTACAGGATGAAGCCGGGCGTGATGGCACACACTTGTAATCCCATTACATGGGAGGCTGAGGCAGGAAGAGCTCAGGTTTATGGCTGGGAGAAGAAAGAAGAAAGAAAAAAATGAGATAGAAAGAAGGAAGGAAGGAAGGAAGGAAGGAAGGAAGGAAGGAAGGTTAGTTGTAGGGTGACCCAGGCACAGTGGCGTGCATCTCTGATCCCAGTGACTCAAAAGGATCACAAGTTCAAGGCCAGACTGGACAATTTGGCATGACTCTGTCTCACAATAAAGTAAAGAGATGTGGTTGTAGCTCAGTGACATAATGCTTGCCTAGCATGGACGAGGCGCTAAATTCAATCCCCAGCACTGCAAAAAAAAAAAGGAAAAAAAAAGAAATTTCAAGCCAGCTACTGTAGCTTAGAAGAAAATCTTGAGGCTTGTAGTAGAGCTTTCTTTTAATTCCCAGAAATCAAGTGTTTGGGGAAAGGAGATATCCTCATAGTGAATCAGTTATTCAGCAACATTCCTGAACCATGAGTCAAAACTGGGTTAGCACTACATAATTGCCAAGTCAGGCTCAAGAGCTCAGTGTCAATGGTGTTCATTCTTTTAAGGATTATTCTATGAAATAATACATCACCAATGCTCTTGAGGGCACAGAGCACAGGGTAGAGGAGTTAGATTAAATGGGAGGAAGTTTTAGTCATGACTTTAGCATTTTGGGGGGGTGGGGAGTACTAGGGATTGAACCCAGGGGCATTCTACTTTTGAGCTACACCCTCATCCCTATTATTTTATTTTGAAATGGTGTCCCTAGGTTGAGAGTATCACTACTGGCTGAGGCTGTACTGAAACCTGCAATTTTCCTGTCTCAGCCTCCTAAATACTGGGATTACAGGTGTGGGCCACTATGCCCAGCTAGAATTTTTTTTTGGTCAATTTTTTACTTTTTATGAGTATCTCAGAGCATTCTATGATAAAATAGGTGATTAATCTTAAAAGATCTTCAGTAAGTATAAAAAGTCTGGGCTGGGGGTGTACCTCACAGGTACACTTGCCTATGAAGTCCCAGGTTTGCTTTTTAAAAAAATGTTTCTCTGGGCTTGGTGGCACATGCGTGTAATCCCAGTACTTGGGAGGCTGAGACAGAAGGGTCACAGGTTTGAGGACAGCCCAGCAAGTAGTGAGACTCTCATCAACCTAGAGAGACCCTGTTTCAAAATAAGAATTTTAAAATAGGGCTAGGGGTGTAGCTAGGAGGTAGAATGCCTCTGGATTCAATCCCTAGTACTACAAAAAGAAAAAAAAAATTACAAGAAACCATTATCACAGTTTGATAGCATATTTTTCTTCCTTAGTAATAGGAAAAGCAATAGTTCATCTTTCAACCAATAATCCTTTCAGTTGGTGTAATACATTAAGTAATCTTTACTTTTCTTGGCAGCTTTTGAATATTAAAGGCTTTTTATGCTGGTTCCAATGGTGCACGCCTGCAATCCCAGTACTCAGAGGCTGAGGCAGGAGGATTGCAGGTTTGAAACAAGCCTCAGCAACTTGGCAAGACTCTGTTTCAAAATAAAAACTAAAGGGCCAGGTGCGATAGTGCATAGTTGTCATCCCAGTACTTGGGAGGCTGAGACAGGAGAATCACAGGTTCACAGCCAGCCTCAGCAACCTTGTGAGGCCCTCTGCAACTTAGTAAGACCCTCTTTCAAAATAAAATAAAATAAGCCAGGCATGGTGGGGCACACTTGTAATCCCAGTACTTGGGAGGCTGAGACAGGAGGATTGCAGGTTCTCTGTCAGCTTCAGCTACTGTGAGGTCCTCCACAACTTAGTGAGACCCTGTTTCAAAATAAAGAATAAAAAATAGGGCTGGGGTAGGGTGTAGCTTAGAAGTAGAATGACCCTGGGTTCAATCCTCAATACTGCAGAAACACACACACAATAATAATAAAATAAGGCTTGGAGTGTAGCTTAGATGTAGAATGCTCCTCTGTTCAATCCCTGTACCAAAAAGAAAAGAAAAGAGGTGGAAAAAAGGCTCTTTTAAGCTCTAGTGTTGAATTGATTTGGGCAAATAATTCAGTCCTTTAGTATCTAGTCTGCTATACTAAGAGAAAGTTCCTCCTCCTCCTCCTCCTCCTCCTCTTCCTCCTCCTCCTCCTCCTCCTCTTCCTCCTCCTCCATCTGCCTCCCCCCCACCTCCTCCTCCTCCTCCTCCATCCATCCCCCCTCCTTCTCTGCCTCCCCCCCCTCACCTCCTCCTCCTCCTCCTTCTTCTCTTTGAACTGAGATTGAACTCTGAAGCCTTCTCCCTCTGAAGTATACCCCCAGCCCTTTTTATTCTTTATTCTGAAACAGGATCTCACTAGTTGCTGAGGCTGGCCTTGAATCTACAATCCTCCCATCTCGGTCTCCCAAGTACTGAAATTACAGACAAGCCTCACAGGCTTCTTTTATCTTTTAAATCAATCTGGGAGGGAAAATTTTTAGCTTCCCCAGCAAACATCTATTATCTTACCTGGTATCTGAAAGTCAGTGACCCACAAGTGGTTCAGCAGTGGTTCTGGCACAGTGTATTTCATGAGGTTGTGGTCAAGATGTTGCCTGGTGCTTTGTTTAGTCGTCTGACGAGGTGACAGGGGCTAGAAAGTGCTTCCAGCTCTCTCACAGGGCTCTTGCCAAAGGCCTTAGTTCCTTTGCTGCTGCTGGCTGCCCTAAGCCTTAAACAGAGCTCCCTGCAGACAGCCGGCTGCCCAGAGCAGAGTGCAGGGGAGCAGAGAGCGGGAGCTGGCGGCCTAGCAGCAGGCATTGCTCACCTCCCAAGCGCATCTCAGCACTTTGCTGTGTTCTACTGGTCATGCAGACCTACTCTCAAATAACAAAGGGGAGGGCGAGCTGGCTGGCTCACACACCCTCTCTTTTTCTCTTTTCTTTTTCTTTTTCTTTTTTTTTTTTGATATTGGGATTAAAACTAGTTGGTAATGATGGGGCCATGCATGCACACAGCACCTGCTAAGCTCCCCTCCCTGCCCCTTGCAGAATCCTGAGATTGGCATAGGTCATTTCACATACCTATGTAATGTCAATGGAAGTATTTCCTTCACCAACTGTACTTTACCTTTTTTACTTAGTTGCTGAGGGACCCGAATAAGTGGCTGAGTCTGGCTTCAAACCTGGAATCCTCCTGTCTCAGCCTCCCAAGGACTGAGGATTATAGGCATGTGCCACCACACCCAGCTTCAAATTCCCTCCTTCCTTCCTTTTTTTTTTTTTTTTTTTTTTTTGTGTGTGTGTGTGTGTGTGTGTTACTAAGGATTGAACCCAGGGGCATTCTACCTCCAAGCTATACCCTCAGCCCTATTTTATTTTTATTTTGAAACAGGGTCATGCTAGGTTAATGAGAGTCACATTACTTGCTGAGGCTGTCCTAAGCTTGTGCCACCATGCCTGTCTCTAAACATCCTATTCCTAATTATACTGGTGAGAATCTTCACCATAAGCATTCTTCACTCTGTATTTATAGTTACATATTCATAGATGCTTAATAAAAAGAATTGACAATTTTAAGATAGGTAGTTTTTTACATTTTAGCCTTTTTACCTATATGTTCCTCATACTTTCTCATTCTTATTAATTTACTTAGAGGTTTTATAAGTGTGTGTGTGAGAGAGGGTGGGGGAGAGGGAGAGGGAGAGGGAGGGAGAGGGGGGGAGAGAGAGAGAGAGAGAGAGAGAGAGAGAGAGAGAGAGAGAGAGAGAGAGAGAATGAATAAATATTGGGGATTGAATCCAGGGGCATTTCACCTCTGAGCTACACCCCCAACCCTTTTTATGTTTTGCTTTTGAAACAGAGTCTTACTAGGTTGCTGAAAATCTCCCTTAATTACTGAGGCTGCCCTCAAAACTACAATTTACAAGCCAGGCATGGGGGCCCATGCCTATAATCTCAGTACTTGGGAGGCTGAGCTAGGAGGACCACAGGTTCCAGGAGAGCCTCAGCAAGTCGTGAGACTCATCAACCAACAAGATTCTGTTTCAAAATAAAAATAAAATAGAATTACGGATGTAGCTTGAAGGTAGAATACCCCTGGGTTCAAGCCCTAGTAACACACATACACAAACACACACACACACAAACAAAAAACCATAATCTCTTGTCTCAGCCTTCCAAGTACTGAAATTAGAGACATGCACCAACACACCTGATTCTCCAGACCTATTTTATTATTTGTTTGTTTGTTTGTTTGTTTGTTTTTGTGGTACTGGGAATTGAACCCAGGGACATCTACCTCTGAGCCACACTCCTAGCCCTATTTTATTTTAATTTTAAAACAGGGTCTTGCTAGGTTGCTGAGAGTTTCACTACTTTCTGAGATTGTTCTTAAATCTGCAATTCTCCTCTCTCGGCCTCTCAAGTACTGGAATTACAGACATGTGCCACAACACCTGGCTTTTTTATTTTGAATAGGCTTCGAACCTGCAAGATCCTCCTGTCTCAGCCTCCCAAGCGTGGGGATTACAAGTGTGCGCCACCACGCCCGGCATTTTTTTCCTTTATTTTGAAAGAAGGCCTCACTAAGTAGCTGAGGCTGGCCGTGAACCTGTGATCCTTCTGTCTCAGCCTTCCAACTACTGGGATTACAAGGGTGAACCACCACACCTGGCTTGATAATAATTTTTTTTTTTTTTTTCGGTACTGGGGATGAAACCCAGGGGCATTCAACCTCCGAGTGACACTACATTTTTATTGAGTTGCAAGGGCCTCACTAAGTAGCTGAGGTTATCCGCAAACCATGATCCTCCTGTCTCGGCCTCCAAATGCTGGGAATACAAGTGTGCACCACCACACCCAGCTTATAAGAAATTTTTTTTCTTTCTTTTTTTTTTTTTGCGGTACTGGGGATGGAACCCAGGGGCATTCTACCTCCGAGCTACACCCCCTGCCCGATTTTTATTCTTTATTTTGAAACAGGGTCTCACTGAGTTACAGAGGGCCTCACTAAGTAGCTGAGGCTAGCCGCGAACTTCAGCCCTCCTGTCTCAGCCTCCTAAATGCTGGGATTACAAGTGTGCACCACCACACCTGGCTGTATAAAAATTTGTAAAGATGTGTTTTTCTATAGTTCTTTCCTAGCCCAATTGTAGAAATAAGTACAGTAACAGGGAAATTGAAGATGAATACCCAAAAAAGGAACTGAAGAATGAGGGAGGAAGAATTTAGCCCAGGGCTACATAGTTTTGTATTGATTCTTATGGTGGCTTTGTACTGTGTCAGAATAAACAAGCTGAGCCTAACGTGGTGGCATGTGCTTGTAATCCCAGTACCTGGGAGGTTGAGACAGGACTTGGGAGGCTGAGTTAGGAGGATCACAGGTTCAAGGATAGCTTCAGCAAGTAGTGAGACTCTCATCAATTTAGCAAGACCCTATTTCAGAATAAAAATAAAGTAGGGCTGGGGTGTAGCTTGGAGGTAGAATGCCTCTTGGTTCCATCCCCAGTACCAAAAGAAAAAGAACTAGCCTGACTCCTCCTAATCTCTGCCTTTCTCTCTGGCCCTGTGCACACACTCTTTCTCTCTTCCACACAATCTCCCATCTTTGTAATAATACCCATTCTGAGGTCTCACTAGCTGTTAAAAAGTGAAGCCGGGTGTGGTGGCACACAACCGTAGTCCCAGTACGTCAGAGGATGAAACAGGAGCATATCAAGTTCGAGACCAGTCTCTAACTTAGCAAGACTCTTAGCAACCTAGTGAGACCATTTCAGATCAAAAAAATAAAAAGGGCTAGAGGTGTAGCTCAGAGGCAGAACTCCCCTAATCCAATTGTCAGTACCAATTAAAAAAAAAAGAAGAAAGGGAAAGGAAAAAGTGGGGCCACCAATCTTGGACTTTCGGCTTCCAAAACTGTGAGCTAAAGCAAACCACTTTTCTTTATATGGTTCCCAGTCTCAGGTATTTTGTTATAGCAATGGGAAATAAACTAAACGAACCAATACATTGGGCTAAAGAACTCAAGAGAAATGTGAGTCCCTGGGTTCACTAGAAAAATGAAAACAAAACAAACAAAAACTGTACCACAGAACCAATCTGATACGGCCTTGCGTGCTGCCAACACTAGACAGTAGATACCGCCCCTGCCATGAAAACTGGAGATTGCTGTTGTTGCTATAAACTCTCTGTTTCCTGCTTCTTTCTTTGCATTACTATTTCCTGAGTCAACATGTGGACATGTCCAGTTGACCAAGCTAGATCACAGGTCTGCTCCCCCTGCTGCAGAAGCAGATGGGACAGTGAGCCATAATCTCTGGACAGTGAGCGTCTGGCCCTTGGACTTCTCCAGGGATACCAGCCCTGTCCCCTACTGCAGCTGGAATGGTGGGGAAGGTGCAGGTGACGAGCAGCCGCGGGAACGAGGGATCCGCATCACACTGTGTCACACTATGCCGAGCAGGCACCGGCAGACTGTAGAATACAATTGATGCAGGAAGGGACTCGTTTAAGAGCTCCAAGTCTTAAAGGGATTTTTGAAACCAATCTGAGAGAATGTCATTCATAACTGAATGCACATCAAACTCTTCAACAGGAAGGCAAACGTTTGCATTATCTCTCCATAGTGCAGCGTATCAGTAACAGACTTCCTTTTGCTTTGCCCACTTTTCTCACCACAGCCCTGCGAGGCTGGGATTCTGATAAAGTGAGGCTTGCTTTCAAGGTACCAGGGTCCTGTCTCTCTGTAGTATCTACCTTCTTAATCATTGAGGCTTCAGATGAGAGTGAATCCAAGAACCATGGAGAATTGCTGAAGGAATCAAATACACTTGAAATCACAGGGCTGTACCAAAGTCAGGCATTACTGAGCACTGGTTTAAAAAAATTTGGGCAGTCTGGGGGTTGCTATAAGAATCTCTACCAAGCCCCATGAATGTCTCCATGGAATTGTTAAAGGCCTTGAAAAGAAAATTTAAAATCAACCAAAGTAATATGCCAGACTGAGTATCTAAAGACCTGACTCAAGCCGGGCGTGGCGGCTTACACTTGTAATCACAACATTTGGGAGGCTGGGACAGGTGGATCCAGGTTTGCGGCCAGCCTCAGCTACTTAGTGAGGTCCTCTGCAACTTAGTGAGACCCTGTTTAAAAAAAAAAAAACATAAAGAATAAAAAATAGGGCTAGGGGTGGAGCTCAAAGGTAGAATGCCTCTGGGTCCCATCCCCAGTACCAAAAAAAAAAAAGTATGTGTCTTTTGCCAGGCGTGGTGGTACATGCTTGTAATCCCCATGCTTGGGAGGCTGAGACAGGAGGATCACACAGGTTTGAGGCCAGCTTCAGTACTTACTGAGGCTCTCAGCAACTCAGTGAGACTCTGTTTCCAAATAAAGCATAAAATAGGTCTGGGAGTATAGCCCAGAGGTAGAAAACCCCTGGGTTCCACCCCCAGGACCATAAAAAATAAAAGTCATATAATAAATCATATAATAAGTCATATAATAAGTCATATAATAAGTGCACGTGAACGACTTCTTATTTATAAATTGTTTGTTCAGGATCCGCATAGTTCTGAGCAGATAAGCTGAAGAAAAGACATGGAGGTAGTTCTTTTGTCGTGTTCCTTTTTGTATATGTATGGTGCTGGGGATTGAATTAAGGTGCATTATACCTCTGAGCTACACACCCAGACCTTTTAATTTTTTTTTCTTTGGAAACAAGAGTCTCACTAAGTTGCTGACAGCTTTACTAAGTTGCTGAGGCTGGCTGCAAACCTGTGACCCTCCTATCTCCAAGTACTGGGATTACAGTTGTGCGCCAACACGTCTGACTGCCTTATTCTATTTTATTTTATTTTATTTTGTTTTATTTTATTTTATTTTATTTTATTTTATTTTATTTTTTTGGTGGTACTGGGGGTGGAACCCTGAGGCTTTCTACCTCTGGGCTATACTCCCAGACCTATTTTATATTGAAACAGGGTCTCACTAAGTTACTGAGAGCCTCACTAAGTAGCTGAGGCTGGCTTCGAATCTGTGCCATCCTCCTGTTTCAGCCTCCCAAGCGCAGTGATTACAAGTGTGCGCCACCACTCCCGGCTCTTTATTCTATTTTAAAAACTGCTATAGCCCAGTAGTCGAGCATTTGCTTAGCATGTGTGAGGCCTTGGATTCCATCTCAAGAACAAAAACAGAGCCTGGGCGTGGTGGTGCATGCTTGTAATCCCAGCATTTGGGAGGCTGAGACCAGAGGATTGTGGTTCGCGGACAGCCTCAGCTACTTACTGAGGTCCTCTGCAAATCACCCTGTTTCAAAATAAAGAAAAAAAATTGGGCAGGGGGTGTAGCTCGGAGGTCAAATGCCCCTGAGTTCCATCCCCAGACCCGCAAAAAAAAAAGCCATGAGTGGCCTGGGCTCCCCAGCAACTTCGTGACTCATAGAATCCCCTTCTTTTTCCTTTTATGCAGGAAGGAACTTTCTAGCAGGGGAGCCTGTGAATTTGAATTTTTTTTATTATAGCTTTGTTTTCTTATTTGTAATTAATTAATTAATGTGTGTGTGTGTGTGTGTGTGTGTGTGTGTGTATGTGTTACTAGGGATGGAACCCAGGGGCTTTCTACCTCTGGGATACACTCCCAGACCTATTTTATTTTTTATTTGGAAACAGGGTCTCATTAAGTTGCTGAGAGCCTCACTCGGTGGCTGAGGCTGGCTTCGAACCTGTGTGATCCTTCTGTCTCAGCCTCCCAAGGGCTGGGATTACAAGTGTGCGCCACCACGCTCGGTTTTATAATTTATTATTTTTAAAAAAAATATGTCTTGTGCCTGGTGTGGTGGCACATGCCTCTAATCTCAGCTATTTAGGAGTCTGAAGAAGGAGGATTAAAAGTTTGAAGCTGAGCCAGGCATGGTGGGGCACGCTTGTAATCCCAGTATTTGGGAAGCTAAGACAGGAGGATCACAGGTTTGCAGCCAGCCTCAGCTACCTGTGAGGCTCTCTGCAACTTAGTGAGATCCTGTTTCAAAATAAAGAATAAAAAATAGGGCTGGGATTTGGCTTGGAGGTAGAATGCCACTAAGTTCAATCCCCAATACTGGGGGGGGGGGGGGTTTGAAGCCAGCTCCTGCAATTTAGCAAGACCCTATCTCAAAATAAACATTTTATTTTATTTTTTGTGGTGGAGCTTGACCCAGGGACATTCTATCTCTGAGCCTCACCCCTAGCCTTTGTTGTTGTTGTTTTGTTTTGTTGTTTTTTTGTGGTACTTGGGGTAGAATCCATGGGTATTCTACCTCTGAGGTACAACCCCAGCCCTATTTTTTATTCCTTTTATGTGTCTGTGTGTGTGTGTGTGTGTGTGTGTGTGTGTGTGTGTGTTACTGGGGGTGGAACCCAGGGGCTTTCTATCTCCGGGATATACTCCCAGACCTATTTTATATTTTATTTGGAAACAGGGTCTCACTAAGTTGCTGAGACCCTCATTAAGTAGCTGAGGCTGGCTTTGAACCTGTGCGATCCTCCTCTTTCAGCCTCCCAAGCACGGGGATTACAAGCGTGCACCACCACACCCCGCAAAAATAATATTATAGGACCTGTTGGAATAAAATTAATTCTTCATACTTTAATCTATAGCTTGTTAGGAAAGTGATCCTTTTGCCGGGCGTGGTGGCGCACGCTTGTAATCCCAGCATTTGGGAGGCTGAGACCTGGAGGATCGCGGTTCGCGGACAGCCTCAGCTACTTAGTGAGGCCCTTTGCAGTGAGACCCGGTTTCAAAATAAAGAATAAAAAAAAAAAAATAGGGCAGGGGGTGTAGCTCAGAGGTAGAATGCCCCTGGGTTCCATCCCCAGACCCGCAAAAAAAAAAAAAAAAAGAAAGAAAAAAAAGAGATCCTTTTTTAATTTGAGGGACATTGGGGATTGAACCCAGGGGCATTCTACCTCCAAGCTACATCCCTAGCGCTTTACTTTTTGTGTTTAAAACAGGGTCTCATTGCCCAACATGGTGGCACACACCTGTAATCTCAGTATTTGGGAAGCGGAGACAGGAGGATCACAGGTTCCAGGATAGCCTTAGCAAAATAACAAGACTCTTAGCAACCTAGCAAGATCCTGTTTCAAAACAAAAAATAGGGTTGGGGATGTACCTCAAAGGTAGAATGTCCCTGGGTTCAATCCCTAGTATAACAAACAAACAAACAAAAAACCAAAAAATGGAGTTTCAGTAGATTGCTGAGAGCCCCACTATTTTGCTGAGGATGTTCTTGAACCTGTGATTCTGTTGTCTCAGCCTCCATGTCCTGGGATTAAGGAATTCACCACAATGTCTAGCTAAAAGAAACCCTTTAATGGGTAGAGTTATAGGCTTTCAGGACCCTGGAGGGGCGAATAAAGATAGTCAGTTGAAGAGTTTTTTAGTTGGGCATGGTGGACCATGCCTGTAATCCCTATACTTGGGAGGCTGAGACAGGAGGATCACAGGTTTGAGGGCAGTCTCAGCAAGTAGTGAGACTCGAATCAACATAGCAAGACCCTGTTTCCAAAGAAGTAATAAAATCAGGTTGGGGTTGTAGCTCAAAGGTAGATTATCTCTGGGTTCAATCCCCAGTAACACACACATACACACACACACACACACACACACACACACACACACACACACACAGAGTTTTGTTCCACCATGGCCTCCCACCTGGGGTGCGGGTGGGCTAGGCAAGATGCTGACTACCGGAGGTGGTTGCTGCCATGTGCCCCTACCTGGGATCAGACACCCTTGAAGGTAATTTGTCACATTACCAATCTGCAGCTGGGAGGGCCATTGCAGATCTGGGAAATCAGATAGCATCAATGCTGGTTTCTGCGGAACGCTGGGCCCGGCAGGAGAGAGGGGGCTGCAGGAAGTATGCCCACCAGAGGCAGGTGGTGCTGGGGTTCCTGTGCCCATCACAACCTACATCTTTTTTTTTTTTTTTTTTGCATTACTGGGGATGGAACCCACAGGCATTCTACCTCTGTGCTACACCCCCCAGCTCTACTTTTATTCTTTATTTTGAAACAGGGTCTCACTGAGTTGCAAAGAACCTCACAAAGTAGCTGAGGCTGGCCATGAACCTACGATCCTTCTGTCTCAGTCTCCGAAACTTTGGAACCTACATCTTTTTGTAGAACAATGAGTGCAAGATTCATAGCAGTCACGCAAACTGCAGACCAGGCCATCGCTAAAAGTATGACCTTAATTACACTTGATGAAGACATTCAAGGGTGGCCAATCCCAAATTCTGCCTATAACAAGGAGAAAGTCCTTGGGATCTGAAGGGAAGGAACTTCTGGACACTCTTCTTAGACTAGAATGCCTTTCCACCCCTTTGAACAATTTGTTTGTGAATATTACAAGAATATATAGTACTCTATGCAATATTATATGAGGACTTGTGGGAATGCAAAAAAAAAAAAGTATATATATTTTTTTGTGTGTGTGTGGTATTTGGGATGGGACCCAGGGGCATTCTACCTCCAAGCTACACCCACAGCTCTATTTTACTCTTTATTTTGAAACAGAGTCGTGCTAAATTGCAGAGGGCCTCATAAGTTGCTGAGGCTGGCTGCGAACTTGTGATCCTCCTGTTTTAGCCTCCCAAGTACTGGGTTTATAAGCATGCACCCCCATGCCTGGCTAAAAGTATGTACTTTCATTAAAAATTTTTTTTTTTTTTGGTGGTACTGGGGGTGGAACCCAGAGGCTTTCTACTTCCGGGCTATACTCCCAGACCCATTTTATACTTTATTTGGAAACAGGGTCTCACTAAGTTGCTGAGAGCCTCACTAAGTAGCTGAGGCTGGCTTCGAACCTGTGCAATCCTCCTGTCTCAGCCTCCCAAGCGCGGGGATTACAAGTGTGTGCCAGCACACCCAGCAGTCATTAAAATATTTATATTTCCAGCTGGACGCGGTGGCACATACTTGTAATCCCAGCATTTGGGAGGCTGAGACAGGAGGATCAAAGTTTGTGCACACTTGTAATCTCAGTACTTGGGAGGCTGAGACAGGAAGATTGAAGATCTGAGGCCAGCCTCAGCTACTTTGTGAGGTCCTCTACAACCTAGTGAGACCCTGTTTCAAAATAAAGAATTAAAAATAAGGCTGAGAGTGTAGCGCAGAGGTAGAATGCCCCTGGGTTAAACCCCAGTTCTGCCAAATAAAATAAATAAAATAAATAAATAAATAAATAAATAAATAAATAAAAGAAAGCCAGGTGTGATAGCACATACTTGTAATCCCAGTACTTGGTAGACTGAGACAGGAGGATAGTAGGTTCACGGTTAGCCTCAGCAATTTAGTAAGGCCTTGTTTCAAAATAAAAAGCCGGAGCCGGGCGTGGTGGCGCACGCTTGTCATCCCTGCGCTAGGGAGGCTGAGACAGGAGGATCGCGCAGGTTCGAAGCCAGCCTCAGCTACTTAGTGAGGCTCTCAGCAACTTAGTGAGACCCTGTTTCCAAATAAAATATAAAATAGGTCTGGGAGTATATCCCAGAGGTAGAAAGCCCCTGGGTTCCACCTCCAGTACCACCAAAAAAATAAATAAATAAATAAATAAATAAATATAAAATAAAAAATAAAAAGCTGGGCTTGGTGGTGCAGGCTTGTAACCCCAGCATTTGGGAGGCTGAGACAGGAGGATTGTGGTTTGAGGCCAACCTCAGCTACTTAATGAGGTCCTTTGCAGCTGAGTGAGACCCTGTTTTAAAATAAAGAATAAAAAATGGGACTGGAGGTGTAGCTCAAAGGTAGAATGCCCCTGGCTTCCATCCCCAGTACTGCAAATAAATAAATATAAAAAAATAAAAATAAAAAATAGGTAGGGGTTATAGCTGTAAGGCAGAATGTCCTTGGGTTCAGTTCCCAGTACCAATAAATGAATAAGTAATAAATAAATAAATAAAGAACAGGGTATAGCTCAGAGGTAGAATCCCCCTGAATTCAAACCCCAGAACCACATACACACAAAGACAAAAACAACAAATAGAGTCCCTTGGTTAATTTCCAAGTGAAAACAGTGCTACTTGAACACAGCGGGTAAGGTAGCCTGCAACTCTGTTGCGCGGATGCGCTTCCTGGAGACAGACAACAGAAGTTCTTGACGTAGAATTCCTATTTGTTTCACAGGCTATTTCAAAGATGTGCACTTATGATTCAAGATTTAATAAAATAAGTATTTTTCATCGTTTCATCAAGGGCAGTCTTTTTCCTGTGGCTGTGCAGTCGTGGAGAATAGAATCACTACCAGCAGGGTCGGTGCCATGGTACTGATGCGCGCTGAACTGCCAGTGATCTTACCCACTGTTGCTCTTGTATCAACAGTGCGAATATCAACACAGTGAAAAAGACCAATACTGTCTCAGCATTATTATGAAAATAGGTTTGACCTTGCAAAAACCCTAAAAAGACTTCAAAAACCCTGAAGGGTCCACAGACTATACTTTGAGAATATCTGCACATGTGTTTTGTTAGCTTATGACAAAAAGACCCCAAAACTGAATCTATTATTACATCGGCTCCTTATATTTATTTAGCAATATAAGAAAAATTAAAACCAAACAATTTCCCTCCCTCCCTCCTTCCTTCTTCTGTCCTTTCCTTACTTTTGTATCTGGGATTGAACCAAGCGGCATTCTACCTCCAAGCCACACCCCCAGCCCTTGTCAGTTCTCACTTTGAGTGATTCTCTTGTCTCAGACTCTCAAGTACTGGGATTACAGACGTGTGCCACCATGCCCAACTCAATACATGGTTTTCTTTCTTTTTTCTTTCTTTTGGTTGTACTTGGGGCGGAACCCAGGAGCTTTCTACCTCCGGGCTATACTCCCAGACCTGTTTTATATTTTGTTTGGAAACAGGGTCTCACTAAGTTGCTGAGAGCCTCACTAACTAGCTGAGGCTGGCTTCGAACCCATGCGATCCTCCTGTCTCAGCCTCCCAAGCGCGGGGATTACAAGCGTGCGCCACCACGCCCGGCCTGGTTTTCTGATACTTTGAACCAAGGGTGAGAGGGGACTGCATCTGTCCACTGCCCTTCCTTCAGTGTGGGAAGCGTTTCATGACATAACTTTCCTGGCCTCTCTCTACTCCCCACCCTCAGCCTCTCTGGCAAGAGGAGAAGGGTTTACCAGCGTTACAAGTTTAACCTGCAGTCTGGTTCTGGGTAGCAATCTGTTCCTTTAAAAAACAGACTCGCTTATTAGAAGGATTGTTCACTTCCATGCTGTATGATATGCAGGTATGAGCACTGCTTCTAGAGTCAGGAAGCCTGCATTTTGGAACCTTAAAAAAACTAACATTGGCTGAGCATGGAGGTGCACACCTGTAATCCCAGCACCTCAGGAGGATTGCAAGTTTAAGGTTGGCCTCAGCAACTTACCAAGACCCTATCTCAGAAAAATAAATAAATAAATAAAAGCCAGGCATGTTGGTGCATGTATGTTATCCAGTACTTGGGAGGCTGAGACAGGAGGATTACAGATTCACAGCCAGCCTCCACAACTTAGTGAGACAGTTTAAAAAATAAGATAAAATGATAAAATAAAATATAATAGGATCGCAATTCGTGGACAGCCTCAGTTACTTAGCAAGACCCTTTGCAACTCAGTGGGACCCTGTTTAAAAAAAAAAAAAAAAACCAAGTAAAAATATAGAACTGGAGCCAGGCATAGTGACACACGCTTGTAATCCCAGCATTCGGGAGGCTGAGACTGGAGGATGGTGGTTCGAAGATAGCCCCAGCTACTTGGTGAGGCCCTTTGTAACTCAGTGAGACCCTGTTTAAAAAAAAAAAAAAAAAAAAAAAGCCGGGCGTGGTGGCGCACGCTTGTAATCCCCGCGCTTGGGAGGCAGAGACAGGAGGATCGCACAGGTTTGAAGCTAGCCGCACGCGCTGGCTTAGGAGACCCTGTTTCCAAATAAAAATGTAAAAATAGGTCTGGGAGTGTAGCCCAGAGGTAGAAGGGCTTCCAGGAACTCCAGTACCACCAAAAACAAAACAAAACCTAAAAAGTAGGGCTAGGATGTAGCTAGAGGTAGAATGCCCCTGAAAGGACTGGGGGTGTAGCTCACAGAAAGAATGTTCTATCCCCGGTACCAGAAAATGGGTTCTATCCCCAGTACCAGAAAAATAAATAAATAAGGCTGGGGGTGTGGGTTGGTGGTAGGCTGGCTCAATTCCCAGCACTGCCCCCCTCCCCCCCAAAAAAAAAGCGGTGGTGGGAGGTGCTGGGGATGTAGCTCAGTACTAGGGCATCCCTGGGTTCGGTTTCCAGTACTGCGGGCAGAAGAGAACCGGTATCTGAAGTTGTGCTGCGGACACAGCTTCATGAGTAGGGAGTTACATTTTGGATGGCAAAATAGACACACAAAGAGGCTTTGGAGGAGGCAAAGCGTGGGGCTTTGAGCTTTAGACTTTAGAGCATTCTTAGCATGTTTTGATTTTGGCATTTTAAAGAAGCTATATTAAGCCAGGTGGGTTTTTGCCGTTGCATAGATAGCTCTTCTGCAAGCAACTTTAAATCTTAAGGCATCTCATATTTTGACCATGGCAAGTGACTACAGTTTATATTGGGACACTGAAGCTTGTATCTGTGCCAAGGCAAAGCCGCACATACTTGGCCCTCAGCAAAGACGTGGTCCTTAGCAAGACAGCCCGCCCCTCAGCAAAGCCACTTTATGGCCTCAGGTGGCCTGGGGTACACACTGCTGTGGTGTCTAGGACACTTAGGAAGCAAGATTTTTAAGTAGCAGAAGATTGTGTGTGTGTGTGTGTGTGTGTGTGTGTGTGTGTGTGTGTGGTGGTACTGGGGGTGGAACCCAGGGGCTTTTCTACCTCCGGGCTATACTCCCAGACCTATTTTATTTATTTATTTATTTATTTATTTATTTATTTGGTGGTACTGGGATTCCTGGAAGCCCTTCTACCTCCGGGCTACACTCCCAGACCTATTTTTACATTTTTATTTGGAAACAGGGTCTCCTAAGCCAGCGCATGCGGCTGGCTTCGAACCTGCACGATCCTCCTGTCTCATCCTCACAAGCGCGGGGATTACAAGCGTGCGCCACCACGCCCAGCTGACCTATTTTATACTTTATTTGGAAACAGGGTCTCACTAAGTTGCTGAGAGCCTCACTAAGTAGCTGAGACTGGCTTTGAAACTGTGCGATCCTCCTGTCTCAGCCTCCTAAATGCTGGGATTACAAGTGTGCGCCACCACGCCGGGCTGCAGAAGCAAGATTTTTTTTTTTGGGGGGGGTACTCAGGATTGAACCTGGGGACATCTACCTGTGGGCCATACCCCCAGCCCTATTTTTTAATTTTTGTTTTGAAACAGGGTCTCGCTAGGTTGATGAGAGTCTCACTACTTGCGGAGACTGTCTTTGAACCTGCGATCCTTCTATCTCAGCCTTGTAAGTACTGAGATTACAGGCAAGCACCACCATATCCAGCTAGAAGCAAGAATTTTTTTTTTTTTCCTTGCGGGTCTGGGGGTGGAACCCAGGGCATTTGACCTCCGAGCTACACCCCCTGCCCTATTTTTTATTCTTTATTTTGAAGCCGAGTCTCACTGAGTTACAGAGGGTCTAAGTAGCTGAGGCTATCCGCGAACCGTGATCCTCTGGTCTCAGCCTTCCAAATGCTGGAATGACAAGCGTGCACCACCACACCCGGCTTAGAAGCAAGAATTTAAAGTTGTGGGGATAGCCAGGCGTGGTGGCGCACGCTTGTAATCCCAGCATTCGGGAGGCTGAGACCAGAGGACCCCGGTTCGGGGACAGCCTCAGCTACTTAGTGAGGCCCTCCGCAACTCAGTGAGACCCGGTTTCAAAATAAAGAATAAAAAATAGGGCAGGGGGTGTAGCTCGGAGGTCAAATGCCCCTGGGGTGTAGCTCGGAGGTCAAATGCCCCTGGGTTCCACCCCCAGACCCACAAAAAAAAAAAAAATAAATAAAAAATAAAGTTGTGGGGAAAACAACTATTTCACTACATAAGAACTGTTGGGCAGAAAAATGTTTGCTGTTTTCAAAATACAGAGCAACGGAACCCATGCAAGTTACCAAGTACTTGTGAGTATTTCAGGATTAAGTTTTAAATTATTTATACCACAGGAGGCTTCTACTTTACTGTAATATTCTTTTTTGGGGGGAGAGGAAAGTTCTGGGGAAATAAACGGGCTCTGTGCCTGAAAAGCATGCACCTTACCACTAAGCTACATACCAGGCCCCTCTGGTTATATATATAATTTTTTTGTACTGGGGATTGAGCTCTGGGACATATTACCTTCAAACTACTTCCCCAGGTCTTTTTATTTTTTATTTTGAAGTAAGGTCTCACTAAATTGCTAAGATTCTCACTAAGTTGCTGAGACTGGCCAGTGATGATCCTCCTGTCTTATGATAATATTCTTTATATATTTTTTTTTTTGGGGTGTGTGTGTGTGTGTGTGTGTGTGTGTGTGTGTGTGTGTTACTGGGGGTGGAACCCAGGGGCTTTTCTACCTCCGGGCTATACTCCCAGACCTATTTTATACTTTATTTGGAAACAGGGTCTCACTAAGTTGCTGGGAGCCTCACTCAGTAGCTGAGGCTGGCTTCGAAGCTGTGTGATCCTCCTGTCTCGGCCTCCCAAGCGCGGGGATTACAAGCGTGCGCCACCACGCCCGGCCTAATATTCTTTATCTTGATCTGAGTGCTGGCTCTTTGGACATGTTTGCTTTGTGAGAATGTGTTGAGCTGTGTATCTGATACATATTTTTCTCTATAAATGTTTTACTTAAAATTCTTCTTGTATGAAAAATTATTAGTGCCAAGCCTATATAGACAGCATTAGATTGTCTGCCCCAAATCCATTCTATATTTTAAAGAAATACCTTACTGCTCAAGCAACTGTTAATCAGGTATTCTCTGTTTGTTTTTGTTTGTTTTTCTTCCTTCCTTTTTTATTTTAATATTGGGTATTGAACCCGGGGCATTCTATTTCTGAGCTATACCCTAGCTGTTTTTATTTTTTTACTTTGAAACAGGGTCTCACTATGTTGCGGAGGGCCTCATTAAGTCACTGAGGCTGTCCTCCAACCTAGGATCCTCCTGTCTCCTCTTCCCAAACACTGGGATTACAGGTGTGTGCCACCACACCAGGCTCCTATTTATTTATTTGTTTGTTTATTTATTTATTCATTTATTTATTTACCATGGCCAGTCTGGGATGGCCCTCTGGGGATTGAACCCAGAGGCATTCTACCTCTGAGCTACATCCCTCAACCCAATTTTATTTTTAGTTTTGAAACAGAATCTCACTAGGTTGTTAAATGTCTCACTACATTGCTGAGGCTGTCCTCAAACCTGTGACCCTCCTGTCTTAGCCCAAGGACTGGGATTACAGGTGTGGGCCACTACGTCTGCTCAAGTGTTCTCTTACATGATGCCAAATATATCTTAATGTATTGTCCGTTTCACTTAAATGTACTAATTTAGTAACATAATTTTTTTTTTTTTTTTTTGCGGTACTAGGGATGGAACCCAGGGGCATTCTACCTCCGAGCTACACCCCCAGCCCTATTTTTTAACTTTATTTTGAAACAGGGTCTCACTGAGTTGCAAAGGACCTCATGAAGTAGCTGAGGCTGCCCACAAACCCGGATCCTCCTGTCTCATCCTCCCAAATGCTGGGATTACAAGCGTGTGCTACCACACCCAGCTCTAACATAAAGTTCTTTTTTTTTTTTTTTTTTTTTTTTTTTGCAGGTCTGGGGATGGAACCCAGGGACATTTGACCTCCGAGCTACACCCCCTGCCCAATTTTTTATTCTTATTTTGAAACCGGGTCTCACTGAGTTGCAGAGGGCCTCACCAAGTAGCTGAGGCTGTCCGCGAATCGTGATCCTCTGGTCTCAGCCTCCCAAATGCTGGGATTGCAAGCCTGCGCCACCACGCCCGGTTAACATAAAGTTCTTTACAATAGTTTTCTACTAATTCTTCTTCTTATTATCCTTATTCTGTTGGTACTGGGGATTGAACCCAGGGGGCATTCTACCTTCGAGCTATAGCCCTTATTATTATTATTATTATTATTTATTATTATTATTATTATTATTATTGTGTGTGTGTGTGTGTGTGTGTGTGTGTGTGTGTGTTACTGTGAATATAAACCAGGGGCATTCTACCTTCTGTTGGTACTGGGGATTGAACCCAGGGGGCATTCTACCTTCGAGCTATAGCCCTTATTATTATTATTATTATTATTATTATTATTATTATTATTGTGTGTGTGTGTGTGTGTGTGTGTGTGTGTGTGTGTGTGGTACTGTGAATATAAACCAGGGGCATTCTACCTCCAAGATACATCCCCAGCCCTATTTTTTTTTTTAATTCTTTATTTTGAAACAGGGTCTCACTAAGTTGCAAAGGGCCTCACTAAGTAGCTGAGGCTGTCTTCGAACTGCAATCCTTCTGTTTCAGCCTCCCAAATGTTGAGATTACAAGTATGCACCACCACGTCCCGCTTAGCCCCTATCATTATTATTATTTTTTTTTTTTCAGGTCTGGAGATGGAACCCAGGGGCATTCACCTCCGAGCTACACCCCCTGCCCTATTTTTTATTCCTATTTTTATTTTGAAACCGGGTCTCACTGAGTTGCAGAGGGCCTCACTAAGTAGCTGAGGCTGTCCGCGAACTGTGATCCTCAAGTCACAGCCTCCTGAATTCTGGTATTACAAGCGTGCACCACCACGCCCGCCTTAGCCCCTATTACTTTAAAACAGGATCTCACAAAGTTGCTGGGGGTCTCACTGTCACTGAGGCTGTCCTTGAACCTGAGACCTTCCTGTTTCAGCTTCCCAAATACTGGGATTATAGGCATAGGCCACAGAACTGGCCCCAAATTTAAACTGAACCGTCAAATTCATATGCTGATATATTCGGAGGGGGTCTTTTAAAGGTAAATATGATTAGACTGGGTCATGGAGGTGGGCTCCATGATGGGACTGTAGCTTTATAAGAGGAAGAGAGGCCCCAGCTGACACAGAGGTGCGCTGTCTCACCACAAGAAGAGCTCCTCCATATTCTGAAGCCCAGGAGGCCCTCACCAGATGCTGAGCTGAAGCTAGGACCATGCTTCTGAGCTTCCTAACCTCCAGAACTATGAGAAAGTAAATTTCTATTATTTAGAAATTACCTAGTCTAGAGCCGGGCGTGGTGATGCATGCTTGTAATTCCAGCATTCAGGACACTGAGACAGGAGGATTGTGCAGGTAGGTTCGAAGCCAGCCTCAGCTACTTAGTGAGTCCCTTAGCAACTGAGTGAGACCCTGGTTCAAAATCAAGAATAAAAAATAGAGCTGAGGGTTTAGCTCAGGGGTAGAATGCCCCTGGGTTCCATCCCTAGTACTGCAAAAAAAAAAAAAAAAAAAAAAAAAAAAGTAGTCTGAGCCTGAGCCTGGCGTCACATTCCATCCCCACACGCTTGTACTCCCAGTACTTGGGAGGCTGAGACAGGAGGATCTGGGATCTCAGCCAGCCTCAGCTGTTTAGTGAGGACCCACACAACTTTGTGAGACCCTATTTTTAAATGAATAAAACTTGGGGCTGGGATATAGCTCAGAGGTCAAATGCCCCTGGGTTTGATCCCTAGTACTGCAAAAAAAACAAAACAAAACAAAAAAACAACAAAATAAAGAAAGAAAGAAAGAAAGAAAGAAAGAAAGAAAGACAGAAAGAAAGAAATGACTTAGTCTTTCAGTTATAGCAACAGATAATGGACTGACACAACCCATTGATGCATTTCAGAAGAATTTCAAATGTTTCAACCAGTGGATTTTTTTTCCAAACAACTCCCCCATCATACAAAAATAGAGCTTAATTAAAATGTTCTCCATGCATTTGCACTATTATTAGATTTCTAATCTTTGAAGGGAACTCTTATCTCTTTAATGTCAATCTACCTTCTGCTTTACTATAAACATTTAAGACTATTAATGTTCTTTTTGGCAGTGTTTCAACTTCTTCTTACAAATTTTGAAATGTAAGAATTTTATTATCACTCAGTTTTAAATATATTCTAATTCCCTATTATGTTTTCTTCTTTACCTCATGAACTGTTAAAACTGTGTTTTAAGCCGGGTGTGGTGACGCACACTTGTAATCCCAGTGCTTGGTAGGCTGAGACAGGAGGATCACACAGGTTCAAAGCCAGCCTCAGCTACTTACTTAGTGAGGCTCTCAGCAACTTAGTGAGACTCTGTTTCCAAATAAAGTATAAAATAGGTCTGGAAGTGTAGCCCGGAGGTAGAAAAACCCCTGGATTCCACCCCCAGTACCACCAAAAATAAAAAACAAAAAACAAAAAAATAAAACTATGTTTTACAAGCTAGGCATGGTGGCCCACACTTGTAACCCCAGTACTTGGGAGGCTGAAACAGGAGGATCACAGGTTCCAGATCATCTACAGTAATTTAGCGAAACCCTGTTTCAAAATAAAAAATAAAAAAACCTTGGGCTGGAGCTGGGTTGGTGGCACATGCTTGTAATCCCAGCATTTTGGAGGCTGAGATAGGAGGATCGCAGTTTGTGGACAGCCTCAGCTACTTAGTGAGTCCCTTTGTAACTCAGTGAGACCCTGTTTCAAAATAAAGAATAAAAAATAGGGCTGGGAGTGTAGCCTAGAGGTAGAAAACCCCCTGGGTTTCACCCCCAGTACCACACACACACACACACACACACACACACACACAAAAGTAGAGTGGCATACAATATCAGACAAAATGAATTTTAAGGCAAAAAAAATTGTTACTAGAGACAAAAGATATTTTATAATAAGAAGCAGCCGAGCATAGTGTCGCATGCTTGTAATCCCAGTATTTGGGAGGCTGAGACAGGAGGATCTCAGGTTCGAAGCCAGCCTCCGCTACTTAGTGAGGCACCCTCCTCAACTTAGTGAGACCCTATTTAAAAATAAAGAATAAAAAATATAGAGCTGGGGACTGAGGGTGTAGCTTAGAGGTAGAATGCCCCTGGGTTCCATCCCCAGTGCTGCAAAAAAAAAAAAAAAAAAAAAGAGGAAACCATCAGGAATGCATGACAATTATAAATGAATGTGCACTTAACAATAGAGGCTCAAAATATAGAAAGTAAAAGTTGACAAAGATGGACAAAGCTATAAACAATTCAAGAGTAATAGTTAAGGACTTTAAAATGAAGAAGACTCCGTGGACATTTGTGGAACACGTCACCGAACAAGAGCCGCATACACATTCTTCTCACTAGCGCATGGAGCATTCGCCACAATAGGCCACATATTAGATCCTAAGACCGGCCTCGATGAACTTAAAAGGATTGAAATCATATAAAGTATTTTCTCTCACCACAACACAATGAAGTTACATATGGGACATTCACAGATTTGTGGAAATTTAACAACAAGTACACTGCTAAATGACTGACAGGTCAGGAACAAGATAAGGATGTCTGTTCTCGCCACTACTATTTGACATTATATTTATTTATTTATTTATTTTTATTTTATTCTATTTTATTTTATTTTGTGGTACTGGGGATGGAACCCCGGGGCATTCTACCTCTGAGCTACACACCCAGCCCTATTTTTTATTCTTTATTTGGAAACAGGGTCTCACTGAGTTGCAAAGGGCCTCGCTAAGTAGCTTAGGCTGTCACAAGCCACCACGATTCTCTGGTCTCAGCCTCCCAAATGCTGGGATTACAAGCGAGTTTCACCACTCCCGGCTTATTTGACATTATATTTTGAGAATCTAGCCATGGCAATTGGTCAAGAAAAAGAAGTAAAAGGCATCCATATTAGAAACTAAAGTAAAACTAATATTTATTCAAAAGTGACATGATTTTGTATATAGAAAATTGAGTAAAATACACTACTCTCAAAACACACCTTTTCAAATAATAAACAAGTTCAACAAGGCTATATATCAACACAAGTTCAATATACAAAAATCAATGTATTCTTAGAAATTGTCAACAAGCAATCCCAAATTGGATCTGAATAAACACTTTCAAACAAGACGTGATGGCACACACTTGTAATCTCAGCATTTGGGAGGCTGAGATAGGAGGACTGCAATTTGCAGAGAGCCTCAGCTACTTAGCGAGGCCCTTTGCAACTCAGTGAGACCCTGTTTCAAAAATAAAGAATAAGGGTTCCAGTAAGATGGCAACCGAGAAAAAGCAGCATTTACGAGTCCCGCTAAAAAATTATCTCTATTGCCACAAAATCAGCGCTTTTCATAGCCAGGAAACACCATCAGCAGAGAAATAAAAACTGTAAATACAAGGAACAGAGAAAAAGAAGACTAGAAGAAAAACCAGAGACCAGAAAAAAATCCAGCCCGCATTGTGGCTGTGGAGACGTGCCGGTGCCATCTTGCCTTGCAGCACCAGGCTCCAGAGAAGAAAGGGACTCAGAACGGAGCTCAAAACCAGAAAAGAAAGATACCAGCATCATGGCCGAGGGCACGGCACCAACACTATATTGCCAGAAGTGGAGGTGAGTTCACTGTGCCCGCGACAGCTCCAGGTAAGCGCACTCAACAACCCACCAGGCTCCAGAGAAGAAAGGTAAACAAGGAGCTGAAGTGAGCAGCTACAGATCATTCGGGTGTAATTCAGCAGTTTTTTCAGCATAAAGAACATCTAAAAATCCCAGGAGCCAAGCTCATCACACCCTCCAGGGACTCAGAACGGAGCCCAAAACCAGAAAAGAAATACACCAACCTCACAACCGAGGGCATGGCAGGAGCGCCTGCAACCGCTCCAGATGAGCACACTCAATAACTGTATGTGGTACTGTGGCCCCTAAAGGAGAATCCCAGTACTGCACCCCCAGGGACTTGCACAGCTTTGACAATCTCCCTGAGTCTGAGATTTTGCAGTTCAACCCAGAGAAGGAGTAGCATTGGCAGAGATACCACACCCTAGTCACAGCTCCCCGTGGGAAAACACCCAGCCTGGCACCCCCATGGTCTCGCACAGCCTTGATTAACTCCCTGGGTCTGAGACTTTGAGATACAACCCAGTAAAGGAGTAGTGGTGACTGAGATTATCACAGACTCGAGATCAAGAGCACCCTAAGTGAAGTCGTAGTGACCCAGGGAAGAACTCAGAGAAGGCACAAACTTCTGAAATCATAGGGAAAAGGAATAACAATGGAGCAATGAATGCTCACAACCCCACAACATCAGAACCTGATAACACAGAAATTCAGAGATCTCCAGAAGATCAATTCAGGACTATAACTGTAGAAATAATACAGAACCTTCTAAAAAAATTTAGAGAGAGTTTAAAAGAAATAAAGGATACAATAATTGCAGTAAAGGCCTCAATTCAAACTATAAACAATCCATTAGACCACATGGAGAATAGAATCTCGCTCCCAGAAGACGATCACTTCAAAAATGAATGCATAGCCGGGTGTGGTGGCGCACGCTTGTAATCCCCATGCTTCGGAGGCTGAGACAGGAGGATTGCATGGGTTTGAAGCCAGCCTCAGCTACTTAGTGAGGCTTTCAGCAACTTAGTGAGACCCTGTTTCCAAATAAAATATAGAAAAGGTCTGGGAGTATAGCCCAGAGGTAGAAAGCCTCTGGGTTCCACCCCCAGTACCACCAAAAAAACAAAAAAAAAAAAAAACAAAAATGAATGCATAGGTTATAACTTAGAAAAAAATCCAACAGCAGGAATCTGACATTGAAGAAATATGGGCCCAACTTAAGAGAGCTAACCTAAGAATAATTGGAATAGAGGAGAAAAAAAGAAGGTGAAACCAAAGGGATCAATAATCTCTTCAAGGAAGTAATAGCAGACATAGAGCAACCAAACATAGAGCAAGAGGTCGATACACAGGTCCAGGAAACTTAAAGAACTCCCTTTAGAAAGAATCAGAGAAGTGGTTCCCCACGCCACATAATTGTCAAAATGAGCAATGTGGAAGCCAAGCAGAGAATCTTAAAGGCAACAACAACAAAGGGCCAAGTGACATTCAGAGGCAAACCAATTAGAATCGCTCCAGACTTCCCAAACCAAGTCATGAAAGCCAGAAGGGCTTGGAGTAACATATTCCAAACTCTGAAAGAAAACAATTTCCAGCCAAAAATTTTCTACCCAGCACAACTATCTATCAAATTAGATGGGAAATAAGAAGCTTCCATGACAAACAGAAACTGAAGGAATTTATGTCTTCAAAACCAGCACTAGAGAAAATACTCAAAGAGATTAACTACAAAGAAGAAATAGGTAATACACGCCAGAATCAAAGAAACAAGATTTTCTATCCAGCAGAAAACTAAGCAAAGAAGAATAAACAGTATCTCAAACAGAAATAGAATCTTAACATGTTAGGAATTAAAAATTATCTCTCAGTAATCACACTGAATGTAAATGGGCTCAACTCACTAATAAAAAGACATAAAGTGGCAAAATGGATTAAAAACCAGAATCCATCCATCTGCTGCTTACAAGAAACACACCTGACAAGTAAAGATAGGAACAAACTCAAGGTAAAGGGCTGGAGCAAGGTAATCCATGCTAATGGAACTCGAAGGCAAGCAGGAGTAGCAACTATGATATCAGACAAGTTAGACTTCAAACCCAAACTTATTAGAAGACACAAAAAAGTCATATTTTACTGGTAAAAAGAATAATCCAGCAAGAGGAAATAACAATAATCAACATATATGCCCCAAACATAGGTGCAGCTACTTTCATAAATCAAACTCTTTGTGACATGAAGTCACACATAAATCCCAATACAATAATACTGAGAGACTTCAACACACCTCTCACAACATTAGACCGATCTTCCAGTCAAAAGGTCAGTAAAGATGCTTCAGAACTAAAGAACACAATTAATCAAATGGACCTTTTGGACACATATAGAATATTTCCCCCAACTACAGCAGAGTTTACATTTTTCTCAGCTGCTCACAGAACCTGCTCCAAAATAGATCACATCCTGGGACACAAAATGAGCACTAGCAAATTTAAAAAATGTTACATACTTCCCTGTGTCATTTCAGACCATAATGGAATGAAACTAGAAATCAACTATAAGAAGACCCAGAGAAACAACATAAACATGTGGAGACTGAACACCACACTTCTGAATGAAGAATGGGTCATAGAAGATGTGAGAGGTGAAATCAAGAAATTTCTAAAACAAATGAAAATAAAAATACAATATATCAAAACCTCTGGGACACTTTGAAGGCAGTATTAAGAGGAAAATATATAGCACTGAGTGCTCACATAAGAAAAACAGAAAATCTTCAAATAAATAACCTAACAACACACCTCAAAGCCCTTGAAAAGCAGAAACAACTGAAACCCAAAGCCAGTAGAAGACAGGAAATTATTAAAATTAGAGCAGAAATTAACGAAATAGAGAATAAAAAAAATACAGAAAATCAACAAAACCAAAAGCTGGTTTCTTAAAAAAATTAACAAGATAGATAAACCACTAACCAAATAACTAAAAAAAAGAGAATCAACCCAAATTATGAAGATAAGAGATGAAAAAGGAGACATTACTACCAACAGTGTAGAAATCCCGAGGATTATCAGAAATTACTTTGAAAAACTATACTCCAACAAAATGGAAAATCTGGAGGAAATTGACAACTTCCTAAATAAATACAACCTTCCTAAACTGAGTCAAGAAGATATAGAACACTTAAACCAACCAATAAGAATCAAAGAGATTGAAACAGCAATAAAGAGCTTACCATCAAAGAAAAGCCCAGGACCAGATGGTTTCCCAAGTAAATTCTATAAAACCTTTATAGAAGAACTAACCCCAATACTCCTCAAACTATTTTGTGAAATAGAAAAAAAACAGGACTCTCCCAAATACATTCTATGAAGCCAACATCACACTAATACCCAAACCGAATAAAGACAGTTCAAGGAAAGAAAACTACAGGCATATATCTCTGATGAACTTGTGCGACGGACCAGCTCAGTCGGAGCACTGGATATTCTGTCAGATACTGGGACCTGTTAGGACTGATTTCTCGAAAGATGGTCAAAGGCTTCAGCTGTGTTCTGCAGAGGCTTTTTTCTGCAGCGATTTCCCTCTCTTACCAAGTAAAATTCCTTCAAGTCCTTGTTCGGCGCTAAACATGGGGGTTAATCCCCAGGACTTGGGAGAGAGAAATCTGAAATGATTGACACGGACAATTGCCTCCTCTCATGCAACAGACAAGTTTATTATTCAGATACAAGATTTTTTATATATCCCTATTTCCCAGTGAGATTTCCTAGTAGAAAAGTGTAAACACCAAAGAACAATAGTGAAGGACATGTAAACAAGGTAAAAGGACACTAGTCTTGTAATTAAGATTAGCCCTGGATCTTGTGACTTAAGTCAGCCCCTTGGCCTTGCAGATGGACGGCTTTAGAGGGCAAATTCCAGATGGGATAGGCACGCCCAGGGCTTTTGGGGGCAGAATTTGGTTTTTAGAATCTTCTTTAACCCTTTTGGAATCTTCTGTTCCTAGGGCTTAGTCCATGTAGTTGGCATGGGGAAATCAGAGGGTCCGAGCCATGTACATCTATGACGATCCAAAGGACTGCGGTGGAGGTCTGCCAGGTCCTGTCTATAACACCATCTGAAGTCTGAAAGCTTCAATCCTATTAAACAACACTCACAACACAGTTTAGCAGATAGGGCCCAAAAAGCAACATGAAGTTTTTAGATTTAATTGTCAGATGTACTCCTCTAGCTCTGAGCACTTTTCCTCAAGCGGTAGGCTTATTAGAAACCTATTCCTCTTTTAATAATCCATTTTCATCAAATACCACAAACCTTTCTGCAACCTGCTTTTAATCTTCTGATTTTTTATTCTGGTCCTTTCTTTCCCATTTGGGACAATCTTAGGATAAACTTTACTTCATACAAAATGCTTTCTTATTCTCACAAGATTTCCTTTCTTTATCTCCATCAAAACTCCATACCTGCACATTCATTATATCTGTCTTTTGTTCTGACATAACCATTTCTTAACCAGGTGGTGCCTCCCTGTCTCTGGGCAGTGCACATACTAGGTGCAAGGGTCAAGAGTCCACCTGGCCCTCAGCTCTATTGTATTGGGCAGTATTGGCTGCTCATCAACTAGGCTGCTTTGAAGTCACATAAAAGGTTTATCTTTCCTATATCCAGGCCAGATCAGGAGGAGAGGAGGTAAACAGAGGCATCGGTTGCCTTTCTTGTAGTTTTAGGGCTAATGGCTTCAGCTGACTCTTAAGGCCTTTACTATAGGTTAATGATTAGAAGGTCAAAGATAGAGAGGAACTCTGCATTGTAATTGCTGCAGCTTGAATGCTTTCACAACACTTAAACTATAACTAGATTTTATTATAGCTTGGAGCAAGGCAGGGGGAGTCTGAGGGCTCAGACATATATTACCAGAATTTTTATCTTCCACTGACTCAGTTTCTCCCATAGTCCTAATTTTTGGGACCCCATTTTATATCACTGGAGCCATTAGTATACAATCGTTACCAAAAGAACAATAGCTTATAAAAGAATATCTAAGAGCAAGGAGTAGTTTGACCAGCAACCACGCTCTCTCAGGGCTTTTCCTCCTTGAGGTTTGCAACGTCATGCGTGCAGGGTCACACGCGCAGACTCCAAGGGAGGGTCGTGGCAAACTTGGACGTGAAACTATTAAACAAAATACTAGCAACACGCATTTAAAACCACAAACAGAAAATCATACACCACGACCAGGTAGGGTTCATCCCAGGGATGCAAGTCTGGTTCAACATACGAAAATCAATCCATGTAATCATATAAACAGAATCAATGACAAAAATCACATGATTATTTCAATAGACGCTGAAAAAGTGTTTGATAAACATCCATTTATGATAAAAAAAACACTGCAGACAATGCACTGCAGAGGTGTTGGGGTCTGCTTAACTGCCTGACAGAACTTGCGATGAATCAGCTACATGTAGCGAGCGCAGGTCTGCAGAACCATCTGAACTTCCCATGAATGAATTTGCAACATGTAGCACCCAGCGGATAAGGAGGGCGTAACCACTCTCCTTGCCCCGCTAGCCCAATTTGGTAATGTTGAGCCTTATTGGCTCAAATAATGCTTCTGTGCTTGTGAACCCCTCGTGCATTGGACAATGATTGGCTGCAAGTTATGTGCTTTGCACATGCAATAGTGAACTTTAGCTTGATAGGTTAGAATAGTTTCCTGTTGGAAATCCCCCTTGCGGTTTTTTTTTTTTTTTTCTTTAAATTGGGTTGCCTGAGCTGGGCGTGGTGGCGCACGCTTGTAATCCCCGCGCTTGGGAAGCTGAGACAGGAGGATTGCACAGGTTCGAAGCCAGCCTCAGTTACTTAGTGAGGCTCTCAGCAACTTGGTGAGACCCTGTTTTCAAATAAAATATAAAATAGGTCTGGGAGTATAGCCTGGAGGTAGAAAAGTCCCTGGGTTCCACCCTCAGTACCATGCAAAAAAAAAAAAAAAAAAAAAAAATTGGGTTGTCTGAGAGAAATAAATGAGATCCTGCTTGACACGTCTCCCAGCTCCGTGTGTTGCTGCTGTTCGGGGGCCGTCGGCACTCACCTTGCTGGTCAGCCCCACCGCTGATGGGCTGGACCCATCACAGAGGCAGGTTCAAAGCCAGCCTCTCTGGCTTAAGAGACCCTGTTTCCAAATAAAACATAAAATAGGTCTGGGAGTATAGCCCAGAGGTAGAAGGGTTCCATCCTCAGTACCACCAAAAAAAAAAGGGGGGGGGAGAGTGGAACTCTAGCCTCTTCCTCTTTCTTTCTCTTTTGCTTCTTGGATATAGGTGAGCAGCTTTGCCCTGCCATCATATACTGCCTCACAGGAGGTCAATAGATCATGCACTGAAACCTCCAAAATCATGAGGCAAAATAGCACTTTTCTCTTTTTAAGTTGTTTGAGTGATGAAAAGCTCATTAAAACACACATCAGTGAAAAAAGAATTTTTTTTTTTTTTTTTTTTTTTTTTTTTGGTGGTACTGGGGTTCCTGGAAGCCCTTCTTCCTCCGGGCTACACTCCCAGACCTATTTTATATTTTTGAAACAGGGTCTCTTACGCCAGCACGGCTGGCTTCGAAACTGCGCGATCCTCCTGTCTCCGCCTCCCAAGCGTGGGGATTACAAGCGTGCGCCACCACGCCCGGCAAAAAAGAATTTTTAAAGACCTGAATAAATGAAAAGATACTCCATGTTAATAGGCTGGAATATTTGACATTGTTAAAATGGAAATATTGCCCAAATTGCTTTACATGTCAAATGCAATTTCTATTAAACTCCTAGGTGCCTTTTGTGCAGAAATTGACAAAGCATGGTAGCGCATGTCTGCAATACCAGCACATGGGAGGCTGAGACAGGAGGATTAGGAACACAGATTCCCAGCCAGGCTCAGCAACTTAGGAAGGCCCTCCACAACTCAGTGCGATCCTGTTTCAAAAACAAAACAAAACAAAAAGCTGGGCATGGTTGTGCAATGATTTCAGTACTTGGGAGGCTGAGACAGGGGGCTCTCAGGTTTGAAACAACCTCAGCAACTTAGTGAGACTCTTGGCAACTTAGCAAGACCATGTTTCAAAGTAATCATTAACATAGGGCTGGAGCTGGAGCCCACAGGTATAATGTCCCTAGGTTCAATCCCTAGTGCCACAAAAGAGAAAAGAACTGAAGGTAGAGCTCAGAGATAGAGTACCCCTGGGTTCAATTCCCAGGGGTGGGAAGGAAAAAGAAAGGGCTGAGAGTATAGCTCAGTGTCAGAACATGCATGAGACCCTGAGTGAGTCCAATCCTCAGACCAAAAAAAGAAAAAGAAAAAGAAAAAGGAAAGAAAAGAAAAGAAAAAAGTAAGGAAAGCTGCTATTTCTATATTAATATCAGACAAAGCATATTTTATTCTGTGTGTGTGTGTGTGTGTGTGTGTGTGTGTGTGTGTGTGTGTGTGTGTGTGTTTTACTGGGAATGGAACCCAGGGGCTTTCTACCTCTGGACTATACTTTCAGACCTGTTTTATATTTTATTTGGAAACAGAATCTCGCTAAGTTGCTGCAAGCCTCACTAAGTAGCTGAGGTTGGCTTTGAACCTGCGCGATCCTCCTGTCTCAGACTCCCAAGTACTGGGATTACAAGCATTTGTGTGCGTCACCACACCCAGTGGAAAGAAAATAATTTGACCTTGTCCAAAGAAAGGTGTGGCCTTTGCACTCGGCCTCTGGGAGGTAGTCTGTGACCTACCTGGTAGGATTGTCTTTGTTTAGGGCTAAGGGCTGGCCACACCTAATAGTTTGAAGGTGGGGATTAAGTTATTCAATATCTGTCTACTGGGAGACTGAAATCAGTCATGTGGGCAATCAATCTGGCGAGCCTAAGCAATGAAGTCCCAATAGAAACTCTGTCATGTAAACTGGGCAGGTGACACAGGCCTGTAATCCCAGTGCTTGTGCTTGGGATCCTCAGGATCACAGGTTTGCAGCCAGCCTCAGCCACTATATGAGGTCCTCAACATTTTAGTGAGATCCTGTCTCAAAATTAAAAAAAAAAAAAAAAAAAAAGGGTGTGGATCAGACGTAGATTGTCCCTGGGTTTAATCCCTAGTATCACAAAAACAAAACAAAAACTATCAGAAGCTCGGGTGATAACAATTGCTGTGTATTACCTGGTATGGTGGCTCATGCCTGCAATCCCAGTACTTGGGAGGCTGAGACAAGAGGATCACATGTTGGAGAATAGCCTCAGCAAGTACTGAGACTCTCAGTAACCTAGTGAGAGACCCTGTTTAAAAAAAAAAGGGGCTGGGAGTTTAGATCAGAGGTAGAATGCCCCTGGATTCAATCCCTAGTACCACAAGACTACTACTACTGCTTCCACTACTACTATTGCTACTACTACTGACGGTGATAAAAATGCCGAGTACAGACTCCACAGGGAGTGGAAACAAGAGCCCCGTGTTTGGTACTTCTCTTGGATTCTGACTTTAATTTGTACTTATTTCCATATAATATAATGTTGAGCTGAGCATGGTGACACACGCTTATAATCCTAGTACTTGGGAGGCTGAGACAGGAGGATCACAGATTCACGGCCAGCCTCAGCTACTTAGTGAGGCCCTCCACAACTTAGTGAGACCCTCTTTCAAAATAAAGAATAAAAATAGTGCTGAGTATGTAGCTGGGAAGTAGAATACCCCTGAGTTCGATCCCTGGTACCACCAAAAAAAAAAAAAAATAGTGTTAGGCAGCTAGCTATACAGTAGCAGACAGAGTCAACTGGGATGGACCAGAAGTTTACCTGCAGACCCTTGCTCCCCGGGGCCCCCTCCCGTGTGTGTGGGAGAGGGGAGGAGGAACAGCACAGGGTCACTAAGATGCAATGTGCAAAGGGCAGCCAATCAGCCAAATACGATGGTATAGAGAAGGTGTCCAGGGAGCTATAACGCTGGCCAGTGGTGCCTGATGTTAGCCAAGCTGCCAGGCAGAGAGTCCTTCTCCATTCTTGCTTGTTCACGAATACGGGAATATCAGAGGTTTGATCAGGGAGATGGAGGCCAGTGTAAAAGAAGGCTGATAAGGGGGGTTTCGTGCCAGAATAAAAGAGTCTGGAATGAGCTGCTTCGTGGAGCGGCTCTTCCCACGGGAAGCCGCTGACTCCCTAGGAAACAGCACCCTGTCGTGTGTGTGCATTTGGGGAGGCCACTATCTCCTTTCCCACTGCTGCTCAGTACCTCTGCCTCAGAGCTGTTTTCCTCCCTGGAAACTTTTCCATGGGGGTCTAAGCAAGCCCTGCAGGGGCTGATGCATGCAGTTCTCCAACTGGTTCTTTAATTGCAGCTAGGTGAGGAGTTCTGTATTTCCACTCTTTTTTAAGAGTCTGCTTAACTTTCTCTCAGGTGCATCAGATCTGTCCCAATCTTCTTACCTCAGTGATCTCTCTCTCTCTCTCTCTCTCTCTCTCTCTGTCCTGAAGATTGAACCCAGAGGCATTCTATCTCCAAGATGCACCCCCAGCCCAATTTTATGTCTTATTTGGAAACAAGGTCTCACTAGGTTGCTGAGAGCCTCACTAAATTGTCAAAGCTGGCTTTGAACCGGAGATTCTCCTGTCTCAGTCTCCCAAGTACTGGGCTTACAAGTGTGTGCCACCATGCCCGGCCCTCCCTATCTTTTTTTTTTTTTGTGTGTGTGTGGTACTAGGGTTCCTAGAAACCCTTCTACTTCCGGACTACACTCCCAGACCTATTTTATATATTTTATTTGTTAACAGAGTCTCCTAAGCCAGCGCGGCTGGCTTCGAACCTGCACGATCCTCCTGTCTCTGCCTCCCAAGCGCGGGGATTACAAGCGTGCGCCACCACGCCCGGCTCTCCCTATCATTTCTATCTAGCTATCTAGCAATAAGGCTCACGCTGCCCTGGGAGAAAATGAAAGGTGATGTGGTTTGGGACACTGCAGTGATAAAAGAATATGCATATGAAGAAAGCAGGATTCCACAGGAGGTCAGTCTAGAAGCAGAAAATTGTTGGTTATTTTCAGTCAAGTGTAAGGTTTGAACAGCACGAAAGATCAAGAGTAAGTATAAATTATAAGACTAAATCCTCAGCCAAGCGTGGTGGTGCACACCTATAATCCCAGTACTTGGGAGGTTGAGAAAGGAGGATCAGAAATTCAAAGCCAGTCTCAAAAACTTACATGAGATTTTCAGCAACATAGCAAGAATATGTTTCAAAAAATAAAATAGGGCTGAGGGTGTAGCTTGGAGGTAGAATGCTCCAGGGTTCAACTTAGAGTACCGTGTGTGTGTGTGTGTGTGTGTGTGTGTGTGTGTGTGTGTGTCTGTGTGTGCGCGCGCGCGCTCTGGGGATTAAACCTAGGACCATTTTATCTTTGAGCTGTACCCCCGGCTCTATTTATTTACTATTTATTTATTTATTTCGTGGTAATGGGGATGAAACCCAGGGGATTCTACCTCCAAGCTAAACCCCCAGCTCTATTTTTTATTCTTTATTTTGAAACAGGGTCTCGCTGAGTCCCAAAGGGCCTCACTAAGTAACTGAGGCTGAAGTTGGGCGTGGTGACGCACGCTTGTAATCCCAGCATTTGGGAGGCTGAGATAGGAGGAGGATGGCGGTTCACAGCCAGCCTCAAGAACCCTGGGTTCTATCCCCAGTACCAACAAAACAAAACAAAACAAATTAAAAAAAATAAAAATAAAAAATATTAAAAAAGGGCTGGGGATACAGCTTGGAGACGTCCCTGGGGTTAGCCCCATGGACAGCCTTATATTCCTCTTGGAGCAACACACACACACACACACACACACACACACACGCACACACGCACACGGTACCCTTAAAGGCTTCCATTAATGTTGCAGCTTTGTCACTGCACACCAAAAAGAAGGGTAGACCTTTGCTATAGGGTCAAGTCAGATCTCAAAATAAGCCATTGGACTGTCCTGTCCACTGAGCTTTTGATTTAGAACCCCCAAGACTTAAGAGTGTACAGTCATTGGGGAGTTCAAGGGTAGGGCTGTTTTGAACAGAAGCCTTTAAGTTACAGGAAACATTCTCCGCCGCCTGTCTGTCCGAGTGAGGGGTCAGGTATTTCTGCTCTTATCGGAACGTGTAAAGGAGCAGTCAGTTTTGCACATTAGGGATCCAGTGTCTCCAGTGTTCTATGAAGCAGAAATCTTTGAGTGTGCTTGGGTGTGAGCAAGTCACAATAAGCTTCTTTCCCATCTAAGAGGGCAGAGAAATTTTCCATTTGGAATGATGTCATGGCTGAGAGAATGGGTTCAGATTATATAAAGTGGCAATTTACTTTGTGTGTTACTAGGGATCGAAGAGGAGGCATTCTACCTCTGAATTATACCCTCTGCCCCATTTTACTTTGAAACAGGGTCTCACTTGCTGAGAGCCTCGCTAAATTAGGCTTTGAACCCGTGATTCTCATGTCTCTGCCTCTCAAATACAGGGATTACAGGTGTGAGTCACCATACCAGTTTTGTTGAAGGCATTGTGTGTGTGTGTGTGTGTATGTGTGTGTGTGTGTGTTACTGGGGGTGGAACCCAGGGGCTTTTCTACTTCTGGGCTACACTCCCAGACCTATTTTATACTTTATTTGGAAACAGGGTCTCACTAAGTTGCTGAGAGCCTCACTAAGTAGCTGAGGCTGGCTTCGAACCTGTGCGATCCTCCTGTCTCAGCCTCCCAAGCGCGGGCATGACAAGTGTGCCCGGCTTGAAGGCAATTTTAAGCAAATCAGAGCCGCTGCTTCTGCAGAGGGGTATCATTTTGGCAGCCAAACCTTGTCCTTTATCTCTTTAGATCCTTTCTTTTGAACTAAGACAAAGAACTGTTCTTCCAGTGCCCCCTTCCCTTATAATATGGAAAGGCGTCTTTGTCTAGACGACTCACAGAAGTGTCCTTGTTCTAGTTCTATCTACTTACTTAATCAAGAGAGATACTAATATGGTCTGTATATTTTTTTCTGTCAAAGTATCTACAATGCTCTGAAAGATCTTGTAATCAGAGAAGGAGACAACATATCTTCTATTTTTAAACTAAATCTGCTACTTTAAGGCCATCAACAACAATGACAACACAATCACTTAAGACTGCTGCTGTGCTATCTTTACCATAGTAAGACCAGAGACCTGGAGAGTGGTAGTTAAGTGGTCACTGAAATTAGTTTGGATTTATTCTTTCTGTTTACAAATTTTACTTTTGGGGGGCACCAAAGTGTGTGCATATATGTCATTGTCAACATGATTTACATTATGATGTGAGACTATAATGCACCAATAAAAGCACAAAAAAAGAAAAAATATATATATTTTTTGTGGCAATGGGGTTGAATCCAGGGCCTCATACGCATAGTATTCAAGCTCTCTACAAATTAAAAATTTGACTTTTTTTTTTGTGTCACTGCTAATATATTTTATTTATTTATTTATTTATTTATTTATTTATTTTGCGGGTCTGGGGATGGAACCCAGGGGCATTTGACCTCCGAGCTACACCTCTTGCCCTATTTTTTTTTTTATTCTTTTTTTTTTTTAATTAATTTATTTTTTAAATTGGTGCATTGTAGTCATATATCAATCACATTGAAGTACAAGACTTGAGAGCATATACAAGCACACATCATCCAATTAGCCCTCCTCCAGCACCCGTCCCATTCCCTCCCCCTCCCTCCATCCCACACTTCTTTGGTGATTTACTTTGTTGTTTATGTACCTCCTGCGTTTTAAAGAGGCTCCGTCCTCCAGTATTACATACCCTCTGATTGGTCACATTAGTTGCTTCACTATAGGGCCCTTTCTATAGCTCAATCTCTTCCTGTTGCCCTTTTCCTCCTAGTTATTGCTGATTAAGAGAAGCGTCTGATTTATATTTTCTGCGATATTTCTCTGTGCATGCTGCGTTGCAAGTACCAATCCCACTCTTGATGGTCCCAGTAGTGGCCTGGCTACTCAGTGGACTAATCCAGACCTCGCTGGCTCAAGCAGCGGCCTTGCCTCATGGGAGGACCCAGTTCTGGTCTCGCTGGCCCCTGAACCGGTCAAAACCCTAAGCTGGCTTTGGTCCCGACCTTGGAGGCCGCAGGAGTGGCCTTGCCTCACGCCAGGCTCCGATGCTGGCCATTGGCCCCTGCACCGGTCTAACCCCTTGGCAGGATTCCAATCCCGGCCTCGGAGGCCCCAACACTGGTAATGCCTCACGACATGCTCCGATGCCGGCCTCACTGGCCCCAGCACCGGCCTAACCGCTTGACAGGCTCTTATCCTGGCCTCAGAGGCCTCAGTACCGGCCTTGCCTCAAGGCAGGCTCCGATGCCGGCCTCGCTGGCCCCAGCACCGGCCTAACCCCTCGGCATGCTCCGATCCCGGCCTCGGAGGCCCCAGCACTGGTCATGCCTCACGGCAGGCTCCGCTGCCGGCCTCGTTGGCCCCAGCACCAGCCTAACCCCTCAGCAAGCTCTTATCCTGGCCTTGGAGGCCCCAGTACCAGCCTTGCCTCACGGCAGGCTCCGATGCCGGCCTCACTGGCCCCAGCAGCGGCCTAACCCCTCGGCAGGCTCCGATCCCGGCCTCAGAGGCCCCAGTACCGGCCTTGCCTCAAGGCAGGCTCCGATGCCAGCCTTGCTGGCCCCAGCACCGGCCTAACCCCTCGGCAGGCTCCGATCCCGGCCTCGGAGGCCCCAGCACTGGTCATGCCTCAAGGCAGGCTCCGATGCCGGCCTCGCTGGCCCCAGCACCGGCCTAACCCCTCGGCAGGCTCTTATCCTGGCCTCGGAGGCCCCAGTACCGGCCTTGCCTCAAGGCAGGCTCCGATGCCGGCCTCGCTGGCCCCAGCACCGGCCTAACCCCTCGGCATGCTCCGATCCCGGCCTCGGAGGCCCCAGCACTGGTCATGCCTCACGGCAGGCTCCGATGCCGGCCTCACTGGCCCCAGCACTGGCCTAACCCCTCGGCAGGCTCTTATCCTGGCCTTGGAGGCCCCAGTACCGGCCTTGCCTCACGGCAGGCTCCGATGCTGGCCTCACTGGCCCCAGCAGCGGCCTAACCCCTCGGCAGGCTCCGATCCCGGCCTCAGAGGCCCCAGTACCGGCCTTGCCTCAAGGCAGGCTCCGATGCCGGCCTCGCTGGCCCCAGCACCGGCCTAACACCTTGGCATGCTCCGATCCCGGATTTGGAGGCCCCAGCAATGGTCATGCATCAAGGCAGGCTCCGATGCCGGCCTCGCTGGCCCCAGCACCGGCCTAACCCCTCGGCAGGCTCTTATCCTGGCCTCGAGGCCCCAGTACCGGCCTTGCCTCAAGGCAGGCTCCGATGCCGGCCTCACTGGCCCCAGCACTGGCCTAACCCCTCGGCAGGCTCTTATCCTGGCCTCGGAGGCCCCAGTACCGGCCTTGCCTCATGGCAGGCTCCGATGCCGGCCTCGCTGGCCCCAGCACCGGCCTAACCCCTCGGCAGGCTCTTGTCCTGGCCTCGGAGGCCCCAGTACCGGCCTTGCCTCAAGGCAGGCTCCGATGCCGGCCTTGCTGGCCCCAGCACCGGCCTAACCCCTCGGCAGGCTCCGATCCCGGCCTCGGAGGCCCCAGCACTGGTCATGCCTCAAGGCAGGCTCCGATGCCGGCCTCGCTGGCCCCAGCACCGGCCTAACCCCTCAGCAGGCTCTTATCCTGGCCTCGGAGGCCCCAGTACCGGCCTTGCCTCAAGGCAGGCTCCGATGCCGGCCTCGCTGGCCCCAGCACCGGCCTAACCCCTCGGCAGGCTCTTATCCTGACCTCGGAGGCCCAAGTACCGGTCTTGCCTCATGGCAGGCTCTGATGCCAGCCTCGCTGGCCCCAGCACCGGCCTAACCCCTCAGCAGGCTCCCGTCCCGTCCTCGGGGGCCCCAACACTGGCCTTGCCTCACGGCAGGCTCCGATGCCGGCCTCGCTGACCCCAGCACCGGCCTAACCCCTCAGCAAGTTCCGGACCCGACCTCGGAGGCCCTAGCACAAGCCTTGCATCATGGCAGGCTCCAATGCCGGCCTCGCTGGCCCCAGCATCGGTCTAACCCCTCTGCAGGTTCCAATCCCGGCCACGGAGGCCTCAGTAGTGGCCTTGCCTCACAGCAAGCTCCAATGTCGGCCACTGGCCCCGGCGCCCGCCTAACCCCTCAGCAGGTTCCGATCACTGTCTCTGTGGTTATTATTTCAAACGTTCCAGTTGTAATGTATCAGATCTCTTCCTCCCCCGAATATTGGCCACTGGCATTGCCACTGCCTCCACCGTTTCAAATCCTTCCCAGGCTCTTTTTCCACTCTGAATGTTGTCCAGTGTTCCTAAGCATGCGTGATGGTAGCATTCGACATTTGGTGTAATTTCTCCAAAAAAATAAAGTTGGTAAGATCCGGTTTCTGCTTCTCCTGAATACAAGTCTCCACCACCATCGCGAAGAACTCTTTCAACACCGCATTTCTCCTTGGTCTCCGCTAAACTCTCTCCTTATATGTGATGTCTGAGATTCTTAACAATATAGAGAAATAGCAGTCCTCTTTCACGGCGAATTTTTCCATAAGTTCCAGTGCATTTAGATAAGTTTTGTCTGCATCTCCAGTGTCCTGGCATCCATAACGGCTTTCTTACCACCTCTCCGATATTTTTCTTTATCTTTTTCTGTTCTGGGCCAGGTTTCTCCAGGGGTCTGGCGAGCTACTCGCAGTTCAGCCGGGACCCAGAGTCCCGCGATCCGGGCCCCAGCTGGCTTGCCCTGTGCTCGACCCCCGCCCAGAACCCAGCGTCTTACTGGGCCTTGTTTCTCCAGGGGTCTGGCGTGCTACTCGCAGTTCGGCCTGGGGCCCAGAGTCCCGCGACCCGGGCCCCATCTGGCGTGCCCAGCCCGCGACCCCCGCCCAGAACCCAGCGTCTTACTGGGTCTGGTTTCTCCAGGGGTCTGGCGTGCTACGCGCAGTTCGGCAGGGGCCCAGAGTCCCCAAAATTTGACTTTTTGACCAAAATTTCACAGGAAAGACTTCACTAAAAGCTGCTAAGAAGCCGGGTATGGTGGCTCACGTTTGTAATCTCAGCATTCGGGAGGCTGAGACTGGAGGATCCTGGTTCACAAACAGCCTCAGCTACTTAGTGAGGCCCTTCACAGTGAGACTCTGTTTCAATTAAAGCTGGGGGGGGGAGGTGTGTGGCTCAGAGGTCGAATGCCCCTGGGTTCCATCCCCACACCTGCAAAAAAAAAAAAAAGAAAAAAAAAAGCTGCTTAGAAACCAGGTGTAGTGGCACAAGCTTTCATGCTTGTAATCCCCATACTTTGGAGACTGAGACAGGAGGATCGGAGGATCGCAGGTGCAAGTAGTTTAGTGAGACTCTCAGCAAACTAGTGAAACTGTTTCAAAATAAAAAATAAGAGCCAGGCGTGATGGCACACACTTATAATCTCAGCATTTGGGAAACCGAGACCAGAGGATCCCAGTTCGCGGACAGCCTCAGCAACTTAGTGAGGCCCTGTTTCAAAAAAAAAAAAGGGAATAAAGAATAGTGCTGAATATGTAGCTTGGAGGTTGAATGACCTTGGGCACCGTCCCCAGACCTGCAAATAAAATAAAATATAAGCCAGGTGCGGTGGCACACACTTGTAATCCCAGCATTTGGGAGGCTGAGACAGGAGGATCTCAGTTGGAGAACAGCCTCAGCTATTTAGTGAGGCCCTTTGCAACTCTGTGAGACCCTGATTCCAGATAAAGAATAAAAAATAGGATGGGGGGGTGTGGCTTGGAGGTAGAATGCGCCTGGGTTTCATCCCCAGTACCCTAAAAATAAATAAATAAAAAATAAAAAATAATGGGAGGCTGACACAGGAGGATTGCAGGTTCAAGGCCAGCCTTAGCTACTTAGTGAGGCCCTCCACAACTTAGTGAGACCCTGTTTCAAAGTAAAGAATAAAAAAATAGAACTCGGGAAGCCAGGTATGGTGGCACATGCCTGTAATTCCAGCATTTGGGAGGCTGAGACCGGAGGATCGCAGTTCACGGACAGCCTCAGCTACTTAGTGAGGCCCTCTGCAACTCAGTGAGACCCTGTTTCAAAATAAAGAATAAAAAATTGGGCAGGGGGTGTAGTTCGGATTCAAATGCCTCTGGGTTCCATCCCCAGACCCACACACACACAAAAAGATATGTTAGGAAAGTCATTAACTAGATTATATGAATTTGATTTGCACCAAGGTTTAAAATTATAAATCCAGCCAGCCATGTTGGTGCATGACTGTAATCCCAGTACTTGGGAGGCTGAGACAAGAGGATTGCAGGTTCCTAGCCAGCCTCAGCAATTTAGAGAGGCTCTCAGCAACATAGCAAGACACTGTTTCAAAACAAAACAAAAAAATTGGGCTGGGGTGTAGCTCAGAGGTAGAAGGGCCTGGGTTGAATCCCCTGGACCACACCCATTGCCGTGGGTAAAAATCCTCATCCCCACCTACTTTATAATCTGCTCAGTGAGAGAAGCTGTTTGGGAAAGAGCAGTAAAGGAAAGAAAGAGGTCCCAGTGGTGGTTGAGAAGGAGGAAGAGGAAGGCAGAAAAAAGAGGAGGAAGCTGGGTGGAGTGGGGCACATCTGTGATCCTAGTGCTTGGGAGGCGGAGACAGATCGAAGATTTGAGGCCAGCCTCAGCAGTTTAGCCAGATCCTTTGCAACTTAGCAAAACTCCGTTTCAAAATAAAAAATAAAAAGTGCTGTGGGTTATCTTGGAAGTAGAATGCCCCTGGGCTCAATTCTCATTATCAAAAAAAAAAAAAAGGAAAAAGAAAAAAACATGAGAAATAAGTCAAGGTATGGAGAAGAGAACCTCTTGTTCTGGCCCATACCTGTAATCTCAGCTCTTCAGGAGGCCAAGACAGGAGGATCACAAGTTTGAGGTTAACCTGGGAAACTTAGCAAGACCCTATGTCAAAATTAAAAATAAAAGCCTGGCATGGTGGCGCACCCTTGTAATCCCAGCATTCGGGAGGCTGAGACCTGGAGGATTGTAGTTCGCGGACAGCCTCAGCTATTTAGGCCCTCTGCAACTCAGTGAGACCCGGTTTCAAAATAAAGGATAAAAAATAGGGCAGGGGGTGTAGCTTGGAGGTCGAATGCCCCTGGGTTCCATCCCCAGACCCGCAAAAAAAAAACAAAAAAAAACAAAAAAAAACAGGGCAGGGGATGTAGCTCAGAGGTCGAATGCCCTTGGCATCCCCAGACTTGCAAAATAATAATAATAATAATAATAATAATAATAATAATAATAAGGCTCGAGATATACCTCAGCAGTGAGGAGATAGAAAGGAAATAGGCAGATAGGGAAACCGCCTCGGCAGAAAAAAGTTAATTTCCTGAGTTTCCTGAGGGGTGACAAATACCTGAAATTCCAAAGGCTCAGAGATAAGAAGGGCAGAGCTTCACAAAGCCATCTGTTTACTAATCAACAAACCCAGGAGCCAGCACAGGGCAAGTCAGACACTCCTACTGAATGAAAGGAGATCCTTCAAAGGACTTGCAAATACCCTATGCAAATCCTGAGAGCTGCTTCCCAGAATTCCCAAAAGTCACCCTAACCAAAAGCGGACTTACAAGCAGTGGACAATGACCCTGAGGGATCAACAAATGGGACTTTCCCTCTCGGGACCCCCTCCCCTTTTGGGGAGCTGTTCTCTCTCTCTCACAGGTTGTGTTGGCCCTGAGAGAAGGCAGAGTGCATCTGAGGGCACGTGGCTCGGGCGACTCTCGAGTAGTGACCTGAAGGCCTCTGCTGGACGTCAAGGCTGGCCAGGCCTCCAGGGGTGACCTGCACCTCTTTTCTGGCAGATCGCGTGGACTCTGGGAGAAAGTAGTTTGCAACTGATGGGCACTTGGCTCGAGTGACACTTGGCTTGGGCTACTCTCAAGTATTGTCCTGAAGGCAGCTGCTGGACCCAGAGTTCCAGTCCCTTTGGGGTGTTCAGCCACCCCCCCCCCCATTCCCTGCTGCTTCCAATAAACCTTTTGCTCCCCCTCCTGAGGTCTGCGGGTGTCATTCTTCGCTCACCCTAGACAAGAACCCGGTAAGGAAACGTGGAGTTCTTTCTTAGGGAACTCCGTTTCATCTCGAGGAAACTCCAGGTTTCCTCTTAAGAAACCCCCGTTTCAGCAGTAGAGAACTTGCTTAGCATGTTTGAAGCCCTGGAGCCCTGGGTCCCATCCCTAGTTGCCCTCTCAAAAATAAAGCAACCCCCCAAAAAAAACCAAACACACACACACACACACACACACACACACGGGGACATAAATTTAAATTTTCTTTTTTTTTTGGTGGGTCTCGGGATGGAACCCCGGGGCATTCACCTCCGAGCTATACCTCCTGCCCTGTTTTTTATCCTTTATTTTGAAACCGGGTCTCACTGAGTTGCAGAGGGCCTCACTAAGTAGCTGAGGCTGTCGCGAACCGCAATCCTCCAGGTCTCAGCCTCCCAAATGCTGGGATTACAAGCGTGCGCCACCATGCCCAGCTCATAAATTTGGATTTTTTTCCAGATTGTGTGTGTGTGTGTGTGTGTGTGTGTGTGTGTGTGTGTTGCTGGATATTGAACCCAGGGGCATTCTACCTCTGAGTTACACCCTTGGCCTTTTTTCTTTTTTTTACTTTTTTTTTTTTTTGGTGGTACTGGGGTTCCTGGAAGCCCTTCTTCCTCTAGGCTATACTCCCAGACCTATTTTATACTTTTTATTTTTGGAAACAGGGTCTCTTAAGCCAGCACGGCTGGCTTCAAACCTGTGCGTTCCTCGTGTCTCCGCTTCCCAAGCACGGGGATTACAAGCGTGCACCACCACGCCAGATTCTATTTTTTTTTTTCCGTAGTACATAAGAGCATTTTACCTTCAAGCTATACTGCCAGCCCTATTTTTTATTCTTTTTATTTTTTATTTCTGCGGGTCTGGGGATGAAACCCAGGGGCATTCAACCTCTGAGCTACACCCCCTGCCCTATTTTTTATTCTTATTTTGAAACAGGGTCCCACTAAATTGCAGAGGGCCTCACTAAGTAGCTGAGGCCGCCACCAAATCGCGATTCTCCAGTCTCAGCCTCCCAAATGCTGGGATTACAAGCGTGCGCCACCACGCCTGGCTATTCCTTATTTTGAAACTGTCTCACTGAATTGCAAAGGGCCTCATTAAATAGCTGAGGCTGTCCACAAACCATGATCCTCCTGTCTCAGCCTCCCAGTACTGGGATTACAAGTGCGTGCTACCACACCTGTCTCTTTTTCTTTTTTTTCTTTTTTTTTTTTGCGGGTCTGGGGATGGAACCAGGAGACATTCGACCTCCGAGCTACACCCCCTGCCCTAGTTTTTATTCTTTATTTTGAAACCAGGTCTCACTGAGTTGCAGAGGGCCTCACTGAGTAGCTGAGGCTGTCTGCGAACCACGATCCTCCAGGTTTCAGCCTCCCGAATGCTGGGATTACAAGCGTGCGCCACCACGCCCGGCTCAACCTGTCTCCATTTTTAAAATTTTTATTTTGAAATGGGATCTCTCTAGGTTAATGAGAGTTTCACTACTTGCTGAGGCTGGCCTCAAATTTGTGATTGCCCTATCTCAGCCTCCCAAGTACTGAGATTATAGATGTGTGCCACCACATCTAGCTTCCAACACTTTTGAGAATATTTGGTGAGAAATCGTTCTTGGAAAAACAAGGTTTTACAGACTTTTGTTTTGGCACTGGGGAGGGAAGACATGGGTGTTCTTCTTTTGAGCTACACCTCCAGCTCTACTTTACTTTTTACTTTTTATTTATTTATTATTTATTTATTTATTTATTTATTTATTTATTTATTGCAGGTCTGGGGATGGAACCCAGGAGCATTCGACCTCCAAGCTATACCCCCTGCCCTATTTTTTATTCTTATTTTGAAACCGGGTCTCACTGAATTGCAGAGCGCCTCCCTAAGTAGCTGAGGTTGTCCGCGAACCGAGATCCTCTGGTCTCAGCCTCCTGAATGCTGGGATTACAAGCTTTACTTTTTATTTGGAAACATTTTTCTTTTGCTAAGATGATGAGCCTCACGAAGTTACTAAGGCTGGCTTTGAAACTTCAATCCTCGCCTCAGGAATTGCAAGCATGGGCCACCGCGCCTGGCTTGGCAGACTTTACTTGGGCATTACCAGCCAGACGGCACTACACATTTACATGTAGCTGATTCCAAGTATGGCCTGAAGGGAAGGGGAAAAGGTACTGGAGGGCAAAATTTGTGGCAGCTGAGCTTTGGCCAAGAAACTCAAATATTTTTCACTGGTCAAGGAAATACATACATGGTGGCCAGCCTCAATGTGAGGCTGAATTGTCTGAAGAAGCTGTATCTTTACTAAAAAGTTCAGCAGGCTCATGTCAGTTAAGGAGAACATCATAGAGACGGGGAGGGCTGCCTGCCTAGAGCCAACACGATCTGGGTCTATCTTGGGCTCTTTAGAAAAATAACCATTTACTTTTAACCTTTGTATCCGGCCTAGCATTCTTGTGACTATTAGGTAAACCTCTTGGAATGGAATGTATTGTTAAGCTTAGTTAATGTTTGCTATACAGTCTGATGAAAAGCAGACCACTAGTCTCCACCAACCCCAAAGGTAAGAATGTTCTAAGATAACATCTGAAACCTATAGAAGAGATCTCTTGCTCTGGGGTAGCATAGCGGGGCCCACCTAATGCCGCAGCCACTGTATTTGTTCAGTGCATTGATTTATGACTTTCTTTGTTCTTTGGCTATAAAAGTTCAAGTAACCTTTTCTACTCTGGAGCACAGCATTTAAGGTAACCTGAATCCAGGGCTGGGCCTTGGTCACTCATATTTGGCTGAAAATAAACAATTACTTTTTTACTTGAAAGCAGAGTTGTTCATTTGTATAGACACCTAATCCCACTGAGCCGTGTAGTTCTTATCTTTGACCTCAGCATCCCTGTCCAGCAGGGCCTGGCATACGGCTATTCTGTGACCAGAGTCTGGAGCCATACCTGAAATTTCCACCTCCTTTCTTGAGAGGAAGTCTTTAATATGGCTTGGCTGTTTTCCTCCATTACTGTGATTAATCTGATCACTTTTACACACTTGGAGCCAATGCCTGGGTTGGGATCTTGGCTCTGCCACTCTCTCATGGTGAACTTTCTCACGAGGATGTTTGGCCCACGTTTGACATTTTGGAACGGCGTCTCCGTGCTCTCTGTCAGGAAGGCCTTTAGCTCTCCTTGTGTGTGTAGTGTTTTCCTACCTCCAGATAGTCTTATCAAATTAGATTATGAAGTCTCTTTAAAAGCTGGGCATGGCGGGACATGCCTATGATCCCAGTACATGGGAGGCTGCGACAGAAGAATCGCAGGTTCAAGGCCAACCTCAGCAATTTAGCGAGGCCCTCAGCAACTTAGTGAGATACCATTTCAAAAAAAAAGGACTGGGAGTCTGGCTCAGAGGTAGAATACCCCTGGGATCAATCCTCAGCCGCTAATCCCACAAAAGAGTGTCGTAAGACAATTGTGTTTTGATTGGCCTAGAGATAAATAAGCATTACACAAATTGAATATTTCTAAAATTCTCAGAAAGTAAGGAAACTGAATCTCTGGTGCTTTTACTGAGAAAAGAGATATTCTTACAAACACTAAGGCAGAAGCATTTTAAGAACTCAAGGTCACTGAGATAAATCTCTGGCAAATTAAACTATTAATTATTATTTTGGTTTAGTAAAATCAGCTATGTTTGGAACAGGGAGTGGTGTAATCTCAGTATTTAGGAAACTGAGAATGGAGGATCACAGTTTTGAGGCCAGCCTCAGTACCTAGTGAGACTCTATTTCCCAAATTAAATAAATAAATAAATAAAAAGGGCTGGTGGGGGGTAAAATACTCCTAGATTCAATCCTGAATTAAAAAAAAAAAAAGTAGCTGGGCATAGTGGCACACTCCTGTAATTCCAGTATTTGGAAGACTGAAACAGGGAGATCACAGGTTCAAGTGCACCCTCAACAAGTATTCACACGCTCATCAACCCAAAAAAAACATGTTTCAAAGTAAAAATTAAAAATAAGGCTGGGGCCAGGCGTGGTGGTGCACGCTTGTAATCCCACTAATTGGGAGGCCGAGACAGGAGGATCTCAACTTCGTGACCAGACTCAGCTATTTTCGGGGGCCCTCTGCAACTTAGTGAGACCATGTTTCCAAAAACAATAGAGCGGGGGGTATAGTTCAGAGGTAGAATGCCCCTGGGTTCAATCCCTAATACTCCCCCAAAAGAATCAGTTGTATTGGGCTAGGTATACAGCTCAGTGTAGACAATTGTTTTCTCTAAGTTATAGGCACTAAATTACGCATACATAAGATTACATTAATATACATGTAATTAAATTAATATAAATTAAAGTGTATATTTTAATTATATTTAGATATGTCCTTTAATCTGCCAGTGCACAGTAACTTAGAAAGACTTGTTTAAAAATAAAAAGCTGGGCGTGGTGGCGCATGCGTGTAATCCCAGCATTCAAGAGGCTGAGACAGGAGGATCTTGATTCATGGCCAGCCTCAGCTACTTTGTGGGGCTCTTCACAACTAAGTAAGACCTTCTTTCAAAATAAAGGATAAAAAATAGGGCTAGGGTATAGCTCAGAGGGAGAATGTCCTGAATTCAATCCCAGTACTGCAAAAAAAAAGAAATAAGATAGGTCTGGAGTATAGCTCAGTGGTATAATGCTCCTGGGTTTCTTCTCAAGTACCACACACACGCAAAAAGCATAAATTTATTTTTAACCAAATAGTGTGTGTGTGTGTGTGTGTGTGTGTGTGTGTGTGTGTGTGTGTGTTACTGTGGTCCTGGGGATGGAACTCAGTACTGGAGCATTCTACTTCTGAGCTACACCCCCAGCCCTATTTAATTTTATTTTGAAACAAGGTTTCATTAAGAGGTTCTCACTAAATTGCTGAGGCTGGCCTTGAACTTGTGATCCTCCTGTGTCAGCCTCCTAAATACTAGGATTATAAGCAGTGTCACCATGCCCAGCTTCAAATAGGTTTTTGTTTGTTTGTTTGTTTGTTTTTCTTTTTTGTGGTACTGGGGATTGAACCCAGGGGCATTCTATCTTTAAGCTACACTCCCAGCCTTAGTTTTGTTTCTTTATTTTGAAACAGGGTCTCACTAAATTGCAGAGCGACTCAAAAGGTCGCCGAGCCTGGTCACAAACCTGCCATCCTTCTGTCTCAGCCTCCCAAGTACTGGGATTACCAGCATGCGCCACCTCGCTCCGCTTCAAATAGTGTCTTTTGACAAATATCATGGATAATTATCTTGTAGTTTCCATCATCTTTAGTAATTTAAAACGTTGACTGATACGAAATTCAGCTAATTCGTGGAGCTTTAGTAGATACCTGATTCATTTCCAAGATATGATACTGATCCAGGAATTGCAGCTGCAGCCCCAATGCGTGTGTAAGAGGGAAATGCTCTTTTCTACTGCATCTACAAAATCAGATGGAAGCTGGAAGACTTCTACTTTGTAACTGTAGCTTAGGCATCCACTTAGGTTTTATACACCTGTCTGTATGTCTCGCTCGCCTGTCCTCTATAGCTTTCACTTGGGAGGCACTGCTCGCTTTCTTTCTTTCTCTCTCTTTTTCTTTCTTCTTTCTTTCTTTCTCTCTCTTTTTCTTTCTTCTTTCTTTCTCTCTTTCTTTTTTCTTTCTCTTTTTCTTTCTTCTTTCTTTCTCTCTCTTTTTCTTTCTTCTTTCTTTCTCTCTCTGTTTCTTTCTTTTTCTCTCTCTTTCTCTTTTTCTTTCCTTTCTTTCTTTCTCTCTTTCTTTCTTTCTCTCTTTTTCTTTCTTCTCTCTTTTTTCTTTCTGTTTCTTCTTTCTTTCTCTCTCTTTTTCTTTCTTTTTCTCTCTCTTTCTCTCCTTTCTTTCTTTCTTTCTTTCTTTCTTTCTTTCTTTCTTTCTTTCTTTCTTTCTTTCTTTCTTTCGTGGTACTGGGGACTGAACCCAGCCCCAGCCCTATTTTTTATTCTTTATTCTTTATTTTTGCAGTACTGGGGATAGAACCCAGGGGCATACCACCTCCCAGCTACACCCCCACCTCCACCCCCATTTTTTTATTCTTTATTTTGAAAGAGTCTTACTAAATTGCAGAGGGCCTCACTAAGTAGCTGAGGCTGGCCCCGAACCTCAGGTCTCAGCCTCCCAAGTAGTAAGATTCCAAGTGTGGGCCACCACGCCCAGCTTAGAGAATTCCTAAGAGAGGCTCAACAGGTATATGCAAAGAGAGATGAAGAAGAGCAGAAATAAAAGGCCAAAATAATGCTTCCCACGATAGAACAAGTAAGTAAGGGCCAGGCAAAGCCCAAGGATCAGCATGGGAGGCCTGGAGGATGACAAAGGAGCCAGCCCAGAGGAGGGAACAAATGCTATGGGTGTGGAAAGGAGGGTCATTTATTTTCATATTATTTATTTTATTTTATTTTTTATTTTTATTTTTTTTGCCATACTGGGGATGGAACCCAGGGGCTTTTTTCCTCCAAGCCCTATTTATTAAAACAGGGTCTCTGAGTTGCAGAGGGCCTCACTAAGTAGTAGCTGAGGCTGTCAGTGAACGGCAATCCAAGGAGGGTCATTTAAAAGGAAATATCTTAGCCAGGTATGGTGGCGCACGCTTGTAATCCCAGCATGCAGGAGGTGGAGACCGGAGGAGCATGGTTCATGGATAGCCTCAGCGACTTAGCAAGGCCCTTCACGACTCAGTGAGACCCTATTTTAAAAATAAAAAGACTAAGCAGGATGTGGGAGCCCCCTTTTTAATTCCAGCATTTGGGAGGCTGAGACAGGAGGAAAGTGGTCCGAGGACAGCCTCAGCTACTTAGTGGGGCTCCTTCCAACTCAGTGAGACCCTGTTTCAAAATAAAGAATAAAAATATAGGGCTGGGGTGGAGCTCAAAGGTAGAATGCCCCTGGGTTTCACCCCAAGTACCACAAATAAATAATAAATAAATAAATAAATAAGCTAAAAAAAATAGGGCTGGAGGTGTTGCTCAGAGGTACAATGTCCCTGGGTTCCATCCCCAGTACCACAAAAAACAAACAAACAAATAAAAGGGAATGCACTGAGGTTACAGGGAAAAAAGAGCAATAACCCTTATGTCCTTTGAAGAGGAAGAATAAGGACGACAGGGGCTTTTTTTCCAAGCAGGGTTCCTACCAAAAGCCCTTGATTAATTTGTAATTAGGACCCAAGGGTCGGTCTCTCTCTCTCTCTCTCTCTCTCTCTCTCTCTCTCTCTCTCTCTCTCTCCTCCCTCTGATTCACATCTGTCTGAGACCAACCTCCTTGTCTCGGGTATAAAGGGAGAAGCATTTATAGCTCCCCTATTTAGGGAAACTCAAGTCAGTTACCTTGACAGAAATAAATAGAATTTCTTTTTGTTCCCAAGACAGAGACTCACCTCCTAGGCCAAGAAATAATGTTTAAATTAAAGATAGAACTTAACATCACCCTGGAGAAAATTCAAGTCTCCCTCAACAATCTGACTACAAAGGAGGAGAAAGGATACTTTAAGATCTGGACAAGGAAAGACAACACAACAGGGGTAGATTAGAAATTTCCCATATTCAGACTGAATTTAAAAGTAAAAGCTGGGCATGGCGGCACACGTTTGTAATCCCCATGCTCGGGAGGCTAAGACAGGAGGATCACGCAGGTTCAAAGCCAGTCTCAGCTACTTAGTGAGGCTCTCAGCAACTTAGTGAGACCCTGTTTCCAAATAATGTATAAAATAGGTCTGGGAGTACAGCCCAAAGATAGCCTTTGGGTTCCACCCCCATTACCACAAAAACAAAACAAAACAAAACAAGAACAAACACACACACACACACACAAAAAAACAAAACAAAACAAAAACAATATTCCTTTAGAAGGAAGATCCGGATTAAAATCTGTCTTTGGAGGCTTAAAGACGGCCTCCTTGAACCCTGCATGTCCCCACTTAACACCCCAATCTTTCTCAAAAAGAAGCTAGACAAGTCCTACCGCCTCGCCCAAGATTTGAGGGCAATAAATCAAATAGTTAAATGTCAACATCTTGTGGTCCCAAGACCCTATACCCTTCTCAGTACAATTCTACCAGACCACAAATGGTTTAGCATTGTAAGTCTAATGATGCCTTTTGGGCTTGCCAGATAGCCAAGGAAAGCAGGAATTTATTTGCCTTGAATGGGAGGACACCCTTGCGAGTAGAAAACAACAATACCACTGGACTGTTCTCCCCAAGGATTTACTGACTCGTCAAACCTGTTTGGACAGGCATCAGAAGGGGTTTTAGGGAAATTTCCACAGCCCTCACAAATCAGACTTATTCACTATGTCAATGGCTTACTGCTCTTGAGTAGAGGAAGGAAATGGAAGATACAACTTATAGAGCTGCCCGGGTTTTGGGGTCAAAGGGGCCCGTGAGTCTCCAAAACCAAATTACAGTTTGTAGAGAGAGAATTTAAATACCTTGAACATCTAATTAGTAGGGAAAAACGAAGACTCCATCTGGAATGAATCTCTGAGATAATCAACATCCCTTATAGCCTACAAAGAGAAAACTTTGGCCTGGGCCTGGTGGTGCATGCTTGTAATCCCAGTACTTGGGAGGCCGAGACAGGAGGATTGCAAGTTCACAGCCAGCCTCAGCTATTTAGTGAGGCCCTTTGAAACTTAGTGAGACCCTGTTTCAAAACAAAGAATTAAAAAAAAAGTGCTGGGGGTATAGCTCAGAGGCAGAATGTCCCTAGGTTCAATTCCCAGTTCTGCACACACGAGAAAGAGAGAGAGAGAGAGAGAGAGAGAGAGAGAGAGAGAGAGAGAGAGAGAGAGAAAGAGAGAGAGAGAGAACACGAACTTTGGAAGTTCTTAGCATTTTGGAGGAATACTGTAGATTATAGATAGACTTGTATGCCCTCAAGACCAGAGACCTAGACTTCAAATTATTAGATGAGGAACCTGATCCTTTCCTTTGGAAACCAAAAGAACTAACATCAGTAGAGATCCTCAAACTAGCCTTTATAAGCCAGGTGTGGTGGCCCACACCTGTAATCTCAGTACTTGTGAGGCTGAGACAGGAGGATCTCAGGTTCAAAGACAGCCTCAGCAATTTGGTAAGCCTCTTGGCAACTTAGCAAAACCCTACTTCCAAATAAAAGGTAAAATAGGGTTAAGGGTATAACCTAGAGGTATATTGCCCTTAAGTTTACTCCCCAGCACCATACAAAAATAAATAAATAAATTAATTAATTAATTAAAAATAAAACAAGCCCTTATTACAACATCTGCCTTGGCACTACCCCCGCTAGAAAAACCCTTCCTTTTATTTGTTAATGTTGACGAAGGGACTGCGTTTGGAGTCCCTTACCCAGAACATGGAGGCAAGAGACAGCCAATAAATTACCTACCAACATTTCTTGACCCGGTCACCAGGGAGTGGCCAGAATGTGTCCAGTCAGTAGCAGCCACTGTAATACTAACCAAGGAAAGCAGAAAAGTAACCTTTGGGGGACAATTATTAACACCCCACATCAGTCTAGAGCAATCCTTTAACAAAAAACAGGCAGATGGCTAACATACTCTAGAAGCCTCAAATATGAAGCTATTCTGCGGAAGAGGGATGACAGCACTGCCCACAGACAGTTGCTCAAATCCAGCTCCTAGCCGGGCGCCGTTTCAAATATAAAGAATAAAGCCAGGCGTGGTGGCTCACGTTTGTAATCTCAGTATTCGGGAGATTGAGACAGGAGAATCACAGGTTCGCGGCCAGCCTCAGCTACTTAGTGAGGCCCTCCTCAACTTAATGATACCATGTATCAAAATTAAGAATAAAAAATAGAGCCGGACATGGTGGGCATGCTTGTAATCCCAGCATTTGGGAGGCTGAGACAGGAGGATTGCAGTTCAAGGACAGCCTCAGCTACTTAGTGAGGTCCTCTGCAATTTAGTAAGACCCTGTTTCAAAGTAAAGATTAAAAAATAGGGCAAGACAGTGTCGGGGCCAGCAAGGCCAGAACCGGGGCCTCCCATGAGGCAAGGCTGCTGCTTGAGCCAGCGAGGTCTGGATCAGTCCACCAGGTAGCCAGGCCACAACTGGGGCCGTCAAGAGTGGGATCGGTATTTGCAACGCGGCATGCTCAGAGAAATATTGCAGAAAATTAAAACCAGATGCTTCCCCTAATCAGCAATAACTAGGAGGAAACGGGCAACAGGAAGTGGTCGAGCTATAGAAAGGGCCCTATAGTGAAGCAACTAATGTGACCAATCAGAGGGTATGTAATACTGGAGGACGGAGCCTCTTTAAAACGCAGGAGGTGCATAAACAAATGTATCAAAGTTAATCACCAAACAAGCATGGGATCGAGGGAGGGGGAGGGAATGGGATGGGGGCTGGATGAGGGCTAATTGGATGATGTGTGCTTGTATATCCTCTCAAGTCTTATATTCCAATGTGATGTATGATTACAATGCACCAATAAAAATAAATTAAAAAAAAAATAGGGCAAGAGCCGGGAGTGTGGTGCACGCTTGCAATCCCAGCATTTGAGAGGCTGAGACAGGAGGATATCAGTTCGAGGACAGCCTCAGCTACTTAGTGCAGCCCTTTGCAACTCAGTAAAACCCTGTTTCAATATAAAGAAACAGGGCTGGAGGGGGGTGTAGCTCAGAGGTAGAATGCCCCTGGGTTCCATCCCCATATCCCCCCCCCCAAAAAAAAATAGGTCTGGGGGTGTAGCTTGGAGGTAGAATGACTCTGGGTTCAACCCCCAGTTCTATACAAGTTACAAGATCACATGGACCCTGCAGGCTTCCATTCTTAACTGTAGCCTTGGTGTCAAGTTTTGTAACTTTGTACAAGTGGCTCTGTGTGTCACTCCTGGAGGTGCTGGTTTTATAATTCTCCTTTTGCAAAATCTGCCCAGGGAAAGCCAGCCAACCAGATTAGATTGTGAAGTCTTACTCCAGCCAATGGGAGACAGTGCAGTGTCCTGTCTTTATAGAGGTAAAGGGCTGAGCAGACTGCCCGCTCAGTGTGCTCTCACCTTCTGTGCAGAGGTAAAATGCCTTACCCAGTTACTTTTGGTTTTATGAGGGATTTTTGTTTGTTTGTTTTTGCAACTTCTCTAAAATCCACGTCTAGTAACTACTCAGCTACACCCCCAGCCCTATTTTTTATTCTTTTTATTTTGAAACAGGGTCTAAGTTGCAGATGACCTCACTGAGAAGCTGAGGCTGGTGAGATCCCTTATCCTCCTGTCTCAGCCTCCCAAGTACTGGGATTACAAGCAGGCGCTACCCTGCCAGCAGGAACTCGGCTTTCTAATGAGGCTGCCAAGCAAGCAGCTCTTCAGCCAAAGACTCTAGTTTTCCAACTTACCCCCACTCTACTCCCCCATTAATTACACAGGTTTTTACCCCCCAGGAGAAGGTTCCACTTGCCAAAATAGGAGCATCCAAAACCCCCAAAGGCAAATGGCTATTACTGGATGGGAGAGAAATACTATCTAAACCAATTATGAGAAAACCCATAACCCAACTGCATGGAGGAAGTCATTGGAATCCCAGGCTATGTGTGATACAGTTCTAAGAAGCTCTGGATGTATAGGAACCTGTACTATAGCCAAACAATTGAGAGGCTGTATCACCTGTTAAAAAAAAAAAAAGTAAATAATCAAGCCCTAAAAATACAAACTCAGGGAGGCCAGAACCCAGGATTGGATGACTTCAATATCTCTTAGTGAGAGTAGATCGTTTACTAGATAAGATCCTAGCCAAAAAGGGCAGTGTGTATATGCCATGATTGGAAAACAGTGTTGTACTTTCATTCCCAATAATACGGCCCCAGATGGAACTCTAACCAAAGCTCTACAAGGATTAACAACCCTAGCGAATGAACTCACTGAAAATTCAGAAATAGATGATCCCTTTACTAATCTAATGGAACAATGGTTTGGTAAAATGGAAGGGAATAATGACATCTGTCCTGACCTCCCTTATCATTGTAATCAGAGCGATGATTTTGGTAGGATGCTGTGTAATCCCCTACATACAGGGATTAGTCAAGTGATTTATAGAGACAACCATTACTAAACAGCCGTACCATAATAATCGTTTTCTACTTGCAAACCCAGATTGCAAAAGTCAGCTCATGTTAACACAATTTGAAGAATGTAAACATATAATAAAAGAGGGAGAAATTATAAGGAAAGGAATCTTTTCTATGGAAGCTACAAAATCACATGAAAGCTAGCAAGTTAGCAATTTTGTGACTGTAGCTTAGGTATCCATTTTGTCATTTTTGTTTCACTCCTGGATATACCAGTTTGATGTTTCTCCTTTTTTGAAACATCTTTTTCTTTTTCTTTTTCTTTCTTTCTTTCTTTCTTTCTTTTTTTTTTTTTTTTTTTTTTTTTTTTGGTGGTACTGGGGTTACTGGAAACCCTTCTACCTCCGGGCTACACTCTCAGACTTATTTTTATATTTTTATTTGGAAACAGGGTCTCTTAAGCCAGCAAGGCTGGCTTCAAACCAGAGCAATCCTCCTGTCTCAACCTCCCAGGCGGGGATTACAAGCTTGTGCTACCACGCCTGGCTTTTTTTGAAACATCAAAGACTATTGGCTAGTAAAAACTAGCCAATAGGATTAGATTGTGAAGCCATACTCCAGCCAATGGAGGACTGTGTAGTGGCTTTTGTTAGGGATAAAAGACTGAGTGGACTGCCCTCCCACTGTGCTTGCTGTACTGGTATCCAACCATCCGTCCTTCCATCCATCCTTCCATCCATCCATCCATCCATCCATCCACCCATCCATCCATCCATCCTTCCTTCCTTCCCTTCCTCTCTCTCTCTCTCTCTCTCTCTCTCTCTCTCTCTCTCTCTCTCTCACACACACACACACACATACACACACACATACACACACATTGTCTCCTGTCTCTCTGATCATTGTGGTTCTAGGGATTGAACCCAGGGGCATTCTACCTCTGAGCCCTATTTTTTTTTTTTTTTTTTTTAAACAGGGTCTCCCTAGGTTGACGAGATGAGAATGTCACTACTTGCTGAGGTTGTTCTCAAACCTGTGATCTTCCTGTCTCAGTCTCCCAAACACTGGATTATAGGACTGCGCCACCGCACCTGGCTTGCTGAGTCACTTTCAATGGCATGAGTCTTTATTTTCAGTTTCCCTAGAATCTGTTTCTAACATAGATGCAATTAAGTTAATGCATGTTAAAGTGTATAGTTTTATTCTATTTAGGTACTTTTTTTTTTTTCAGTACTGGGGATGGAACCCAGGGGTATTCTACCTCTGAGCTACACCCACAGCCCTATTTTTTATTCTTTATTTTGAAACAAGGTCTCACTGAGTTATGAAGGGCCTCACTAAGTAGCTGAGGCTGTCCTCCAACCGTGATCCTTCTGTCTCAGCCTCCCAAATGCTGGGATTATAAGAGTGTGTCACCACGCCTGGCTTAGGTACATTCTTTATTTTATACTAATTAAATAACATTAGTTCTACCTTTTTTTTGTGGTAATGATGATTGAATCCAGGGGCATTCTACCTCTGAGATATACCCTCAGCCCTATTTTTTGTCTTTATTTTGACATAGGGTCTCCCTGAGTTGCAAAGGGCCTCACTAAGTAGCTGAGGCTGTCTGAGAACCCAGATCCTCCTGTCTCAGCTCCCAAATGCTGGGATTACAAGTGTGCGGCACCACGCCTGGCTCCCAACCCTATTTTTTATTATTTATTTTGAAACAGGGTCTCACTGAGTTGCAAAGGGCCTCACTAAGTAGTAGCTGAGACTGTCTGAGAACCACAATTCACCTGTCTCAGCCTCCCAAATGCTGGGATTATGGGCTTGCGCCACCACGCCCAGCTTTTTATTCTTTATTTTGAAACAGGGTCTCACTGAGTTACAGAAGGTCTTACTAAGTAGCTGAGGCTGGCCACAAACCTGCAATCCTCCTATCTCGGCCTCCCAAGTACTGGGATTAGAAGCATGCTCCACCACACTCAGCTTCTATTTTTTGATTTTTGAAACAGGGTCTCACTGAGTTGCAAAGAGCCTCAAGAAGTAGCTGAAGCTGTTGACGAACCATGATCCTCTGGTCTCAGCCTCTTCCCCACATGCTGGGGTTACAAGAATGTGCCACCACGTGGCTTTACACTTACCTTTTGATTTTCACTGTCAAATAATACTTGGGCTGGGCGTAGTGGCAAACACCTGTAATCCCAGTAATTTGGGAAACTGTGACAAGAGGATCACAGATTCAAGACCAGCCTGAGCCATTTAGTGGGGCTCTCAGTAACTTTCTAAGACCCTGTTTCCAAATAAAAAATAAAATAGTACTAGCCAGGCGTGGTGGTGCACGCTTGTAATCCCCGTACTTGGGAGGCTAAGACAGAAGGACTGCATAGGTTCAAAGCCAGCCTCAGCTACTTAGTGAGGCTATCAGCAACTTAGTAAGAACCTGTTTCCAAATAAAATATAAATAGGTCTGGGAGTATAGCCCGGAGGCAAAAGGCCTCTGGGCTCCATCCGCAGTACCACAAATAAATTAATAAATAAATAAATTAATTAAATAGGGCTGGGTGTGGGTGGGACTCAAAGGTAAAATGTCCCTAGGTTCCATTCTTAAAGCCACTAGTAATACTAATAATAACAATAATAAATAGTTAATTATCTGGTTCAGTCACACTCGAAATTATATAAACTCTTTTGAAGCATGAGTGTCTTTTTATTTCCAACACTACTACCTTGCCCAACCTGTGATCATCTTTCACCTGGACTACTAAACTGGCTATATAGTCATACCTACCATTTAAAGTAATATTAATTATAGGACTGGGGGTATAGTTTGGAGGTAGGAATGCCCCTGGGTTCAATCCCCAATACTGAAAAAAATGAATAAATAAATTAATTAATTTAAAAAGTAATTTTTATAAGATTCAAACCAGACTATAACGGAACCCACCCTACCTCTCTACCTCCCTTCCTTTGTTTTTGTTTTTATTTTTTATTTTTATTTTTTTTTTGCAGTACTTGGGATGAAACCCACAGGCATTCTACCTCCGAGCTATACCCCAGCCCTATTTTCTTTTTTTTTTTTTTGGATCTGGGGATGGAACCCAGGGGCATTTGACCTCCGGGCTACACCCCCTGCCCTATTTTTTACTCTTTATTTTGAAACCGGGTCTCACTGAGTTGCAGAGGGCCTCACTAAGTAGCTGAGGCTGTCCGCGAACCACGATCCTCCAGGTCTCAGCCTCCCGAATGCTGGGATTACAAGCGTGCGCCACCACGCCCGGCCCCAGCCCTATTTTCTGTTCTTTATTTTTGAAACTGGGACTCACTGAGTTGCAAAGGGCCTCGCTAAGTAGCTGAGGCTGTCCTCAAACTGCTTGTATTTTCTGTTTTGAAACAGGGTCTATAATGCTGAGGCTGTCCTGGAACCTGTGACTTTCCTGCCTCAGCCTCCCGAGTGCTGGGATTGTAGTCACCACGTCCGGCTCTAGCTCCATCTTCTGCCCCTTCTTACCCTCGTCCCCTGCCTCGCCGCCTGAGCTTCCTCTGGTCTCCAGGAGCGCCCTCTCCAGCCCGGGGCTCTGGCACTTGCTGTTCTTCCTCCCTCTGTGCTCTTTCCAAGGCTGGGTCCTTTTCACCATCCAGTCCAGAGTGACAGGAGACTGACTGCAGGTTTCTGCATCTCCCCACCTCTCACAACTCCTAAAAACCCTGCAAAGTTCTGAGTAAGAGGAGCACTTTTTGTTTTTATAATAAGCACAATCTGGCCTAGGTTTATCTAGGGGTGTGACTTTGAGCAGAGTCCCCAGATAACTCTGGAAAGACCAAGTGATTAGAGAACTAGAAGGGAGGGGGCCTGGACCTGAAGTTCTGTAAAAACTTGAACAAGAAGATCTGGTGCGCTTCTAGGTTGCTGAACCTGAGGAGGCACCAGAGGGAGGGCAGGGAAGCACTGTAGCCACTCACAACTTTCCTCGGTCAGCTCTTCATCTGGCGCACCCCCCTCTTCTTCCTCCTCTTCCTCCTCCTCCGCTTCCTCCTCCTCCTCTCCTCCTCTCCTCCTCCTCCTCTTCCTACTCCTCCTCCTCTCCTCTTCTTCCTCCTCTCCTCCTCTTCTTCCTCTTTTTCCTTCTCCTCCTCCTCTTCCTTCTCCTCCTCCTCCTCCTCCTCCTCCTCCTCTTCCTCTCTCCTTCTGGAACCTAGGGACCTTCTACCTCTGAGCTTTATCTCCAGACCTTCCTTTTCTTTTCTTTCTTTTTTTTTTTTTGCATTTTGAAACATGGTCTCTCTAGGTTCCTATGAATCTTGCTAAGTTGCTGAGACTGGTCTCAAGCCTGTGATCCTCCAGTCTCAGCCTTCTGAGTACTGGAATTGCAGGTATGCACCAACACACCTGGCTAATCCTATCTTAGTAATGTTGTATGCAGAGTTAGCGAGAAATGAGAGACTCGAGAGTCCAAGGGAATATGCCAATTGAAGCCCTTATTAGGGCCAGTGGCGGAGCCCTCAGTCTAGAAATCAGACTAGAAGGGCACACTAACTCGCTAGGGTTAGGGGTTTATAAGGGAGAAAACCACAAGAGGGTGAGCCATCCATCTATTAAGCAAGCAGGTTTACAGAAGCAGAAATTTGTAAGTAGCGTTTCTCCGTGGTCAGGTGCTGGGTGAGGCCTAGGCTCCACTCAAGGTCAGAGGGTGGAGGGATTGTTGGGGGAGGGATACCACAAAACACAGGAATTTTAGGTAGCAAGATAAACCCTTAGCATAGGGCAGGGGGGATTTAGTTACACGATAATGTCAGGGGAGACAAAATGGAGCCTCTTCTGCCTCCACAATAATAATAGGTAAACATTAAGTGTTCCCTGGATTCTGTGGGCTGTCTTAGCACCTGAGCATCTCTGAGGAGGGGGTTGTGGGAAACTCACTTTAATATTTGTCAGAAGCACAAATCACAACCTGGCCCTTGAAGGCAGTTTTGTGAGGCTGTGCCCTTAACCTTTGGGATCCGACACTATCTCCAGGTAGACAGTGTTAGAATGGAATTGAGTTATAGGACACCGGGTAGGTGTCTGCTAGTGACCTGCTTGATTGTGGGAGGAATCTCCATGATGTGTATGTGTGTGTGTGTGTGTGTGTGTGTGTGTGTGTGTGTGTGTTACTGGAGATTGAACCCAGGGGTACTCTACCTCCGAGCTACATCCCCAGCCCTACTTTAATGGTTTTGAAACAGGGTCTCACTAGGTTTTGAGAGTCTCACTAAGTTCCTGAGGCTGGTTTCAAACCTGTGATCCTCCTATCTTAGCCTCCCAAGCACTGGGATCACAGGTGTGTGCTGCCACCAGGCCCAGCTCTCCACGCTGTTTGGTGGCCACAGGTGAAGAGCCGGGTGTGGTGGGGAGTGCTAGCATGAGCCAGTAGGTCAAGCAGGCATTTTTAGAGGTGAGCTCCTATACTTGAGGGAGGGAGTCCTGCCCCTTTAAAAGATTATTAACGTGTCTTCAAAGTTGTTTTTTTTTTTTTTTTTCTTCACCCAAAGCCCTTTAGAGAAACTTATGAGGACTGAATTCTACGTGCTTGCCATTTTCCCGGGTACTGATGGCCTGGAACTGAGCCTGCTCAGGAATCACCCCTTCTGTGAGGGCGAATCTTCCCCATTTGAATATGGAGAAGTTTCCCCAATAAAAGCTCCTCACTTTTTTTTGGTGGTCCTGGGTGTTATGACCTCCATCTTGTAAGCGTGACTCTGACTTAGTGAACGTCCCTGTAAGGTACCTCCCCCAATAAGGTGTGGCAGGGTGTCTCCTTTCATGAGGGGCAAGGTCAAATCCTGCTCCATCCTCCCTAGATCATCATGTATTTAGATAGAGTCCTAGTTCTCCTCAACTAAGATCTGTCTTTAGATAGAGACAGGCCTAGTTCTCTCCTATTGACTGGTTAATTGCTTTTAGCTAGGTTAATTTACATTGGAATAGTTGCCTGCTTTTAGGCAGAAACCAAGTCTTTGCACAGATTTGTTCCTCACCCAATTTTTGAAATATTAATAATCATAGTTTTCTCAAAATTTCCTAGGCCATTCCCAATACTGGTTGGTACACTGGGGGTGGAACCCAGAGGCTTTCTACCTCCAGGCTATACTCCCAGACCTATTTTATATTTTATTTGGAAACAGGGTCTCACTAAGTTGCTGAGAGCCTCACTAAGTAGCTGAGGCTGGCTTCGAACCCGTGGGATCCTCCTGTCTCAGCCTCCCAAGCGCGGGGATTACAAGTGTGCACCACCATGCCCGGCTCCAAAGCTCCTTACTTTCTTTGTTGGGAAAACACAGCTGTATATTCCCTAGTAATAAGCCTTCCCACTACTTCCTTATCTCCTGGTTATGCTACCAATTCTGCACTCAACAAGAGTTTTAAATACCCTTTAAATGTAGTAATACAATTAAACCGTGTGATCCCAGTTCTTGGGAGGCTGAGACAGGAGGATCAGAGATTAGAGCTCAGCCTCAACAATTTAGTGAGACTCTGTTCCAAAATAAAAAGAGCTGGGGGATAGGCTGTTTCAAAAATGAAAAATAAAAAGAACTGAGGGTGTTGCTTGATGGTAGAATGCCCCTGGGTTCCATCTCCAGTACCTAAACAAAACCCAAAAAAGTTAAAACAGTAGTAGTTTTTTTTTAATGTTTAACTGACCTTCTCAGAGAAGTCTTCCTTGACCTTGCTATCCAAAGCAGCTCCTTCCACATTATTCTCATTTTAATTTTCTTTTTCCTAAGGATCACCATCTGAATGAAGTCTCTTGGTCTCATTTTACTTGCTTATTTTCTGTTCCCACCCAGAACCTAAGCTCTAGGAGAGTAGGGACCTTGTATTCACCATTGCTGTGTTCTCAAGGCCGGGAATGCTGCGGGCCAGAACAGAAGCTCAATAAATATTTGTTTATGGCTGAAGGAATGTGAGTTCCTGGGTCTGGCCCCTCGCACCCCAACCCCGGCAGAGAAGAAAAGCCAGGGGGGGCCAGGAGGGCCCTCTCCCTTTTTAAAGCACCCCGGGTTGTTTTCTGCGTAATGGCCTTAGCCTCCAGGCACAGACCGAAGACAAAGGGGTGGAAAGGGGGTGGACAGCAGCGTATCTTCCCTAATCTTCCAGAGAATGTGGCCCCCTTTCCCTAGGCCACATTCCAGTCATAGCCTTGGGATGGAGATTCCTCCTGGGGGGGGGGGGGGAGTAAGTCTGTGCGCAGGGGCCAAGGTCAGGACTGCAGTCTTGCTTAAAGCTTTCCCCAAAGTCCCAGAGAGATGGCCAGAGTTCTCATCCAGGGTCTCAGTCGTTCTCACATGAAATACAATTGTCAGCATTCCATCCTTTGGCTGCGTTTGGGTTTGGCAAGTGGTGGATTTGCTGATGTGGATTTCAAGATCCAGTTTGTGGATCTGCTCGCTTTTTCGGCTTCCAGCTTGAATAACCTTGAGTTGAAAGTGACTGGCGCTCCTCGGCCCGCGGCTCACCCCCGCTGTCCACCGCGAGCCCGAGGCCGCCGTCAGCCAGGGCTTGGATCGCAGCCGGAGGCAAGAGAGAGCGCCGGGCTTTGCCAGGGTCGTTCCACCGAGTGCGAAGGAGCGGGCAGAATGAGAACACACGCAAGTATCAGTGAATTGCACAGGACGCCCCGAAGTGATAAGTAAACGTTTTGAAGAACAAAGTAGATGACGGCGAAGGTGGAGTGGACGAGGCCGCGGTTTCAAACAGAAGAGCCTGGAGTTTGACAGCTAAACAAGACTGAAGGAAGGAAGCTGGAGAGTCAACCACGGGACGTTTAAGAGCAGTGCATTCCAGAGAGCGCTGCGGGGAAGGCCTGGGGCAGCAATGCGCCTGGAAATAGCAGTGCGGCCGGAGAGGAGGCTGGGACAAGAGGCCAAAGGGGCAGGGGTGGTCAGCTCAGGTGCAGCCCGCAGCCATTCTAAGGTTCCTGGGTGTGACCTGGCGAGTTGCGGCCGGGTAGTGACAAGACTCTTGATGGTGCACGTCCGTGATCCCAGCACCTGGGAGGCTGAGACAGGAGGGAGGATAGGTTTCAAGCCAGCCTCAGCAACTTATGGAGACCCTGTTTCAAAAAAAAAAAAAAAGCCGGGCATGTAATCCCCGCACTTGGGAGGCTGAGACAGGAGGATCGAACGAACGGGTTCGAAACCAGCCTCAGCTACTTAGTGAGGCTTTCAGCCACTTAGTGACATCCTGTTTCCAAATAAAATATTAAAAAAGGTCTGGGAGTATAGCCCGGAGATAGAAAGCTTCTGGGTTCCACCCCCAGTACCACCAAAAAAATAAATAAAAAATAAAATAGGAAGCGGGAGTGGTGGCGCACACTTGTAATCCCAGTGTTTGGGAGGCTGAGGCCAGAGGATCACAGGTTCACGGTCAGCCTCAGCTACTTAGGCCCTTTATTTTGAAACAGGGTCTCAGTGAGTTGCAAAGGGCCTCACTGGGGGGCAGAGGATGATGCTGGCGCAGGGACAGTTCTTGAGGTCAGATGGTCATGAACTGAAAGTGAGAACTTATCAGTGAGTCAGGGTGTTTTCCTCCAGCCAAGGATCTATGTTGGAGTAAGACTTGAATTTCAACACAGCAATGGGTTTTTTTGTTTTTTTGTTTTGTTTTATTTTGCAGTAGTGGGGAAGAAACCCCGGGGCATTCTACCTCCGAGCTACACCCACAACCCTATTTTTTATTCTTTATTTTGAAACAGGGTCTCACTGAGTTGCAAAGGGCCTAAGTAGCTGAGGCTGATCCTCCTGTCTCAGCCTCCTAAACGCTGGGATTACTAATGTGCGTCACCGCACTCAGCTGGCAGTGTTTTTTATGTCCTCCTCCTCTTCTTATGGTTGGGGGTGTACCTCAGAGGTAGAACGCCCCTGGGTTCCATCTCCAGTACCATAAAAAAATAAATAAAATAAGGCTGGGAGTGTAGCTTGAAGGTAGAAAGCCTCTGGGTTCAATCCCCAGTACCACATTAGGAAAAAAAAAGAAAGAAAAAAAAGAGAAAAACTTAAATGCAAAAGATTATTAGCGATATGAGCCAATGCTTACTGTTAGAAATGGATTTTAAAGAAGCTACAGAGCCGGGCGTGGTGGCGCACGCTTGTAATCCCAGCATTTGGGAGGCTGAGACCTGAGGATCGTGGTTCGCGGACAGCCTCAGCTACTTAGTGAGGCCCTCTGCAACTCAGTGAGACCCGGTTTCAAAATAAAGAATAAAAAATAGGGCAGGGGGTATAGCTCGGAGGTCGAATGCCCCTAGGTTCCACCCCCAGACCCGCAAAAAAAAAAAAAAAAAAAAAGCTACAAATAAAAACTCATGAAATAAAAATTAAATCGGTAAAGCAATTCACTTCTGCACAGAAGGGTGTGAACGTCACTGTAAAGCCAGTGCATAAGCACAGGGCCGGGCAGCCTTTTATCCCTTAACACATAGTCCATCCCTCAGCCTCCATTTTTCTTTTATTTTTTCTTATTTATTTATTTATTTGTTTGTTTGTTTTTGTGATACTATGGATGGAACCCAAGGGCCTTCTACCTCCAGACTACACTCCCAGACCTATTTTATATTTTATTTGGAAACAGGGTCTCACTAAGGTGCAGAGAGCCTCACTAAGTAGCTGAGGCTGACTTCGAACCCATGTGCTCCTCCTGTCTCAGCCTCCCAGGTATTGGGATTAAAAGTGTGCGCCACCAAGCTGGGTGTGGTGGCGCACTTGTAATCCCAGCATTCGGGAGGCTGAGACCTGGAGGATAGCGGTTTGCGGAGAGCATCAGCTATTTAGTGAGGCCCTCTGCAACTCAGTGAGACCCGATTTCAAAATAAAGAATAAAAAATAGGGCAGGGGGTATAGCTTGGAGGTCAAATGCCCCTAAGTTCCATCCCCAGACCCGCAAAAAAAAAGTGTGCTCTACCACACCCAGCTTTTTTTACTTGACTTTATTTTTGTGGTACTAGAAATTAAGCCAGGCGTGGTGGTGAACATTTGTAATCCCAGCATTTGGACAGACAGGAGGATCCTGGCTTTTGGACAGCTTCAGCTACTTAGTGAGGCCCTTGGCAACTCAGTGAAACCCTGTTTCAAAATAAAGACTAAAAAATAGGGCTGGGGATATAGCTCAGAGGTAGAATGCCTTTGGGTTTCCACAGTACTACAAACAACAACCAAAAAAAAAAAAAAAAAAAAGAAGAAAGAAAGAAAGAAATTAAACCAAAGAGCATTCTAGGTCCAGGCTACACCCCAGCTCTATTTCTTATTTTTTATTTTATTTATTTATTTTTTTGTGTTTGTGTAGTACTGGGGTTCCTGGAAACCCTTCTACCTCCGGGCTACATTCCCAGACCTATTTTTTTTTTTTGTGTGTGTGGTACTGGAGGTGGAACCCAGAGGCTTTTTACCTCCGGGCTATACTCCCAGACCCATTTTATATTTTATTTGGAAACTTGCTGAGAGCCTCACTAAGTAGCTGAGGCTGGCTTTGAACCTACGTGATCCTCCTGTCTCCGCCTCCCAAGCTCCTGTCTCCGCCTTCCAAGCGCGGGGATTACAAGGTGCGCCACCACGCCCGGCTTATTCTTTTTTTTTTTTTTGCGGGTCTGGGAATGGAACCCAGAGGCATTTGACCTCTGAGCTACACTCCCTGCCCTATTTTTTATTCTTTATTTTGAAGCAGGGTCTCACTGAGTTGCAGAGGGCCTCACTGAGTTGCAGAGGGCCTCACTGAGTAGCTGAGGCTGTCCGCAAACCGTGATCCTCCCGTCTCAGCCTCCCGAATGCTGGGATTACAAGGTGTGCCACCACGCCCAGCTTATTCTTTATTTTGAAATAGGGTCTCAGTGAGTTGCCAAGGCAGGACACAGCCCATTATGACGAGCCTGGGCCATCTGATTGTATTGGGGATGGAAAGGCCCAGTGCTGCCTCTACTTCATTATTAGGCTCCACCACCATGAAAACAGCTTTTTCTCAATAGAAGCTTTTGTTCCCTTCAGTCTCAGAATCAAGAAACCCTGAGAGCAGCCTCAGGCACGCTACAGCTGAGCAGAGGACAGCAGGCAAGGCACCTTGGGGATTAAAGCCGCCTGTGGGATTTGGGGATGATGTTTGTTACCAAAGGACTTCCTTTTTAAAACTACACATATGATATGGGTGTACTCTTCTGTTCAATTTTGCATCCTACATTTTCTCCTTCAGGATTCACATTTCTTGTTGTTTAAACAGTTCTTTTGGTGAAAGTCTATGATTGGTAAAATTTCTTCTTAAAGATGTCTTTATCTTACCCTTACTTCAGAATAATAGCTGTACTGGGCACAGAATTCTATATTTAACACTATTTTATTTTGGCATTTGGAAGATTTTATCCCACTGTGGGGTGTGTGTGTGTGTGTGTGTGTGTGTGTGTGTGTGTGTGTGTGTTACTGGGGATTGAACCCAGGGACATTCTACTGCTGAGTGACAGGTTAGCCCTTTTTATTCTTTATTTTGAAACAGGGTATATCTAAATTACTGCACTCTGCTGGCCTCAAACCTGTGATCCTCCTGTCCCAATCTCCCAAACACTGAGATTACAAGCATGTGCCCCTGCACCCAGCTCCACTGTCTTTTATTTTCATTTATTTTTTGGGGGGGATGGGGTACTGGGGATTGAACCCAAGGAAGTTCTACCTCTAAGCTACATCCCAAGCCCTACTTTATTTTTTTATTTTGAAACAAGGTCATGCGAAATTGCTGAGGCTGGCCTTGAACTTGACCCTCCTGTCTCAGTCTCCCAAGGAGTGGGATTATAGTATGCACCGCCAAGCCCAGCTTATTTTCATTTGTTTATTTACTTTGTGGTGCTGGGAATTAAACTCAGGGGTCTTCTACCTCTGAGCTACGTTCCCAGTCCTATTAAATTAATTTATTAACTAATTAATTAATTATTTGGGGGATGAAACCCAGGGTCATTCTACCTCTGAGCTATATTCCCAGCCCTATTTTTTTTTTTTTTTCAGTACTGTGAATGGAACTCAGGGGCATTCTAACTCCAAGCTACACCTCCAGCCCTATTCTTTTATTTATTTATTTATTTATTTATTTTGGTGGTACTGGAGGGGTGGAACCCAGGGGCTTTCTACCTCCAGGCTATATTCCAAGCCCTATTTTTATATTTTATTTGGAAACAGGGTCTCACTAAGTTGCTGAGAGCCTCACTAAGTAGCTGAGGTTGGCTTCGAACCTGTCCGATCCTCCTGTCTCAGCCTCCAAAGCGCAGGGATTACAAGCATGTGCTACCACACCCGGCTTCATTCTTATTTTGAAACAGGGTCTCACTGAGTTGCAAAGGCCCTCACTTAGTAGCTGGGGCTGTCTGTGGAACCATGATCCTCCTGTCTCAGCCTCCCAAATGCTGGGATTACAAGCATGAGCCACCACGCCCAGCTAACTATTTTTTTAATCTTTTATTTTGAAACAGGGTCTCAGTAAATTACTGAGGCTGGCTGGGAACCTGCAATCCTCCTGTCTCAGCCTTGTAATCCCAAGTACTGAGATTACAAACCTGCACCGCCAGGCCTGGCTTCCCTATTTCTTTATTATACTGAGTAATTGCATCCCCCCAGGCTCCTGCTCAGCTCCTGACTTCCTTTCCAAAATCCACAGGATCATTCACATACTACAGCACATAACAGGATACAATGTATCAGTGCCTCTCTTCAAACAAAAAGAAATGGCATAGGAATTGTTATGGTTTGAAATGATATGGTTTTGGGGAAACTGTCCCTGAGGACCCCTATTAAGGGTTCTGGACACAATTTCCCTCAAAACACACACAAAAAAACCCAAAAAACAAAAACCGCGGGTTCTTGTTCTGAGCTGAGGACAAATACACATTAGCCCAGACTCTTGCTGAAGATTTAAAGTTTATTAAAAAGATCGAAATACAGGAGATAGTTACAGCCCCATGCCATTTGGTATGGGGGGAGGGTTCAAATGAATGCCCCACCAAAGGAAAAACACGTGGACCAGACCTTTTACACCTATGACCTCCATCTTGTTTCCATAATTCTGACGTAGTAAACATCCCTGTAAGGTACCTCCCCCGCCAAGGTATCTTTCACAAAGGTCAATCCCCTCCTCCCATCCTAGCTTGATTATTTTGTAGCTCTGTGTTTAGAAAGAGCAAGTCCTATCTCCCCTCTCCTATGGACTTGCTAATTACTTTTAGCTAAGTCAATCTAAGTTTCAATACGTGTTTGCTTCCTGACCGAAACCAAGACCAAGTCTTCCTTTCCCCAGGTCTGCCATTTTGACACAATTATTTTTGAAATATACCTATTAATAATCAGAGCTTTCTCAAATCTTCCTAGGCCATTCCCAATACTGGTACAGAAATTTTTTTCTTCGTTAGTATAACTAATGCTGCTGAATTAGTGTTGAACTTCTCTAATACATGCCCAAATTAAAGGACTTACTCTAGCTGGACATGGTGGCACACGCCTCTAACGTGGGAGTACTTACAGACACGGGAGGATGGCAGGCTCCTGGCCAGCCTCAGCGACTGAATGAGACCCTGTTTTAATATAAAAAATAAAATACAGCTAGGATTGTAGCTCAGAGGTAGAATGCCCCTGTGTTCAATCCTTAGTAACACACACACACACACACACACACACACACACACACAAACTCAATCTAATAAAATCTTTTTTTTTTTTTTTTTATAGTACTAGGGGTAGAACCCAGGAGCTTTCAACCTCTGGGCTATACTCCCAGACCTATTCTATATCTTATTTGGAAACAGGGTCTCACTAAGTTGCAGAGAGCCTCACTAAGTAGCTGAGGCTGGCTTTGAAACTGCGTTCCTCCCGTCTCAGCATCCCCAGCATGGGGATTACAAACGTGCGCCACCACGCCCAGCTTTAAAATCTTTGTTCTTAACCCTACAATAAAGAAACAAAATAGGACTTCAGAGGCAGGCAACTTGAAACTAAGGATGTGGCTTGACACTCATCAAGGACTCATGCACTTTCTTTTCTTTTGTTTTTTTTTAATGTATTTGGTACTAGGTATGGAACTCAGGGGCCCTCTACCTCTGGGCTACACCCCTAGACCTATTTTATTTCTTATTCGGAAACTGGGTCTCACTAAGTTGCCGAGGCTGGCTTCAAATCTGCAGTCTTCCTGTCTAAGCCTCCCAAGTACTGGATTACAGGCGCATGCCACCACGCTTGGCTGAACTTTCTGTTTTTCTGTTTGGCCTTCCTCAACACGAAACTTTCAAAGTCCATGTCCCTTTGTGGACACAAGATGATTGATGGAGCTCCAACCATCACAACCACATTCTACACAAGACAAAGAAGATGAGAAGGAGGACCAAAAAACATACACTGAAAAAAAGCCTGTTCAACAAATGGTGTTGGCAAAGCTCATTAACCATATGCAGAAAAATGGAAATAAACCCGACTTTCTCGCCCTGAACTAGAGTCATTCAAGATGGATCAAAGGCTTAGAAATTAGACCAGAGACCTTGAGGCTCCTTGAAGAGGGCATAGGTCTAACACTGCAACACATAAGCACATATAAAAAACTTTCTCAACAAGACCCCAAAAGCACAAGAAACTAAAAGGCAGATCAGGCTGGGCGTGGTGGCGCAGGTTTGTAATCCCCGCACTTGGGAGGCTGAGACAGGAGGATCGCACAGGTTTGAAGCCAGCCTCACCTACTTAGTGAGGCTCTCAGCAACTTAGTGAGACCCTGTTTCCAAATAAAGTATAAAATAGGTCTGGGAGTATAACCCGGAGGTAGAAAAGCCCCTGAGTTCCACCTCCAGTACCACCAAAAAATAAATAATAATAATAAAATAAAAGGCACATCAATATGTGGTATTGCATTAAACTAAAGAGCTTCTGTATAGCAAACCACCAAGAACCTCAACTGAGCCAGATGTGGTAGCGCACCCTTGTAATCCCAACACTCGGGAAGCAGAGACAAGAGGATAGACTCAGCTACTTTGTGAGGCCTCCACAACTTAGTGAGACCCAGTTTCAAAATAGAGAATAAAAAATAGGGCAGGGGGAAGCCGGGCGTGGTGGCACACACTTGTAATCCCAGCATTTGGGAGGCTGAGACCAGAGGATTGTGGTTCGCGGACAGCCTCAGCTATTTAGTGAAGCCCTCTGCAACTCAGTAAGACCCGGTTTCAAGATAAAGAATAAAAAATAGGGCAAGGGCTGTAGCTTGGAGGTTGAATGCCCCTGGGTTCCATCTCCAGAGTAAAAAAAAATAAGAAAGAAAGAAAGAATAAAAGAAAGGAAGGAAGGAAGGAAGGAAAGAAAGAAAGAAAGAAAGAAAGAAAGAAAGAAAGAAAGAAAAAGAAAGAAAGAGAAAGAAAAAGAACCTCGACTGAGCCAGGCATGGTGGTGTACACTTGTAATTCCAGCATTCGGGAGACTGAGACCGACTCCTCCATGGACAGCCTCAGCTACTTAGTGAGGCCCTTTGCATCTCAGTTAAACCCTGTTTCAAAATAAAGAATAAAAAATACGGCTGGGGTTTACCTTGGAGATAGAATGGCCCAGGGTTCCATCTATAGTACCGAAAAAAAAAAAATCAACTGAGAGTCAACAGAATGGGAGAAGATAGTTGCCACCCACTTCTCCAATAGAGGACTAATATCTAGACTATACAGAGAACTCAGGAAACTCAGTACTAAGAAAATAATTAATCCATGGGCAAGGAAACTAAATAGATACTTAACGAAAGAAGAAATTCAAATGGCCAATAAATGCATGAAAAAAATACTAACCATCGTTAGCAATTAGAGAGATGCAAATCAAAACTTCCCTGAGATTTCATCTAACTCCAATTAGAATGGCAGTCAGACAAAACACAAACAACAAATGCTGGCGAGGATATAGAGAAGTGGGAACTCTAATACATTGTTGGTGGGACTGCAAATTAGTCCAGCCACTTTGGAAAACTGTATGGAGGATCCTCAGAAGAATGGAAATGAACTTATCATATGATCCAGCAATACCACTTCTGGATATCTACCCAAAAGAATGGAAACCAAACTACCAAACTAACGTATGTGTACCTATGTTCATAGCTGCACAATTCACCATAGCCAAACTACGGAACCAGCCAAGATGTCCATCAACAGATGAATGGATTAAAAAACTATGGGATATGTACACAATGGAATTTTACTCAGCCATGAAGAAAAAGCACAATTACATCATTTTCAGGGAAATGGATGGAACTGGAGAACATTATGTCAAGTGTGATTAGCCAGCACAAAAAATAAGAAATCGAATGCTCTCCCGAAAGTGCAAAAGCTAGGGAGAAAATGGGTCATAAGAGGAACGCTAGACGAAGAAGGGGATACTATAGATGAGCAAATAAGGTGACCTGAGGGGATGGGAGGGGAGAAGAGGGACATTCTCTAATGTTCATGATGTACATTAACAAAAATAACAAAGTCAATCACTAAGTCAAACATGAGAAGGAGGGAGGGGAAGGGAATGATGCGGGATTGGGTAAGGACTAATTGGGTATGTGTATGCCTCCGCCATCTTGTACTTCATTAAGAGGTATGACTACAATGCACCAATAAAAAGTTAAAAAGATGAGAAAATCCAAAGGTGTGCTTCCTACCTCAGTCAGTCCCCTTTGAAAGAAATTCCCAGACACCCCACCTTTTATATTTCACTACCCATCTCTACCTATGGGATAAATATTCTTCCAAATAAATGAAATATTTTGCCTTTATAACACCACTTTTGGTTGCTCTGCAGCCTACATTAGCTTACTTCTCAGCTTTCAACTTCTCTCTAGTTAGATGGAGTATGACTCCATTTTATTATTATCATCATCTTTATTGGTATCAGTACTGAGGTTGGAACACAGGAGCAGTCTACCTCTAAGACAAGCCCCAGCCCTTTAACTTTTTTATATTTAATTAATTAATTAATTAATTAATTTTGCAGTACTGGAGATAAAACCCAGGGGCAGTCTACCTCTGAACTACAGCCCCAGCCCTATTTTTTATTTTTTATTTTGAAACAGGGTTTCACTGAGTTGCAGAGGACCTCACTAAGTAGTAGCTGAGGCTATCTGCAAACCGTGATCCCCCTGTCTCAGCCTCCCAAATGCTGGGATTACACGTGTGTGCCACCATGCCTGGCTTCCTTTTCATTTTTTAATGGGGTCTCACTAAATTGCTGAAGCTGGTCTCAAGCCTGCAATCTGATGGTCCCTGCCTCCTGAGTACTGGGATTAGTGATGTGAGCCATCTCAGCTCCATTTAAAAATAAATAAAGGTAAACTGGGTGTGGGGCATGGTGGTGCATGCTTATAATCCCAGCACTGGGGAGGCTGAGACCCTAGGATCCTGGTTCGGGGATAGCTTCAGCTATTTAGTAAGGCCACCCTAGCTTAGTGAGACCCTGTTTCAAAATAAAGAATACAAAATAGAGCAGGGGTGTAGCTCGGAGGTTGAATGCCCCTGGGTTCCATCCCCAGACCCGCAAAAATAAATAAAGAAGGAAAGAAAGAAGAAAGAAAGAAAGAAAGAAAGAAAGAAAGAAAGAAAGAAAGGTAAAGGCTTTGGTCTTCATGGCCCTTGACAATTGTCAGACATCAAATCAGTAACTGCAAAACAAATAAACCATTAAACATCAAAATCATTGACTATTCTGAACTTACAATGCCATGCAGAGCCGGTCATGGTGGCACACACTTGTAATCCTAGCGCTTGGGAGGCTGAGACAGGAGGATGGCACAGGTTCAAAGCCAGCCTCAGCTACTTAGTGAGGCTCTCAGAAACTCAGTGAGACCTTATTTCCAAATAAAGTATAAAATAGGTCTGGGAGAATAGCCCAGAGGTAGGAAGCCCCTGGGTTCCATCCCAGTACCACATCTACACAAAAAAATTGGGCTGGGGGTGAAACTCAGAGGTAGAATGCCCCTGAGATTCCCTAGTAGAGAAAAACAAACAAACAAACAAACAAAAAAAACCCCGAAACCATTGCTTCATATATTTATTTATTTAATTAATTAATTATTTATTTATTTGGTGGTACTAGGGGTGGAACCCAGAGGTTTTCTACCTCCGGGCTATACTCCCAGACCTTTTTTATATTTTATTTGGAAACAGGGTCTCACTAAGTTACTGAGAGCCTCACTAAGTAAGTAGCTGAGGCTGGCTTCGAACCCGTGCGATCCTCCTGTCTCAGCCTCCCAAGCACGAGGATTACAAGTGTGCGCCACCACGCCTGGCTCATATATTTAGTTTACATTTTAGCTATCTAAATTGTTTAATTTAAGCTGGGCATGGTAATACATGCTTGCAAGCCCCAGACTTGGGAGGCAGAGACATAAGGACTGCAGGTTCGAGGCCAGCTTCAGCTACTTAGTGAGGCCCTCTGCAACTTAGAATCTGTTTCAAAATCAAGCATAGCCAGGCATGGTGGTGCACACTTTTAATCCCAGCATTTGGGAGGCTGAGACAGGAGGATCACAGTTCTCAGACAGCCTCAGCTACTTAGTGAGGCCCTTTGCAACTCTGTGAGACCCTGTTTCAAAATAAAGAATAAAAAATAGTGCTGGGAGTGTAACTCGGAGGTAGAATGCTCCTGGGTTCCATCCCAACACCACACACACAAAAAAAAAAGTAGACCTGGGGGTGTAGTCAAGAGGTTGAATGCCCCTAGGTTCAATTTCTAGCACCCCTCTCCCCAAAAAATAAGAGTTCTAGTGTCAATGCCTGGCAGGTGACTGGAGCCTCAAGGGAAGGACCCAGGGGTTCTACACAGAGGCAAGATTGATAAGTCGGGTGCCTCCCCTCCCCCACGTGAGCTCACATCGGGTACAGGAGGCAGAATCCTGGAAGCCAGAAGTGAAGATATCATGAGACTACAGGTGCTGCGAGACATTCTTGAGATTGCGAGACTACTGATGTCTAAAGAGAATCAGCATGCCTATAAAATATCGGTGCCTCCGATCCACCACGTGACTCAGCCAGCCAATCAGGACTATGAGCATCTCTCCAGATCGTGCCCCATCAGTCCCTTCCCCTACAGCCGGCTGACTCCCTGTAGGGTGCTGAGTTGGGTCCAAATAAAGCAGAGGTCTCTGAAAACCCGGTTGGTGTTTTCACCTCCCTCCTAAACTCTCTCACTCTATTTCCAACCTTTCAAAGATGTGATCACATCTGTATCTCAAAGAACAGCTCAGAGTATTTGGGATAAGCTGGGAACATAAGCCAGAGGCCAGGCATATTACATCTCTGTACAGGGCTGTGGGGACCACACCCATGATCTGCACTGACCATCTACGCCAGCACCCTTACTAGCCCCTCAGGTTTTTCTCACTAGCACCTCAAGTTTTTAGTTCTATGCCTACCCTCTAATTAGTACGCCACCATGCCTGGCCGTCAAGGTAGCTTTCTTCTATCAAGAATCTACAATGCCTCGTCTCTCCTTTATGCATTCACTGAGCTCCCTAGATTTGCCAAGATGGATCAGACTTGGTTCTTGCCTTCAAGGTAGGGACAAATTATTTTAAGAATCTAGAGCTGATCTTGGCTGGAGCAGGGAGATAGGGGAGAAGACAGAGTAAGAATGGGAACACAAATGGGTAGTCTGGGACCCAGGTCGGTTAACCCAGAGGCCATGTTTGTCTTCTGGGCCTAGTAGTAGTTTCTCTGAGCCCCAGACCATTCCCCTTCCTCTTCCTCTTCCTCCTCCGCTTCCTGTGTCCTCACAGCCAAGCCTGGCTTCCATTCAAACTTTCTGGAAATCCCCTACCCAGTATCCAGCTTTGGAAACAATGACTCTCTGGCGACTTTTCCCATTGTCCTTGGAACTATAACAATGAGAGAGAGTAGAGGCTCCTGTCTGGCTTCGGACTCCACTCCTGCTCCTGGCTGCCTCCCAGAGCCAAAAGCTTTCTCAACTCTGGAGGCCCCGCACATCTTACATCTTACCCAGGCAGGAAGATGGGAGGTCATTTCTACTCCAGACCCCAAAGTACTTCCTTGGGCCCTTCTCTTAGCTAGACCCAAGAAGGAATCTCTCTGTCGGACTGGATGAGGCCACCTGCCTTTGCTGAGGATGGGCAAGCAAGTTCATGGTTCATTATTGTATTTTCTTTTCTGTGTGTGTGTGTGTGTGTGTGTGTGTGTGTGTGTGTGTGTGTGTTTTACTGTGGATGGAACGCAGGGGCCTTCTACCCCTGGGCTACATCCCCAGCCCTATTTTATTTTTTTATTTGGAAGCAGGGTCTTGCTACATTGCTTATGCTGCCTTTGAACCTGCGATCCTCCTGTCTCAGCCTCGTAAGTACTGGGATTACAAGCATGCACCACAGCACTGGCTCCGTTGCTATATTTCCTTTCCTTTTTTTTTCTTTCTTTCTTTCTTTTTTTTTTTTTTTTTTTTGGTGTACTGCGGATGAAACTTGGGCATTCTACCTCTGAGCTACACCCCCAACCCTATTTATTATTCTTTATTCTGAACAGGGTCTCGCTGAGTTGCAGAGGGCCTCACTAAGTAGCTAAGGCTGTCGGGGAACCTCGATCCTCTGGTCTCAGCCTCCCGAATGCTGGGATCACAAGCGTGCGCCACCACGCCCGGCTCATTACTGTATTTTCTACATCCCCTCTGATGCCTCAGTCTCCCTCAGCATTGCGGAGAGAGTCCACAAAGCATTTCTGAATAGACTGGCAGCCTGGCCCCTCTCACCCCGCACCCTTCTTCCACTCCCAGCTCTGACCCAAGGAGACCCGGTCCCCTTGCCTACCCGGTTCAGCCGCCCGCTGTCGGGTGGGGGAGGGGTGCAGGCGGTGCTCAGCTTCCACCACCCTGGCGCCGGACTGGATCGGGTTACTGGAGGCAGTCTGGATTTGAATGTGCAAATAAACAGAAGTAGCTTTGATCAGTGAGGCCGAGAGGGAGGGAGAGAGAAAACCTAGTGCCCTGGTCAGAGAAGTGGAGGCTGGGCTTTTGAGAGATGGCCCAGGGAACGTGAGGCCAGAGGGTCTTTCTTTTTGCTGGACCCAACATGTATTTTTTTTTTTTTTTTTGTCTTAAAAAAGAAAAGGGAGATCCAGAAAGGGGACCCACGTCAGGACTCCCATTTCTCTAGGAGCCAAATATTCTATTGGCCTTCCTGCCAGTTCCTGGGGGGAGGGGTGTCGGCTTGGGCCCCATCCCTTCCCACCCTCCCGGGCCTTCTGGACACTGGACCTTCTGCTCCGTGGGTGCCACTTGGGAGAGGGAGGACCCGGGAGGCGTGGGGCTCAGGGTGGGGCCGCAGGGTGGGAGGGGGCAGGGCCATTGTCTCCCGGGGCACCAATCCACAGCCTCGGGCAGACTCGGAGAGGGAAAGACAAAGGAGGAATGGGAGCGCACAAAGGGAGCCAGGAATGAAATGGTAAGTAAAGGCAAACAAAAGTGAACCGGGGGAGACAAAAGCTGGGAACAATATTCCCCAGGCAATAGGCTGGGGAACAATAGGGACACTGACAGCCCCACAAAGACACCAGTGTCTCCAAGTAGACGTTATCTCAGGCAGTGGCTGGCAGCCCGCGCTGGCTACAGCTATTTTCAGTACCGCTTTTGTGCCATGCTGAACAATATTCCTTGCATGGCTGCTGATAGAAAGATGAGAAGGTTTCTGTTTGAGTCTCCTCTTCCTTCCCTCCCCCGCCCCGTTTTCCAACCCCCACCAGCTCCAGGCATTCTGAGCTCAAGTCACTGGCCTGGTTGGGGTGTGTGCGTTGGGAGGGGACCCAGAGACAAGGGCCAGGAGGCTTTCTTTCAGGGCTTCAAGTTGCCATCAACCATGCCAGGGCCCCCAAGGAGGAATCCAGAAGGACTGGGATTAGGGCTCCCCAAGTGGGGCTGGAACTGGTGGGTGTGGGCATCCGGCTGGGCTCCCCAAATCACAAGCCTAGCCTACGGGTGGACCAGGAACAGGCCTAGGCCACATTTTGCTGTTGGCACTGGCTGTTCATTCAGGAGCTGTCGGGGTGCCCTGCCATCCAGCCTCCTTCCTCCTCGGTGCCACCAAGTGTTCCCCAGCCCACCTCCCACAGCTCCTGTTCTCTCCCATCATTGTCTGTACTCTCGCCAGCCTAGACCAGCGACCAACTTCCCTTCCCACCTCTGCCACTGAACCGGGGGTCAGGAAGCTAGTCCTAGCGTGGCAAGGACCATGGCCCTTCTATGGGCCTGATGGTCGCACCCAAGAAAATATGCTTGACACTACCCTCAGTGTCTCCCTGTCCTCACTAGAGGAGATCTGACCTTGGAATGTTAGCTCAGTGGTATCTTTTCCCAGGACTGCCCTGTGCAGAAGGCTGGTGGACTCAGAGTTTCTCAGAGTTGTAGTCCACTGTGGGCTTAGATAGACCTCTACACTTTTTCATCTAAGTGATTTTTTTTTTCGGTACTGGGGATGGAACCTAGGGGCATTCTACCTCTGAGCTACACCCCCAGCCCTATTTTTGATTCTTTATTTGGAAACAGGGTCTCAACGAGTTGCAAAGGGCTTCACTAAGTAGCTGAGGCTGGCCACGAACCGCAATCCTTCTGTCTCAGCGTCCCAAATACTGATGAAACGGGGTTTCTTGAGAAGAAACACAGCGTTTCCTTAAGATGAAACGGGGTTTCTTGAGAAGAAACTCAGTGTTTCCTTACCGGATTCTTGTCCACAGACGGCAGGAAGGGAGTAAAAGTCTTATTGGAAGCAGCAGGGAATAGGGAAAAGTAGCAGAACACCCCTAAGGGCTGTCGGGACTCTGATGTCCAGCAGCTGCCTTCAGGACAATACTTGAGGGTAGCCCAAGCCAAATGCCTTCAGTTGCAAGCTGCTTTCTCCCAAAGTACACACGATCTGCCAGAAAAGGAGTGCAGGTCACCCCTAGGGGCCCTGGTCGGCCTTGATGTCCAGTGGAGGCCTTCAGGTCACTACCCGAGTATAGCCCGGGCCAAGTGTCTTCAATTGCACCTCACCTTCTCTCAAAGCCAACCCAACCTGCGAGAGAGAGAGAAGCTCCCCAAAGGGGAGGGGTTCCCAGAGTGGGTAACCGTCCTGGTGACTGGTCTACGGGTTTATATATCTCTGCATGTCCTCTGTTACTTGGAGTCTAGGAGGCAGTTCTTAAAATTTGCATAGGGTATTTGCATGTCCTTTGAGGGGTCTCCTTTCAGTAGAGGTGTCAGGCTTGTTCCAGGGACTCCTCTTGGGTTTGTTGATTAGTAAACAGATGGGTTTGTGAAGCTTTGGTCATTCTTATCTCTAAACCAGCTCTGAAGAGCTGGTCTCTTTTAGGAGCCTTGGAAGTTAATTAGTATTTGTTGCCCCTCAGGAAATTAAGCTTTTCTACCAAGGCCTCTTCCCTACCTGCCTACTTCTCTTCTTCCTGGGATTACAAGTGTGCATCACCACACATCCGGCCCTTTTTATTTATTTATTTATTTATTTATTTATTTATTTATTTACTTATTTATTATTTTGAAACAAGGTGTTACTACTTTGCTGAGGTTTTGTTGTTGTTGTTGTTGTTGTTGTTGTTTTTTGTACTAAGGGTGGAACCCAGGGGCTTCCTACCTCTGGGCTATACTCCCAGACTTATTTTATACTTTATTTGGAAATAGGGTCTCACTAAGTTGCTGAGAGCCTCACTAAGTAGCTGAGGCTGACTTTGAACCTGTGCCATCCTCCTGTCTCAGCCTCCCAAGTGCTGGGGTTACAAGTGTGCGCCACCACGCCCAGCTCGGCATGGCATTTTAAATTCAGAGTAGTCAATGATTTTGATGTTTAATGGTTTATTAGTTTTGCAGTTACTGATTTGATGTCTGACAATTGTCAAAGGCCATGAAGACCAAAGCATTTGCATTTATTTATTTATTTATTTATTTATTTATTGGCAGGTCTGGGGATGGAACCCAGGGACATTTGACCTCTGAGCTACACCCCTGCTCTATTTTTTATTCTTTATTTAGAAACTGGGTCTCATTAAGTTGGGGTTGGCCTTACTAGCTGAAGCTGTCCCCGAACCAGGATCCTAGGGTCTCAGCCTCCCCAGTGCTGGGATTATAAGCATGCACCACCATGCCCCACACCCAGTTTACCTTTATTTATTTTTAAATGGAGCTGAGTGAGATGGCTCACATCACTAATCCCAGTACTCAGGAGGCAGGGACCATCAGATTGCAGGCTTGAGACCAGTTTCAGCAATTTAGTGAGACCCCATTAAAAAATGAAAAGGAAGCCAGGCATGGTGGCACACACGTGTAATCCCAGCATTTGGGAGGCTGAGACAGGGGGATCACGGTTTGCAGATAGCCTTAGCTACTACTTAGTGAGGTCCTCTGCAACTCAGTGAAACCCTGTTTCAAAATAAAGAATAAAAAATAGGGCTGGGACTGTAGTTCAGAGGTAGAATGCTGCTGTGTTTACAAGTGTGCACCACCATGCCTGGCTGCTGAGGATTTTTTGTTTTTGTGGTACTGGGAGATTGAATCCAGAGACATTCCACCGCCATGCTGCACCTCAAACCCTATTTTATTCTTTATTTTGAAACAAGGTCTCACTAAATGGCAGAGGGCCTTACAAGTTGCTGAGGCTGGCTGCAAACCTGCGATCATCCTGTCTCAGCCTCTTAAGTACTGGGATTACAAGCATGCTACAAGGCCCGGCTGCTGAGGATCTGATAAATTCCTGAGACTGGCCTCAAATTTGAGATCCTTCTGTTTCACTCTTCCAAATACTGGGATTACAATTGTGCACCACCGCACCCAGCTCAGAGTGTGTGTGTGTGTGTGTGTGTGTGTGTGTGTGTGTGTGTGTGTGTGTGATATTTAGCCTGGCTCAGAGTATTTTTTCAATATTTATTTATTTATTTATTTACTTACTTACTTACTTACTTACTTATTTTTGTGGTATGGGGATGGAATGGGGCTTTCTACCCCCGGGCTACACCCCAGCCTTATTTTATAATTTATTTGGAAACAGGGTCTCACTAACTTGCTGAGAGCCTCACTAAATAGCTGAGGCTGACTTTGAACCTGTGAGATCCTCCTGTTTCAGCCTCCCAAGCACTGGGATTACAAGCATGGATGCTGCCACATCCGGCCAGAGTATTTTTTAAGAGACTAAATCCCAGCTAGATATGGTGGCATGTGCCTGTTATCCAAGTACTTGGGAGGCTGAGACAGGAGGATCACAGATTCAACACCAGTGTTAACAACTTAGTGAGATTCTATATCAAAATAAAAAGTAAACCAGGTGGCACATGTGTGTAATCCCAGCATTCGGGATGCTGAAACCGGAGTACAGGGTTCACAGACAGCCTCAGCTACTTGGTTAAGCTCTCCTCAACTAAGTGAAACCTGAGCTGGGCGTGGTGGCGCACGCTTGTAATGCCCGCGCTTGTGACGCTGAGACAGGAGGATCGCACAAGTTCGAAGCCAGCCTCAGCTACTTAGTGAGACTTTCAGCAACTTAGTGAGACCCTGTTTCCAAATAAAATATGAAAAAGGTCTGGGAGTATAGCCCAGGATAGAAAGCCTCTGGATTCCACCCCCAGTACCACAAAAAAAAAAAAAAAAACTAAGTGAAGAATGCCCCTGAGTTCCACCCCCAGTACCACAAAAATAAATAAATAAATAAATTAATTAATTAATTAAATAAATAAAAAATAAATAAAAGTTGAGCATGGTGGTGTGCACTTGTAATTCTAGTACTTGGGAGGCTGAGACAGGAGGATCGCATAGGTTTGAAACCAGCCTCAGCTACTTAGTGAGGCTCTCAGCAACTTAGTGAGATCTTGTTTCCAAAATAAAATATAAATGGGTCTGGGAATATAGCCCGGAGGTAGAAAGCCTCTGGGTTCCACCCCCAGTACCACCAAAATAAATAAATAAATAAAATAAAATAGGGCCAGGTGTAGTGGCACATGCTTGTAATCCTAGTACTTGGGAAGCTGAGACAGGAGAATCCCAGGTTCAAAGCCAGTCTCAGCAATTTAGTGAGGCTCTCAGCAACCTAGGGAGATCCTGTTTCCAAATAAGAAATAAAAATTGTAGCTTGGAGGTAGAATGCCTCTGGGTTTAATTCCCAGTACTACACACACAAACAAAATTTAAAATAGGGCTGGGGGTGTAGCTCAGAGGCAGAATGCCCTTGGGTTCGATTCCTAGTACCAAGAAATAATAAACAAAGAAACAAATAATAAAATAGGGCTGGGGTGTGTACCACAGAGCTAGAATGCTCATGGCTTTAATTCCCAGTACCAAAAAATAAAGAAAAGAAAAAAGAAAAAAAATTAAGACCAGCCGGGCATGGTGGTGCACACTTGTAATCCCAGCGTTCGGGAGGCTGAGAACAGATGATCACAGTTTATGAACAGCCTCTACTTAGTGAGGACCTCCGTAACTTAGAGAAACCCCGTTTCAAAATAAAGAATAAAAAATAGGGCAGGGGGTGTAGCTCAGAGGTTGAATGTCCCTGGGTTCCATCCCCAGACACACACACACACACACACACACACACACACACACACAATTAAGACCACATTTCTTGGGAAGAGTGCTGCAAAAATTTCAAGGAGAAAGGAGAATGCCTTCCTAAGAGACCAGACGCTCAAAGGTCGATCTAGAAAATTGAATCATTATGTAATCTGTAAGATTTTTTGATGTTCAGTTTGCTAAATGTAAGCTCTTTGAAAGCAGGAAACACATTTCATCCCTCCTGTGGCCACCCCAGGGCATCATGGTGTACAGTAAGTTCTCAATGAACACTGCTGGATGGGACTGAGTTGAGGGAGTCAGAAGAGATCTTATGGTTCAACTGGTGCTTTGCTACTTACAGTACAGCTAGAAATGCAGCTTCTCAGGCTCTCCCTCAGAGCTCTGAGTCAGAATCTGATCTCGTACAGTCTCTGCCGCCTTGCCTCCCCGTAACGATGCTCACTGTGTGCCAGTATCGCCATCAGGTAGTCATAGAAGCATGGGCTAGCCCCGGCATCCAGCCCGTTTACAGGAGACCTCCGTAGAGAGGGACTCATCACCCATGGTAACAGCCCATCCCACAGTTGGAGTCGAATCAGATGGAACAGAATTAAGTTGGCATTGAGATGAACTTACATGTGGGATTTGTACTGAACATAGGCTCTATCAAAGCTGCTTGGGGGAAAGGTCCCTATAGGTCCCTATAGGACCACCGTGATGATTGATTTTATGTGTCAACTTGATTGGGACATGGGGTGCTCAAACATTTGGTCACACCTGTTTCAGGGTGTGTGTGTGAAGGGGTTTGTAGATGAGATCAACATTAGAACCAGAAGGCTGAGTGACCGGGGAGAAGCTCAGTGGTAGAGTGTGCTTCGCACGTGTGCTTATGGCAAAGTGGAAAAAGAGGGAGAAGAATTGAAGAAGACTGTTATTTGGGCTTTTGACTCAAGAGGAGGCCAAGTTCCAACCTTCTTTCATCGCCTGGACTCATCCAACACCAACAGCCTCCCCATGCCTCCCAAGCTCACCCCCAGAGGTAGTAGTTTCCTTCCTTCCTTCCTTCCTTCCTTCCTTCCTTCCTTCCTTCCTTTCTTCCTTCTTTCTCTCTCTCTTCTTTCTACCTCCGGGCTATACTCCCAGACCTATTTTATATTTTATTTGGAAACAGTGTTTCACTAAGTTGCTGAGAGCCTCACTAAGTAGCTGAGGCTGGCTTTGAACCTGTGCAGACTCCCAAGCATGGGGATTACAAGCATGAGCCACCATACCCAGCACTTATTCTTTATTTTGAAACAGTGTCTCATTAAGTTGTGGAAGGCCTTACTAAGTAGCTGAGGCTGGCTGCAAACCTGGATCCTCTTGTTTCAGCCTCCTAAGTACTGGGACTACAAGCGTGCACGACCACACGTGGCTTCAGAAGTAGTAGTTTCTTTATCAAACTGCAAAGTCAAAATTCCTGCCTATCTTTATTATTTATTTATTTATTTATTTATTTATTTATTTATTTATTTAGTGGTCCTGGGGACGGAACCCAGGGGCATTCGACCTCCGAGCTACACCCCTGCCCTATTTTTTATTCTTTATTTTGAAACAGGGTCTATCTCACTAAGTTGCAGAGGGTCTCACTAAGTAGCAGAGGCTATCCATGAACTGTGAACCTTTGGCCTCATCCTCCCATATGCTGGGATTATAAGCGTGCACCACCACACCCAGCTCTTTTTATTTTTTTGAAACAGGGTCTCACTAGCCACAGGCGTGGTGGCGCATGCTTGTAATCCCCGTGCTTGGGAGGCTGAGACAGGAGGATCGCACAGGTTCAAAGCCAGCCTCAGCTACTTAGTGAGGCTCTCAGCAACTTAGAGAGACCCTGTTTCCAAATAAAATATAAAATAAGTCTGGGAGTATAGCCCAGAAGTAGAAAGCCTCTGGGTTCTACCCACAGTACCACCAAAAAAAAAAAAAAAAAAAAAAAAGAAAAGAAAAAGAAACAGAAAAACATTAAACATAATGGAAGTAGCACTTTTGACAAGATGTCAACATTGCCTAACAGATGTGACACTGAATGTTAGCCAAGGAACTTTTTTCATTAAAGAGATACTGGGGACCGAGCAGCCTGTGGGCTGCAATGTTGATGGCCTCTGGACATCATAGATGATACTGACAATGCTGCAGTGAAATGCTCAGCCAGTTAAGAAGTGCAAAGGAAAACATTTCAGTAATGGATCACCTAGGCTGGGCGTGGTGGCGCAGGCTTGTAATCCCAGCATTTGGGAGGCTAAGACAGGAGGATCACAGTTCATAGTCAGCCTTAAATACTTAGACCCTTTGCAACTCAGTGAGGCCCTGTTTCAAAATAAAGAATAATAATAATAAAGGATCATCTGACAATCAAAAAGAAAAAGGGAGAGTGTTCAAGGTGGTGGCGGCTTTGGCCGCAGCAGCAACAGCTGGCAGCAGCCGAATAGGACATGTATACCTCTGAGAAACCCCGGAGAACAGATTTTGGGTTAATATATGATTGGGACAACCTACAGAGACATTTCCAGTCATGACTTCCTACCTAAAATATAAGAGAGAAGAGACGGACCAAGATGGTGGGGCGGCCAGTATTGGGGAGAGGCAGACAGAGCAAATTCAACCTGCCTTGAACTGTTGGAGAAATCTCCTGGAAAATAGACTGCTCCTGCCTGACATGCTCAGGAATTCTGGACAACATACTATGTAAGAAAAATGCTCTGGAAGGGAACCAAGATGGCTGTGGTGACCAATATTCAGGAGAGGCAGAGATATTCAATCTAATCCACCCTGAACTTTGGAGGAAATCTCCCCAAAAGTAGATGACACCTGCCCCACATGCTCAGGAACTCTGGACAACATACTATGTAAGAAAAAGGTTTAGTCGTGGTGGCGCACGCTTGTAATCCCCGTGCTTGGGAGGCTGAGATAGAATCACACAGGTTCGAAGCCAGCCTCAGCTACTTAGGCTCTCAGCAACTTAGTGAGACCCTGTTTCCAAATAAAATATAAAATAGGTCTGGGAGTATAGCCCGGAGGTAGAAAGCCTCTGGGTTCCACTCCCAGTACCACCAAAAAAAAAAAAAAAAAGAAAAAGGTTAGTGTCCCAGGAAACAAAGGGGCTCCTGGCTGCTGCACTCCTCTGGCCTCAAAGGAGGTTGGGGTGTGCTTGAGCAGTGGAACCCGCTCTCCGTGGTGAAGCTGTGGACCTCTGCTCTTGGCAGGGAGATAAAACCCACTGCTGCTAGGTACTTGGGCCCCCCAATTATGCAAAAGACACGTACTGTTTTATTTTATTGGAGAATATTGAAGAGGGAGGGAGATGGCTGCAGCTGCAGCGACCCTGGTGATGGTTGGCAGCGGCCGAATAGGTCATACGTCCCTCTGAGAAACCCTGGACAACAGATTTTGGTTGATAGCTGATTGGGACAACATACAAAGACATTTCCAGTCATGACGTCCTATCTGAAATATAGGAGAGGAGAGAGGGTGGAAAATGGTGGAATTAGAGGCAAGACAGCAGCATGGCGCCCACCACTGCAAGAAAAGTGATTTTTGGAGGGACATCCCAGAAGAGATTAGAAAGTAGACTGCTCCTGCCGCACATGCACAAGAATCTGGGGATGAAACCCAGAGGCATTTGACCTCCGAGCTACACCCTCTGCCCAATTTTTTTTTATTCTTTATTTTGAAACAGGGTCTCACAGAGTTGCAGAGGGCCTCACTAAGTAGCTGAGGCTGTCCGTGAACCGCGATCCTCTTGTCTCAGCCTCCCAAATGCTGGGATTAAAAGCGTGCGCCACCACGCCGGCATGCACAGGAATTCTTAACATCAACATACTCTAGGAAAGACCAAGAAGGTGGCGATGGCAGCGGCCAGTGTTCAGGAGAGGCAGACAGATCCAATCAAATCCACCTTGAATCTTTGAAGAAATCTCTCCCAAAGTAGACTGCTTCTGCCCCACATGCTCAGGAACTCTGGACAACATACTATGTAAGAAAAAGTTTTGTGGAGACAGACCAAGATGGAGGCAGCAGCGGTGGCCAGTATTTGGGAGAGGCAGACAGATCCAATCCAATCTGCCTTCAATGTTTGAAGAAATCTCACCAAAAGTAGACTGCTCCTGCTGCACATACATGCTCAGGAATTCTTTATTTTATTTATTTTTTAAATTTTATTTATTTATTTATTTTTGGTGGTACTGGGGGTGGAACCCAGAGGCTTTCTACCTCCGGGCTATACTCCCAGACCTTGTATATGTATATATATATATTTGGAAACAGGGTCTCACTAAGTTGCTGAAAGCCTCACTAAGTAGCTGAGGCTGGCTTCGAACCCGTGCAATCCTCCTGTCTTAGCCTCCCAAGCGCGGGGATTACAAGCGTGCGCCACCACGCCCGGCCATGCTCAGGAATTCTGGAAAACATACTATGTAAGACAAATGTCTGGGGTGAGTTGGAGGGAGCCCCGCCCATATGGCCTTGTTGGTTCGCTGTGTTGGATGTCCTGGGAGACCTCAGTGCTCAGGGCCGCTGCGTTCCTCTGCACTGTGCTGGGGGCTAGGGTGTGCTTGTTGCAGCAGATCCCGCTCTCCATGGTGAGGCTGTGGGCCTCCGCTTTCGGTGGGGAGATAAAATCCATTACTGCTAAAGAATCCGGCTCCCAGCTTCTGCAAATGACATGTGTTTTTTTTCTCCAACTTAAAAATATGGAAGGAAAAATGGGAACCTCTGTAGACATCCTGCCCGTGGTGATGGGGACCTGAGCCTCCAGCGCAGCGAGGCCGGGACTGGAGCCAGAGAGGCTGGGCCCAGAGCCTGTCGTGCAGCAGGCCTGTGACAGGGGCCTGCTCTATATCAAAGGGCCAGCGGGTCCCTGCAACCGTGTGGCCAGGAAGCACTAGAAGCTCCTGCTGCCTCACCTCATCTCTCAGCAGAGTCCCAGATCCAAGTGACCTCTATTAAAAAAAAAATGGTTGTGAGTGGATCATCTTGTCAAAGTTACTCACCTTCTGGCTTTCAGGATTCCAGTAAGTGGGAATAAGTGTGGAAATTAAAAGAAGGACTTCCAAGGAAGAAAGAAACTGTAAGTGATCGGATGTGCAGAAATAGAAGCTCTAATACATTGGTGGGATTGCAAGTTGGTGCAATCACTTTGGAAAACAGTATGGAAGATCCTCAGAAGAAGGAAAACGAACTTACCATATGATCCAGCAATACCACCTCTGGGTATCTACCAAAAAGAATGAAAACCAAAATACCAAACTAAGGCACAAGCAACCATGTTCATAGCTGCACAGTTCACCATTGCCAAACTGTGGTACCTGCCAAGAGGTCCTTCAGCGGATGAGTGGATTTCAAAACTGGGATGTGTACACAATGGAATTTTTCCCAGCCATAAGGGAGAACAAAATTATGGCATTTACAGTGAAATGTCACAAAAAAAAAAAAAAAAAGAAATTAGAGGCTTTTCCTGATGTGCAAAAACTAGGGAAAAATGGTAACAAGAGGAACTCTAGATGAAGAAGGGATTCTATAGAGGAGCAATTAAGGTGACCTATCTGAGGGGATGGGAGGGGTGAAGAGGGAAACTCTTTAAAGCACATGATGTACTTAAACATATCAAAGTCAATTAAGAAGCCAAGCATGGGTAGGAGGAAGGGGGAGGAAAGGGGCTAGGGATCAGGTAAGGGCTGACTGGGTAATGTGTGTATGTATATCTTCACAAGATTTTTTTTTATCCCATTAAGATATATGACTACAATGCACCAATAAAAATTTATTAAAAAAAAAAAAAAGGAAGAGGACCAGGGGAAGGAGGATTAGGGAGAAATTGTTAAGCAAAAAGGAACCAGAAGCTGGGCATGGTGCATGCTTGTAATTCCAATACTTAGGAGGCTGACACAAGAGGATCACAGGTTTGCAGCCAGCCTCAGCAACTTAGTGAGGCCCTTTGCAACTCAGTGAGACCCTGTTTCAAAGTAAAGAATAAAAAATAGGGCTAGGGGTATAACTCTGAGGTAGAATGCCCCTGGGTTGCATCCCCCCAGTACTGCAAAAAAGAAAAAAGAAAAAATAGGGCTGGGGCCGTAGTTCGGAGATAGAATGTCCCTGGGTTCCATCCCCAGTACCGAAAAAGGAACCAGAAGGTGAAGACTTGAAGATTCTCAGCCTATCCATATTGTGAAACTGGAAATTCTTTTCTGAAGAAAACACTAAGGGTATGGCCAAACAGCTTTGGGGTAAAGAGACTGAACATCCAGGCGTGGTGGTACATGCCTGCAATCCCAGTACTTGGTTGAGAGGCTCAAACAAGAAGGTTGCAGATTCAAAGCCAGCCTCAGCAGATTATGTTTCCAAATAAAAAATAAACAGGGCTGGGGGTGTATTCCAAAGGCAAAATGCCCCAAGTTCAATCTCCAGAACCCCTCCCCCCCCAAAAGACCAAGCAACTCATTAATTGTCTCAGCAAAAGCTGGGAATGGAGATGAGATCAGACCAGAACAGACTCTACCAGTTTAGACTAAAGGAAGGGGGCAGAGAAAACAGGACAAAATGAAAACTGTTGGACTTAGATCCTGCAGAACTGGGTCACGGAGCTATTCAGCTGCAAACATGCACTATGCTGTAGGTAAAAGGAAGAATGACCTTTCAGGTGATTGGAGAGAGGGGCTATCAGCCAGGCATAGTGGCACACGTCTGTCTATATTTCAGTACTTGGGAGGCTAAGACAGGAAGATTGCAGGTTTGAGGCCAGCCTCAGCAACTTAACCAGATCCTGTTTCAAAATAAAAAATGAAAGGGCTAGAGACATAGCTCAGAGGTACAATGCCCCTAGGTTCAGTCCTTACTACCCAAAACAAAAACAATGAACCCAACCCGTGCTTGTAATCCCAGTACTTGGGAGGCTGAGACAGGAGGATCTGGGTTTGAAGTCAGCCTCAGGTACTTAGTGAGGCCCTCTACAATTTAGTGAGACCCTGTTTCAAAATAAAGAATAAAAAATCAGGCTGGGAGTGTAGCTCGAAGGTAGAATGTCCTTGGGTTCTATCCTCAGTACTGCAAAAAAAAAAAAAAAAAAAAAAAAAAAAAAAAAGAATAAAAAATCAGGCTGGGGTGTCACTCAGAGGTAAAATCCCTCTGGGTTCAAGCCCCAGCATCACAATTAAAAAAAAAAAAAGAACCTCCAGAGATTAGAGCTACCTTCTTGGCTTCAAACAGTGAAGCTACTTCCTCAGTCTTAAGAAGCCTGATGGGGACTTCCGGGAAGATGGCGACGGAGAAAAGCGGGGCTTATGAGCCCCGCTAACAACCAATCTCTATTACTACAAAATCAGCGCCTTTCATAGTCAGAAAACACCATCAGCAGAGAAACAAAAAATGTAATTACAAGGGACAGAGAAAAAGAGGGCTGGAAAAACGAGACACAGAAAGAAACCAGATCACAGTGCTGCGGCTGGAGCCGTGGCATGGAGCGGCAGGCACCATCTTTCCTTGCAGCACCAGGCCCCAGAGAGGAGGGGAACTCTGAACGGAGCTCAGAGCCACAGAGGAGATACGCCGGCCTCACACCCGAGGACGTGGCAGCAGCACCTTACTGCCGACGGCAGTGGCGAGCTCACTGGATGGCATCAGACCAACGCACTCAACAGCCCACCAGGCTCCAGAGAGGAGCGGTGGACAGCGAGCCTAGGTGAGCTGCTGCGGATCAGCCGGGAGGAATTCGGCAGATTTCTCGGCGCAGGGAGCATCTAAAGCTCCCAGAGGCTGGGCTCAGCGCACCCTGCAGGGACTCAGAGCAGAGTGTAAAACCAGAAAAGAAATACACCAGCCTCACGGCCGAGGGCGTGGCAGCGGCGCCATATTGCCACCGGAGGCAGCAGCAGCGAATTCACCGAGTCCACTACAGCTCCATCGGCGCACTCAACAACAGTGAGTCAAACTGCGGCCCCAGAGGAGAAATCCCAGTGCAGCACTCCCAGGGACTTGACCCAGTGGGGGAGTGGTGGCGGCAGAGATATCACACCATAGGAGAACGCCCAACCTGGCACCCTCCATGGTCTAAAGCAGCCTCGATTGACTCCCTGGGTCTGAGACTCTGCCATACAACTCAGTAAAGGAGTAGTGGTGACTGAGATACCACAGACTTGAGATCCACAGCACCTTAAGTGAAATCTTAGTGACCCAAGGGAAGAACCTAGAGAAGGCACAAACTTCTGAAATCATGGGAAAGAGGAATAACAATAAGGCAATGAATGCCCACAACCCCACAACATCAGAACCCAATAAAACAGAAATTCAGAGATTTTTAGAAGATCAAATCAGGAAAATAACTGTAGAAATACTAGAGGTGTTTTGAAAAGAATTCAGAGAGAGCCAAAGAGAGATAAAGGATGCAATTAATGAACTAAAGTCCTCAATTCAAAGTACAAACAACCAATTAGACCACATGGAGAATAGAATCTCACTCTTAGAAGATGATCACTCCAAAAATGAATGCATAGTTTCTAATTTAGAAAAAAAATCCGACAGCAGGAATCTGACATTGAAGAAATATGGGCCCATTTTAAGAGAGCTAACCTAAGAATAATTGGAATAGAGGAGGGAAAAGAAGGTGAAACCAAAGGGATCAACAATCTCTTCAAGGAAAAAATAGCAGAAAAATTTCCAAACATAGAGCAAGAGGTTGATACACAGGTCCAGGAAACTTATAGAACCCCCTTTAGACAGGATCAGAGAAGAGAATCCCCACGCCACATAATTGTCAAAATGACCAATGTGGAAGCCAAGCAGAGAATCTTAAAGGCAACAAAAACAAAGGACCAAATGACATTCAGAGGCAAACCAATTAGAATCACTCCAGACTTCCCAAACCACGTCATTGAGAGCCAGAAGGGCTTGGAGTAACATATTCCAAACTCTGAAAGAAAACAACTTCCAGCCAAAAATTTCCTACCCAGCAAAACTTTCTATCAAATTAGATGGAGAAATAAGAAGCTTCCATGACAAACAGAAACTGAAGGAATTTATGTCTTCAAAACCAGCGTTAGAGAAAATACTCAAAGAGATTAACTACAAAGAAGAATTAGGTAATACACACCAGAACCAGAGAAACAAGATTTTCCATCCAACAGACAACTAAGATTGGTTATCTGTGGAGATTCATTATTTATGTTAGTCTTTTACCTATATCTAAATTGTATTGTTTGCTTTTATTGTTGCTAATTTTTAGGATTTCTAGTTGGAATATTAATATATCTTCAGATATAGCATTTGGAAATATTTTATCCCATTCTATCAGTAACTTTAACTCTGTTTACATTGTCTTTGGACATACAATATTTTTTTTTAATTTTTAGGGAGTTTGTTTACCCTTCTGCTGCCTGTGCCATTGAAATCATATCCAAGAAATCACTGCTAATTTCAATATTGTGAGGTTTAATGACCCAGATTTTCTTCTAAAAGTTTATAGTCTTAAGATTTATATTTAGGTCTTTTATCTATTTTGAGTTAATATTTGTATATGGTGTTAGGTAAGGGTCCAATTTTATTCTTTTTCATGTAATTATTATTTTTCAACAATATTTAGTTAAAAGATTATTATTTCCACCACCAAATGTTCGTGGAAACCTTGTCAAAAATAACTTGACAATATAGGGAAGAATTTATCTCTAGGCTTGTATTTAACTCCAATGGTTTATATATCTGCCTTTATAACAGTACTACACTGTTTCAATTATTATAGCTTTATATGGTTTGAAATCAGAAAATATACATCTTCTAGCTTTGTTCTTTTTCGAGATCGTTTTGGGTATCTAGAGTCCATATTCCACATTAGGATATATTTTTTCTGAAAAATAAATAAATAAATGTATGATAGTTTCACCAAAAAAAAAAAGAAAAAAAAAGAAAAAATATTCTCTGGTAAGAAAGAAAGCAAAAAGAAATATTGAAATGTTATCTTTAAGTCATCAAAAGCTTGGTATCAGACAAATGAAACTGTTCTGTGAGATTATCATTGTTAATTTTGGATAAATTGCTATAATACTAGATGTCAACCACTAAGCCAAGCATGGGAAGAAGGGATGGGGAGGGAACGGGGTGGTGATCGGGTAGGGGCTAATTGGGCGATGTGTGCATGTATGTCTACAAAAGTTTTTTTTTTATCCCATTATGATGTATGAATACAGTGCACCAATAAAAAATAAATTAATTTTAAAAAAAGAAGTCTGATGGCCTCTAACAGAAGGTTTGAGGTGGCATCACCCTGTGGAGCTGTGGGATCAGATCCCAACCCAGCAGAGCTTCCAAGGTATGAGCCCTTCTTTGCAGAGCTGTGGAGGGAGGTCTGAAGGTGGGCCAGGTTTCCCAACAGGGTCCAAAAGACAGAGCATCAAACCAAAGACAGTCAAGCCGGGCGTGGTGGCGCATACTGTAATCCCAGCATTCAGGAGGCTGAGGCAGGAGGATCATGGTTCGCAGACAGCCTCAGCTACTTAGTGAGGCCTTTTGCAACTCAGTGAGACCTTGTTTCAAAATAAAGAATAAAGAATAGGGCTGGGCTTATAGCTTGGAGGTAGAATGGCCCTGGGTTCCATCCCCAGATCCGCAAAAAAAGAGAGAAAAAAAAGAAAAAAATTCTGTTTGTTTCTTAATCTTCCCAGTGTATGCTATTTTGTTAGGCAACCCTAGCAGGCTACAGCATCCCTAATGACAGAGAGGAGGAGACGTCTCTGGGCCAGGTGCTGCTGGCACTTAGGGCTCTGAGGGGCCACAAGCAAAGCACTCTTGGAATCTTACGTAGAGATGGAAAACATCTCTTCTTTCCCTCTGATGTCCACGACGCAAACAGGGCACCATCAGAGTGAGTCGTGTGAGCTGTGAGTGCCCTGCAGTCAAAGAGCACCGGGCAGGTGCCCAAGCCATTATGACAGCCCCAACTAGCTTTTCCTAGACCGTAGGATTTTGCTGCTATTATTCAGACAATAGTACTGCTTTCCCAGCTCATAAGGTAGAAGTTACTAATGAATAGAATTAGTGTTTTACAATGAAAATTAAACATTTTATTCTCCCATTGATTAGAAGTAAAACACCTTTGTTGGCATCTGCTTCTAACACAGTCCTCGTGTGTGCGCGTGTGTGTGTTTCAATTCTAATGTGTGAAATTTCATGATGTTCGTAAAGATCATCGTGATTCCCATTTACTCAGTCAATCAAAACAGACTTATGAATCCTTGCGGTGTCTACTTGACTCGCTTTTCCCATCAAGCCAGTTATTTCCCTCCAACGAAAGAAATAGCAGCAATCCTTTCTGCTCCTGGACAGTCTGGGTGCGGAGCGGGAGTGGCCAGACTAGCCACCTGCTGCCCGGCCAAACTGGAAAAGCAGCTCCGGAGCCCTTCCCCCCTGGCTCCTCCCATCCCAGTCCCCATCTCGAGGGAGGGCAAAGAAAGGAGTAGAATCGGGTTTACAATGGAGCTCCAGGAAGCATGTTTGTATTTTCACACTGGGAAAAAAGGAACAGCAAAAGACAGGGAGCAAGGCCTGGTCTCTTGGATTTCAACACTTAGTCCATGGCCGCAGCCGCTCTCGGCTCTCTTGACTCACCCGCAGGACCCTTGGGCAGGGCAGGGGTGGCAGCAAGTTCCTGTGTGCTTTTTTTTTTTTTTTTCTTTGCTTTGCTTTGTTTTGCTTTCCTTTCTTCCTGTATTGCTGATGGAATCCAGGGACAGTCTACCCCCGAGCTATACCTCCAGCCCATTTTTTTTATCTCGAAACAGTCTCACTAAGTTGCTGAGATTCTTGCTAAATTGTAGAGGCTGGCCTTGAACCTGCGATTCTCCTACCTTAGCTTCCCAAATCCCGGGATTACAGGCATGTGCGACCTCACCTGGATCCTGTGTGTTTCTGACATGACCAAAACATTCCAGACCGCTGCCTCTTGATGCATGGAAAAGTCACTGAGCCAAGGCATATGGGGTCTGGGCACAGAAGGCAGACGCGTCGTCCAGAGTCTGAGAAGGATCCTGCAGGATGAAGGCAGCACCGTGCTCAGAGGTCCCTCAGAAGTTCAACAAGTAGAAATTAAGTCACTGCAGGGGTGGCCTTGGATGTGGAGACGAAGTCTCACTCAGAGCATGTTACAGTTCAAAGAAACCAGGCTCTTCAAGGCTTAGCCCATTCCGACTGCTATCGCCAAAGGCAAGTGGGTTAGAAACAGCAGGCACGTATTCCTCACAGCCCTGGACTGGGGAGTCCAAGGTCTGGATGCTAGCAGATCTGGTGCCTGGTGAGGTTCTCCTCTTGTTTCATGCATGGCTGTTTTTGCTATCATGCTATGTAGAAGAAAGGGTGATAGACCTCTCTGAAACTTTTATGAAGGCACTAATCCATTCATAAGGGCTCCACTCTTCCCAAACCATCACCTTGGGGTTAGGACTTTATACAAAGGTGTGTGTGTGTATGTATATATGTATATGTGTATATATGTATATATATACACATATACATATATATGTATTTATTTTTTTGGTGGCACTGGGGGTGGAACCCAGAGGCTTTCTACCTCCGGGCTATACCCCCAGACCTATTTTATATTTTATTTGGAAACAGAGTCTCACTAAGTTGCTGAGAGCCTAAGTAGCTGAGGCTGGCTTCGAACCTGCGCGATCCTCCTGTCTCAGCCTCCCAAGCGCAGGGATTACAAGCGTGCGCCACCACGCCCAGCTTATATATATGTATTTTTAACTTATATATAAATTATATACTTTGTTCTTTCAGTTCTAGGGATTCTAGGTTACATCTCTAATGCTTAACATATACTTTTTTTTGGGGGGGGAGTACTGGAGATGGAACCCTGGGGCATTCTACCTCCGAGCTACACCCCCAGCCCTATTTTTGATTCTTTATTTTGGAACAGCGTCTCACTGAGTTGCAGAGGTCCTCACTAAGTAGCTGAGTCTGTCTGTGAACCGCGATCCTCCCGTCTCAGCCTCCCGAATGCAAGGTGTGCCGCCACGCCTGGTGGCTTGTTCTGAAGAATAAGCAAAACTTCAGATGAAGAAGTTTTAAGAGACCCTGTTTCCAAATAAAAAGTGTAAAAAATAGGTCTGGGGGTGTAGCTTGGAGGTAAAAGAGCTTCCAGGAACCCCAGTACCACCACCAAAAACAAACAAACAAACAAACTTCAGATGAAAGGAGGGCAAATAAAAAAGAAAAAAAGTGCCTTCTGAGTTATAGATGGTGGAGAAGGAATTTCAGCTTCTGCCCCTGTAAAGTACCCAGAAGCTTGAGCTCTTATTTTACTCTTTTTTGAGATAGGGTCTCACGATGCTGCAGGGCTAGTCTCGAACTGCTGAACTCAAGCAATCCCCCCGCCTCAGCCTACCAAGTATCTGGGACTACAGGTACATTGTATGTGGCTTTATTTTATTTATTTTGTAGTGTTGATGCTTCAAGCCTGCACCTTACACACACTAGGCAAGCACTCTACCACTGAGCTAGGCCTCCTGCCCGTTGAGTTCTTATTTTACTCTAATTAATAATGCAGTGTGTTTTCATTTGAACACGGGCCCTAATTAGAACTCTGGAGCATGTTTTAGCAATGTGCACGGCCTTTATCACTCCCTGCCCACACATCTGCTTCCCTCTCTCAGTGCACACCTGCAGACAGGTAGGCCGTCAGTCTCCCATTTATTTCTTTATTTTGCAGTACTGGACATTGAACCCAGGGGCCCTCCACCACTGAATTACATCCCCAGCCCTTTTCATTGTTTTATTTTGAGGCAGAGGGTCTTGCTAAGTTGCCGAGGCTGTCCTTGAACTCGCAGTCCTCCTACCTCAGCCTCTAGAGTTGCCGGCATTACAGGCATGCACCAGCATGTTTAGATATCGGTCATGCTTTTAAAAGTTTATTTCAGCTAGTGTACAGAGGTCCACCATCTGAGAGACATGCCCTGAAATGTCAAAGATGGAGCCCAGCCCTTTTTTAAAGAGATTGAATCCAGGGACATTCTACCTCTGAGATATACCCCAACCCTTTTTATTTCTTATTTGGAAACAGGGTCTCACTAAGTTGCTGAGGCTGGCCTTGAACCTATGATCCTGCTATCTTAGCCTCTGAAGTACTGGGATTATAGGCATGTGCCACTATGCCAGATTGCAGCCCATTTTTGCTTCTGGAATTGACACCCCATCAGTGAGGCACCAATTCATCCCCTTCCTTTTCCTCCCTAATCGTTACACCTACAAGGCTCACCACCCATGTCTAGGTTCTGCCTGCTGTCATTAGAAAGAAATGTGATCTCAGCCTATCCTTGTTTTGCAGGATTTTTTTTTTCTTTTTTTTTGGTGTGTGTGTATATGTGGTACTAGGGATGGAACTCAGGGGCATTCTACCTCCAAGCTACATCCCCAGCCCTATATTTTATTCTTTATTTTGAAACAAGGTCTCACTAAGTTGTGGAAGGCCTCAGTAAGTATCTGAGGCTGGCCGTGAACTGTGACCCTCCTGTCTCAGCCTCCTGAAAGCTGGGATTACAAGTGTGCATGTGCCACCACGCCCGGCTGTGGGAGGTTTTAATTTAGGCTGTGCTAATGGCCTAGATGCCTACTACCTTCTTTCCTTCTAGGTAAGAAAATTTGTTTAGTTATTTATTTGTTTCTTTATTTATTTGTAGTACTGGAGATTGAACCCAGGGACATTCTACCTCCGAGATATATTCCCAGCTTTATCTTATTTTTTATTTTGAAACAAGGTCTCACCAGGTTGGTGAGAGTCTCACTGCTTGCTGAGGCTGTCCTCAAACTTGAGCTCCTCCTGTTGCAGCTCCCCAGTACTGGGATTACAGGTATGCACCACCATGCCCACAAGAAGTTTTAAATTTTGAGTCATACCTATCCTTCTTGGGCTGGAAATGTAGCCCAATAGTGGTTCCCCTGCCTGGCATGCACAAAGCCCTGGGTTCAATGCAACACCGGAAAAAAAAAAAAAAAAAAAAAAAAAAAAGCCATGGTGGCGCATGCTTGTAATCCCAGCATTTGGGAGGCTGAGACCAGATGATCGCGGTTCGCAGACAGCCTCAGCTACTTAGTGAGGCCCTCTGTAACTTAGTGAGACCCTCTTTCAAAATAAAGAATCAAAAACAGGGCAGGAGGTGTAGCTCAGAGGTCAAATGCCCCTGGGTTTTATTCCCAGACCCTCAAAAAAAAACAACAAAAAAACAAACAAGGCTTTCAATCTTCCTGTCTCTGCCTTCTAAGTACTGGGATTACAAGTGTGTGCCACCATGCCTGGCTATCCTTCTTTACTTTAAAATTCTGTCTTTAGCCGGGCGTGGTGGCACTCTTGTAATCACCGCGCTTGGGAGGCTGAGACAGCTTCCTCCTGTCTCAGCCTCCCAAAGCGCTGGTATTACAAGCACGTCTCACCGTGCCCGGCAAGAAGGGACTTTTGAAATTTTATTTATTTATTTATTTATTTATTTATTTATTAAGTGGTACCGGAGGTGGAACCCAGGGGCTTTTCTACCTCCGGGCTATACTCTCAGACTTATTTTATACTTTATTTGGAAACAGGGTCTCACTAAATTGCTGAGAGCCTCACTAAATAGCTGAGGCTGGCTTTGAACCTGTGCGATCCTCCTGTCTCAGCCTCCCAAGCATTGGGATTACAAGCGTGCGCCACCACGCCTGACTTAAACTATATTTTGAAATAGGTCTCTGTAAGTTGCGGAGGGCCTCACTAAGTAGCTGAGGCTGGCAGTGAACCTGCAAACTTCCTATCTTAGCCTCTTAAGTACTGGGATTATAAGTGTGGACCACATCCAGCACTCCCTATATTGTAATTTATAATGGCACTTCTACTTTTAGGCTCACAGAAAAAGTAATATGGCACCGATGTCTAAAATTTCTGCATCTTTATAAAATGCTATAAAACTAAACCTGTCTCTCTTGAAATTTTGCGGGTCCAGGATCATCAGATACCTAAAGAAGAAACAAGATGCTTGATTTGCAGATGAGTCTGTCACATATGTAAAAACAAAAGACAGTCATAGATAACCCTATAATAAGCAAATTATTAGTACTAATGGATAGGGTGATAGTAGTCAATATGCTAAATTATATGCGGTGAGCCGGGCGTGGTGGCGCACGTTTGCAATCCCAGCATTTGGGAGGCTGAGGCAGAGGATCGCGGTTCGAGGACAGCCTCAGCTACTTAGTGAGGCCCTCCGCAACTCAGTGAGACCGGTTTCAAAATAAAGGATAAAAAAATAGGGCAGGGGGTGTAGCTTGGAGGTCGAATGCTCCTTGGTTCCATCCCCAGACCCGCCAAATATGTATATTTATGTATGCATGTATGTATTTATTTATTTTGTAGTACTAAGGACTGAACTCAGGAGCATCGACCTCCAGGTTACAACCCCAGGCCTATTTTATTTTGGTTTTGAAACAGGGTCTCACTAGGTTGATGAGAGTCTCACTACTTGCTGAGGCTGTCCTTAAACTTGTGATCTTTCTGTCTCCGGTTCCAAAGTGCTGAGATTACAGGCATGCACCACTGTGCCTGGTGTTTGTCTTTAAAATGTAGAGTAGGGCTGGTTGTGGTGGGGCACGCTTGTAATTCCAGCGCTTGGGAGGCTGAGACAAGACAATCGCACAGGTTCGAAGTCAGCCTCAGCTACTGAGTGAGGCTCTCAGCAACTTAGTGAGACCCTGTTACCAAATAAAGTATAAAATAGGTCTGGAAGTATAGCCCGGAGGTAGAAAAGCCCCTGGGTTCCACCCTCAGTACCACATAAAATAAAATAAAATAAAATAAAATAAAATAAAATGTAGAGTAGGCCAATTATTTATATTACCCTCAGCAAAGATTTGTCAACAATACTACAGACGCTATAAAAGGAAGAGCTGAACAATTAAATGCTACTAGCCAGATGACATGGGAAACAGCCCTCCAAGATGAACAACCCTAGTGAATGAACGCTCTGAAAATTCAGAAATAGATGCTCCTCCACTGATCTAATAGAATAATGTTTGGTAAATGGAAGGGAATAATGACATCTGTCCTGACCTCCTTTATCATTGTTATCAGGGTGAGAAAGTGTTTTATTTGTTTATTTATTTTTATTTATTTCTTTTTTGTGATACTGGGGATGGAACTCAGGGGCATTCGACCTCGAGCTACACCCCAGCCCTATTTTTTATTCTTTATTTGGCTACAGGATCTCACTAAGTTGCAGAGGGCCTCACAAATTGCTGAGGCTGGCTTCGAACCTGCGCGATCCTCCTGTCTCAGCCTCCCAAGTACTGGGATTACAAGGGTGCACCACCATGCTCGGCTTCAGAGTGATCATTTTTATGAGATGCTGTATAATCTCTTGCATTTGAGGATTTAACCAAAGACTTATAGAGACAGCCATAACCAGACAGCTTCTGCCACCATACCATGATAATCTTTTTCTACTTGCAAACCTAGATTGCAAAAGTCAGTTTATGTTAGTAGAGTATGAAGAAAAGAATGAGAAGGCATAATAAAAGAGGAGGAGAGCCACCACAACTCAGTGAGACCACTGGCGTGGTGGCGCACACTTGTAATCCCGGTGGCGCACACTTGTAATCCCAGCATTCGGGAGGCTGAGACAAGAGGATCTGGGTTTGCGAACAGCCTCAGCTACTTAGAGAGGCTCTTGGCAACTCAGTGAGACCCTGTTTCAAAATAAAGAATAAAAGCCGGCGTGGTGGCACACGCTTGTAATCCCCGTTCTTGGGAGGTTGAGACAGGAGGATCGCACAGGTTCGAAGCCAGCCTCAGCTGGTTTAAGAGACCTTGTTTCCAAATAAAATATAAAATAGGTCTGGGAGTGTAGCCCGGAGATAGAAAGCCCCTGGGTTCCATCCCCAGTACAATAATAATAATAATAATAATAATAATAATAATAATAATAATATAATTAAAAAATAGGGCTGGGAGTGTAGCTTAGAGGTAGACTGCCCCTGGGTTCAATCATAAGCACCACAAAACAAAAGAAAAAATAAAACAAAAAAAATCATTATGCATCTGTCCGAATCCATCACTGAACAGCACCAAGGCAAACCCTAAAGTAAATTATGGTCTTTGGGTGATAATGATCTGTCCACAGAGGTGCCTAATTGTAACAAATGGACCACTCTGGTGGAGGATGTTGATAATGGTAGAGTTCAGGGTAGGGAATACACAGGAACTCTCCATACTTTCTACTCAGTTTTGCTGTGAACCTAAAACTGCTCTAAAAGCTGGGCGTGGTGGCATGCACTTGTAATCCCAGCATTCGGGAGGCTGAGACAGGAGGATGGTGGTTCACAGACAGCCTCAGCTACTTAGTGAGGCCCTTTGCAACTCAGTGAGACCCTGTTTCAAAATAAAGACTAGAAAATAGGGCAGGAAGTGAAGCTTGGAGATAGATGCCCCTGGGTTCCATTCCCCAGACCCGCTAAATAAATAAATAAATAAATAAATAAATAAATAAATAAATCTGGTCTAAAAAATAAAATCTGACCTGGGCCTGGTGGAGCATGCTTGTAATCCCAGTACTTGGGAGGCTGAGACTGAGGAATCACAGGTTTGTAGCCAACCTCAGGTACTAGTGAGGCCCTTTGCAACTTAGTGAGACCCTGTTTCAAAATAAAGAATTAAAAATAGGGCTAAGGTATAGCTTGGAGGTAGAATGCCTCTAGGTTAAATCCCCAGTACCACTAAATAAATAAATAAATAAATAAATAAATCTGGTTGTGTGTGTGTGTGTGTGTGTGTGTGTGTGTGTGTGAGTGTGCACGCACGTGCATGTGTTTATTGGTCAGGGGCATTCTACCTGTGAGCAACATCCCCATCCCTATTTTTTATTCTTTTATTTTGAAACAACGTCTCACGAAATTGCGAATGGCCTCAGAAAGTAGCTGAGGCTGGCCAAGAGCCTGCCATTGTCCTGTCTCAGCCTCCCAAGTACTGAAATTACAAGTATGCGCCATCATGCCTCGCTTTTATCCTTTATTCTGAAACAGGGTCTCACTAAGCTGCGAAAGGCCTCACCAAGCAACTGAGGCTGGCCGCAAACCTGCGATCCTCCTGTCTCAGCCTCCCAAAGTACTAGGATTATAATAGTGCGCCACGACAGCGGCTTTATTTTGAAATAGGGCCTTCTTAAGTTGCTGCAGCTGGTCTTGAATCTGTGCTCTTCCTGTCTCAGCCTCTCAAGTACTGGGATTATAGGCAACGTGCCACCATGCCCAGCTAATAAAAACTGTTTTTGAAAAGTGAGAAGAAAGCATAGAATGTTCAAAGAAGATAAGATCTCTATGTAAGGTAATAAAGGATACAATGAAAAATGGACCTTAAAGTAAAGGTGGAATTGTCCAGGCAAAAAAAAAAAAAAAAGACTATTATAGCCTTGGAAAATGATATAAACAAAGACAGTCAGTTCCGCTGTTAGGCTTGTTTTGAAAACATGAATTTGTTCTAACTCAATTCATACATTAGGGAGTAATTTGAATGTAATACACATTTTGCATTTCCTTATGCTTGATTTTGTCCTGAGAAACACAGGTGAATGGGGAAAACTAGCAGCTGAAGAAACCAGGGTAGGAATACACAGAGTGAACAAGCACACGTCTCCAGTGCCCACCCGAGTTCGCAGGTCACTCATCCCGGCTCAGCCCTTCTTCCACCACTTACAGTAACTTAGAAGCTGCACCTCCTCCAACACCCACTTCCATACGCAAACTTCCAACACCCACTTCTGCACACAAATGCCATGTTAGATGGGTGTGGTGGCACATGCCTGTGATCGCAGTATTTGGGAGGCTGAGATAGGAAAATCGCAGGTTCAAGGCCAGCCTTGGCAATTTTATGAGGCTCTCCACAACTTTTTTTTGCAGTACTAGGGATGGAACCCAGGGACATTCTACCTCTAAGCTACACACCCAGTCCTATTTTTTATTCTTTATTTTCGAACAGGGTCTCACTAAGTTGCGGAGGGCCTCACTAAGTAGCTGAGGCTGGCCACAAACCTGGATCCTGCAGTCTCAGCTTCCCATGTACTGGGATTACAAGCGTGTGCCACCACACCTGGTTTATTTTAATTTTATTTATTTTTTGCAGTACTGGGGATGAAACCCAGGGGCATTCTACCTCTGAGCTACACCCCCAGCCCTATTTTTTGTTCTTTATTTGAATTAAGGTCTCACTGAGTTGCAAAGGGCCTCACTAAATAGCTGGGGCTGTTCACGAACCGCAATCTTTCTGTCTCAGCCTCCCAAATGCTGGGATTACAAGCGTGCATCACCACGCCTGGTTTATTTTGTATTTTAAAACAGGTTCTCACTAACCAGACATGGTGGCACACATTTTTAGTACCAGTACTTGGGAAGCTGAGACACAAGGATCACAGGTTTGTGGCCAGCCTCAGCTACTTAGTGAGATCCTCCACAATTTAGTGTGAGACCCTGTTTCAAAATAAAGAATAAACCGGGCTTGTTGGCGCACGCTTGTAATCTCAGCATTCGGGAGGCTGAGACGGGAGGATCATGGTTCGCGGACAGCCTCAGCTACGTAGTGAGGTCCTCCATAACTTAGTGAGACCCTGTTTCAAACTAAAGAATAAAAAAATAGGGCTGGGGTGTAGCTCAGTGGTAGAAAGCCCCTGAGTTCAATCCCCAGCACCACAAAAAAAAAAAAAAAAAAAAAAAAAAGAGTGACCAGAGAGACAGAGAGATAGGAGTCAAAACATTTAAGGGATAAATATATAAATATATGATAGTTTCACCTAAAAAATAGAAAAAAATAGATTCTCTGGCAAGAAAGAAAGCAAAAAGAAATATTGAAATGTTATCTTTAAGTCATCAAAAGCTTGGTATTAGACAAATGAAACTGTTATGTGAGATTATCATTTTTAATTTTGGATAAATTGCTATAATACTAGATGTCAACTACTAAGCCAAGCATAGGAGGGGGGGATGGGGAGAGAACGGGGTGGGGATCGGGTGGGGGCTGACTGGGCATTGTGTGCATGTATGTCTACAAAAGTATGTATCCCACTATGATGTATGAATACAGTGCACCAATTAAAAATAAATATGGAAAAAAATTAAAAAAAAAACATTTAAGGGTAGTATCCTTTAAACCAATGAACAGGTCTTTCATGGAAGATTTCGCAAGGTCACCACCCGTGTCCAGAGCTGTCCAGAGGGAGAGAAGTGCCTCAGAGGCTCCATTAGCTACCACGTAGTGGAGTGCTGGAGGCAGAAACCTTACTGGAATGGGTTGGAAATAAAACGTTCCTTCGGGTCTTGGGCTTATTTCTGTGCTAGGTATGAAACCCAGCAAGTGCTCTACCATGACACACGCTCTGCCACGGAGACACATCCAAGCCCCCTAATTTTTTTTTTTTTTTTTTTTTTGCAGTATGGGGATGGAACCCAGGGGCATTCTACCTCCGAGCTACACCCTCAGCCCCACTTTTTATTCTTTATTTTAAAACAGGGTCTCACTGAGTTGCAGAGGGCCTCACTAAGTAGCCGAGGCTGGCTGCAAACCTTGATCCTCCTGTCTCAGCCTTCCAAGTACTGGGATTACAAGCATGTGCCACCATATCCGGCTTTTTTTATTTTTACACTAAATAGATTTTAAATTTCTTGAGCTCAGGGGTTATGTTATACCTCTTTGCCTCCAGTATCTAGCATTACTTTGATATGTGGTCTAGTCTCTCTCAGTTAACCCTGCAGGAGTATGGAGGACTCAAAATTATGAAAGCCGCGGAGGATTATCCCAGTTTAACCAAATTCTCCTCGCTCTCAAAACAAAGGAAGGGAGCCAAGTTTGGTGGCACAAGCCCATAATCCCAGTACTGAAGGGTTTAAACAAGAAGATTACAGCATCCTCAGCAATTTAGAGAAAATCTGTTTCAAAATAAAAAGTAAAGCCAGGCGTAGTAGCACACACTTGTAATCCCAGCATTTGGGAGGCTGAGACCGGAGGATCACGGTTCGCGGACAGCCTCAGCTACTTAGTGAGCCCCTCTGCAACTCAGTGAGACCCTGTTTCAAAATAAAGAATAAAAAAATAGGGCCGAGGGTGTAGCTCAGAGGTAGAATGCCCCTGGGTTCCACCCTCAGACCTGCAAAAATAAAGCAAACAAACAAATAAATAAAATAAAAAGGGCTGGGTGTATCTTGGAGGTAGAATGCCCCTGGGTTCAAGTCCTCACACACACCCAGTTTGCATATGTGTCTGTGTCTGTGTCTGCCCGTGTGCACTACTGGGGGACTGAACCTGGCCTTGTTCATGCTCAGCATTCACTCTATCCCTGTCCCCCGTGAGCACCTTCGATAATCCTACTCAGGAGGATTTTTTTTTCTTTGTGGTACTGGGAATGGAACCACACCTGGCTCCCTGCTCAGGAGGATTTTAGGGGCAATGTTTTGAGTAGGTAAGAGTAGAAAGGAAGCCAATCAAGAGTGAAACCATCTTGTTTTTCTTTGGGGGGGGTCTGAGGATGGAACCCAGGGGCATTCGACCTCTGAGCTACACCCCCTGCCCTATTTTTTATTTTTTTATTTTGAAACCGGGTCTCACTGAGTTGCAGAGGTCCTCACTAAGCAGCTGAGGCTGTCCCCAAACCGCAGTCCTCCGGTCTCGGCCTCCCAAATGCTGGGATTACAAGCATGCGCCACCACGCCTGGCTGTTGTTTTGTGGGTTTTTTTTGCAGTGCTGGGGAGCGAACCCAGAACCTTGCCCATGCTAGGCAAGCACTCTGCTACTACACGTGCGGTCCTCAGCCATCTGCTTAGCATGCACAAGGCCCTGGTTCAATCCTCAGAATCAGGAAAAAAAAAAAAAAAAAAAAAAGGCAACAAGGAGGGATGGGCTGACCCAAGGGAGGAATCCAAGCTCCAAAGTTCTGGTTCCCTGTTGCTGCGTAACAAACCAGCCTAAAACTTAATGACTTAAACAACGGCCTGTGGCTCAGGGATGTGAGAAGGTTTTGGCTGGGTAGTTCTAGCTCTCAGAGGGTCAGTCAGCTGGCTGGAACTGAACGATGAGGGATGAGAATGGTGTGGGGAGCTGGGCATGGTGGTGCACGCTTGTAATCCTAGTGCATGGGAGGCTGAGACAGGACGATCTGGGTTTGCAGCCAGCCTCAGCTATTTAGTGAGCCCTTTGCAACTCAGTGAGACCCTGTTTCAAAATAAAAAATAATTTTAAAAATAGGGCTGAGGGTGTATTTCAAAGGTAGGAAGATCTTGGGTTCTATCTCCAATACCACACACACACACACACACACACACAAAATTTTTTTTGTTGGTGCTAGGGATTGAACCCAGGAGCATTCTGCCTCTAAGCTACACCTTTAGCCCCCTTTCTATTTTTTATTTTGAAACAGGGTCTCACTAAATTACTAAGAGTCTCACTATGTTGCTGAGGCTGGCCTTGAACGTGCGGTCCTTCTGCCTCAGCCTCCCAAATACTAGGATTTCATGCACACGTCACCATACCCAGCTTAGAAAATTATTTGAGTAGCTGTTTTCTCATTTTCCCCAGGGATGGTATCTAACTAGTACCATTTAAGTGCAAAGGAGAGATGTGAACGCATTGCACATGGGCTGGCTTCCCTCACTACACTGACAGAACTATGCCAAAAATGATGCACTTGGGACCGGGCATGATGGCGCACACTTGTAATCCCTGCACTTGGGAGGCAGAGACAGGAGGCTCGCACAGGTTCAAAGCCAGCCGTGCTATCTTAAGAGACCCTGTTTCCAAAGAAAATATAAAATAGGTCTGGGAGTGTAGCCCAGAGGTAGAAGGGTTTCCAGGAACCCCAGTACCACACACACACACACAAAAAAAAAATGCACTTGGGGCTGGGAGTGGTAGTGCATGCTTGTAATCCCAGTACTTGGGAGACTGAGGCAGGAGGATCACAGGTTCGCAGCCAGCCTCAGCTACTTAGTGAGGCCCTCCACAACTTAGTGAGACCCTGTTTCCAAATAAAGAATAAAACAGCCAGGCGTGGTGGCGCACGCTTGTCATCCCCGCGCTTGGGAGGCGGAGACAGGAGGATCGCGCAGGTTCGAAGCTAGCCCTGCGCGCTGGCTTAGGAGACCCTGTTTCCAAATAAAAATGCAAAAATAGGTCTGGGAGTGTAGCCCAGAGGTAGAAGGGCTTCCAGGAACCCCAGTACCACCAAAAAACAAACAAACAAAAAAAAACAAAATAGAGAATTATAAAAAAATAATAAAAAAGGCTGGGGGTGTAGGTCAGGAGTAGAATGCCCCTGGGTTCTATCCCCAGTACCACAAAAAAGAAAAGAAAAAAAAGAAAAAAAATGATGCACCCGAGGAAGGACCAGTCTGGCAGAGTTCTGCAATGCTTGTGAGGAACAAGTTTCAGGTGAGGGGTGAAAACAGAAGACATATTTCAAGGACATTTTCCCTCTCAAGAGCTGCTCAGCCAGGTGATGACTGACCACAGCCCAAGTCACTTTGGCTCAGGCATTGGGGATCACAGGGCCATCAGCAGGTGTCCTGACTTTACCAGCAGAGGACATCAGTATTCTTGACCATGCTTCCTATAAGCGTCCTGGCCAGAGGCTCAGCGAGGGCTTAGGAGTCAGTATCTTTTCTCTCTCTCTCTCTCTCTCTCTCTCTCTCTCTCTCTCTCTCTCTCTCTCTCTCTGGTGGTACTGGGTATGGAACCCAGGGGCCTTCTACATCTAGGCTGCACCCCCAGCTCTATTTTATTTATTTTTAAATTTTGAATAGGGTCTCACTAAGTTGCTGAGGCTGTCCTTGAACCGTGATCCTCTTGGTCTCATCCAGGAATTACAGATATGTGGTTTCCCCCTTTCCTTGTTCAAAGGAGGTCCTTCTAGATTCCTGGTTGTACCTGTTCCTTTTCTTTCTTGCCCTTCAGCATTACATAAATACAAAGCAAATGACTACTGGTTTTACACAATCCCTCTCATCCTGGCCAAGGAACGCCTATAAAAGCTGAGTTAAACTTCCTCAACTCTGAGACAGTCTAGCAGGACACAGGACCCACCAGAAGCAAAGGATGGGTATAAACCAAGCCAAATCCTGTGCAGACAGCCAGTCACGTTCCCTTGAAACACTGACTTCCTTGCTATATTGGTTATCTATCGCCACGTAATAAATACTCCCAAATTTAGGAGTTCCCAATCGACGCGCAGAGTGTTCTGGTTCCCAAGTCTCTCCCTGTCATCGTCTGGAGACTCACAAAGGCTGCAGACAGCTGAAGGCTTGTCGCAGGCTGGGGACCAGCCAGGTTGGCTCATTCATGCGGCCTTTCTTTCCTGACTGTTGGCTGCAGGCCTCGGCTCCTCAGTTCCTCGGTTCATGGGGACGTCTCTCTCCATAGGCTATCTGTGGATTCTCGTGACACGGCGGTCACTTCCCCCAGAAGGAAAGAGGAGGACCGTGAGGGCATTTTGTGACCTAGTCTCCAGATGAACTGGTTGTCACTTCCACTTTATTCTGTTCCTTAGAAGTGAGTCGCTTCTCAGCCCCACACACACATTTCAGGGGAAGAGAATTAGACAATTCCTTATTTCTTTGTGTGTGTGGTGGTGGAGGATACTGGGGATTGAACCTAGGGGAATTTTGCTGCTCAGCTAATCCCCCCAGCCAACCCTACTTTATTTATTTATTTATTTATTTATTTATTTATTTATTTATTTTTGGTGGTACTGGGGTTCCTGGAAGCCCTTCTATCTCCGGGCTACACTTCCAGACCTATTTTATATTTTTTATTTGGAAACAGGGTCTCCTAAGCCAGTGCGCGCGGCTGGCTCCGAACCAGCGCGATCCTCCTGTCTCTGCCTCCCAAGTGTGGGGATTACAAGCGTGCGCCACCACGCCCGGCCTCCTACTTTATTTTTTTTTTATTTTGAAACAGTCTCACTAAGTTGAGGAGGGCCTCGCTAAGTTGGGGCAGCTAGCCTCAAACCTGTGATCCTCCTATCTCGGCCTTGCAAGTACTGGGATGACAAGCGTGCACCACCATGCCCGGCTTATTAAGATGTGCACAGCCTACTCATGAGAACCTGCGAATATGTTGCTTTGTGTGCCAAAGTGCCTTTGCAAATGTGAGGAAAGGATCTAGAGATGAGTCGACTATCCTGCATTATCCAGGTGAGCCCAATGTAATCTAAAGGTTTAGAAGAGAGAGGCAGAAGATCAGCTCTAGCTAGGGCAGTAACAATGGAAGTAGAGACTGGAAAGATGCCTTTGGAAGATGTAGGAAGGGGCCATGGCCCAAGGAATACAGACAGCCTCTGGAAGCTGGAGAAGACAAGGGAATGGATATTCCACTTGAATCTTCAGAAGGAACCAGTCCTGCCTACTCCTAAACTTCAGACCAGGGAGTTTGACCTTGGACCTCTGACCTCTGGAACCCTAAAATAATATGCTTGTGTTGTTTTAAGCTGCTGTAACAGTGGCAGTTTGTTATAGCAACAACGGGACTTGAATACATCTCCTAATTCTTCCAGTGCTGGCTGCTCCACTGCAGCCTAATGTGCACAAACATGACCCATCACTCTCCATTGGGAAGCCTTCAGTAACTTTCTTCATCTTTTTTTTTTTTTTTTTTGGTGGTGGTACTGGGGATGGAACCCTTCTACCTCCAGGGTACACTCCCAGACCTTTTTTTTTTTTTTTTTTTTTTTTTTTAAATTTAGAAACAGGGTCTTTTAAAGCTAGCGAGGCTGGCTTCGAACCTGCGCGATCCTCCTGTCTCTGCCTTCCAAGCAAGGGGATTACAAGTGTGCGCCACCATGCCTGGCTACCTTTCTCCATCTTTAAGACAAATCCCAAGCTCCTTACAAGACTGCATCCCCTGGCCCCTACTGGTCAATGCCCAGACCACAGGAGTCTGTCATGTTCTCTCTGTTAGACAGAATGCTCTCTGTTTATGTTTTGTCCCTTCCTTTTTGAGTGCTGGGGATGAACTCAGGGACATTCTACCTCTGAGCTACACCCCTGGCCCTATTTTATTTTATTTTATTTTATTTTATTTTATTTATTTTTTTTTTATTGCAGTACTGGGGATAGAACCCAGGGGTCCCTGAGTTACAGCCCCAGCCCTATCTTTTATTCTTTGTTTTGAAGCAGGGTCCCACTGAGTTGCAAAGGGCCTCACTAAGTAGCTGAAGCTGTCTGTGAACCGCTATTCTCCAGTCTCAGCCTCCCAAATGCTCCCAAATGTGCACTATCACACCCGGCTTTCCCTCTCCCTTCTAATTCCTCTAAATCACCTTGGGTTCTCAGCTCCGCAGGGAGCTGGCCCTGACCCCATTCTGAGGCCAGTCCCTCTGCTGAAGATGCCACCATCATCACCTGTCATACCCCATCCCATTTTAGTGTTAAGTCAGAACCTGCACATCCGTCTGCCTGGCCACTGTGCACCCAGCACCTGGCCTCCTGGCTGGTGCACACCAGGGCACAACGAACACGAAAGTGGACAGGTGGTGGGCCCGCTTATGGGTGGGATGTGGGCCTTCAGTCCTGTCTCATCTCCCCCTGAGAACACTGGGGAAGAGAGGCCCTCGAGAGAGAGATCTGGAGCAGGCGCAGGGCTGCGGGAGCCAACTGGCCTCATTTCCCTCTCTGCTCAGCCCTGGTGGGGAAGACGCTGAGAAGGGGAGCCAGGCACCACCGCCCCACTGCTACAATTAGCTGAGCCTTTCATTCTCCCTCTACAAAGAGGAGAGAGCGAATCAAAGGGAGATAAAAGTGAATGTCCCACAAAGGACATCGAGATGAGGGAGAAGAAGGGAGGGTGGTGGGAGAGAAAGGCAGAGGCAGAGAGAAAGCCCTGCGGCCCAAACAAAGGCCTAAAACCAGCCGATCCCAAGGATCAGACGGTGAAGACACAAGGACAGGAAGAGACCGGGCTGCGCGTGGGGATTGGCAGCCCGTCAGCCAAGGAGGAGAGGGGGCGAAGAAAGATAAAAAGCCTCTGTGAATGGCCAGGGAAGAGGGTGGAGAGGGACCCCAAATGGAGTTGGGACAAAAGCATTAAAGGACAAGATTGCCACCATTCCCTGAGCCACTCCACGGGGCAAACAGAGGAGATGGAGACAAAGGCTGAGATAGGAAGGTGGAAGGGACAAGCGTCCCGCCTTGGTGACTGGCCGTCAGCGTGGGGGCTCAGCGGTGCTATCCAGAGACACTGAATCAGGGCACCGGCCTATATTAAGAATCCTACCTGATGAGGTTTCTTGTTGATGAAATTGAACAAATAAACAAGGTGGCTCAAGCCTTCCAACAAGTGCATGTGCCTCTGTGTCCGCCTTCTTTCTTTCCACACTATGGTTTTTGGAGCGGAGCAGAGGCATCCTCGTCGCTGTATACTATTCCGTTGCATAAACATGCCACAGTTTAGTTATCTGTTCTCCCATCCGGTGAAGATCCACCGTCTGTCATCTGAAATCTCCATCCAGATGTGTTTGGGGGTTTTAGGTAGACGAGGCCCAGTATGTTCTCCACGCAGGGCCTGCAGGAGTTGTAATGGAGCACATTCGTGTTTCTGCGAGGACGGGAATGGCAATTTGCCCTAGAAATAAAAAGCTTCGTCTTGTACAAGTCAGGTTTTGCCTCCAAAGAAAGAGAGATAACGGTGTTTGGGGTTTTCAGGGACTTTTGCATTCCAGAATTAGGAATTAGGAACCTATATTTTATAGATTCCAATATCATTTGCTTTGGAAAACCCTGGCAGAAAGATAAATTGGACACTACCTTATGGGTATCAGCAAAAATCAGAAGTCAGGTTCAAGCTGGGCGTGATGGCGCACACTCTTAATCCCAGTCCTTGGGAGGCCGAGACAGGAGGATCACAGATTCATGGCCAGCCTCAGCAATTTGTGAGGCCCTCTGTAACTTAGTGAGACCCTGTTCTCAAAATAAAGAACAATAAATAAGGCTAGGGGTGTTGCTTGGAGATAGAATGCCCCTGGGTTCAATCCCCAGTACAAAAAAAAAAAAAAAAGAAAAGAAGGAAGGAAGGAAGGAAGGAAGGAAGGAAGGAAGGAAGGAAGGAAGGAAAAGAAAGAAGAAAATGTTCAAACCCAACATGGTGACACATGCCTGTGATCCCAAGTATTTGGGAGGCTGACACAGGAGGATCATAGGTCTGATGCCAGCCTCAGCAACTTAGTAAGATCCCATTTGAAAATAAAACATAAAATAGGGCTGGAAGTGTAGCTCAGAAGTAGAATGTCCCTGGGTTCAATTCCCAGTAACACACACATACACACAGAAAGAAAGGAAAAAGAAAAAAGAAAAGAAAATAAGAAAAAAAAGTGTGAAGTGTTGAAGGTATTTAAGCCCTGAGATACAATCTAGAAGAGATTTGGAGTTGGCTCTCTAGGGGCGCAACCCTGGCTCTGTGGGAGACCAGAAGACTGCCCCCCACTGGCTTCTTAGAGCGCCCATGGCCTTAGCTGGCTTGAGCATTGTGAATATTGTTTGTTTTTATAACCTCCCTCTGAATCTTGGAAACTGTTGATTGTATTTTTTGTATGATTTTAAAAGTTTGTTTATTTCTTTTATCCGTTTAGTCCTGTAGATCTTTTTTACTTACCTTGGTCATTCTTATCTCTGTTTTCTGTTTTTCTAGCTCATCTTATCTGCTCATGTTTTTGTTGTTGTTGTTTTGTTATTTTGGGGCATTTCTGAAGAGACCCCTGGGGTTTGGGAGCGTGGGCAGTGTTCATTTGTCCTCTGCCGCTCCTGGAGCCAGATTGCTCTGTTCGTGAGAAAGTTTCCCTCCCTGGGGAGATCTTTGTGTGTGGAAAGCCCTCAAAATTTAAACTCCAGGTGGTGGTGAAATCCCAGTACTTGGGAGGCTGAGACAGGAGGATAACAGGTTCCAGCCTCAACAACTTAGTGAAACCCTGTTTCAAAATAAAAAATAAAAAGGACCTAGTGTAGCTCAGAAGTAGAATACCCCTGGGTTCAATCACAATACAACAAAACAAACAAACAATAAATACTTAACTTTAGCCTTGGGCTGGGGAGTAGCTCAGTGGTAAAGAAGGCCCTGGGTTTGATCCCCAGCATCGCAAAACAAAACTTCAGCCTTGATCAAGAATTAGTTATAAACTGGGTGTGGTGGTGCATGTTTGTAATCCCAACTCTTGGGAGGTTGAGACAGGAGGATCCCTTAGGTTCGAAGCCAGCCTCAGCAACTTAGTGAGGCTCTCAGCAACTTAGTGAGACCCTGTTTCTAAATAAAATATAAAATAGGTCTGGGGGTAGCCCAGGGGTAGAAAGCTTCTGGGTTCCATCCCCAGAACCACAAAGGGAGAGCAAGGTGCACCTGATCTCTCTAGTGAGGGGCACTTCATTTCTATAGGATGTAGAAGGCATTGGACATGGCTCTAGTCTAGTCAGTGCCAGTGGGGCACTGTAAGAAGCCCCGTGGGGTGTTGTAGCTCAGGGGTAGAGCACTCACCTTGTACATGTGAGGTTCTAAGCCGGGCGCGGTGGCTCACGCTTGTAATCCTCGCACTTGGGAGGCTGAGACAGGAGGATCGCACAGGTTCGAAGCCAGCCTCGGCTACTGAGCGAGGCTCTCAGCAACTCAGTGAGACCCTGTTTCCAAATAAAATAGAAAATAGGTCTGGGAGTATAGCCTGGAGTTGGAACCCCCCTGGGTTCCACCTTCAGTACCACAAAACAAACAAACATACATACATACATACATGTGAGGTTCTAAGTTCAATCACCAGTACTGCAAAACAGAGAGAGAGAGAGAGAGAGAGAGAGAGAGAGAGAGAGAGAGAGAGAGATTGCCAGAGAATGGCTAGGCCTTCTATTCTCCCATACTGGCTTAGCCTTTTAACAGCTGGACTGAGATGAGCTTAGACCTAAGGAGGGGGCATTTCTAGAGATGATGCTAAATTGGACGTGGTGGCACACACCTGTAATCCCAGTACTTGAGGCCAGCCCCATCATCTTAGAGAGGCCTTCACCAACTTAGTGAACTGATAAATAAAGAAAATAAAGCTGGGCATGGTGGCACATTTTTGTAATCCCAGTATTTGGAAGGTTGAGACAGAAGGATCATGGTTCGAGGACAGCCTCAGCATGTAGTGAGACTCTCATCAACCTGGTGAGACCCTGTTTCCAAATAAAAATAAAATAGGGCTGGGGTGTAGCTCAGAGGTAGAATGGCCCTGGAATTCAATCCCTAGTACCACATACACACACCAAAAAATTAAATTAAATAGGGCTTGGAGTTAGCTTGGAGGTAGAGCGCCTCTAGGTTCAATCATTACCACAAACAAACGAATAAACAAACAGCGATGTGAAATTGCAGAACATTAGCTCTTAGAAATGCACTGATGTGGGCGGGGTGGCTGCTTGGACCGCTCCCTCGGAGCTGGGCTGGGTCCTGGCCTAACCTTTGTCCTGAAGGGCCTGGTGCTCCCATCAACTGCTCTACCTAGGGCAGACTCCAAGAGAAGAGTGGGACCTGGGAGAAGTGGCCTGAGGTGCCTGGGGCTCAGAGGCCCCCCTGGAGAAGGCCTGGTGTCTCTCCGAGGGAGGAGAAGGCAGCCTGGAAGTTGGATCCCCAGGCTTCTTGGCTTGTTCTAATTCCAGATTCCAGCTCAGCTGTGGGGGGCGAGGGCAGCTGTTCCCCTCCAAGGGCTCGTAGTGATGAGAAGCCCTCCCAGCACAGTGGAGAGCAGGTGGGCTGCCCCGAGCCCAGCGCCCAGTGCCCAGCGCGGTGCCTGGCAGCCTCAGGAGCTGGCTGGCCACTGGTGAGCTGGGGGTTGAGTCAGGCCTTATTTTTAGTTCACTTAATCATTTAGTTGCAAACTGCTTTTTATATTGTTTTAATAATCTTTTTTATTCCTTCTAATTTACTTCATATTTTTATTGACTGCTCTATTATCTTTTTTCTTTCTCAGCCTGTTTTCTATTTTTTCACCTTAATAAATTGGATGCTGGAAGCCTAGGCCTCGGGGGAGAGCTGGGAGGCAGCCCTGCCCCACGCAGCAGAGGCCGTAGCTTTGCCCTCTCTGACTGGACCCCAGGTCCACTCACCAGACATCCCAAGTCCCGGGTGACCCCTCCATAATTCAGAGCCTCCAGGCTAGAGTTTTCCCCTAGGGTGATGATAATATATTTACCTAAACTGATAACACATTTGAAGTAGGAGAATGATGGTAATACTTTTATTAGTTTTATAATTAGAAAGCTAAAACATACTCATCATCAAAGAATGCAAACACAGGGCTGGGGTGTGGTCAGTGGTAGAGCTCTTTTCTAGCAATGTAAGGCCTGGGTTTGATCCCCAGCACCCCCAACACACACACACACACACACACACACACACACACACACATACACACACATACACACAATGCAAACACAAAAATGTATGAAATAAAGAGCTGAGTATGGTGGTACATGATTGTAATCCCAGCAGTTGGGAGGCTGAGACAGGAGGATTGCAGGCTCATGGACAACCTCAGCTACTTAGTGAGGCCCTCTGCAACTTAGTGAGACCCTGTTTCAAAATGAAGAGTAAAAAAAAAAAAAAAAAAAAAAAAAAGCCAGGCATGGTGGCACACGCTTGTAATCCCAGCTCTTGGGAGGCTGAGACTGGAGGATTACAGTTCGAGGACAGCCTCAGCTACTTAGTGAGGCCCTTCGCAACTTAGTGAGACCCTGTTTCAAAATAAAGAATAAAAAATAGGTCAGGAGGTATAGCTCGGAGGTTGAATGCCCCTGGATTCCATCTCCAGACCCCCCAACACACACACATACACACAAAACAATAAAAATAAAATAATAAAAAATAAAAAAATAGGGTTGAGGGTGTAGCTTGGAGGTCAAATGCCCCTAGGTTCAATCCACAGTAAAACACACACACACACACACACACACACACACACACACACACACTAAAATAAAAGGGACTGAGGACGTAGTTCAAAGTACAATGTCCCTGGGTTCAATCTGCAGTACTGCAATGTGTGTGTGTGTGTGTGTGTGTGTGTGTGTGTGTGTGTGTGTATGAAATAAAAAATGTAAGTCTCATGTTTTCCCCAAATCCTACTCCCATCCCAGAGTAACCTTGCTAACATATGTATAGAAATAGCGCTATAGCATAAATATACACTTGTCCATTTAAAATAGCCCTGGCTCTCAAGCTAGTTGGATTTAAAGAAATGAGTTCCACGTGCGTGGCCCTTGCCCAACAATCGCCAGGATCGGTGACATCATTGGGAGCCAGGCTTCAGCCCAGCTGGAGCTCCTCTTTCAGGCAGGAGACCCAGGTATGCATGAAGGGTGGGTGCCTGTGTTCCTGCTGCTGTTTGCAGATACCAACCCAGCACCAAGTGTGAGTGGTGGGATTTTGCCCAAACCCTGACCCTGTCTTAGGGGGAGTTGGCAGAAGTCTCCCTCCTGCCACATCTGGCTCTGGGGAATCTTCTTGAATCTGCAATTCTCCTGTCTCAGCCTTCCAAGTACTGAGATTACAGGCATGTACCACCATGCCTGGCTGGAAATCTTCTCAATATTTGTGCGTGCCTGGGCCAGGGGCCGTGGTTGGGAAGGTGGGTCTCCCTGCCAACCGCTGCAGGCGGGGAGTGTGTGGGTGGGCAGGAGGCAGGAGGGAGTCTGTTGCAGAGTCAGCTTCACATATGTGCAATCTGCAGGTGAGACAGGATGGAGGGGAGTGGGTGTGGACTAATAAACAGGCGTGTCTATGCTGTGGGACCAGGTTGGAAAAAAAGCAGAAATGAGGAGAGAGGGTAAGGGAGAAATGGTTGAAGGAAGCCCTCTTGGACCCCAGGCCTGGAACCAGCCAGGTGCATGGTTGAAAGGTGAGAACTAGTTACCATTCCAGACAACTGATTTATTTTATTTTATTATTCATGTATGTGCTACTCCCACAGCCCTAATACATACAAATATATATTTTTTATTTTTTTATTTTTTATTATTATTATTTTTTTGCAGGTCTAGGGATGGAACCCAGAAGCATTCGACCTCCGAGCTACACCCTCTACCCTATTTCTTTATTCTTTATTTTGAAATAGGGTCTCACTAAGTTGCGGAGGGCCTTACTAAGTAGCTAAGGCTGTCCGCAAATTGTGATCCTCTTGTCTCAGCCTCCCAAATGCTGGGATTACAAGCATGCGCCACCAGGCCCGGCTTTAAAATGTATCTTTTTTTTTGTTGGTGGTACTGGGGGTGGAACCCTGGGGCTCTTCTACCTCTAGGCTATACTCCCAGACCTATTTTATACTTTATTTGGAAACAGGGTCTCACTAAATTGCTGAGAGACTCACACAGTAGTTGAGGCTGGCTTTGAACCCGTGAGATCCTCCTGTCTCAGCCTCTCAAGCGCTGGGATTACAAGTGTGTGCCACCACACCTGGCTTATATATATATTTTTTGAAACAAAGTCTTGCTAGGTTGATGAAAGTATCACTACTTGCTAAAGCTGTCTTTGAACCTGTCATCCTCCTGTCTCAGCCTCTCAAGTACTGGAAATACAGGCATGTGTCACCCTGCCCAGCCAGATAACTCATTTAATGTTTCCTCTTTTAGTTAAATGAACACTTACCTTGGGCCTCAAAAAACAGCCCTGATGCCAGGCTGGTGGCTCAGGCTTGTAATCTCAGCATTCAGGAGGCTGAGACCAGAGGATCGCAGTTCGCGGACAGCCTCAGCTACTTAGTGAGGCCCTCTGCAACTTAGTGAGACCCTGTTTCAAAATAAAGAATAAAAAATAGGGCAGGGGGTGGTGCTCAGAGGTCGAATGCCCTGGCTTCCATCCCCAGACCCGCAAAAATAAATAAATAAATAAAATAAATAAAAAAGGAGTCCTGATTTGGGGCATGGTGGCACACGCTTGTAATCCCCGTCTTTGGGAGGCAGAGACAGGAGAATTGCGCAGGTTTGAA